>NW_024498462.1:7179964-7818411 GCF_017590055.1 Onychostruthus taczanowskii
GCCGCCGACGCCGTGTGCCCGAGGCGCCCCCGCCGCCGCCTGAGGCGCTCCCGCCGCCCCCGCGCCCGCCGCCATGACCGAGGAGCCGTACGAGAAGTTCTTGGCCCCCGAGGAGCCGTGCCCGCTGCTCTCGCACCAGCACCCGCCGCGGGGCGGCAGCTTGAGCCTGAGCGAGGAGGGCTGCCTGGACGTCAGCGATTTCGGCTGCCAGCTCTCCTCCTGCCACCGCACCGACCCTCTGCACCGCTTCCACTCCAACAGGTCCGCTCAGCGGCTGGGGGCGGCGGGCCGGGTGGTGCTGAGGGCCGGGGCGGGGGTCGCGGCGGGGTCGGGGCCGCCCCTGGCAGGGCCGCGCATCCTTCCCTGCTGCTGCCCGGGGCCAGCGGCGCATGGCCGGGCTGCAGCTGCCCGCGGGTCCGCCGCTCGCCCCGCTGGCTTACCCGGCCCTTTGGGTTCCGCTCATCACCTTACGGTGTGAGCTGGGTTGGTGTTTTAAGATGTGTCTTTTCATAGAATCACAGAATGGTTTCGGTTGGAAGGGTCCCTAAAGGTCATCTAGTTCCAACTCCCCTGCCCTGGGCAGGGAGACCTTCCACTAGGATCAGGTTGCTTCTAGCCTCAGTCCGAGTTTCTTAATTTTCGAAAGATTTTGAGTTTTTGAGGGCAGTAGGCAGCTACAGAATGGTGTGTTTATAAGACTTAAAGGCAGGCCTTGCATGGTCACCAGGCCCTTTAGAGATTCAGACCAGACCTTTAGAGATTAGAATGAGTTAGGCGGCGTGGTGACTCTACTGACTCCTGCAGAAACATTTCCACCCCATGCTGCTAATTAAGGGCAAATTATTCTGCCTGTAATTTGTAGAAATGCTAATACAGCTCTGCAAAGAAATTCCAGTTGTGTTCATAGAATCAAAATCACAGTCCTGCTTTCCTTAGAACCTGATTCTGCTAATACATAGTATTAAGCTTGAATATAGCAGTAGCTTTCTTTGAGAATACTCTATGAGGTTTCAGTCTCCAACATACATGTCTCCAACATTCCTGTTCCAGTCTTGCAAGATTCTTTTATGGGTTATTAGTATTTCTGTGGCACATGAAGAGTGAATTTGGATTAAGTCATGAAAATTGCACTTTAAAAGTGTCATTCACAAGGGCAAACTTTTAATTATACATTCTTAAATGATTCAGCATGAAGAGCCTTGATCAAACATGATACACTCTCATAATATAGTTCTTAAGTCATAAGACATGAGCAGTAAGATGTATTCTTAGAATATCTGTAAATAAATGTGTGATAGTCACCAAATTTGCATTTGATTAATTTTGTACATTTCTCTCTGTTGCTTTCCCAAGTGTGTTGCTCAGGTTTGCTCCTTTTACAAACCCAGGTTTGTAGCCCAGGCATCTCGAGGGGTTGTTTGACTTCTCTGGAAAAGGACATGCCCTGTCTTGCACTGATCAAGCCATTGCAGATGTGCAGCTCAATCCGTGGTGTTCACATAAGGCTTTCTATTTTTTGAAGTTGGGAGTAATTTTAATGTAGCTCCCCTTTGTTGTTAATCCAGTTCACCCCAGGGAGCACAGCAACCCCCCAGCCATGTGAAGGAGAGGCTGACTGCCTGTACCTGCAGCATCTGTGTGCTTTGTTGGTGCTAGAGCCCCTGTACCTCATCCTTTGTTTTGACATGTCTGGGAACTTTGTCCACTCTGTCTCTCATTTCATTATTATTTCATGGATTCTGAGTCTGTATTCATGTTGGATAACATGCTGTGTCACCAGAGTCTTGTTCTGCTCATTCCCAATGGATTCCCTTGCCCACAAGAGTCTGTACCAGCAAGGCATTGGCAACTATAGGGGATGCAGAAAGGGAGGCAGGGCAAGAACTCCTGAATCTGCTACAAGGAAAGTTTTGGAAATGTCTTTAACATCAGATAAATTCACATCTGGTCCAGTAGATGTGGGAGTGAATCCATCACAAACATATTTAGCCAGCTTGGTATGCAGCTCAGTGAGATTGAGGACCAGCCTTTCTGGTGATAGGATGTAGGATTGCTCAGTTGGATAGAAGAGTGTTTTCTAGTTAGCCAGGCTGAAGTGGACAGGCTGATGGAGCAGGAGTTGATTGTGTGGGTTTGTGTGGTGCATTTTAGAAGCCTTTTTCAAATTGTTTTGGCCATATGCAGTGCTGTGCTGACTCATATTTGTCTCGACCTACTTTTCTCCAATATGTAAAATAAGTTCCAGATATGGAGACTGATTTTATGAGTTTGTTACATTCTGGCTTACTCTCATTAGAGTAAAAAATCTGTTCTGTGAAAATTGAGTTCTCAATAGCTTTCCTTTAGCAACAACTTCAGCTAGCTTTGTTATGAGGCAAAAAAGTGTTTAGTTTTGGCATGGTATCATTTTCACCCAGGTCACTTCCCCATCCTGCACTGTCTCATTCCAATAGCATGTCCAATGGTTTTGACATTCAGAGTTGTGAATAATAGATCCATAATGTGTTTCCTTATTAAGCTTTAATTTTGTGGGAGACTGTCAACCTGGAATTTCTTTTTGACTTCTATTTGTCCTGAAGTCAAATTGATTAATTATTTAGTTCTGTTTATTCCAGTTTATATGGAAGTTTAAATATCTCAATACATGGAAAATTTTATTTTTAGATCAGTGTGTTTTAAAAACCCGACCAGCAGCAAAAAAGGGTCAATTTCCATACTGCAGGGTAGAAATTGACAATATATGAAAATAAAGGTGTAATTATACTAATTGTATTTGGATTTTGCCTTGATATTTGTAACACTGTGTTCCCTTTGGTGTTGTTGATGTACGTTAACAAATACTTAAAAATAGAATACTTCAATTTACATAATATATAACTTATTTCAATAAAATCAATGTATGATATCACTGACTAGCAAAGTGGAGATAGCTTTACAAAGCTTAAAGGAATTTCTTAGGACACATGATGCCCAGGTTTGCTGCTCTCTAATTGTGTTGTCCTGTTTTGCAGGTGGAACTTGACATCTTGTGGGACGAGCGTGGCCAGCTCGGAGTGCAGCGAGGAGCTCTTCTCATCCGTGTCCGTGGGGGATCAGGATGATTGCTACTCTCTGCTGGATGACCAGGAGTTCACCTCTTTTGATCTGTTCCCCGAGGGCAGTGTCTGCAGTGATGTCTCCTCTTCTATCAGCACATACTGGGATTGGTCAGACAGCGAGTTTGAGTGGCAGGTAAACTGGTTCCACTGGAAATGTAAAGTTTTGCATAGACCATTGCATGCTGGATTTAGCTGTAGTTGAAAAATAATAAAATAGAATATCCTGAGTTGGAAGGGACCCACAAGGATCACTGAAGTCCAGCTCCTGCCCCTGTACAGGACAAGCCCAGGAATTACACTCTCTGTCTGAGAGTGTTGCCCAAACCCTCCTTGAACTCTGTCAGGCTTGGTGCTGTGACCACTGCCCTGAGGAGCCTGTTCCACTTCCTGACCAGCCTCTGGGAGAAGAACCTTTTCCTGATACATAACTGTAACTTCCCCTGACCTGGCATCCTGCTGCTCCCTTGTGTCCTGTCACTGATCACCAGAGAGGAGAGACTGCCTCCCCCTCCTCTTCCCCTCCTGAGGAAGCTGTAGACAGCTATGAAGTCACCCCTCAGTCTCCTCTTCTGAACAAACCAAGTGACCTCAGCACTTGTTTCTTTGTAACTACTGAACATAGGAGCACATATCTGAATCTTGAATGATAGAAAAAATGTTTTGTTTCATTTTATTCCAACCTCCTTAATCAGGAGGAGAGACTGAAGGTCAGCTCTCCAAAGAAGGTCGCTTACATATGATGGACATTTGGTTTTAGAGACCAGTCTGTGTTTCATGTAGCCATGAGCTTAGATCTGCCCTGCTAATGAAATCTGGTTATAGATATCTGGTTCTATTGGTACTTTCTAGTAAAGTGTACAAACTCTTGCCATGGCTTATTTCTATCTTATTTTTTTCTATGCCAGTAAGAGTACAGAGCTCATTTTGTCTCGCCAGAATGGGAAAGTAAATCACATCTTTTTCCCAAGCCTGTGCTGGATGCAGTCCTTGTTGGGTATTTCTAGTTTGTGATAGTCTTCCCTGTTCAGCAGTTTTTCAAATGTGATAGGCATTTTTAATGTATTATAGACCTAAATTGACTTTTTATATTAAAGACTTAAATCGGCTATGAATGCATACATAACTTTGAAATAGGGTGATGTAGGGCTTCAGAATTTTTTGGGGAGTATTTGAAAATTTTGTCATAAAGCTTAGTGAGAGCATGTAGAGAGTCTTGTAAGGACAGTACAAGAACTGAAAACTGATTTCAAGAAAGCTCAAATTCTTTTCCAGAAGATGCAAGTGAACTTGAGATGTGTACTGAGATCAGCTTTGAATTTCTGACTGGTTTAGTCCTGCTGCTGGTCTCAACAATGTGTGTTATATCACTGAAGTTAAAAGTGTGTGCATAATGCAGTCTGTAGGAACAGCTCAGGTTAGATCCCAAAGATTCAGAGCTTTATTGAGTTGTGAAATTTCAATTGCCTGATAAACTTGGCAATTGATTTGAAAAGAAGCCATTTCCTATGCCTTAGCAAGCTGACAGTATGTTTGATTGGTAACCAGCTTTTTTATTGCTCTTTGTTTTTTAAAACAAGCTTTTCTTAAGAGACTTACTTGATTTGATTTGTAGGATTTTGGAAAGACTTTTTTGTAGCTCTTTGTGGTGTTATCTGGCAGAATCTGAGCACAATCCAGCTGTCCCACTTTAACTGGAAGTGCATTCAGAAATCACATATCAGTTGTATAAATGAAACTAGCTGAAGTTCTCAGTTGCTTTCAGGCAAATGGCAGTGATTTTAGTTGAATTTTCTAGTGTCATTATGGAGCTTGGTAGGAATTACAGACCTACGTTAAAATTATCTTCCTTAAACTAGACTTATGCTCCAAAATGGGAGGTGTAGATTTAGGTTTGGATTGTCAGGGATAGTTGTCACTGATGGAGAAGGGAAATCGTTGAAATGTGACTTCAGTCTGTGTTTTCTTAAACACAAATTTTTAAAGAGGATTGATGAGTACAGAGTAGTGTGAATTGAGTTTGCTGCACTTGTTGTTTACGGGAAGATTCAAGGGAGTATTTCAGGTTTATGAGTAATTAGAAAGAGTTTGTTAAAGTACAGAGATAATCAATGCTTTGCTAATTTGATGGTATGTTTTGAATTGTTAATAGTGTTAGAATAATTTACTATCTGCCTACTCTATTCTAAAGCTTTGTTCTTTCTTTTGCATGTTACAAGTTGCCTGGCAGCGACATTGCAAGTGGGAGTGATGTGCTTTCTGATGTTATACCGAGTATTCCAAGCTCTCCCTGTCTGCTTCCCAAAAAGAAAAACAAGCATAGGAATCTTGATGAGCTTCCATGGAGTGCAATGACAAATGATGAACAGGTGACTTTTTTCCTATGTGAGAACTGCAATGTACAGAAGAGCTTCCAATTAAAAGACACAACTTAAAGGCCATCCTGTTAGCTGTAGGTGTAAATGCAGACCTGTGCAGTACTGTTTGATTCTTAAAACTAAACCTTGTCCTTTGGATCTATAGGGGGCAGTTTAATGCCTACTCAAGTTTTCACCCTAAGTTTTTAAGGATACTCAAGGCTAGAACCATGATATTTGAGCATGTTTTATTCTGTCAGTTCTTTCTTTTTTCTCTTTCTCATTTAGAATCAGTAATACTTCAAAATGACCTGCCTTTCTTTGGGTCCTAGGTTGAATATATTGAATATTTGAGTCGCAAAGTCAGTACAGAGATGGGCCTTCGAGAGCAACTTGATATTATTAAAATTATTGATCCTACTGCTCAGATCTCACCTACAGATAGTGAATTCATTATTGAATTGAACTGTCTCACAGATGAAAAACTGAAACAGGTGAGTTAAGGTTTGTACATTTGACTTCAGGGTTTCAGCATCTGGTTATATACTGCAAAATCTTATGGACTTGTGATCAATTTTTATGCATAATCATTAGATGTTGAGAGAGACACTAGAGCACAGTACTGTCAGTGACAGAAAATAGAGTTCAAAAGCATATTTGTATGTATTAAACCTTGATATAAGACTGGTTGTGTATTCCCACTGTGTGTTAAGCCAGAGCTGGTGGGTGTGTAATGAGTTGTGTTGTGGACCTGGTGCTGCTTATGGCACTCTCTAGCTGAGAGTCTTCATTTGCTCACTGTATATAAATTAGCATTTAAAACTCCAAAGATTGGAATTCATTGGGGAAGACCATAAATTTCATGCAGAAGGAGATAAAGAATAATGCATTTTAAAGATGTTTCAGTATGCAAATTATAACCAGGAAGGATACCTGGCTGATGGGGTAGATACATCCTACTGTCTTCTCAGTCATTGAATTACTGAGATGTGTTGTTGGGAAGAGATGCAGTGTCCATACCAGCTGAACTCCTCCGTGTTGCCCTGATAATGATGAAGTTGAAAATGGAGAACATTCACTGCTTTTACGGGCTTGGTCTGTTTCATATTTCAAACATTTTGTAAGTGTCATCTTAAAGTAGGTACTTACTTATTTACACACACTTTTGTTTGAGTAGCAAAATAAAGGGGTTTGATACATTAAGTAAACAACTTAATTCAGTTGAACTTGACTGATGTTCCTGTTTGTTGTTAAAATAATAACATATTGTTACATAGTCACAAACCTGACAAGCAGAAGAGAAAAGAACCCCTCAGTCCTCGCTACATATTTTTCTTCCTTCCCTAGTGAAATGTCACAAATGTTAACATAGTTAAGTTCTCTGGATGACTCGGATGGCTTGGGATTTAACAGCCACAGGAAAATGTTTTAGAAGCCTAACTGAAGTGACCCAATAACTTCATCATCATTAATAGGCAGATTGTGGATTTTTCCATGGAAATGAGTATCTCAGTGCAGCATTTATCAAACTATAGTAATTTTGCTGCCTCTGTTCTACAGGTGAGAAACTATATCAAGGAACACGGACCTCGGCAGCGGTCTGCAAGGGAGAGCTGGAAAAGGAGCAGCTACAGCTGTGCAAGTACCAGTGGTGTGAGTGGTGCCAGTGCCAGCAGCAGCAGTGCCAGCATGGTCAGCTCAGCCAGCAGCAGTGGCTCCAGCGTTGCCAACTCTGCCTCAAACTCCAGTGCCAACATGAGTCGAGCGCACAGCGACAGCAATTTGTCCACGAGTGCTGCAGAAAGAATCCGGGACTCAAAAGTAAAGTTTCTAGTTATGTGTATCTGTATTAAGCTGTCTTAACTCCTGAAGCTTGCTCATGGGGTCTTACCTGAGATGTTTGTCCTGAAGGAGCAGAATAACTGAGTTATCTGTCTAAGCCAATGATCGTAAGGAGTTTAAACTTGTGCTCTTCCCATCACTTTTAACCAAAAGCCTGGTGTTTGTATGTAGTAGATATTCTAATTCCTTTTGTTTAGAATGAGTGAGTGGGCTTGAATAAGGGCTTATGCATTTAACTTAAGAAAAAATTTGTTTAAGAATGATCACCCTAATTAAGGCATAATTTCTGGACAGTAGAGACACCCGTGATTGTTTTTGGTTTTTTCTCAACTAGAAGTTTCATCAGGCTTTTTGAATCTTTGCTATTTTTTGAGCATATCTCAAAGGGTGAGAAGGGACACTCTGAACATGTTTCATTTAAAGTAGAACTGTGGCACTCCTTCTGTCCCCATAATTTAAATTTCAAGTGTGAAGGAGAGGAGCAGTTCTTTCTTGCTCGTCAGCACCTTGGGTTTGTTAAGGTAAGACTGTAACATTTCTCCAGCAATAAAGATTCCTTCAATTGAAGACTTGACTATACAACATCACAGGTTAATGTTGTGCCTCAGAATTCAGTTGTGGTATTAGGTATGATATTAGATGTTTGATATTAGGTATGATTTTGGACGAATGTTTACACTACCTCTGAGAATTCGTATTTGTTATTTTTCAGAGCAGGTGTTATTTTAGAGATTCATTTATATTTGCCAGCTTTGGAGGTGTTTTTTTCTACTTTACAGAACAAAATCTTATGTTTTGTTCTTCTGTATTTTGACAGAAACGTTCCAAGCAACGGAAACTCCAGCAAAAGGCCTTACGGAAGAGACAGCTGAAAGAGCAAAGACAAGCTCGTAAGGAAAGACTGAGTGGATTATTTCTTAACGAAGAAGTGCTGTCTTTAAAAGTGACTGAGGAGGACCATGAAGGAGATGTGGATGTTTTAATGTGACAGGGGTGAATTTATCAGTGTTCTTTCTAAGCCTTAAATGTGTTATCCTTATTGTTTACATATATTTCTTGACCAAATTTTCATTAGTATTAACAATACAAACCAGATCTTTTCTCAGTGTAATTTTGCTAAGAAGGTCTAAGTATTGAGTAACTTCAGCTTTTTGAGACTAATTTTGCAACAAAGAATTCAGAAACTTACCTGTCTTCTGAAAAGCTGCTGAATAGATGTGATTTTAAGGGAATTTGAACTTGGCTAACATGCTAACTTACTTGCACGTAAGTCTAGGGGTACTTCTGGGTGACACAAAGCATGCATTACTATGCTTCAGCTTTTTTAGTTTTTTTTCCAGCTTTGAGTTAGTATTGCACTTGACTTTTTCTGTCCTCCTTTCCCATTATTAGGAAGATTGTTTAGCATGAGGAAAAATCTTTTGCTCTCTGGGGCTTTCTTCAGCCTTGCTCTTGGTTTGTACAAAATCGAAGTACTGTTGATACTTTTCTAAAAGTTGTGATTTAAATTAAACTACACAGAAAACAAGAAGCAGGACATCTAATGCAGAGAATCTGTAATACAAATACTGCCTAATAATGTAGTTCTTAGGAACCAACTAAAAATTAAAAAAAACCTTCAAAATAATTGCAGACTTAGTCTTCAGAAGGTTATTTTGTTGATCAGTATCTTAAAAGTGTTACTAATGGTTCACCAGCACATCCCTAGTATTTCTGTGAAAAGATTCTAATAAAAACACATTTATGCATGGAAAATACACTAACCTGCAATTAAGTTGTCTAGGACACTACTTAAAATAGTTAAAAACACTACTGGAAACAGAAGTGCAAACAAGTGGCACACAACTTCAGTGGTTTTCTTCCCCAGAAGCATATCTAAATATGTTTGATTCATATTGTTGACAGGAGAACTTAATTAATGCAGCTGTACTTTTTAAATTGTATGTTTAGCTGAGGTTGTCTTCTGTGTGGGTTGTTACACCATGACATGTATCAGAATTCTCCTTTTGTTGTCTATCAGCTTTTGAAATTTCTCATGATAAGAAAATTAGGTAAAATTGTGGCTTTCAGGTAGGGAAGTAGTAGTAGTTCCAACCTTTTTCTTAATTCTGACAATCTTTAAGCTGATTTTAGTTTTTATCTTGGAACTGCTTTTATAGAACTCCTTCCCCCATGGCTGAGATAAAAATGATAGTTCTAAATTTTAATGTGAAATTTAAAAGTGTATAAAAGTATTTTTGAGTTCTGAGTTTAGGAAACAATTTTTTATTATGTTGATGCTTCATTACTTTAATTTTGCTCTTGAATTAAGGAGTTTCACAGTTTAATGTGGCCACAGGTGTCTGTAATTGCAGGATATAGCCCAATCCTGCAGAATGCGTGGTCAGCTTTAGGACTACTGACATTAATGTTCCATGTCCTGCAAAGACTTAATAGCCCTGACAGCTGAAATATTTTTCTTTCAGAAGTGGAATTCCTTTTAGCCTCAAAATAAACTGACCAGTAAATGATCTGAACAATAGGATTTTGATAAGAAATAAACGAGGTCCATAGTCAAACTTATATGTTTGTACTTAGTGCTGCTCTACAGCAGGTCCCAGGCTTGGCCATGGACTGGCTAAAAGCCAGGTAATGCCATTTTAAACTCAAGTTAGCTATCCATATGGCCAGTTATCTGTCCACTAAGCACAAGTGTCTGTGACCTGTCAGTATTTGCTTGAACTGTGCTCTTGCTGGTTGATGCCTCCCTCCTGTATAATCAATACTGAAAACTTCTTAACAGCATACACTTTACTGAGAATTTAGATTTACTTAAATCTGGACCTTCTTTTAAATATCTTGT
This sequence comes from Onychostruthus taczanowskii, assembly GCF_017590055.1. Taxonomy (NCBI): domain Eukaryota; kingdom Metazoa; phylum Chordata; class Aves; order Passeriformes; family Passeridae; genus Onychostruthus; species Onychostruthus taczanowskii. Next base: position 7,190,101 of record NW_024498462.1, read on the forward strand.
ATGGAAGATAAAATTCAATTGCTGTCAATTTGGCAATTTCAGGGTGTGGTTGTTAAACTCTTCCATGGTAATGGATGAATTCATCATGAAATACTTCACCATGTGTACACTGTCACAGTCCAGTACAACCTTTATTTTCTGCAGTGACTTTGAAATGTGATTGAATTTTTTTTTTCTGAAGAAAAATGCACACTTTGTACTGTAGAGAATTGAAACTCTGAAGTGAATTGTAAGGAAGGTGCAATATCTTAGTGTGGTGGAGCATGAAAGTGTGTCACTTTATTCTGTTTCAGCAGTTATTCAGAGTTTAAAATGCCTCAGGGTTTTGTTGGGAGAAGACCCCATCATTTTGATGAGGTACAGTTCATTGTGGTCACCTGTCTACTAGCTTCCAGAGATCCTGAAGTGAGGGAGGATAGTATTTCCATCATAGTGTGAGCATGTAAGTATAAATTATTCTAAGTGATTAGGTGGGTCCAGTTGCTCATCTGTTAGACTGGACAAAAAGTTCCTGGGTGCCAGAATAGCTGATTGTGCTGTGTTGTCTCCAGCAGGTACTTCAGTCATGTGTGTGACAGTTAAAATGATAGAAGAGAGTGGATTTCCAGGGATTCCATGCTAATAATTAATAGCTCTGTGATCTCATAGATGCAGGATTCTCATAAGAATACAAAGAACACAAAACTCTGACTGTTCTGGTAAGAATGCAGGATCACATCTTGCTTACCTTGAATGTTCTTTGCCGAGTACTCAGAGATATGTTGTCTTTCCCTGATCTCAGAGAATCAGGCCTGATGGGACTCAGGAGTTCTCATATACTTCTACACATTTGGGTTTTTTTTTCCTTTTGCTTTCTCATCCTCTGTAGTTCCAGTGCCACACTTACTTTGTGGTGGGGGGAGGTTTTTTGTCAGATTCATGTTTTTCCCTGCAGCATGCTCAGTGCTTACTCAGGAAGACCCCATCCTTGGTGGTTTTAAAAGACATGTAAATGTGGCACTTAGACAAGGCTTAGTGGTGGGCTTGGCAGTGTTAGATTTAGGGTTTATGATCCTAAAAGGACTTTTCCAATCTAAATCTCAATTTCTGTGAAATACCCATGGTAGTAGTCAAACAGTTGGAATGTCAGTGAAATCTGGTCTTGCTGATACAACTTTTGGCATTTGTGGCTACAGGTGTAACTACCGGGTTCTGATGAAGAAGAGTAACAGACTGCTAAAATAATGAATCTTTATTGAGTTTATTTCTTTAAAAAAAAAAAAAAAAAAAAATCAAACCCCTGCTTTTTATTAATAGAGAAAAAATGTCAAGCTTAAAAGCAACACAGAGACACACAGGAAAAAGCTCATAGTTACATGGCTTCATGGTACTGAAACTGTGTCTGTAGGAACTTTGTGCCCACTGCAATGTGGATATAAACAATTTACACTCTGCAATGATAACAGTTTGCTTCCATGGTAACTTTTTCTCTAAAAAGGCTTAGAAGGAGCACTGAAAGTCTGATTGCAATAGGACTGTAAACAAGAGAGAATATTATTTTCTAATATGATTTTAAATATGAGGAAGAAAGCTGCCTGACAAACTTGGCTGATTTCTGTGTATCTAATGTCATCTTTTATTAAAATACTTATTTTTTTTTAATCTGGAAAGCTGATAAAAAGATGGTTACAATGTGCTCAGTATGGGGTGCTTACTCAGAAGAGCAGGAAAAGTCTTTGCAAGATTTTCCTGGGCTCAAATTTTAGTTCTCAAATTGTGGTTTGAAACCTGTGAAGATCATTCTCTGGGGAGAAAACAAACCAACCGACCTGCTTGAACTTACATGCATTTACATCAGAGTGCATACACAATACAGAAAGATAAAAATGGCAATATTTACTGTTCATCTATGCTGAATGGCCTGAAGCCATTTCTTTTCTCCTAACACTCTTTCAACTTTGAAATCGGTTGATGCATTGGTCTATAAATATTAATAAATCTGACTGTTTTGGGAGCTTTTAAAGTTCATTCATATAAGCCAGATTTTCATGGCAAATGTTGTTAGATCTATTGGTTTAATTTTCTTAAGCTTACTGATCTTGCAGTTCTTGGGCACAGAAAAGTCAACAGTTGTCCATTTAAGGATTGCAAAGATTAGTTTATTAATCTATCAAGAGCAAATCTATGTAATATTCAAAGTTTGTCTATTTTGACTGTTAACTCTGATGAATCATATTTGTATTCTCTCTCATCTGGCTAATTTTAAAACATTTCCAAATTGCAAATAAATTCTCCAGTGTAAAAAAAATAATTGTAATATGGAAGCCTTGAATATAGTTAATAACCAAAGCAAGGGGAAGGTGGGGGGGGTTGATTTTTTTTTTCTTTCCTTTTGTGGGGGGGAGAGATGAGGGTATAGATTATAGAGTATATGATATTGCTTAAATTGAGGGTTTTTTTCCCCAGGTTCTCTGCTAATTGTATTGCTAAAATGCACTTTTGTATAGAAAACCCTTCTCTGTACATTCTGTATCTACTTGACACAATGTTTATAGAGATTTTTCTGAAGTTGTGAAGGATTTACTGAAAGATCTGATGCTGTTGAATTCAAGTTTTCATTGTATTTGAAAATAGTTATGTGCATATTGAAGTACAGGTTGGAATTAAAACTAATGATATAGCAAAGATATTCTTATGAAATGATGTGGTGTCTTCTTCACAGCAGGGGGATTCATATACAGGACCTGCAAAGCCACTCTTCAGGCAGAAAATACAAATAAAGTGACACATCTTAACTGTTCTTGATGGCAGAAAGCAAACTGGTTTGTTAATTGCAAAATCTGACAAGAATTGTTTCATTGGGAAGCAGTTAATTTTTGTGAATTGCATAACCCAAGGTCTTGTACTTAAAGTTGTCTGTTCCTGTGCCAGAGGTATTTTTTATATATATATACTCAGCACCAGCAAGGACATGGCAGTCTTTGAACAGGCAAGAGTGAGGACACTTGCCAGCTTGTAGTTGTGTCCCTGAGCAAAATTTGCCTTCTGCAGTACTAAAGTTTGAAGTGTAATATTGCAAAACCTCCTTTTTCCCTTTGGAATCCAGTAAAAAAATCCTGAAAACCTGAGAAGAGGATAGCTGGCATAGGGATGTATTCCTCAGCATGCAGAAAGTTTCCTGCAGCACCTCAGGGATCTAAAGCTGCCTTCTTTGTCTTGGCTATGGCTCATCAAACACTTCTAGGAGTTGATTCTCATCAAACACTGACAGAAGTTAAAACTGACCAAGTGTTGCTATCCCAGTTTCTATAGATGTCAAGGGATGGAGAAGGACAGGGTGAAAAATGCTGCATTTCATAGCAAGTCTTGTCAAACTGTGAGAGATCTTTACTTGTGAACAGAGCTGTGGAAGCTCTTGCTCTGTGGTGCTATGCCTTCACCTGAGCAGCCTGCTTGTGTGCTTTTTCTGTTTTCACCCAAAGGTGAGTGACAGTGTGGAATGTTTTGCAACAAAAAACAAGTTGAAATGTTTCCAAGGACCTTGACCAGGGATGTTGGCTTGTTGTGGGGGCTGACGTTTCCTTGGATGGCACCCAGGAGCTGCAGGGAAGCTGATGCTCACACTCTGACTCCCAGGACCTTCCCAGTCTGTCCTGTTGCAGCAGTTCATTATCAGGGTACCAGCTGCACGGGTGGGTCTGATCTCCTGTCCCCAGGGTTACATGGGCACAGCCAGTGATGTTATGAATCTCTTATTAGCCATCCTTAGGCATTTCTTCATTTCTCTCAAGTGTAGCCAGTTTCACTGCATTGAGAAGAACTCATTTGAGGGCTGGACACTATTCAGGCACAAGCTGAACGAAGCAAAATCAAAGAAAACCTTGCTTTACTTAATTAACAGGGAAGAGTGTCATTGGCTATGGGCTTGCTGTCCTCAACCCACTCTTACTATACTGGCCTGAACTGTACACTTCACCCAAACATTTTCCAGTACAAAACTAGTTACAGTTTGGTTTCCTGAGATCCTTTTTATGTGTTCCTAAAGATCCCATGCCCTACTGGGTAGAAAACCTCCTTTTTCACCTCCTTCTGGAACATTCATCCATTGCAAATTGTTTCTCTAGTGTTGAAATCAAATATAAATCCAAATCCACATTTCTGTTCTGAAATCTCATTTCATGCTTTTCCTCCATGGTGTGGTGACTTACACCTGGCAGCATCACTGGTGTAAGAATTTATTTCTGATAATGTAGAACACATTCCTGAAGCTAAAGCCTGATAATTCATCGTGGCATTGGAGTCTTTCTGATCCTGCTTCTGTGGAAACAACTGCACTATTGCTACTAAGTTTCTCGAAGGAGGAGGATTTATGGCAGTGGCTGATTCTCACGCAGGTACCTCGGCCCGTCTGTTGTCACCAGGGGGAGCACCGTGGTCATTTACTGGATTTTAAACTACAGCTGCCAGCGTTGCTTTGCTACGAACGCTTGCCTTTATTGTGTTATATCCTGGTAAAAGATGTTAGGGGGATTTGCTTTCCTCTTATGCTGTTTTTGAAGTAGGGCTCTATCTGTTAAGGGTCACTTTTACAATAATAACATTTCCAGCAACTAAGGGAAAAAATTAGCTTTTTCTATTCATGATGATTGCTAATTCTTGTCTGATCCTGCTTATTTCAAATGAAAGGTGGAAGTACACTCCTGTTTATTGTTATGTATGCACTGCTTTGCTGTTTAAATTCCCTGATTTCTGTTTTGAGTTCAGACTTCCTCACTGGGGGCTGAGAATTTTGCAGTTGAAAATATTAGGTGATGATAGGAAACAAGCAGCCAGCTTGTAATATGCTGAGTCTCCTAATGTACATGGCTGTCTGTCCCTGGGAGGCAGTGCAGAAAAGATGTACCTTGACTAGCTTTATTTTTTTAAAAATAATAACCTCTGAACTGGGCTTCCTTTGGAGCAAAGAAAAGTACTGCTTCAAAGGGAGCTGTTTTGTAGTATTTATTTTTCTTTCTTTGCTCATCTGACAGTTATTGCTACCTTTCAGAAAGCTAACTAACACATATAACTGCAGAGAACATGTGAGGGGTTCTCCCTGGTATCTTGGGTTCATTCTTGGAAGTCAAGCTTTTAGTGGCTCTGTGCAGAACTAGGAAGGTTTTGAGCAATTCTGTGTGATTGCACAGCCATCCTCTGTTGTGTCTTTAGCTGTCATAAAAACAGAAGCATATTCTAAAGTCTTCAACTGTAGGATATTTCCCCTAGGGAAGATGTGTGCCCAAATAATCTTGAAAGGAGGGAATAAAGTTTTAAATCATAATCACAGAGTAAAGAGATTTAAAATGTGGCAGATAGCTTGTGTTTCTTGACACCTAGTTCCTGTCTATGCCTCCTGAGAACAGTAAGCTGTGAGTACAGCATGGCAGCTCATTGCAGGAGTTGCTGAAAACATAGTTTTAATTCATTATAGACCATCCTTGTTAATTAGGCAATTCTCATTTAATGATATTTCCTTTCTTAGTAGTTTAAAAGTTGATTTTGTCCTTGCTTTCTTTGTTCAGTGTAGAAATAAATAATTAGTTCTAGGGTTTTGTTTTACTTTCCATTGTGCCTAGTAGGAGCAAAGGAGGAGCTGAAATTAGTTCACTTTAATAGCTGGTCAATTTTCAGCATCTAAGCATGGTTTTGATAATTTTGTAGGTTTCATGTCTCCTGTGTTGCAGATGTATTTAAAGATGCAGTTAGGAGTTAGGATCTTGAGGAGCACTGGAAGAATACAAGAACTGTGATGATGGGCTTATGCTTTGAGCAATAAATGCTCCTCATGCAGGGCAGGTTTGTGCTTGTCCAGAGCTTTTGTTCTTGAGCTTGTTCCAAAGCCAAGCACAGTGGTGTGTTGACTACCTGGCTGGTACTTTCTGGCAAGAGCAGTGTCAGCTGCTTAGCAGTTACTGTAAATTCTTTTTGCTTAGGATCTCACAACTCCTGGGTGGTTCTACTTGGCAACTCCTCTCTGCTCTTCTAGAACAGAGACCACCTCTGTATCCCATCTCTTTGTTACTGCTGAACAAAGCAAAAACATTGTGTGTTAGGAGGGTGTAAAAACTTGTCTTTATGGTACTAAGTGACTTTCACCACACACTCAGAAGTATATTTATTATATTCAACTAATTAGTCCCTGCTGCAAGTATAGTTGAACATTAAAGTTCATCAGATTTGTCATGAATTTATTTCATGTTCTTTAAAACACGTTTCATATTCAGCTAGCTCTGCTTTGGAATAGTCCCTCTCTGGGGTAGTACAGGGGACCAAGGCCTATCATGTCTAGGACTGGTACAACCTTTTGTTTTTGGTAGATGGAGATGATCACTTCAGTGACAATTCAGTAGGCAGATAAAAAAATACATGAGTTTATGTGAGTGTTTAATTTTATTAAATTCAAGGTGAGGTAAAAAGCACCGTAGGGCTAGCAAGCCTTTATGAAGTTAGAAAGAATATTTTTTTTTTCTGCTTAATTTTTCAATAAGGTGAGTTTATTTACCAAATAGAAAGTATTCACAATGTGTGTTTGACTTATAAACATGTTGGTCTACAAATGCATGCACTTCCTCCTGAAACAATTTAGGTCATAAAATTGTTTGTAGAAGTTACAAATGTTAGCCAAGCAAAAATGAAGCAGTCTGAAATCTTAGCACAAACCCATTTGTGGACTGATAAACCCATTTGTAGACTGATAAAATGAGTGTAATTTATGGTCGAGATACCTTACTGGCATATGTATTAAAGTTTGGGGATATGTCTATTTTTCTTAGTATTGCATTAGCTGTAATTTCTATGTAATGCTTCAATTCATTTATATATTTGCACAACAGACTGTCAGATAAAAAAGTGCCAAAATGTGTATAAGGAGGTCATCACTTTAGCTTAATTGCACACAAATTTCCTGCAGACTCTGATGCTTAAGACCAATAATGAGACTGCTACAGCTAGAATAAACGCATTAGCCTATAAATTTAGAGCTTCTACCTGCTTTGTGAAGGGAGAATCATCTCTAAATGAGCCTAGTAACATGGATTTCTGATTAATCATTTTACTTGGTGACTCATCTATGATCACAGTACAACAAAAATGTCATGTTTGCTTAGTGGCATTAGCACAATTTATCTTCTCTACATTCAGAGAATTGCCTTGTTATCAATGTGGGACTGGGAATACAGCTGAGGAGTTCTTTTGTTAAAGGACTCTGATGTCACTTTATCTAAAGCTGAGTATAAACAAACAAACAAAAATTTTAGAACTGCTCCTTTCCTTGAAATGTAATTATTCTACTTGGTCTGGCCAAACCATTTGCAGTAATTATCTTGAATCTGTAAAACAAAACTAATTTAACCTTGAAAACTGGTATTATTCAAGTTGTCTCTGAATTTTTCTTTTTGAGACCATCCCTGGAAGTTAACTCTGTTTTTGAGACAATTTTGCTTTCCTTGTTGCAGAGTAAAGCCTGCTCATTACTAGAATGCTCAGGGCCCATGGATTTGTGGATGTCAGGTTTGCATAAGTGTTCTCTAGCCCAGTCTTTCCTGGCCAAGGGAAACTCTTCCAACATTCCTCCACCCTGGTTTCCTGAGTCTGAGATTGCTGAGGGTTGGTCTTGTCGGTGAAGACAATGCAAATGATTCACTGTGATTATCAAAACTGAGAAAGAGAAAAGCCAACACAACACCCTCTGAGGAAACTTTGGTTTAAAGAGCAAAATGTACGACCAGAAGCTTTGGTGAGAATGAAGAATTGACACCTGCCCTGTATTGCCTACTCGGTGTCCAAAAAGTCCAAGTTAAATCTCTGCACTAGGAATTAGGTTAAAAAAAGCCATTAATACTGGCATGTATGCATAAATATAGCTGGTCTCTGGTTATGCATTTATAGCTTCGGGGTTTCTTGTGACCATGGAAGCTAAAAGTTATCTTTAAAGGAAGAGACACAGTCCTGCATTTTCATAGTGGCAATGGTGAAGCTTTAATAAAACAACTACCTACAGTGAATGCTTGCAAGCTTGCAAAATACATCTGGAGAAGGGCATATCCATGTGATAAAATCTGAATTTAAAGAGGAGCCAGGAGCTTGTTGCTGCTCCCATGACAGTGTTGGTTTTTTCCTTCAGCTTTACAACTGAGCCTGCTGCCTCTGTGCTGTTCAGTGGTGATCGATGTGAACATGCTGCAACTGTTTGCAAGAAGTGATCTGAATCATTCAACCCAATATTCATTTGTTTGACTGAAGCCTCTTTAGAGCCACTTGTGATCTGATGACTAACGTGGCACAAAGATGCTAATGCTCAGTGTATACATAAATCATTAACTACTTAATTTGGATTTGGAAACCTGAGGCAACAGAATGCTCCATGGAGAAACAGCTATATTTATCTCTCCATCCTGAACCACCTGTCTCCAGAGACCTGGAATGCATTAGAAAAATTAATGTAGTCACTGAACTAAATCTAGATCCTCTGTTCCAGAAGAAAGCAGCATTTTTTGCAACTAGAAAAGCATGGAAATCTAGGGTCTGTTCTGCTGAGACAACAAAAAATAACTTGAGCAGTACCGCCAGAAAAAAAGTAAAAATTGAGAAGAATCTGACCCCAGCTATAGTTTTTTAAAAAGTATTTTTTGAGGTGGTCTAGGTAAGAGTGTGTGTGTAAGAGAAAAAGGAGTTTTGGTCCATCTTTAACTCCACAGAATAGAATTTGAAGTCTCACTTTGAAGTGAGACCTGAAAGCCCTACTTCAGCAGTATTCTAGCCCATTCTTGAAGGCATATTTAACTACATTTCTTTGGTGAAGTGTTTTGGCACTGATGGGGAAAGTGTATCTTCCAAACTGATAAACTCACATGCTGGATGCACGTGATGTGAACAAATTTCTGCCACTGAGGTTCCTCTTCTTGTCATTGTCTCCTTCCTTCCCCCTGGTTAGTTAATGAGCTGTGTGCCCCTGACTAAAATACCATGAAGAATAATATTGATAACAATGAAGCCTAATGGAATATGGGACTGTGCTGCTGCAAGGCACTTAAGCTCCAAACTTCACAGAGGGAAATTCTGAGACTAGTTACATTTTTAGATACAAATTGCCAGTGAGAGACATTTCATAATATCAGTGAAAGAATTCCATTCTCTGAAGCTTTTGTTTATCTTGTGTTACTTAAACAGGTTAGATGCTTGTATCTAAGTATGCACAGAGCAGCAAAGCTGCTTCTGTACCAAAAGAAACTGATCCTGTGTTCATTCCTGTAGGTCCAAGACGTGTTTACTGCCCACTTCTTAGAGAGGAAACCACAATGCTCTGAGCTAACCTAGATTCTTACACATGTTGAAAGGGAAGCAGGACCTCCCAACATTCTTCCTGACTCAATAATTTTGCTCCTTCTTTAATACTACACTGATACCAGATTGGACCTCTTTTCTTCATTTGAGTTGTTAATTTGATCCTCTTGTGTAAAAGTACAGTAAAAGAGAATCTACTGGTATGTTAGGTTTTTTTGAATTTGAGCCATGTTGTCCCTCTATTTTGTTAATGCTGAATGTGAGTGTTTTCAGAAACAAGGATTTTGTTTGCTATTTCAATAGAATGTTGTTTACCTGAATGGAAAGCTCAGTCCCCCAAATCTGGATGTTAGACACATTTTTTTATTTACTATAGCAGACATTAAAATAATTATTTTGTTTTTAATGTCAGGTGGCCTGCCTTATTCCTAGAGAGTCATTACTTAAATATTTAAGGCAGATTCTCCCAAAGGGTTTGATATGTCCTAGATAAAATGTCTGCTTCAACTTTAAATATATAACATCTAAACTCTACTCCTCCAGAACTTTATGGTACTATAAATTTAGAAAAATGATATGCAAATAAAAAAAAAGTGTTGGAGGGCAAACAGGAATTATCACATGCTTTAGAGAAATCAAAATCCCTTCAATATAAGGATTTTACCAATATACTTTTATTTAGCTTAAAAGCTGGAAAGTCAAGCTTAAGGGGCAAGGGCAAGTCAATGTTCTCACAAGGACTTGTTTTACTTTATGATATAAAACTTGGAGATTACTTGTCAGCTACATTAGTTTATAATGTCTGTTTTTCAGTGAGTGATATATACACTTTAGAAGAAATAGTTCTTTTCCAGGGATAGCATTTTAATTCTATTTCAGATATTGAGTGAAGAAAGCTCCAAAGAATATAGGACAATAAACCTTTGATATGTCCAAGACTGTAATATAAGGGTTGTTTTTTTTGTTTTTTTTAGAGTTGCTAATAGCAACTTATGTGGCGAACATAAGTACAGCAATTTAAAAGGACACTGTGGTAATGTGAATTTCTTCAAGTAGTTAAATACTAATGTCTTTCACCACATCAATGTCAGCTCTGCTTCCAGTCAAAAAGCTAAGGACAAATGAACTTACCATTTCCATTTGCTTTTTTGAATTGAAAGGTTTTCAGAAAACTGACAATAGCCAGTCTAGTCTGTAATTTTAACTTGATTTATTTGAATTAGTGAAATCTTCAGTAAATACATCTGGGTACACTTCTTAAATATTTCCCCAGAGAGATTAAACATCTATTTACTTTAACTCCACAAGTGCTCACAGACTTTTAATTGCAGTGCCTGACAAACTCCTCAAGAAAGGAGAAGTGAAGAAAGAGGAAGGGAAGGTCACTCCTGTGGAGAGCTGCTGCCCTGAGTGGGAGCACTGGCTGCTGTGCTCCACCTGCTCATCTGAATGCCAGGCAAGTGTGTTTGTGTAGCTGAATAATTTACACTACAGGTTTCTTTTGTACCTATTGATCAGGAGGAGTATTTGTGTTCTTATGAAGAACTTGCCTTTCTGTGTGGTGTTCTTAGCTACTTGTGCATCTGTGTGCACCTAAGGGTGGCTGCACTCATGTCCTCCACCTTAATCTGTATTTGAGATGACTGGTTAATAGAAAAATGTTTAAAGTGATATGTTAAATGGGAGTCCCATGTGTACTGTCAACGCAGATCAGACCTGTCAGAAGAGCTTGGCAATAAAATTGAGTAATTGCAATGTACATCCTTGAGGTGGAGTTCTACCCATGTTAAAATCAATGTCAACAGTTTAGTTGATTTTAGCCTTGGGTTTATTTGCTCTTTGCTGCTGGTAACCATGGTATGGCATGCATGGTTCTTAAAGAAGAATATGTGCTGTTGTCTTAGCTTGAGGCCTTATTGCAAAGGCTGTGGAAGTTGACGACAGGATTTTTCCTACCCACAGCAAGGTCTGGACTTGGTGATGTTGAAATGGAAATAAAAGGCCTGTGTTCTGTCCTCCTTCATCTCTGTAGAATCCCTCACTAACTCTCTCTAAGCCATCCTGCTTAAAATGCCAGGGACAAATTCAAGTAATCTCCCCCACCACTGGCACTGCTGCCCTCTCAAAGATAATTCCACAGGCCAAATGTCTTGGATTGGCCCAGAAGTATTTTCCAGAGTCCATCTTTAATTCTCTGTTTCCTTCCATTGCTGCTTCTGTTGTCCCAGGAATTCTCGCTTTAAAGAAGTGGTATCCTGTCTGCCTGTTTCCTGGTAAACTCAGCAACACAATGAAGAAAGTGAGACACACAAAAGATGCCTTTTGAAATAGAAACAAATTGCTTAAGAAAGAATTCTTGCAGACTGGAGGCTTCTCTATCAATGCCTCTTGTGCAATGCTCTCTCCCTGGTTTTTGGAGGCACATTTACAGACTGAATTCAAGGAGTGAGGAGCTGGCCTTGCTGATTCAGTGCACCAGTGCATTTGTCCTTGAGACACTGCTTGGCTGCCATAGGCTCAGAATTGCCTTCGTGCACCCTGTCAGTGTTCCTAAACAAATCTGAGCTTAACTGAGAGCAGCATACCCTACCGTGGTAAAGTTTCTGGGAACTTTACAAAGGAAAAGGTATGGTCAGTATTTTAACATATATATGAATTTTCTTCTATAATTAGGTGGAATATGGATATAGCTTTAGAAGTTCAATTAAAAGCATGTCGATAAAAGGCAGTTGTGTGCTACATAAAAGATTCTTTTGTTGAAAACTGGCCTGAGTTACGACTGTTTTATACACATTAATTTGCTTTGTACATACAGAATGGAGCTGATTGAACAGCATGATTGTCTGATGAGAGCTGAAAAGCAGCACTTGCTGTAGGTAATTTAAATTGAGCCCTATTATCATTTACGGATTTATTCTGCTTAGAATCAATAAGATGAAAAAGGGTCTGAAAGCTTTACACTAATGCTAATCACTTCTGGGTCAGTAACTCCTTGTGTTTAAGTTATGCATTTCTTCCCTGTATTCACAGAGCTACTTGGAAAGTGAAATATTTTAAATATCTTCCACTGAAGAGAATCTTCCCACTTCTACTTCACAGAGCATTTAGCATTGATAAATATTTTGTTATACTGAAAAAGTTCCCTGAGAGGGAAGTGACACCAGCCAAATGAACAAAAGAGATGCTCTGGAAAAAAGCTCAGCACAGAATGCCCTGAAAAATTTGTTATAAAGCAGCATTCTTGGTGGCTGGAGATTCAACTTGACCCTAGGATGCAGAGTAAAGCTGGGTTTGGGTAGCTGCAGTCATTTCACTTTCTGTTACAGGAACAATTTTATTCCTGGATAATTTATCTTTTCATTTTAGAGAGGTATCACCAGGCCCAAGGCAAAAGAGAAAAGCCAAGAGAGGCCAGAACCAAGATGATTTTGGTAAAGATATGCAATTAAGAGGAAATACAATGAAAGGAATGTATGAGTATAAAGCAGAAAAAAGGTAAAATAACCCTGAAAAATCAACTTGACAAATTTATTTGTCCACTAAGACCTTGATTAGTCCCTTTGGGGTGTGCTGGAGGGCTGTGTTTGGCACTTTGTGCTGTGCAGAGCAGCAGGGTGGGTGGTGCTCCTCTCCCTGAGGACATTGTGCTGTGCAAACAGGGCAGAGCATGGCAAATGGAGAAGTGTCTTGCCAAAGACATGTGGAGGTGCAGGGGCAGAGTCAGAAGTGGAATTATTCTTTCAAATCCCAGGTGAGTGTCCCAGCCTCTTCACCCTGCTGCATCTCTGTTCAGGTACAGGAAAGTTAGTTCTGGATGATTAAACCATCAGGGCTATAATAACTATAGAACATATTCACCACTGTTGTAGCTTGTAGCAATGAGACAGGGACCTTCTTGTTCCAAAGAGAATAATTTATTGCAAAAATCCAGGCTATTTTATGCTGTATTCAGATGCTAAGTTCTTATCTATTTACATTCTTGAGACAAGATAACATCGTGCACTGGCTGCCTGCCCTGCAGGGCTTGCTGTTGATGTACTTCTAACCAATCAGCTATCTGATCAGGCAGTGTTCACGTGTGCTCTTGACCAATCTGAACCCAAAACACGAGGTGACCATACTTGGTTATACAACTGTCGTGGTTTGACACTCGCCAAAAGCCAGGCACCCAAGAAAGAAACATTCAGTCATTCTCCTCTGCTATAGTGGAGCAGAGGAAGAGGAAAGAAGAACTGAAGGGCACATGAGTTAGCAATTAGGAGAAAACACTAAAGGCAAAACAGGCTTAAACTTAAAAGGTATAAAGAAAAAATTTATTAACAGCGTTAAAAGAGGATAATGAGAACTAAAATAAACCTTTAGAACACCTTTTTTTTTTCCCCCTCCAGACCCTCCTTCCTTCCCACTGAAGCGCAGGGATACAGGGTGTGAGAGTTTTGGTCAGTTTTTCACTCAAAATCTTTCTTCAGTTCACTTAGAGGAACTTCTGCTATGCCATGGCCTCCTTCCTATGAGAGACAGTTCTCTGTGAACTTTTCCAGCATGGTTCTAATTTTCATGAGTAGCAGTTCCTGCTGAGCTGCTGTGAGTCTCTCCCACGGGCAAGCAAAACTGCCCAAAAGTCCTCCCAAAACTGCCATGGTGTGGGTCATTTTAGTTCATGGGGTGTAGTTTTTCAAGGATAAACTGCTCCATTTTGGAATTGAGAGCTCTCTTTCTCTGTCTCTGGAAGCAGGGGTCTTCTCTCTCTGCTGGAGTTTCCCACTAGATTACAGCTGCTCAGCATCCACCCACGCCAGCGTGAGCAGCTTTTCTCATGGCCTCTGGGTCTCTGCATCCCCCCATGGACTTCCTGGATTACAGGAAGACAGTTTGTTGTGTTATAGTCCACACCACAGCTTGCAGAAGAATCTCAGCTCCAACATTTGGAGCACCACCTCCTTCCTCGCACCGACCTGTGTTGCCATGTTGTTCTCCTCACACATCCTCACCTTTTCCTTTCCTCTGACTCAGAAGAAAATTGTTGTCCTTAGGTTCTTTTGTTCTCAAGTTCTATCAATTGGAAAGTTCTTAGAGGGTTTGCAGCATGGAAAGGTTGAGTTTGTTTGGGCTCTGTATGAGGGAATCACTCACCATGCTGTAGGATGACCCTGCCCCTCCCCGTCCCTCAGAAGAGCTGTGTGTGGGTTTTTGTCTCTCTTAAATTTGTCCTCACAGAGGTGTGACCAGCTTCTCTAAATGGGCCAGCAGCATGTCCATCTTCAGATCTATCAGGGATTGGCTCTGCTGGACACAGTAGAAGCTTCCAGCAGCTTCTCTCAGAAGCCACCTCTGTTGCTTCCCCTGCCCCCACCAAAAACCAGGCTGTGTTAAACCAACACAACAAATTGTCTTCTAGGCTATGTAACTTGTTTTCTACTATCCTGTTAGTGAGCCTTTCCTAGAGTTCTTCTTGGTGAGCAAAAGTGGCAGAAAGGAACAGAACTAGTCAGAGGCCTCTAAGGCCCTTATTCCGTAAGAGTTTTCTTATCCACTACAGGAGCTGATTGCCAAATCTTTGTTTTTTCATCAACCAAGTGGCTTTCTCTCCTTATGCTCAGTTTCTCCAAATACCTGAGAGTACTACTTTATAGGCTTAACTTTTTTTAAAGTGCTTTAGAAAACACATGGTAAACTTTCCTCATATTAAAATGGGCTGGAGCAACTAATACAATCTCTTGTAGTAAATAGCTATAAAAACATCAAAGGTTTTGGTAACTGTTAGCTATATATTTTGTAATGCCTATTGTATTTCCATTTTGTTAGTTCTATTTAAAGAGCAGTATTATCATGCCCCATTTCCTGTAAGATAGTTCTATTTGTCTGCTCTACAGGAGGTAGGAGATTTTAGGTCCAAAAGAAATTATCTCTCAGTAAATTACTCCTAACTCCATTACGGAATACTAAGTACTTTCCCCTTACTGTGTGAGCAGCTTGAAGAGATAACACTGCAATTTATTTATTTGTTTTGTCCCACATATATAGGTGACACACGAACTCATCTGAGCAGAGACAGTGATAACTGACAGGTACATTAGATCAGACACATATAGCAAAGTTTACTTTGATTATGTTGTAAGTGTCAAGATGTACAGTAGCTGATGTCAGTTTGATCTCCCTTATAGCATATAATGGCTTGTCTTTTTCATGGTTGAATGGACACTAATTTTTGTCTAATAAGTAAGCTATCAGTTGAGTGTTTTAGAAAGTAGACAGAGTTTTTTATCCTTCTGAAAGGGAAACCATTCGTGAAATTATTTCAAAATTTGTTTGGATTGCTTGTTGTATTCATTTCTCTCCTTCCAAAGTCGCCTGTTTACTCAAAGGTACTAAAGGTACAATATTTTCTAAGGACCTGCTGTGAATCCGTTGCATTGTGCATGAGACCTTTCCATATTGAAATAGTAGCAGAGAACAGAATATTTTCTGTCTGTTTTGCTGTATACTGCCAAACTGCAAAGTCTGTATGTAACACCTTCTAAATTTTAAAGGCAGACAAACAACAATATTCTGACATTACAACCCCCATTGTTCTCCCCTGTAGATAATGCAGGACTTATCTAAGACTGTAATTTTCTAGGTATGTTTTATTGTTATTGTGCAGCCATGATTTCGTTTGAGTTGTGTTTATGAAAATAACTTTTAAAAATGTGTTTTGCCATGCATATAAACTGATTAATAACGGACTTACACAAACCTGAAAAAACCAGACCCTCAAAATAACACTGGCAAGCTCTGGAAGTGAAGGGTAATATTCTGAGGTGCCTAACATGGCTTAGCTTCCTGCCACAAGGCCAGTTCCAGGGGAAAAAGATATTGAAAGCAAAAAGTCATTTCTAAATTTTGGGGAAAATGCCACTTAAAACCCCAACTTTCTGCCTACTAAAAGTATGACAGAAATTTTTAACATCTCTAAACCCTGTGCTGTTCACAGTATACATCAGTGGGACCAGAAAGTCTCAGTTCAGCATGGTTAGATCTTCTCACTGAGCTGGTTTAGCTCTAATTCAGGTGATGTATGGCTCTCATTCCACAGGCTGCTGAGGCCTTTGTTGCCCTGTATGCATAGAGCTGGGTGTTTTCTTGTTCTTGTTCATTTGTTTGTTTTTCAGTCTAGAAGTAGATATTTTTTAAAGTCATTCCTAATGTCCAGGAAGATTCTGTAGGAAACCCTGGAGTGGATGCCAGGAAGAGACCACCTAGTCAAAAGCAGGGTGTGAAGAGCTGGTTTTTAAGTAGTAACAGTGGGGATTTTGAAGGTGCTTTTAGATTTGCTACAATAATCAAAATTTCTTTTACTGTCAGGTATGTTTTCCCTAGATATGCATTTCTAAGAAAATGACTGGGGTTTTTGAATGGCCTTCCCTGCGTTTTATTTCTCTGATCAAAGTGCTCTTCCACAAGCAAAATTGCTGAACACTTCAGTGTTAAGGCTGTGGATATTTTCAAATATTTGACTGCAGCATAGCCATGCATTTTTGTCTTAAGAACAGTTAATTTTTAAAATATTTGAAATGGCACCTTCATAAGGTAGAATTCTGTAAGAGTCAATAGTAATGGCCGTGCCTGTGCTGGAAATAATAAATGAGGTTCTCTTCTGCCTTCTCTTAGACTCAGGATGAGAAATTGAAATGCAGATTGGGTTCTTTTTAAACTGAGAATTTTGTGAATGCTCTAGTAATGCTTGGTGCTGCTTTTTTTTTGTCTTCAAGGCTGTGTCTTGGCAGTCCTTAGTACTTGCCATCCACCCTGCTTGGGGAAGGTTATTTGTTTTACAGCCAGGGCTGAGCTTAGAGCTCACCACAGTCCCAAAGCAGAAACCCTGCTGTTGAGCTGGGAAGCAAGTAAGAACCTCTCTCATTTGCTCCTGTGTTCTCCAAAAATAGCCCCCTCACTGCTTTGCTTTCTCTTTGCTCAGCTCTGTACAAAGAAGCTGAATGTACACAGTGCCAAACATCACCTGAAAACTTTATTGCTGCTGTCAGCAACTTCTCTACTAGTTCAGTTTGAGAGAGCACAAACAGAGGTAAGACTGAGATGTTCTGATAACTTAGTGATGAGAGTGTCTCCAGGCTCTTCTCATACATTAACATTTCAGCCTGCTTCACTTCTCTTCCTGTATTCACTTTGGGATATATAGAAAATAAGGCTATAATAATGCTGTCCTTTCTTGTCTTCTTTCACAAACATTAATCCCGTGATTTTTTATCAGTACAAAATAACCCTGGAGATAGGGCAGTCTGTGGATCAGCTTCTATGAAACTAGAAAACTGAAATTATTGTGTTTAATTGCGTGTGAAAGTCAACTTTTGTCAAAATCTCTAGCTGTGACTGGGTACTTACAAAATGCAATGTATTCTTTTCTTTAGCAGATCCCTTAAATACATTTCACTAGCAACCCTTTTGAACCAGATGAAACTGTAATTCAAGCTGTCTTGTCTGCTTCTGCTTTAGTTCACAATAATGTCACTATGCTGCTCACACCAAAGGCTGAAGTTTTTATTTGTAACATCAGATATTTTGTCCTACTTTTTCTTCAGGTCACTTCTGATAAGGTAGTTTTTATAAAATAAAGAAACCCAACCAACAACCCAACCAAACCAACAAACCTCCATTCAGTTATATTTTTAATGTAAAAGTTTTGTTACTCAACCAGTGTGACTTTACAAGCTCATCCCAATCTTCCACTGGCTTCTCACCAGCCAGCACAGAGCAATTCTCCAGCTGAAATATAGGAAACATTGCTGCAGCCAACAAAGGAAGTTAATAGAGAATATGATGTTCTTTCCAGGTTTTCCTCCCATTTTTTGGCAACCTCGGTAGTTAATTGGTAAGGGCAGTGTGACCAGAGACTGAGGAGAAGAGAAGCAGCTGCTGTGAAGTCATGCCTGAGCTGCTTGTGCTGTGGCTCCTCCACGTGCAGCAAGGACAGCCCTGTTCTCAGGCCTGGATGGGGCAGGAGGGATGATAATAATAAAATGGGCAGGAGGGATATCCAAAATCAGGGCAGACTGTGACACAGCCCACTAGCTGGATTTCTTTAGAGTCCATACGCAGAACTGCTCGACTATAAGGTCTACAGAAGTGCCCTGTCCTTAGCTGCCTTTTGTGTCTTTTGGGTGGCAGTGCAGCTGTTGTGAGTGAAGTCCAGGTGTGTGTGTGTTATCACAGGCTTCTTCCCACGTGTGCTCTTCATACAGCTTCCTGGGAAGCCATAGGTCAGACATTTGCTATTAGGTAATTGTATTGCTAGGAACACACTGTGCACAATCTCTTCCTCCCTCCCTGCTTTTTCTTTTCTTTTGGCAGTGTAGATTTTATCTAGTGATCCATGGTGTTTTATGGCAATAATATCAAAAAGAAAAAAAAAAAGGTTCTACTTTGAGGAAAAACGTCTGAAGTTTGGGGATGTTTCTCCCTTATGTTCCTTTTTCTTTGCTTTCAGGCATCTTTCCCAGGATGCACAAGCAGAGCAAAACTACTGCCTGGCTGGAGGAGAGAAATCCTTATTTACCTGGTTTAGCTTAAATTCAGCAGATATCTGTTTCCAAATGGCAGTGCATTGTACTTATTGCTCAAACTAAGGAAAAAAGTAACATCCCACTCTATGGTTGGCAAATTTGCAGCAAGGACCCCATTGAAAGCTGCTGGCTTACATCTCATATAACCTGAAATAAAGGAGTCACTCACACATTCATAATCAATACAATTACTTCTACTTTACATGAATTAAGTAATTTGTATGGCATTACTGTTTGGGGCATTTGTATCCCTATTCAGAGCACTTCTTCAGTATTTCAGTCCCACTGATGGTAAAGGCAGGTGCGTGCCAGTTACCCACAAAACCAAGGCAAAGCTCTATGGGGAAAGCCTTTTATGTCCATCTAGATTTGAATTTGTAGTCCCTTTCCAATTACTGTGCTAATTGTTTAAGAGATTGCTAGACTAAAAAAGTTTTTAATCACTAATCTGTTTTTGAAAGGAACTTATGGGCTCAAAACCTGAACTACATACTTCTTAAATTAATTTTCTTCATGAATACTTCTTTCTCAATACAGATTTGTGAGTCAGAACACCCTACTGTGCTTGTTTCTTTGTCTTTTCTTCAAACACCTGGCCTATTATTCTCCTTTTTTTCTTTCCCCCAACAAAATCGCTCACTCTTTGTAGGCAAGGTTCTGATGATATAATGTCACTGGAAATACGGAAATTTATCCAGCGTCCTATGGCACCAGAACTGAACTTGAACCAGAGAACAAACTGAAAAAAATTTGACCATTTAGCCAAATGTGAGTCCTCCAGTTGAAGTATTTATCGATGTTTTCTGAAGAGATACTAATATGCTTGCGGGATCTTCCAGCAAAACACCTCAAAAACTTGTGATGTGGGGGGTAAAGTCAAGAAGTTTAATTTGAAGATAAGAGTTTTTCCCTCAGTAGTTGTAGAAGATGGCTGGGGTGGGATTGTATTCAAATTTCTCTGTGGCTTTGGAAATCCTCCCATGTATTTTTGCTTTCAGGAAAATCAGATAAACCAAATAAAACAACCAGGGCTTCAGGCCTGCTTCAGGTGAAATCTGTGCCAGGAAACAATCTTGATGTCACCCAGAGAAGATTAGAAGATTTAGGCTGCAGCACTTCTTTATTCAGAAGAGAGGCATAGGGACAAATACTGCAGTCTCTAGGCTGCAACTTTTCTTTATTCAGAAGAGAGGCATAGGGACAAATACTGCAGTCTCAATCCAGTGCAGGCTTTGCCTAAATTAGGACTAAATAATTTATTGCACAAGGCAAGATAAAATGTCAGGAAATAATTGCAATGTTTAGTGTGAGACACGCTCTGTAAAATGGCTGACTTGTTCAGGATGGGGGAGGCTGCAGACCCCATTGCCCTGAGAAAGTCTAGGAAAGCACAGGTCTCTGCTTGGTTAATAGCAAATAGTTGACCCCATGTGCAGCTATGAAACTAGGCTGAAGGTTTTTCAATTAATAGCTCTCCAAAATTTTTTTAAATGTAATTTTAGTACTATATCCATAAAAGCTGGTAATTAAGCCTCTTTTTTTAAAAATTTAAAGAGATTGAATAAATAAGACTTCTTCCCTTGGTGTGATATTTCATTTTAACGTAGTAATAATTAGCACATAAAACTTTCTGGGTTTTGGTTATGAGCACTCTGTGGTTCCTAAGCTGATTTCAAGTGTTACCCTGCATATTTATTTTCATAATACCATTAGCTCTCACAGCTGGAGTTCAAATCACATGGAAGAATGGAAATTTCTTGGAAGGACTCGTTAAAGCAGAAAAAAATGAAATCACCTTAAAGAAAAGCTCTTAATTTCAAAGTAAACCCATCTGACACATCAGGAAGCTGTGTTCTCTACCTATACCCGTTGGGAACTGCTGATGATTGCAGACACTGGCTCCTGCCCAGATAGCACAGGGATGACAACTTCTCCTTAACCAGGAACAGAGCAGGCAATACACTTACCTTTGCTATTCTGCCATGTGTCAAATTGGGCACAGTGGCTTGAAGCTGCAGAGCCATGCAGAAGTGTGCACTGAAGGAGACAGTCCTGGCCAAGTGTGACACTGGGAGGAGTTCACAGCTGGCAGGGGAGTGTACCCAGAAGGCTGTGGTCTCAGCAGGAGAGGAGGATGTCTTGGAGAAGCGTGCCCTCTTTTAAGGAGAATTAGGACAGAGCAACACCCAAACTGACAAGGTTTTGGGAGCCAGCCCTGCTGTCCAACCCCGCACTTCCCACACTCGTGCTGGAGTGGCTCGGTGTGCTGGGTGGAAGTAGCAGCTCCCAGCTCTGGCAGGAGCTGTCATGCACATGAATGAAGTTACTTGCCTCTGTGTGTTTAATTGCTGTCCCTGAAATGATTTCTAACCATAACTATTGGAAAAACTTTGTTGATAGATAAATGTTATCTCTGATGTAACTGCTGAAATGTAGCTTGTGAATTTGATTCCCCCATACCTGAGTGAGATATCTGTGGCCCTCTGGTCAGTGATGAAGATTTTGGTGATAACACAGGGCCTACTATTTCATGCCATGTACTACATCAGCCTTCAGTTCTTATTTTTCACATGCTGCTTCTGGTGAACTTGTCTATGAATATAATCTGGCAAAAATACCCAGGTTTTATTATTATTGCAGAGTTATTTTCTTAATGACTTATGGCAAGTGCAGGACAGTTTCTGCTACTTTAAACGAAACAGTGAGTCTCCTTTCCTGCAGAACCTCTCTGCATTGCAAGAGAGAGACACTTGTGGCAAGGAAAGATACCACAGAAGCTTGTACAGAACAGGAGTTGTGTAATGACAGTTTTCAAGCCATTAACCTACTTTAAAGGTTTATTTGGAACAAACTCAACACTTGAGTGGATACTGTGTTGTGCTGCCAGTTGGCAGCCTGGACCATGAGAGTGGACTGGTGGAAGCAAATAGCTCTTGTGGAAGAAACACACTCAAACTTTGTGTGAGAGGTTCTGCTTTTCCCAACAGCTGAAACACCACCACCTGCTCCTGCCTGTGCTACCAATGAGGTCTGTGAGCCCAATAGAAATATTTCCACTCTAGTGGAAAGTGATGAGTGTTTGTCTTTGACCCAGCAAACTTCCTTCTCTGTCCTGGAGCTAACTACAAGCTCGGTGCAGTCTCCAGAAGCAGCAGTGATGTAGCTGGAGCTCTGCACCTCAAACTCTAGCTGAGAACTCAACTGTGTAGTTTTAAGAGTAGGCCTAGAGCTGCCTTGAGAAAGAAGTTCTGAAATACACAAAATCTTTTCAGTGTAATTGTGTTTGAGGACAGTTTGAGAAAACAGGCAGCCTAAGTGCAGGAGTTCTATGCTGTCCCATCAACCACAGGAACAGATTTTGCTTGGACCTCTGCTGCAGGTGTGGGAAAGGTGATCTCCATGTGCAGCTAACTATTGGCCTTTCTTTTGTTGCTGTGAAGCAAAAATTAGCACTTGTATAACTCTTCCATTTGTACAGTGTCGTGTTTGTTTAATGAGTCCTCACAACAGCCCTGTGAGGTAGGCGAGTGAGCTGCAAAAGGAGCATATGGTGACCTGTCCTCACTTTTCACAACAGCACCAGGAGGATACTACATATCCTCACTTTGTACTAAAGCATCAGACCTGTGGAAAGTTCTCAATTCCAAGTCCTGGGAGCCAACCCTGCTGTCCAACCCTGCAGTTCCCACACTCATGCTGGAGTGGCTCGGTGTGCTGGGTGGAGCTCCCAGCTCTGGCAGGAGCTGTCATGCACATGAATGAAGATACTTGCCTCTGGTCCTGGATGGGGAAGTTCAGCAAAGACTTTAAAATGACCTGTCATGGAGTCCAGGATTGTGATGGACTGTAGACTTATGCTCAGTAAGGCCTCTGTTTTCACTCATTTCAACATTGGTCCAAGGAAGAATTTAACACGTCACATTGAGTACTCATTTACATTCTGAAACTACTCAAAGCATGAAATGTCTCAAAATATACAAGTAAACTGTTAACTTACTGGCCTGGTAAGGTGTGCCAGAAATCTTGCTAAAAGTATTCAGCAACCTCATATTTACAGCTATAAGCTACTGATTGACATGTATATACATACACAGAGACCTACAGACAATTTACTGCACACTGCTAACCTACTTTCACAGGATACAGTTCATGTACAGAGGTTAAACTTTCTTAGTTAAGACATTGACACCCTGAACATAAAGGAAACTTTTTAAAAATTTGAAACAAGGTACTCTTTACACTAACCTAGTTCTGAATCAAAAGCCCATACTGAAAATAGTCCCCATCTCATTCCTGCTAAGTCTGTCTAGAATGCAATATTTCACTGGCATTTGCACTTCAACATGAAGCATGGTCTCCAAGTTAATAACTGTGCACTGCTTCTCAAGTACTGCATGTAAGAGTTCCTCCTGAGAAGTTAAGAATTGCTTAGAAAAGTGGTTATTCCTACAAAGAATTTTGAGCCTTTGGACTAGCTTCTGGTGAGTTCGGTGATTTCAAAGCTTCAGATATGTTAGCCTGATTTACACAGATGAGATAGTTCCTGCTTCTGCTTCTGCAGTGCAAGAAATTATACAAACCAATTTACTGCCTGATTTCATGTTGTAATGAAGGAAAACAATATTTAGCAGGTTTATTTCCTTTCAGTCTGTTACCGAAGCTGCAGGAAATACAGCTCTCTGTGTGTGTGTGTGTGTTTTCTTTTTTCAAATGTGTCTCTCTAATGAGAGCTACTTATTGGAGAAGGCATTCACTTTCCTCTCCGTGGCTGTAGTCTGTGGGAGAGCTCCTAACAAAGTTCTTTGTTAGTGTTTGTAAGACTGGAGATGAGGTTTAATTGAGGGATTTGTGCTGAATGTTCTTTCGCTTTGAGTCTTAGTGCTGCAATGCTTGACGTTTTCCTTTCAACTGCTGCTGGATCAGTGAAGGCAGTGAGAACAGGGTCTGACGGGGGTCCAGGAGCTTTCATTAGTACTGAAGCTGTTGTCACGAGAGGATTTAAAGCATTGAGAAACCTGTATTTGAAAGAAGTCAATATTACCCAAATTAAGAATTGTTTTGGAGAACAAATACTTACTGAGTTGCAGCTTCCCCCCAACAAAGTATTAGGAAAAAAAGTTCCAAAATTCCCAATTTCATCCAAATGTACATTTTTTTAAGCTTTATTCTGCAGTATAGTGGCTTGCCCTTAAAAAAAAAAAAGCAACCAAAACCCAAGCAGAAAACCCCACCCTAAATAAAAAACCAAAATACTTTTAAATAAAATGAGCAAGAGATAATGAGACATGGCATGCAGATATCTAAACTAGCAACCCTTTGCTTAACCCCTCATGTGAAATTCTTTCTAAACAAACCTTGGATGCTGTAGATCAGCCTGTTCTGTGAAAGCAATAAGCCACCTCATAAAAAGGCCAATTTATATTGCTGTTTGTGCAGACAATTTGTTCAGATCAATTGATTCCATGTGAAAAGCGTTTGTCTGTTAATGTAGTACTAAGATACAAGATCCAATTTCAGCAAGAGTGCTATCTTCTATTTACATATATATATATGTATATACTTACATATAATATATAATGTATTTACATATTTTATATATAATGTATTTATACTTGAGAGAGTGAGAAGGATGGAGCTGCAGCCACACAGGTCACAGCAGTCTGTACGAAGACTAGAGTTCAGTGAGACCAAAACTGCAGTAAGTATGCACAATTTGTCTTCAAAAAGCAACTACACATTAGGATTTTATTAGCATGACTTAAACCCAAATCTAGCTATTCCTAATCAAGTGAGCCTACACAGGAGCTAACCTGTTTTAGTAAGTTTATTGAGGACATGCAAGTAGCAAAATAATATAAAAGCAGCATTTTTAACAGTTTTGAAATTTAGAGAAAAGAAAATTATTCTATACCTGCCAAAATGTGGATTTAATATAGGATTTCTGAAGAGTGAAGTCCAGGTAAGACTGCTGAGGCCAAATGGCCCTAAGGTTGAAGGACTAAAAGCTGGGGACATGGACGGCACAGCCAATGTTGAAAGAGGCATTGACCTCCATGTGTGATCTAGGAGGGGAGAATGACCCAGTGGAACATCCAAAAAGAGACCAAGTGGGTGAGTTAAGGAGATTCCCGGAACAGTCCCCAGAATTTCATTTTTTTCACGTTTCCTCCACTTTGCTCTTCTGTTTTGGAACCAGACCTTCAATAAGAAATTATAAAGGCATTAGCTGAACTTACTCTGCAGTTTGTCTTACCAGCTATTACAGCATGTATTGATATGGATGAAAAAATAATTACTGTTTAACCAAACCCCACTTCCTTAACATAAAAGATCTTTTCATAAAGGCCTTAGTGGGTTTATTACAAAATAAATCACTTTTCAATATTGTAAATTTGACTAGTCTCTGACTGAAGAGTCACAAATGTTTTAAAACCATTGTCATTTATTAACCTATCACCTGAAACGCAAGAGCAATTACTAAAAATGATCATCACTCTTCCTTTCATAACCTATTTACTGAAAGTTAAATTTCAACAAAGCCATTCAAGAGGTGGCAATTATAATACAGTGCAAAAATTGTTTTCCAGAAGTTTTAAATAGCATCTGCAGTATTTAAAAACCAGGTTTTGAGGGACTCAGATTGCTTTACCTCAGCCATGCCCTATGACCATTTCCAGCAGTGTAACTTACCTTCAGGTGCTTGAATGTCATGAAGTGTGTGTGGGAGAAAAGCCCTGCACACACCCAGTGCTGATCCCCAGCCTTGCTGTCCCGAGCCTGATGCTGTTTCTCTCTATCAATTGACAGAGACACAATTGACTCTTTCAAAGCCCTTGTCCTGGGGTTCTCAGGATCCACCTGAAGCAGTACTGTGCTGGTCCTTCCATTGCATGCAGTGTATTTACACTGGAAAGCTGCTGTTCTCCTGCAGAGGGATTTGCACCCTCAGATTTAGTGTGTAGCACAGAACTGTCTCGCTCACAGGCAGTCGGCAGAGGGAGGGGCACTCAGCAGAAAATCAGAACATCAAGATTTTGAAGTTGGTACTTGAAATTCTTGAGTGGCAAGACTCATTATTTGGTTTTTCCTCTAGGAACCATCAGCTTTCAATAGTCAGATGTTTTACAAGGGATATTTGAACCTGTGAAATGCCAGGCAGCTATGCCTGCATGGCAGTGAGGACGAGATACTCCATCAGTGTTAGTCCAAGACAGGGGTCTGGTAAGGAAAACTAAATTACTGGGATCACATTAATTTAAATCCCTGTTAACCAGGAATCTCAAATATTTGTAAGTGGAGCTTACCTAAGATCTCCCAGGAGAAGACCACCAACTCAAAAGTTTAGTGTTGTCTATGAAAAATATCCAGCTGAAAAGGCAATAATTGTCTCACACTGAGATATGCAGATACAGCCTTTCCTAAAAAGGATAGATGCTGCAAGGGTGTTCAGTTCTTACTAAATCTTAGCACTGTTCTTCAATCTGTTCTTCATAAAGAAGCCTAACACAAAATTAAATGTCTGCTTTTCTGTTTTCTCCGTCCTAAAGCAAATCCATTTGATCACTCAGACATGCACTTTGACAAAATATATTTTTTTTAATGTTACAGGTAATTTTGGGCTTAACTCCGAAATTTAATTGTCTCTCAGATTTTGTATTTCTCAAACTGGAAGGAAATAGCAGCACAGATATCTAATAATTACTGTTAGAAAAAAGCTGGCTTTCCATTCCTTGTTGGTACAAACCCATCAGTTCAAGTGGCAACAGGAGTAGACCAATGCCTCATACCTTAGACTGACATGACAAACAGCTTTCAAAATTAACTGCACACTTTATAGTCATTAACATTCAGATAAGTCATCTTGAAATATTTGTTAAGCAGTTTTCCTTTGCTTCCAATAAAAGCCTTAACTTGCCTTTATTCTATTTTCAGACACTTCTGAAGTGACAAACTAACCATAACAGAAACTGCTATACCAGTCTTAAGATTTTTATGACTGTAATATCAATGGCAAAATACTCTAGAAAAAAGTATTACTTAATACTCAAGAATGAGTTTTAAACCATCAAGTTTTGAATTGCATGCTAAATATTGCCCAGATTATATTTGCAATTAGTAGCATCATGCATGTCTGACAAGAGATTCAGGTCTTTTATAAAGGAAAATGTGAGCATGTAAAATTTGATTGCTTTCTTGCTGAAATTTTCTGTAAAAATGTATCCTATTTAATTGATGTAATACCTAATGATGCTAGAAAGATACATAGATGTGCATAACTGTATCATGTTTCTGCTGTAAGTGAATAAGAGGATCATAATGAGAAAATATGACAAGGATTTCTTGATCAGTTATATCTGTAAGCCAGTGTTTTAAAACTGATGCAGTTTATGGCAATGAAATACCCATGAAACTTTTTACCCCTCACATTAAACAAGATAAAAGATTCCTTTAACTTCTTCTTATTTTCTTCCCATCCTAACAATGTGAATAATGAGAAACATGAATGGCAACAACAGATGCAAATGCTATTGAAGAGCAATCCCAACATGGGTCCAGGTTGTGAAAAGGTTTTGCAGACTCTCTGACTACCTCTTTCCCAAGGTAAGGAATCTTATTGGGAAGGAATTCTCCCTTATTCTATAAAAGTAAATAAGGGGGGTGTTGGATGAAGGAGAACTCTTTGAAATGATGATGGACTGAGCATATATTCATGCCAGGTTTTTTTCTTATTTGTTCATTTTTATGTGAGACTCAAAAGGCCAGAGGAGTAACAATGCAGTGGCTGGTACCCATTTCAGCTGGTTTCTCCCCAGACAAGCAAACCTCCATTTGTAAAGCACACTGAGGTCAAGAAATGGTCTGACTGCATTGGGTAAGATTAATTTCTTGAGTTTACATGTGACTAAGTAAAGAGATGCCACTTTCCATGTCAAGTGATTTATCCAGGTACCATGGGAGAGGGTTGGAAGTCTTCATTTCACACAGGATGCCTTACAGAGCAACTATGAGCATGGACAAACTATTTGGTAATTATGGTGGTTTAAGTTCAGTACATCACTGTCATTCCTACCCATCCCCTTCCATCCAGGCTGAGCCCAGTTTTCCACGGGGTGGGAGCTGGGGCTTGGCTCTGTGCACTGCAGGCTCACACTGAACAGCTGTGCTGACTCTGTGCCCCATGCTCAGGACACTTGTGTTAAGACCTAACAGTTTAAGGAGGCAAAGATGTACCAGGAACAGCTCTTTGCTGTTCCTTCCATCCCCTGGGGATGCATCAGCTCTTGTTAATTTTCTTGTTAATTCCTTTTTGGCTCCATCAAACAAATGTTTTGGTTTTGTTTGGTTTTTTTTCCTAGATGAGTCATTAGGAGATGAGTTCCTCTTTGCCATGGACCATTGCACCATTCCTTCACAGGCTCTACAGAGTATGTACCCCACAAAGGGAATTTGATAGTAACAGTTAAAGTAACAACTTTTCACCCATGTCTTTTTCATTGTTGGATGCCATGTGCAATTGTCAGAGACTGGGGGATGTCAGTGACTGGAGGTTTTAGTCATTGTTGGTGTTAGGAAGAGTGGAGGATACATAATTTCCCTCAAGTCCACAAAAGAGAGCTAAAAAGCTCATCTAGGTGTTCTTTGAGTCAATTATACAGTACCATTCATACTTCTAATGCCTTTTTTGAAGATGGTGCCTATTAAAATAAAAAGCTAAAAAAGTTACAGTTTTACAGACTGTAAGTGTGGTGTGAACCATCACAGATCCAGAGACTGGAGTAATGACATAGTATTCAAAGAAGGATCTGGCATTAACAGTATCAAAGCTATGCAGCAGTAAGCAGGACTGTCACATTGAGCAGCTGCACCAGTTCTCAGTCTTTCACAAGTAGGCACATACCCAGAGTTGTGCTGGAACAGTCAATATCTGATCTACAGCACAAGCCAAATTTAGTACAATTGTCATTTGCAGCTTATAAATACTTGAAAGTCTTCACACCTTTTGAAACAACTTTTTTATTTGTTTATATTTTTTTTTAGGTTATAATTTCTGTATAAAAAGGGGATTTCTAGGTTATCAAGAGATGAATCTAAAAAAAGGATTTTTAAGGGATATTATTAAGGAAGAGTTCATAGAGTCAGAAAAAGTTACTAAGAGTCGTTTGCAGTTTAAGCAAACTGCAGCCTACAAGGAATTAGTGTCTGTCTAAGTGTGCTGAAGTTCTACAGGCATTGCTGCAATCACAGCCCAGCTGGACATAAAATTCTCTGGGACAGGACCTGTCAGGATTCTCTGACTGTCATATATGAATGTCAAATTCATATTTCATTTGTTTTATCCGGTCATTAAGAAGCGTTTTTAGTTTTATTGAGCTAAGTTAGACCAAGAGAAGGAAGCTAACTCTGCAGCCTCAGTAAATAACTTCGAATACCCCACAGAACCCCTCATTTTCTGTAAACAGCCTAATTTATCCTTTTTTATTCCTGCCTTTCGACCCATGAAGGCGGCAGCACAAGCGGGAGTGAAGCGCAGCATGGGAATGTCGCCGAGCCGCCGCTTCCCCGCCGCGGAGGTAACGCGCCGCTTGCTCCGTCCCTTCAGCACCACCCGCCGCGGACAGGACGCGGCACCGCCGCTCTTCCCCTCCCGCCCGGCTGAACCCGAGCGAAAACGCTCCGTGTTCAACCCTCTCTTGTCCCTCGTCCCCTCCGGCACTCACCTGCACCCGGGCTTCCGTCAGGTCAAGGCGCAGGGCCAGCTCCTCTCTGCGGGAAGAGCGCTCAGTTAGAGCCGGAGCTCGCCCGCCGCCCGGCCCGGCCGCGCCCGCCCCTCCCGCCGCTACCTGGTGAACACGTCGGGGTAGTGCGACTTGCAGAAGGCGCGCTCCAGCTCCTCCAGCTGGAAGGTGCTGAACGTGGTGCGGTACCGCCGCTGCTTCCTCTTCACCGGACCCGCCGCCTCGGGGCCGGGCGGGCGCTCCTCGCGCTCCTCCGCCTGCGGCTCCCCCGCGGGGCTGCGCGCTCGGCCGGGCCGCGGCGTCTCCGCGCGTTCCGCGCCTGCGGGAGACAACCGCGGAGTTACTGGGGCGGCCGGCCGTGGAGCGACCCCGCCGCCCCTCAGCGGGCCACCTGTCACCGCGCCGCCCTCCCCGCCGCCCCTCACCGTGCCGGCCCGCGGCGGGGCCCCGGCCCAGGATGCTGTCGATGAAGTAGGAGGTGAGGAGGTGCAGGGCCGGCGGGGCGGCGGAGGCCGCGCTCTGCATGGCTGCGGGCAGGGCCCCGCGCCGCGCCGCGTTTTATGTGCGCGGGCAGCGCCCGGCTGCGCGCCCCGGCATTAGCATTTCATTAGCGCGCGGCGTCAAGGCCGGGGGTGGGACGCGCCGTGCCCCGCTCCCCGCGCAGCGCCGGGCCGCCTCCCCCGGGCGGGCACGGAGGCGTTCACCGCCCGTTCCCCACGGCCCTTCACCGCCCTGGGGCCGTGCCGCCCGCTCCCTCCGCTCCCGCAGCCCGGCGGGAACTTTTGGAAGCCTCGTTCGGGGGCGCGGGGCGGAAGCGGGGAAGTTGTGCCGGTGCCCGGCTCCTCGAGAGCTGCGGATGGGTCCCTCTGAGGGCTGAGGGACCCGGCTGAGACCCAGGAGTGAGGGAGAAGAGTCGCTGGTGTTTACCTTTATTGCTCTTCATGACTTTACACTTGTTGAATTCAGCTTTTTAAGGCTGACCTTGCAAAGTACCGTGTGCCAGCAGGTGAAGGGAAAGTGCACAAACCCATGCAAGACGGAGTCCTTTTTCCTGGAGATCTCTTAATTCCACTCCTGCTGTAATTATGTTGTCGGTGCAGTTACAGCAATGGTTCCTCAACAGGAGGCCTGGAAACGATTTCCTGTACAGGGAGACTTCCAGCAGTTCGGTGATCTTACTGTGGTGTACTGATAGAGACTGTCATAAATGAGATGACAAAATGACTTGAGCCTGAGATCTTGATTTTGGGGGATGAGAATGAGATACTACTTTCTAGAGAGTCTTGCAGAGAGTGCAGCAGAAAAGGGCTAAGAACCCCCAAACCCCAAAACTAGTGGCTGAAAGCTGAAGCCAGAAAAATTTAGATTAGAAATGAGGCAAAATTTAAAAATCTCTGTGTTTATATCTAAGTTTTGAAACAAGAGTGGTTTTGTGTTCTGTGTCTTCATATCAAGTTTACATTATTACAAGTTTACATATTAGTTTGTATTCCAGCTGAAGACATAGAGGCTGTCAGTGCAGAAATGCTTCCTGACTCTGTGTCCTGTCAAAAATCTTTTGGTTACTCCTGGCATTGCAGCCCACAGGCATTTTTTTTCCCAGTTTTTCCTTCTCTCCTCCTACCTTACTGGGGCTGTGTGACTGCTTTAGTGGTTCTATCTTTGTACTGACAGAACTCCTTGCTGGCTCTCTGTTCTGCTGCAGGGCTCTTCTTTGACTCAGACCTTGACTTCATTCCTTTCACTACCATTTGGTTTGGCCTGGAGCAATACCTTTGTGAACCTATTCCTGTGGCATCCTCTATGAGAAGGTTTGGGGCCGCACCTTGTGATGCTAACTCTTGAAAAAGTAAGGTGCTTGTATGAAAGATGACTCTGGTAACATTTACAGAAAGTGGGTTTTTCTAACATGGTGTTTATTTGACATTTTCTATTTATTGCCCTATTTAAATCCTGATCCTACATTCTAAAGCTCAGTCTGCCACATTCAACCTTAATTGTGTTCAAAGGCCTAGGGACTCATTTGTGTTGGGAAAAACAATGATTCTGTGCATCCTATGGACCAAATGCTGTCAACTCCAGGACACAAGATTTGAGTGATCTAATTTCCTCTGACTAAAGAAACTGTCAGAACTTCATAAGGAATATCCTGGATGTTACAGTTGCACATTTGTCTATGGTCAAAGAGAAGCCCCTGCATCTTGGAGAGCACACCCAGGAATTCCAGTGGGATCTCCCAAGAGCCAGAAGGGACTAATGACTAATTTTTGTTACTTCTGTCTTTCATACAAACCAAATCCATGAACAACAGCAGACAAAACTTCTGTGAGGAGCTGCAGGGGTGGCTTCTGTGAGAACCTTTCCCCACATTCGACAGGCCAGTGCCAGCTGGCTCCAGGATGGACCCACTGCTGGCCAAAGCTGAGTTCATCAGCAATGCTGGAAGCACCTCTGGGACAACAGAATTAAGAAGAGGAAAAAACCTGCACAACAGCAGCTGCAACCAGAGGGAGGAGTGAGAATATGAGAAGAACAGCTTTGCAGACACCCAGGTCAGTGAAGAAGAAGGGCAGGAGGTTCTTCAGGTGCCAGAGCAGAAATTCCCCTGCAGCCTGTGGTGCAAAGCTGTGGTGAGGCAGCTGTGCCCCTGGAGCCTGTGGGTGTCCATGGTGGAGCAGAGATCCACCTGCAGTCCAGGGAGAACCCCTGCAGCAGTGGATGTAGCCAAAGGAGTTTATGAACCTATGGGAGCCAGTGCAGGAGCAGGTTTGCTGGCAGAATTTGTGACCCCATGGGGACCCACTGAGGAACAGTCTGTTCCTGGAGGACTGCAGCCTGTGGTGGAAGGGACCCATATTGGAGAAGAGCCAGGACAGCTGACCCACCTGAGCAAAGGGGTATCCCAGAGCATATGAGGTCTGCTCAGCAATAAAGGCTAAGGGAAAAGGCTGTAGGACATTTATTATTATGAAATTTGTCTTCTAGAACAGCTGCCTGCATGGGCTGAAGCCCTACTTCCCAAAAAGTAGCTGGACATTATCTGCTAATGGGAAATAGAGAATAAATCTTTTGTCTTCTTTTGCTTCTGTGCCTGGCCTATGCTTTTGCATTATTAAACTGTCCTTATTTTAATCTGTTATTATTTTCATCCTTTTTTCTTCCCTCCCTGTCAAAGAGGGGAGACAGCAGCTTGGTAGGCAACTTGGTTTAGCCAAAGCCAAGCCACAATATATTTGTATTTTTCAGATATTCTCAGGCAGCCCACGTTTACACTGCTGACTGATGCTTGAGTTGTTATTTTGGGTTTGTATTGTGTCTTGTTGTGAGCTGAGCAACCTATGTCATAGTTGCTGCATAATGCCATTGAAAATGCCTAAAAAGAATGTGATTTAAATGCTTTTTCATTACTTTGTGTTTAACCAACCTTGTTGCTACTGCTTTCTTGGTTTTCTTTGGCTCCCATACAAAGTGAAATGTGACAGATGAATAATAAAGTTGACCTTGTCCATGGAGTGTTTGAAAGATGAAGGGAAGAATATGCATCTGTTTGTGCATGACAGCAGAGCTCCAACTGCATAAGGGGCACTGGTGTTTGCTGTGCTTGAAATGTCTCTTGGCAGTTTGATAATGTATTTCAGCATTCTTATACTGCCTTAAATATATATGTTAATGAAGTTTAATATTTAGGCTTAGAAAATAATCCTTTCCATATCTACATTAAAAAAAAGTTTTGAGATGAAATATGTGATGAGGTTAACAGGAAAAATTTCTTGAGCATGGCCAAGGAGTTGATTTGATAGCTTGGCATGGATCTTTATTGGCTTGAAGGAGGAAAATAGCTACTAACTTGAGAATTAAGTGCAAAACTTGGGTAAAGCAGAAGTGATTCTGATGACAGCTCTGCATTGACTGTGGCTGATGTCCTAGGAAGCAGATGAAAAATGCTGAGAACCTTTAATACCAGTATACCTCTTTGGATTGTTCATATTCTTATTAACAGAACTGTTTTCTCATTCTGTTTCTGTTTTACACAGAGGCCTGAAGATCTGCATGAACTTGAAGATCAGCACCTCTCTTTCATTTTATGGGATTAGATCTAGATTGTGTGTGGCAATCAAGTAAATACTGGGGAAATGCAAGACTGAATGTTGTGGTACAGCCTTAGCTGGTTTCTCTCAAGCCAATTGATACTTATTATATCAGCTGCACCAGAGTGCAGTAACTCTTTTGTAATGGAACCACAGTAAGCTGGTTTCCCATTTCAGTTAATAACTTGTGAAAATAATGTAAGTGCTTTTTGCTGATTAGGCATACGTGACTGCTCGGAAAAGAATGTGTGTGCAGTACGTGGCAATTCAGCTTTCCTTTCTGTGCTGCATATTCAAAAGCACAATAAAATATTAGTTGAAAGAAGAATAAGATAAGAATTGGAATGTTGCTGACTGTGGAGAAGGCACTGTGTTGAGATGGCAGACCCTGCTGTCACTGTGCTCACTCTGACCAACCCGCCTGGAGCAGCTGTCCCTCTCTTGTGTCCCCATCCAAATCTCTTGGCAGTCTCACTTTCAGATCTCTTCCTTCCCCCTCTCTGACCTTTGATTTTATGCAGACAAATAAACTGAGAGCCTCAGTCTTCCCTTTGTGCAGCTGGTTGTTGGAGGAGATAGATTATTCTTGAAAGGCTGGCATGTAAGGGGGTCCTGTTGAAGTGACATGAAAGTGTTGCAAGATACCTGGAACGACCTAAACACCCTGCAGTGAGTGTCCTCTCAGCAACTGCTGTAGTGCACTATTTCTCAAACCCTTTGGTGAAGAGCTCCTTGGTGCACAGGTACCTCTAGCAGTGCTGTAATGATAAATTAATATTTACTGGATCTGCTAAAGCCACCCCTTTGGGGTCACAATTAAATGAGGCTCTCGTCTCTTCTATAAGGTCAAAAAAGAGTATGTTTTAACATCTCAAAGTTTCTAGACTTTGCATTTATGGAGCAAAACACTGGTAGCACCTAGGATCCCAGAAGACCAAGAATAAGTAAAAAGGATGCAATATTTGCATATATTTGCAATATATGCAAATATAATTTGTTTTTTCTTAGAAAGTGCTAGATAATAGACTAAAAATACATTTTTAATCTCTGTTTAAGGGTTGATATTTTACTGTTTCTGAGGGGTGTCTGTCCTCTATCATGTTTACATATTCCTAGGGTGAAAATTACTTTTTTTTTCAAATTACTTTTTTTAGGGGCTGACTATGAATGTTGGACTAGACTTGGAGGACCACATTACTTCTTCCTTTGCTGGCCCTTGACAACAAATCACTACTTCTATGTGCATCATTTATTCATATGTGAAATTGGAATGGTCACACACTCATTGCTATTAAATTATCTCTGGGAAAGCTGGGTCTGTTTAGAATAATATTTAGAATAAACACAGCTGATGTTTACCCATTCACAATAGTAAAATGTGTTATACCCATAAAAAACACGCTACAGACGTTCCCTTTTTAAGCCCTAAATATGATCTTGTGTTAGTTTCAAAATGACCACTGGAAAATTTTTCTGATTACTTTTTTTCTATATTGCCATGATTATTTTAGAAACAAATCTTTACCAGGTGTGTTCTTCAGTATTGTTTGAGGTCCTCTGGTGTTCATTTATGCAGATACGGAGCTATCCAGTTCTTCCCAATAATAATTCCAACTCACTTTATGGACAGGGACTGAAGTCAGGAAACTTCAAAGAGTTGTGAGCTGTCCAGTAATGTGCAGGAGAGGTTCTGCTACAATCTCTGTGTTATCTGTGTCTCAATCTTCTGCAAATATAGTAAGTAATTGTTGTTTCATCCTAGTATTTATAAAAATTTTGCTACTGCCCTTATGGATATTTGAGGCATCGGGAGGTAGAATAGTGAAGGAAATTTGGACAGTTCTCTATATAAAAGTGGTTATCCATCTTCAGCCTTATTGACTGAACTATCCAATTTTCCCTTTAATATACCCTCTTTAGTACACTAGAAATTTTATAGGAGGCATAATTGTAGAAATCCACAGCATCTGTATCTGTTCCTATAACAAAAGTGTAAGTGAAGTAGTCAGTCAATATATGATAGTCTGTAGAGATACAGTTCTTTTAATGTATCCATGTGCTCATAGCCATTCAGTAATACTCTGGATGTTAGTACAAAACAAATGTGACTGTAGTGAGGTTCCTTCCCTGTTTTTTTAGGTTGCTTTACTTAATCACTTTGTCTTTTTAAACATCAGAAAGCCCTGTGTTTGGTAATGGAGTGATTTGGAAACTCCTTGTGTGGATTTATTGAAGTACAGAGTCTGACTTGGCTTGCAGGATTGTAGCACAGGTTTCTGACCACAGGAGTTCTGCTGCTCATTCATGACTGAAAGTACAATGCGAATCAGACCTTCCTGTACTGCGAGCTTTTCCCTCTTTTTTTTTTTTTCTTTTTTTTTTTTTTTTTTTTTTTTTTTTTTTTTTTTTAATGTGTGCTGCAGAAAAGGAGGTTCAGGGTTTTTTTTTGGGAGCTGTTTTCTGGTAGTGTTTTAATGAGAAGTCACAGTGTGCTGCCATTAGTAGCAGTATGTGCTGTCAGAAGGGAATATTTTCCTCGTCTCTCCCTTCTCCTGCATGTATATCTGATATGCTAGGAAAGGCTTATCAATTTCTTCCAAATATCCTAATCACATAGCTTTGATGAGCCTGGAGGCTTCTTCCCATCAGGATTGCCTTGATTTTACCCTCCTGTGGCATCAGCCTGTGTCTCTCTTCTTCAGACGAAATCTGCAGCATTGGCTGTCTTTGAAGAGAGCAATGCAGCAGTGTGAATGTGAGGTAACATTCTCAAAGAAGAAACCTGTTCCTGTTCTTTTTCTGAGCACCGATGTGCTGTACAAAACCACTCTCAACTCCTAGGCTGACTTGGGTCACACTTTATGACTGCACCGAGCACTTTACCTTTTCTTTGGCAGAGCTTAAGGAAGGTGAACTCTGCGCTCCCTCTTGTGGCACATGTAGAAATGTGAAGGAAGTTTGGGGAAAAACTGCCCGCCACAGTGCGGGAAGTTGAATGTGTTGGTTTTACTTAGCATCTTGTGACAGAATAAAGTGAGATTTCTGATGTTATCCGAAGTGGTGTGAAAGTAAAAGGTTTTCTTAGGTCAAAACACAGACCTGAAGCAAATAGCTTTCTCAAGCAAGGCTAAATGTTGGATTTTATCATAGCTTTCCAATAGTCAGGGAATGCAGAATGGTGAAATACAGTTAGGTATATGCTCTCTTGATTGATTTTTACATGAAAGAATAGCTTAGGAATATTTACCTCACACTAGATAAATTTTTACATCACTTCCTGCAGATCTTTCTGCCATTTGGTGTGTCTTCCCCTTTCTATTACTTCTTTGGTGTATTTGGTGTATTTTTCCCTTTCCCTTACTTCTTCTTAGGTTTGTGATCCAATAGCAGAAAATGCATTCATTTTGTGATCCATTAGCCTGCCTGGTCCTAGATTTTACAAAATGTTTACATAAGATGTGCAAAGATACTGATCCCATGGGTAGAAATTATGTGCACTCTAGAGATGAGAAAAGGAATAGCAACAGAGAACCCCAGATTACTGCAGGTTTCTCTACCTCTGTCAAGATGCTGCATTTTCTTGGGCTCCATAATGCCACTTGTGATAATGTGTTTTTCTGGAAATATTTATACCCTCAGGGAAGAATTTTTTTAAACTTTATAGTGAAGCATTTTGCAAAGTCATCTGCAGGGTGAGGAGCCTGGTTTTGAAGGGGTCTTCACTATTTTTTCATGTTTAGCTTCATGTCTTTGCCATGGGCTGCAGTGTTACTGCACACACACACGTGGGAGTGCCCAGAGCTCCAGGACCCCCAGGTACCCTGCAGTTGTGAACTGGTGCAAAGTCTGATCTTGAAGTTACTGAGAGGCAAGTGAGGAATATCAGAGAAGTGAGTAATTATGTAGTTGTTAAAGATGTAACTGGTGTTACACAGTTACAGGAAAAGAGAAGCAGATCTAGCTCAATTATGCAGAACTAACGCCACAGAACGACTGTGGTTTTGGCCCAATAATAGTTTTAAGGAATGATGGTATCACTGCCTAAACAGGCTAATAATATTCTGCAGGTTATATCATGACTTCCCTTCTCTGTTGACCATAATTGTGCCCATTAAATGTGTGCAGCCTCCACTATCATCCAATGTCACCAATAGTCTCGTGGACAGTAAGAGCCATTGCTGTTGGTTAGATTTAGTGGGATTTTGAGAAGGTGGGATAGAGTTAATTTTCTTTACAGGAGTTGGCCCATGGTTTGGGTTTGTGCTGGATGCAGTGCTGGTAACTCAGAGATGTTTTTGTTACTGCTGAGCAGGGTTTACCCTGAGCCGAGCCCTTCCCTGCCCCTCAGCCCAGCCCAGCAGCGAGAGGCTGGGGGAGCACAAGGAGCTGGGAGGGGACACAGCCAGGACAGCCGAGCCCAGCTGAGCCCAGGGAGGCCCCAGAGCACAGGGCTCATGCTCAGCTCAGAAATCTGGGGGACAAGGAGGAAGGGGGGCATTCGGGGTGATGGTGTGTGTCTTCCCAAGTCACTGTATATGTAATGCAGCCCTGCTGTCCTGGGGATGCTGAGAACCTGCAGGCCTTGGCAAAGTGGGAAATGAGCTCCTTGTTTTGATTTGCTTGTGTGTACAGCTTTTGCTTTCATATGAAATATGGTATTCCCAAATTTACTTTCTCTTTTACACATTCCACTGGGTGGCTGTGGTGCTTAGTTGCTGTCTGGGGTTAAACCACAATAGTGGTGAAAAATTTTAACATTAATGAAAGATTATGTTTTTGATGTGGCTCACTTGGCAGTTCCAAGCAAAACTGCTTTACATTTCTCTTTGCTGCAAGTTAAAGAGTTTGAGTTTGCCTCAGAATGCTTATGTAGATATTTGTAGTTTTACTGCTGGGTAGAGGAAAAACCATGCAAAGAAATCAATAATTACCTTATGTGGATTAGAAACCCTAAAGTACTCTAAGCAATGCAAGCATTGAATGAGCCACTGGGACTTATTTTCAGGGAGTATGAGCTGTTGTAAATGGGGAACACCCTGAAGTATCTTGATTTTAAAAGTCACTTAGGAACATCATCCAGAGCATGTTAAAGTGGGTAGGTGTCTCATATATTTCCAAGGTGCAGCTGTCACGAAGCTGGGGATTTGCAGAGATACAGAAATAAATATTTCAGTGGTGTGAAGTTTTGCTTAATGATGGGACACGTTTCAAAACATGCATGAGATCTTCTGGAGTATTCATTGCCCAGGTAACCTCCTTAAACCCTTTCATTGTATGAGCAGTAGAAGATGGACACTTAAGTAAAGAACTGGATTACCTACAGAAGTGGATGAAAGCTCTCACAGAGAATTGGAGCAACAAAACACAATAAAAGATGTTCTACTTAATTAAAAAAAAGTCAGTGAACCAGATTGAATTTAAATAGTTTCTGTGAAAAATTGATCTTGTGGGTGTTAGAGGTGTGAGCTGCTGTTTGCCTTTGTGGTGCAGTTGTTCCAGCTGCTATCAGCTTTGGAATGTGCTAACTACAATTTGAAGTCTAAGGGACAAATCTGTTTATTTATTTTCGTCCTTAAATGCCTCACTGATGCTATCCCCAGGCATTTACACCTCAGGCAGAAGTAGCCAAATGATTAAAAGAGTGGCCTGTAGAGCCCTGAGGTTAAAATAAATAACTGGTTTCATGGGCTCCTGTTTCAATACTTTCTGTCTTTGAGCTGTTCAGGAAACACCTTTGTCCACTGGTCTCAGTACCTGTAAATAATCTATCTTTTTTTCCTTTTTAAAATGAAAACCTGAGCTTCGGATGGGATCATGTGAGTCTAGTAACTGGATCTTTAAAACAGACCCATGAAATAGTGCAGCACTTGTGGTGAGTTATGGGAGTGCTGACAGTGCTATAAACAAGGTCTCTGCCATAATTCTTGCTGCCCATTTCCTGGTGAACACGGACATGTGCTGCTCTCCTTCCTAGGATGGAGGCGAGGGTGTTACAATTATTGAGAAATGGAGCAGAGATTTATTTTTACATTAATCTGCTATATAAATATCTTTTATACTGTTCAGCTGATTCACAGTCCTCATTAATGGATTAAACTGGCTAGTTTGTCTCTTTATCATGTTGATAGACCTGTTAAATGAAACCCTGAGAAATCAGACAGTTCAGTCCTGTGGCCAATGGCAGCTTTTCACAGTAAAGATTTCTGCCTGGGTTGTACGTGCCAAATGTTCAGGCAGCTCATGCTTATCAGCATCCATTATACTTTTTGTTGACTTGGACCATTAATAACCTGTCAGATTAGGTAATTAGGCTGTCTCGAGTAGCCAGGGAAAATTGTTTTTCCTAACTGATGGTATGGGTTGTGCAGTTGTGCAGATAAGCACTTGGTCAAACGGCAGTTCAGGCAATTTTTAACTGGCCTTGCTGATGAATGCAAAAGTAGTGCTGAAACATGAGGGTCAGATAACAGAGGGACAGACACAAAATAAAATTAAGTGCCACTTTTAAAAATTCCAAGTAAGACACTGCTTACTGTTCTGGTTCTGAAAATCTGCATGTAGGAGTAACTATGTTAATTTCAATGCTGTGGTGGTTTAACAAGCATTGTTCCCTTATTCTGAATTAAAACTCATCCCAGACTTGGTGGAATTAGAGGGATTCTCTCAAGAAGGTGTCATTTTACCCCTGTAATAAAGCTGGCTGCTGTTGGTACCCTGTTCTGAGATTCTCTTTCTTCAGTGACCTTTTTTCTTTGTCACTGATGGAGTCTGTTGTGCCCAGGAAAT
The DNA here is from genome assembly GCF_017590055.1 of Onychostruthus taczanowskii. Taxonomy (NCBI): domain Eukaryota; kingdom Metazoa; phylum Chordata; class Aves; order Passeriformes; family Passeridae; genus Onychostruthus; species Onychostruthus taczanowskii. Next base: position 7,230,571 of record NW_024498462.1, read on the forward strand.
GCTTCAGCAGTTAGTAGGTGCAGGAAAGGTCTGTTTATTCTGTTGAAGTTGGGATCCCAGCTCTTGGATGAAGGACATTTACCTATTTCTAGAAGCAACCTTCATTGTGAAAAGCCTGACTGTTTTGGCAACATCCATCAAATAAGTTTAGTAATGTGAAGACTTTCTGCTGGAATACACAAAAAAATTAATTTTCCTGAAAAGCCATTTGGGTTTTCCATGATCAAGGGCTTATGTTCTCGAAGCTTGCTCTATTTGGGCCAACTTATAAGATGGCTGCAAGAGTAATAGAGGCAACTTTATTCTGTAAGATGAGTGAATACATGCACAGAAGGTGTTTGAAGAGGGAATTTAATATACTCATTCCTGTGACTTGGAATGACATCTGGGAGGGAAGCAAACCAGCACAAAAACAGTGGTTGTTCAGACCTGCTTGTAGTGCTGCTGACAGATTGCCACAGTGTCCTGAGATAGTGGCTCAGCTGCCCTGTTGTGTCGACTCTCAGGGACAGGGAGAAAACGAGTTGTGCTTGCGTGAAGGAGACGGATGGATGAAGTGGCAGAGGGCTGGAACAACCTCCTCTCTTGTACATCCGCAGTGAACATCTTGGAAGACACAACTTGTTCTGGCTGACACCACCCTCTGCGTGCTCATCTTGCAGCCCAGCTGGGTGGAGTGGATCTGCACCCTGGCTGCCTCTGTTGAGCCTGTTCCTCCAGTCCAGATGCCTGACAGAGACTCATAGCTGTCTGCCATCCTTTGCCACTGAGATTATGTGGCATAAACTTAATCACCTCAAAGTAAAAATACTTCCTGACAGCCAGCCCTGCCCAGGTTATATAGTAGAGGAGACTGAAAGCTCCTTCCTCCAGGGAGAGGTCACTGAAAATGGTGTGTTTTCCTTGTTCCCTGATGCTTCCTGAGTAGATATGCAGAGAACAGCAACCAGGCCAGGATAGGGCTGGTCCTTGCCTTGCAGAAATAGTGTAGGAACCCTAAGAAGAGCTAAGTGTTCCCTGCTTGAGTGCTGGCACATGCCTCAGTGTCCAGAGAATTATATGTTATTGCATGTTTTTGAAGTGCCTGATGGGATAATGAAGATTTCTAAATGTCACTGAAGAAATTTTGGTGACCTTCTGGCTGATAAAAATAGAAGTTTTAAAATGGCCTCATTTTGATTTACTGTCTGAGATTCATTGGTGTGGGCTTCAGTGCAGCATTAGGTATGTAGAGTGAGTTCAAAGGTAGGAGACAGTTGATGTGTGGACAACAATCCATTAGAAGCCAGCTTTATCCAGCACTGAGATGGTTTAAACCATGGTTGGTTTATGGAAGTGAATGGATTGGGTCTATTGAGCTTTCAAAACTGGATGAAAATCCCCTTGCTTTGAAGTTCAGTGATTTGACTTAGACTCCAGCAGTTCTCCTCTTTTATCTTCAGGATGGACTTTTCAGTGTGGTTTTTCCTTAACACAGCTACAGGATTTGAGCATCTGGCTCATTCATACAGACCCTGCACTCCAGCTTCTTTTGCCTTCTCTCTTTTCCCCTTGTGGAAGGAGTCCCTGCCCATCTCTGAGATCCCTTCTGACCCAAGCCATTCTGTGATTATTTGAGTCCCACGGTGGCTTTCCCATGACCTGTGCCCACGCTGTTCGCTGGTGATGGGGAGCTAGGAGAGCCCGAGCCCTGCCCGCTGCCTTAGAGGGTTCGGTGGTGCGGTGTCCCTGTGGCGGTGTCCCTGTCGCTGTGTCCCGGCTGGTGGCCGCGGTGTCCTGGCCGCGGTGTCCTGTCGCGGTGTCCTGGTGGCCGTGTCCCTGTCGCGGTGTCCTGTCGCGGTGTCCTGGTGGCCGTGTCCCTGTCGCGGTGTCCCTGTCGCTGTGTCCCTGTCGCGGTGTCCCTGTCGCGGTGTCCGGCCGCGGTGTCCCTGCCGCGGTGTTCCTGTCGCTGTGACCCTGTCGCGGTGTTCTGTGGCGATGTCCTGGTGGCCGTGTCCCTGTCGCGGTGTCCCTGTCGCGGGGTCCTGTCGCGGTGTCCCGGTGGCAGTGTCCCTGCCGTGGTGTCCCTGTCGCGGTGTCCCTGTCGCGGTGTCCCTCTCGGTGTCCCGGTGGCGCTGGCACCGCGCGGTGTCGCCGGAGGCCGCTGCGAGCGCCGGAGCCGCGCGGTCGCTGCTGCCAGCCCTGCTCCATGGAGCCACCGCGGATCCCCAGCTTTTGCTGCTCCCCCTGTGGGTTTATGTTTTGGCAGCTTTAAAAATGCCATCGCCGCTGCTGCTCGCCTGCTTTTTGTGATCGTAGCATCATAAAATCTTTGCTTTAATCGTGTCCAAAAACTTTGCTGCAGCGTTTCAGAAAAGCAGCCGAAACGATCTTATTTTGGGCATAAAATAATGTAATAACTAAGAAAAAAACTAAAAGAAAATGGACACAGGGCGAGAAGGGAGCTGCTGTGTCCTTCCTTATCTAAACTTCTTGTTGTTCAGTCTTTATGAAAACTATGTTGTACTTACTTTCTATGGAAAGTCCAAGGAGGAAAAAGTTAAAAATAAATGGTTTAGTAGAATTTAGAGGGGAATTTTACATAAAACTTAACATGTTATAGATAGCTCTTATAAACGTTGTTGTGGTTTAACCCCAGCCACTAACTAACACACAGCTGGGATAGGGAGGAGAATTGGGAAAAGGTAAAACATGAGTTGGGATAAGAACAGTGTAAGCTTTGAACAGTTCTGGTAAAGAAAAAACAAAGGGAGAATCATTTTAGTATGATGAATTAAAATTGGTCCCTATGGCTTGGAGTGGAAAGTGCAGCCACAGGCTCCAAAATCTCACACTCAGAGGTAATAAAGTGCTTATCTGGATCACGCACATTTCAGGTCTCTACTTACACCACAGGCAAATGTACTGACCCCAGTGTGTATCAGAAGTGTGCAGGTAGAGGAAGGTATAGAAATCTCTAAAAAAAGATTACTACATGGTAAGGTTAGGAAAAATAAACAAAACTTAAACTTAAACTGCTTAATGGATACTTGAAATTGTCCCAATACAAAAGGATCATTCAAGGATGAAGAAAGTACAAGAAAGAGCTGGGGCATAATAATAGAATATCTAAGTTATTGTTGTTTTACAAGATGTTGGGAAATAAGAAATTTAAATTCTGCTGCAAAGTGATGTTAGCCACCCTGGGGTGCAGAGCATCCTATGAGATCAACAAAGCTTTGCATGCTCCTGTCTACTGCAGATGGTACCAAGATGTCACTGTCCAGGGAAGGGAGGTGTCTCTTGTTCACAAAGAGTAAGAAGACTGAATTTTGGACAAAGAATAGAAATTCAGTCAGAGCTTGGGCCAATCAATAATTTTAGAATGGCAATATGTCAGGTTGTGCTGGGGAGAAGAGTTGATCAATGCCTCTTTATTCTCTGGCCCTTGATGTAGAATACTGCAGGATGCTCCTAAATGCATGCATTAAGTGAGGTGCTTTTTGCCACAACTTCTCAGTAAAAAGGCAGAAAGAAACAGGATCCATGTCTAACCTGTTGTTTTGTCAGTTACTCTATGCACTCCTGTTGGTGTTCTACCTGCACTAACAGTTACTTTGTGGTGAAATAACTCTCTAAAAGCAAACACTGACAAATTCTAGTCCCAGTATTCCCCTCCAGGTCTGTCTTGTGGCTGAGGCAGTGGAAGAAACCATTAAAAGATAATAAAAATAAATTAAATTTAATTATCTTTCTCTTCATTTTTGATTACATTTTTTAGAGCATCTAAAGTAAATGATTGCCATGATCATCCAGCTCATTGACATCTGAAAAGAGGCAATTCAAACAGCCTCATTTAAGACTCTTTTGCTTAAATATATTAATGGTATTTCCAACCTTATCTGGTTTTCCTGACCTAACATTCATCTATCTCTGTGTACCTGCTTGCCTGCATTGTGTGTGATGATAATATTGCAAAATGTCATTTTGAATGCTGGAGGCAGAGAATGTACAGCTGACAAACAAATTGGTCAGGCTTGTGCTGAGGAACAGACAATTTCAGGATTACTTTCCAAGTTTACTTCAATTTTCCTAGTTTACTGCAAGTGTGTTATCTCTTCAAAATTTATCTCCCTATGTGGTTAAACAGCTGTTGATAAGGCTTGCCAGTAAGGCCAGTTTTAATGATCCCAAATAATATTACACCATGCAATCTTTTCATACATACATGTCATAGTAGCTAAAAGACTTTCTATGCTTATGGAAAGTTAATAAGCAATAATGCCAAATGTATATCAGGTCTTGTTTTAATAGTCTTTATCTCAAGTTTTGATCATTATTGTAGTTCTTAAAATCTGGAAAATTGTGAAAAAGTATTTTGCATTCTTCTTTTCATGAGCTAACCTGTCCCTCTCTATTAACTCAAAATGAGTTTTCACCCCAGTTTTAGCTCTAGTAAATTGGTTACACTTATGTAAGTCCTCTGTCTTTAGCTGATGTCCATTTGGGATCAGGAAGTCAGCAATGCCCTCACTGTGCAGAAGAACAACAAGATCACCTTGCTTGTGAAAGGTCAAAACTCTCCACTGTTAATTTCACATGACTTTGGAAAAGTCTTCTGACCTGTTTTTTTTTTTTTTTTTTTTTTTTGTAAATAGCGCTTCTGATCTGTTTATTTTTTTTTTTTTTTTTTTGTAAATAGCAGTATGTGTTAATACCTGATGTTGTTCTTGGCACCTTATCTAAGCATTTATACCTGCAAACATTTATACCTGTGAACTGGGAGAGTTGAGCTACCACTGAGGAAAAAGGAGAATTCTTCTTTGGAATTTCACAGTCATTTTGTGCAGGCAGAAATGAAGATATAAGGGCTGTGGCAAAGGAGACTCAGACCTAGAAATCTTATTCAGCTTCATGAAAACGATCAGACAGAGCCTTCCCCATCACAGAGCACAGCTGGCCTGCCATTGGTATGTTCTCTGTATTCATCCACTGAAGGCTTTGCCCCGGGCAGCCAAGAAGCACCGCAGGGTTATATGTGCCTCAGCCCTTGCATCTCTGTTAGTTCCCCTCCTTGTCACCCTGAGAATTATATGACATGTCATTTTCTGTCAGCTTCTTTTCTCCTTCTGGGGCGCTGAGGCAAATAATTAATTTATCTTGTTTTAGAGAACGTCATTTTGCCATCTCGATAAATTTCCCTGGCTGCTGTGTCCCTCCGAGCCATTCTGGCTGCTTCACTGCTAGCACCCCATGTGCCTGCTGGACTTGATTTTTTTTTCTTTATTTGTCTGACTATCTTACATTATCTTTTATTTATTTTGCCCCTTTGCTTTTCTTCTCATTTGTTCACAGCTGATAGGCTTTAAACTTGCCAGTCATCAGCATCTGATGTTTTAGTGTCCATATGTCTCTAGAAGTTTTTATAGCTTTGTATCAGTCTATATTGTCTTTCCCAATATGACCAAGGAAAGCTCACAGTGAATCCTGTCCTTAATATTGAGCCAAAAACAGTCCTTGCACACCACAGAGCCTTCAAGCCACTTTTTTCTGCCTGCCCTGACAGTCCTATTTCCATGCAATTTGTTCAGTTCTCTGTGGCTTGGAAGTCTTCTCATCTTAGCAATATGAAGATATGGAGTCTCATGAAATCACGATCTCATGTTCAGAATATCTCACCGACCCCTTAGCATTGCAAAAATGCCTGGTCCAAGTTTTGACATTCCTCAAAAGGAAAAAGAGCAACATTTTCCCGTGAAGATCCATGAAAACTTTGTACATTTGCTGTTTTCCCGCAGCTTTGTTTAATGACTTGGAAGACAGTGGAGTGGGCAGTACTGTGAAAACAGTGGCCTCCACTGATGGAAGGTGACATGCTAGAGGTAAGGAAGAGGAGAGAAAGAAGGCTGAGGTAGTGGTAGGTATCAGATATGGAAACCAGAGAGCAGTTTGTCTATAGACAGCTTCTAACAGCACCACTGGGTTTGGTAGCATCTCTGAAAGGGAAGAAGGCAGATGTGGTTAGGATGAGTTTTAGGATTAGAGAATCACTGAGTGAAACAGGAGGTTTACGTCCAGTGAATTTACAGCATGATGACTTTGGTTAATGTATTGCAAACTTCTGTTTGCATCTGTTCGCTGTGCCTGTGGAATCAGGTCTGACAGCTTCAGTGGTGCCCTCAACTTGGATTGGATTTTGGCCCTGCTGTTCCTGTGAACCAGGTTAGAGAACAGCCGTACCTTTCTGTTCAAAATGTTCACTTCATCCTGCAGAACACTTTGAGGAAGGGAGAAGGCAGCCAAACTCCTGAGCCAGAAGTCAGAAACTTTGCTGCATTTGTTTCTCTTCCCCTCACTCCTCTTCTGAACTGAACGTGTCCGATCTGGAGTCACTCAAAGACAATGAGCTTAGAATCCCATGCAAGGTTTCATGTCACATTTCAAAGTAGAGCCCTAAACCTGTAAAAGACCAAAGTGTGAGTAAAGGATTGAGAAGGCAGAGTGAAAGGTAACTATACTGGGGGAGGTGATGGCAGGTGAGGGTTGTGTGGGAGGAAGAGAATGAATTCACATTTAAGGCTCACTCTGACACTTCATGGCCTGACCTGTGGTGGGTCTAAGTTTAGACAATAAAGGTAAGATCTTAGGAGAGGGCAAACAGATAAAAGAAACAAAACAAACAGAGAATGTGCTACCCTGAAGGCCTTAATTCTGTAAGGCTGGTGCAGCCAGCAGCTATGACAGCTTAAAGGAAATCACTTAGGGGGATCTGAATGAGCTTTCCCCAGAGCAGCTACTTATTAGTGTCACCAGAGAGACAGAATTATGTAAGTCTTTGTTTCAGGTGAAAGAGATGTTACCTTCCAGCAAGGAAGGGTTGTGCTGACAAAGAATATCTGTTTTAAAAGCTCTGCTATGGACTTAAATTAGCTGCTATCCAGACTCAGCAATGATGGGCATCTTTCTGGGATGTGACTATTTATACATGTAAGGCACCAGTGAGAATAGGGCCAGCACCAGCCTGGTTCTCCTCTTTGCCTGCAGAAAACAAGTGAGCTCTCCCTGTCCCAGTTATGCACAGAGGATTTTAGGCTCTGTTCCCAGGAGGAGCAGAGGCTCTTCTGTCCCTGGGCACTGAGGATCAAAGAGCTGTGAAGAGCACAGGGTGCTGGATCTCTGTCCCACCATCCTAGCACAGCAATAGGGTTCTTGGCTGGGAGGTACACACAGGAGGTGGGATCACTCCCCCCTCTAGTATTGCTTCCTCAGTCATGGTTGCAGTAGTCTGCATTCCATGTCTTACATTAAAAGGAGCAGCTGCTTTCTAATTCTCCCTTTCTAAGTACTTCCTTCCCCAAAACATCATTGTGAACAGCCTTGCTGAGGGTACTAGTCCTCACAGGTTTACTGTTTTGAGGAAAACTCAAGGTTTACACTGTTAACCCAAGGTAAATTCTAGTGAGATTTCAGGTGTTGCAGTTTCAATGTGCACTAGTGGTCTGGATACATCCTTAGCTCTTCCACAGTCTTAACACAATGCCCAAGCCCATGCATTAGAGCTGTATTAGCAGCCTTGCAGTTTATCTGCGGTGTAACGCTGTGTTTAGAGACTTTGACAAGAGGTATGAAGAAGGTAGCCACTCATTAGAGCTCCCTCCTTCCACTCTCTCATTTCCTACCTTGTCTCTTAATGGGCTGGGAGAAGTTATGGTGCTTGCACACTCACAGGCAAGGCAAGAAAAATCTGTCTGGTACATAAAGATGTGCTGTTATGGAAGAATTTTCTGAGATTTTCTAATCAGAGAGCATAAAACATTTTCCAGTTATTTTCTTACACTATGTTTTGGTAGGATATAGAACGGGCTAAAAAATGGATTCAGAATTTAGTGGAAACTTCTTTTCTTTTGTTGCAGCTTTCTTTTGTTTCATCAGCTTTATGATACTTGCAATATTAAAGGAAAAAAATAGTGTGGATGATGAAAACTCTGTGTTGTTCACATCATAAATCAAGAAGCAACTGGAAAGAAAGAGCCAATATAGAAGATTCCTGCTTATCTGAACCCTGAGATTCTGCTTTAGTCAGATAGAGATATCCAGCATAGGAAAGGTCCCTTTCAACCTTCTGTGTGAAAAAGTAGGGGCTTGTTTGTACTGAGTGAAATACAATGCCTGAATATGCCTGACTATGACTGTGACAGGACAAAAGACTTGAATTCATAGACTAATTTCTGAGCTGTTTCTCACTAGGCAGATCCAGACTGTCATATGTTCAGGATGGATGTGGATATCTTGGCTTTCAGTGAGACAAGATTTAGGCCAATATGTGCTTGTTCTTTGGTCTATGAGCACTTGTCACGGAATATGTTGCAGTACTCTGAGCTATCCAATGTAATGGGATTTCCATAAATTTTTAAAATGTAGACTTCATAAATACAGTGTTTGGCCCATGCAGCAAATGGATCGGACTTACCCAAAGTTAAGAGCTTGAGGGTGAGCAAACAGATCATTCCTGGCTGCTGTAGCACCACACAGGGACTATATAGATCCAAGTGCAGTAAGGAAAAGACAAAAGTCATACTGAAATGTGGAGTGAAGGAACTGGAAAATAATATAAAACACTAGTATACAAATTCAGACCATTTGGCTTTGATCCTACATGAGAAGTGTTTATTCAAGGACTGTGTTTAATGCTTAGTGATGTGAGGCAAAGTAGAGCAGAAAAACAGGGGCCATGAGAAAATTGGGAGTGCTTGTGCCTCTGTGCCAGGCTAACCCCTCTAAATTACTGCTGGTGCTGTGGGTATTTTCTCCAGCTTCCTTTGCTCCACACCTGTGTGGAGGTAGGAGTATCTTGCTCAGTGCAGATTGGTAGCATGAACAGGCCAGTAGGGAAAAAGTGACATATTTAGTAATCACACAAAATTGATGAAAATGTCTAAAGAGCTATTGAAACTTTCTGAACAGGTTCAGACATTTGTTTTCCAGCAGCTTTTATTGACTGGCCTTATTGTAACATCTTGCTGGAACAGTTGTAAAAAATATTTCACGATGGTGGTGAGTTAGAGCTTTTTTTTGGATGAGTTGAGGTTTCAACGATAAATTTTATTGCTTTTGAAAACATCGCAGTGCAAGAACACACACACTGGCAGTTTTTCTTCTGATAACATGGCTTGCTTTGTATTAATGTGGGTTTTCTAGACTCATGTAAGCAATTTAATTATGGACAACTTGTGCTCCATGGATCTTCATCTTTCCTCAGTGAATATAAGCAATGGTGAGAATTGGGCTAAATTACTTGCTACAGCATCTTTTTCTGCTTGACAATAATGCTCCATTGATCATTGCCAAAAAAAGCTTATGAGATATCTGATTACCTCAATGTGGAGTTTGTCACCTCTTTGTTACCTAGGTTATGTACATAATAGGAATTTGTTAAGTTATTCAACCAGAGAGAGAATTTTATAGCAAGCATAAGGATAGAAATATTGGAGCCCGGAGTGTGTAGGATCAGGATACAGCTAAGTGTTATGCCAGCGTATAAGTCATTAATTTGATGTTACTTAACACAAAACTTGAAAATATGTTTGATTTATATAAGAGAGATCTGTTTTTTTATGAGTTTGTTCTGAGGAAGAAGGATATTTTATTGAAAAGTCAGATTTGTATATAAACATTAAGCTGCCTTTGGGGAGTCCAATAACATCTGTACTGTGGTTAACCTATAAGGCTGGAGATGCTTTTGAATATAGAATTTTAATAATTAAAAACTGCTAAGTATGTAATGAGTAATACCTGCTGTGGCTTTTTGAGGATTTTCACTGACTCTCTTATAGAAAGTTATGGTTAAAACATAAGAAATGAAAAAAGAAAGGTTGGAGATGACTAGTTTTCATACTGTAATGAAGTTATGTTGTCCTCAGATTTGTGAAATGTTGCATTCAGATTTGTGAGCTTGCAATATAAACAGCTTTTATTTGTGACCTTTTATTTTAAAGACAAATAGAGCTGCCAATAATATAGGAATGTTCTTAGGCTTGGAGCAAGCTGGGCAGTGTCTGAGAAGAGTTCCTTTGATAAGGAATGACATAAGAAACAGGAGAAATTCTTCTAAATCAGAGCCACACAGAGCAAAACTGACTTCTGATGAGCTCAGAGAAAAGGTCTGTATTTCATAAACAGACCTAGTCTCTGTAAGATTTTGATCTCAATTGTTTTGGATTTTCGGCTCTAGTAGAACTGTGTGGTTTTACTCTGCATGTGATACCTGATTATTCACACATATCACAGTACTTGTCATAACAGCATTGTTTTCCTGTGAGAGTTTGATTCTTTATGTCCCTAACCTGGTGAAAAACAGCTTCCTTTTTCTACAGGGATGCAGGCATATGCAAAACATAAGTATTAAGCACAATAAGAGCTGAAATGCTTCCCATTTTACTGTTATTCCCATGTGATTTAATGACTCATAATGGGCATATTAATCCCTGTTTTGTAAAGTATTTGTATTGCCCTCTAGAATATATTTTTTAGTACTTCCCAACAGAGGCTTAATTACAGATTTTAAAAGATCAGTACAAAAGGTACAGATATAAATATGTCTTTAAAACACTTAGGTCAATTTAGTGCATAATGTCAAAGGACATCGTGTATTATATAACAAGGTATGTACTCAGGTTACAGAAATAAATTTTTAATTTGAAATTATGAGATCACTGAACATTGTTTTCCTAGTTTTGGCTAGAAGTGATAATAGCTTCATTTACATTTTGGGAAATCATTACATTCAAGTCTCCCTCAAGCAAATCTGTTTTTGTGGAGTTGCTAGAGTTTTCTGTTTAAGGGGTGAGAAACAGAATTTACAGTGTATGGTAGCTGCTGTTAAAATTTTAGAATCTCTTAAGGGCCTGGGATGTCAGCTCTCCCTAGAAGACAGGATATTTTTCTCCGTAATGGGGTGAGTCTATGTAAATGCTTTCATAGATAAGAACCATCTATGAAGGTGGTCAAAGAAAGAGTGGAGAGCAAAAAGACTTTGTGGAAGTAGTTTTTTCAATGGTGGGGGAAAGTGCTTCTCTATTTTTGTCAGTGTTTTGAAAAATGTCATCAGCTCCCAAGGACTGTCAGCAGGTTTTTGAAGCTGGCACACTGGAGAGTGATAGAAAGAGAGCATTTGGCCTGTTCTTCTCACCTAGAAACCCTGCTCCTCTCGCCAGCCCCTGACAGCTGAGATTTTACTTCTTCACAAGCCTGTGAGGAAGGGGGAACAAGAGCAGACCTGGAAGGGGGCTGCTGATGCCTGCTGCTGGCATGGGGTCGTGGGCAGGGAGCGAGGGGGGCAACAGGGACCACCCTGCCTGCTCCACTGCTCCAGGCTCCTGATGGAGCCCTTCCAGCCCAAGGGAGCCCATCCTGAGCAGATCCCCAGAGCCCATGGTCTGTGTTACAGCACATGTGGCTTTTTCATCTAGCACCAGGAGGAAGGACTTCTCTTTAGCAGAGATCCTCTGCAGGCACAGAGGGCAAAACCTGAGGCCTGACAGACTTAGTGACGTATGAGAACAGAGTAATTAGATATTTCATGTGGGGCAGGCACACAGGTGTCTGAGCTGTGGGTGGATGTTCAGAGATTTGGTCATCCTTGAGGGTGAGTTGAGGCTTCTCTAAAGCCAGGACTTTAGTGTGCTATGCACAGCTTAGCACATGGCCCAGTGTCTTTTGGAGAGAGATGTGGATGTGTGGGAGGTGGGGTGGAGGTCTTTGAGGAGCTGAAATCCAGACATAAACTATATTCCTGTTGAAAAAGTGTGTGATGTCCTGGACAAGAGTGTGTTATGAATTCAAGTGGCTGTTGTTGATTTAAACTGAAGCTTAATCTCATGACTGGGATTTCCACCAAGTACAGGTTTTCAGGAAGGTCTTTGTGAAACAAGGGAGACTCCAGCAAAACATGCAAGAGGAGAATTCCCTTGCTGTAAATTTATTAAGCTAATAAGACCCTGTAGGATGGCTCAAGGACCCAAGGGACAGGGGAGGAAGGAAACAAGAAAGCGGGTTTAAGCTGTAGCCAAGGCAAAGAAAGCATGATAAATGAGGTGAAAGTACCGTTGTGTTGCCTTGGCTGCTGCAAGGTGAAAGAATTGCAGATCGATGTATCCTAGCCGGGGAGGATGAGGAACAAATAGACTTGTGAGTGAGGTTGTGAGGTATGAAAGCCAACTTATTAGGTATAGCAGCAAAAGTTTCTCTCTTGGATTGTTAAAGCCTTTGCAGCACTGATTGATGACTAGGTGAGAAGTTGAACTTTTTTAGAAGGACTTAGTCAAAAGACAAGGTGTTTGTGGGTGTGTTACTGCCAGTAGGAGACAGATTTTTAACCTCTAAGGTAGGAGGGCCTCAAAGGGCATGCTCATAGAGCTGGTTGGGTCCATTTTCCATGAAATGATTTTCCTGAGCCCAGATGTGGTTGGGATATTGATGTGCCCTTTTTGCAGGCAAGTAAATGGGATCCTAAGCACTTTCAGGCAACGTGTATTCTTAGGCTCCATGGGCATGAATTCTCACTGCTTTGGGTTTTTAAGATCAGAGAGAATGAAACTTCTGCTATGGAAGTTATCTTTTCTAGGGGAAGTTCTTGGGTGGGACAGCTCATTGGTTGAGTATAAAAAAAGGCCATAACTAAATTTCAGAGTGAAAACAGCAGTTTACTGGTAACCTTTTAGAGATGTCTCCCAAACTTTTGCCTGGCTCTTGATAAAATCCGTGAAGTGGTCCTGATACAAAAACTAATCTCTGCAGCTGGCCTCAGTTTTGTGCCAAGGTTACTGTATTTTGCATATGGTTTTAATAAAAGTCTGTTAAACTAAAGCAGGCATTCATTCCACCTTGTCAATGCAGGATTCTTCTGGGGTGATGCAAGTGTGTTTAGCTCTCTGGGTATTGAGTTAATCACGTATTCACTGTCACTCCACTGAAATCATCAGAAATGAAGTTACCCTTTAATTATGGAAAGAGATGTGCCTTTTCAATGCTTCATCAAGCCTCACATTGCTGACATTGGACCTTTAGGCAGTTGGGAATGTCTTATTCAGAATGCCTTGGGGAAGGATTCTGGTTATTTTTATAAATACCCTTCATTTCTCTTACTTTTGAAAGACTTGCTTTTACAAAACACGCCTTTGTTGTAAAAAAACGCCAAGTGCCACACCAACAAAATTTTCAGCATTTACAGTTTTTAAGAAGTGTGGTTAGTATATGAGTGCCTCAGGGAGTGTCACAGGGGAGTGAGGCTGGTGTGGTAATTGCTGACCATGTGGAAGACTGAGGGTGATGGCTTGAAAGGATATTAACAGGAGATTGCTGCTTACAGCCATCCAAATTTCCTCTCCTTTGCATCTTGATAATGAGCAATAAAGACTTTCATTGCAGCTTTTTTTGTTTGCACTGGTCTGTGCACTGTACCAGAGTTAACCTCATCTTCTGCCTTCTTATGGGGTCTTGAAGTGTTCAGGTAGTTGCTGCAAGAGTTTTGCTGCCTTGGAGTGTTTGGAGAAGCCTGCTAAATCACAGTGTGATTTAAGAGCTGGAAGCAGTGTAGTGAGGCTGTCACAAGATCTAGGACAAGGAGACTGACTTTATGGTCTTAGTATGCACTGGAGGGTAGAGCTAAACTCCCATCTATGGCCCTGCACAACATGCTTGTGATCCTGACTCTGGAGAAAAATCGAGATTCCTTGGTCCTGCAGCAACTCTGTGTACAGTGGAACCACTGAGTGACTTGAATGGAAACATTATTTATATTTCTTCTCCAACCTGCCCTCTAAAAAGGTTTTCCTCAGTGCTTGGTTCTGTCCAGTCTCCTGCAGTCTGTGCTTATGCTGAGCAGCCTCCCTGAGAGTGGCCAGAAGTTGCACATCTCTTGCCGTGTTCCCCTGAATTTTGCCCACTGGCTGATGCTGAGGGGCAATTTATTTCTCCAAAACAGAGGTAAAATTTCTGCTTAGTAGGCAGGCACTGGGCAGGGATCCACAGTACCTGGCAATGCCTCACTACCGTGTGTCTTAAATCTGGGTATCTTCTGATACAGCTTTAGCACATTACAGAGGAAGGTGACAACTGAGTACATTCTGTACCTGGATTGTCGTCGCTTCTTGCCCCCAAACAAAGGACTTGTGCCTGTGAATTTCAGAGCGATATTGGAATAAGAAATCGTTTAGCACTGAGAATCTCCTGCTGCCTCTGTTTCGACATTCCTGTCCCAAAAGAAGAGTTATCCAAGAAGTGTGTGATGGTACCATGAAATATTGAATTGGGGAGGCAGTCTTTATACTCCACCAGGTACTGTAAGGAGCACAGGGAAATGATTAATGAGACCAAGCCTTACCTCTGTCAAAACCAGATCTGTTGGGCTGCACAGTCTCTTCTTTTTTGGAATATTCTGCTCGGCAGCATGTTGCCACACAGAATCATCGGCAAATGAGTAGCAGATGGAGCAGTGACACATTTTATCTTGCAGCAGCAGGGACATTTTATGTGCTATGAGAATTCAGAGAAGTAAGTTTCATGGAAGTAGGTGATGAAAGAAAAGCTGCCTATAGCTTTTCTTTCTCTGCAGAATTGCAGATGGACAAACAGAGAGGAAAGTGGTTTTCTCAAGCAAGGCAGTAACAAAGAATGAAATGTTCAAGAAGTTAAAATTAAACCCCTGCTATGGCAAAGATATACAGCTCTGCCTCCTGTGCCCAACTGTTACACCATGCCTTAGTTTTTTGTTTCACATGGTGTTCTTTCCATCAGGCCTTCATGAACTGATAGGTGGAGCTACTGTACTTCAAAAGTCAGATGTTGCTGGTCATCAATAGCAGTCAGCCCATACCCTGCGCTCTGTATAAATTTATTCCCCCACCCCTCATTTTATATGACAGGTAAACATAGCAAAAGAAAATCTGAAAAGTAACACAAGCTGGGGCTTTTTCAGGATTGTTTTGTTTCTGTGTTCTGCTCCCATATGCCTTTTTCTTCTCTCAGCTCCATGTACCATAATGTTTACTAGAATACTTAGAGTGGAAGTTGCTGATTGTGAAGTTGAAGCCTAAGGCTGCATCTTGAAGCTATCTAGACTGTGAGAAAGAGTGAAGCAGACATTACAAAGCCAGCTCTGTGTTTGTCCATATAATTTCTAGCTCCTGAAAATGCAGTCGTTGTCCGAGGCTTTACTTATGCTAGGCCTTGCAGTAAGAGATCTTTTTTCCTCTATTAGCAGACAAGTTGGGGGATGTTTCTGCCCTGGTTTGTGTGGGTAGTGCTTCCCTTTCATTTTCACCCTGACATTCATGTTGCATCAGGGATCTGGCAGGTATTTTTCCCCAATGACTATATTGATCTGTAGGGAGAAAGCACAGGCAGTTGGCAGCATGCTGGGTGCCTTGATGTTTACCAGGCACAAGGCTCATCCATAGCTGTCAATTTGCTGTGCAGTGCTGTGCAGTATTGGTGTATTTGGGCCAATGAACCCCAAAAATATCTCAGCCCTCCCAGGGTCTGTTTATCTTGAAATAGAGCTTGTTCAGACAAAGAGAGATCTGACAAGGTACTGATAACAGCAGGGAATGGGTCACCATAATCCAACTGTCCATTTTAATCCTATATCCCAGTCTGTGCTGTGTCTTCTACTGTAATTAATATCCTCTTTCAGTGCCTGACATAAGTCATAATTAAAAAGTTTATTCTCCTCACCTGCCCTATCCCATGGCATCCTTGATGCACAAAGGGCTGTGATTTATAACAACAGACATATTGGGAACCATGTGCTGGTGTGCAAGCTGTGTCATGCTGTGCAGAGAGGGAGCTGCTGGCAGCTAGAGCCAAGCCTGACACTTTCTGAATGTAAAGGTGTGACTGCATTGCATCAGCAGAGTCTCTTTGAAGCCTGCAGTGTGAAACATGGTGACTTACCAGGAGGGGAAGAAGGCAGCAGGAGGGGGATGTGCATGTCAGCTCTAAGGCTTCTCAGACAGTAAAGATGTTGTGGAGAGAAAGTGCTTTCCTCTCTCCAGCCCAGAGTCACAAATATTGGCCGAAGCAAATTCCCAGTTCCATTTGGGACAGAGGATCCTTAGCAATGTCTTGATGATCTTTGTGCTGATCCTGGTCTAGTAAGAAATAGTTGGGTTTTAATCAATGCTCAATACTTTGTTAAAGCACACAGAATATTAGCCAAAGTGCCTACCAGACACACAACACTGTGCTTAGTGGCCATGAAACCTCATAGTCCTGCTACAGCTAGGCAGAGTGCAAACAGATGTTCTTCAAAAGTGTCAGTTCTTAGAAGGAAATAGCAGAGATTGAGTGTTGAGTGCTGAAATCTGTTAACTTCTTATAGAAAACATTGATGGAAAGGAAGAGACAGCCCTTTTTATCCAGAGAAAAATGGGAAAATGGTAGCACACAAAACTGTTACATCAGAGTAAGGACAGTATGGGGGCAAAAGCTTAAACTTTACTCTAAATGGCCTAGCATATTTTGAGAAGGCATTTCTGAGGTTTCGTTCTGAGACAAACTGTATGTGTCATCAGGGAAGGTCTCAGTCACTCCCATCAATAGCTGGTCCTTTCTGACAATGGATGATTGATGCAGAGCCTCAAAGAGTATAAAAGTGTGCCCAGTGCTTCCATAACGCTTTGTAGTGGATTTCATTCCTGCTTGACAGGTAGAGAATGAAAGCATTGAACAGCAAGGTGCTTTGCTTGGTCATCAGCACAGTCAAGACTGCTGCCTACCCCACTGGCAGCACTGCTAAGCAGTGGCCAGCTCAGTTCTGAGAGCAGGTGATCCTCCCTGGGATCCCCATGAGCTGGAGTGTCAGGCTGCCCACAACAATCCTGTTTCCTGAGCAGGTGAGGGCAGGCTCCTGCTGCTGCCAGGAACTCTCCAGCATTAACACAGAGAGCCCTTGGCCTCTCATCTTTTGTGAGTTACAACATGGAAGGCCAGCCCCTGGAAACCCGCCTCTGATCAGTGTCACATGTGCAAATCCTTAATCAGACAAAACTCTCAAAAAAAGGCTTTCTTCCTTCCCTTTCTTTGTGCAGCCTGTCCCACCATCTGCTGGGAAAAGAAAAGTTGGTAACTGATTAAAAAAAAAAATAATGGAAGAGTTCCCTTTCTACTGTTTGTAACTCTCCTTCTGTGCTGTGGTAACTGGAATCCTCTGCAAAACTAACTCCTAACATTGTCATTAGTGTCTCTGGCATAGCTGTGAGGAATGAAGAATGAGCTTTAGCTGAACATTAATTTCAGAGTAGTCTCGTTTAGTAAAAAAAAAAAAAAAGGCAATTCTATAATTTCTGAAAACCAAAGGGATACAGAAAACTATTAATTTAGCTGTGAATCACTTTAAATTGCTTTCTCTGGTTTGGAATTTAGTTGATGTTAAATTTTTCGGCGTACAAATGAGGGAGAGAGAGAGAAAGGCAGGGCAGAGAGTGTTATTGCAGGACTGCTTTCAGAACTCTTATAATCTTGTATAGTTAGAACAAAGTGAAATCTTACTTTGTGGTACAACTGAAGATTTCTCTAAAGGAAGAGGAAGGAATATTTGCCTTCTAGTGCTTGCTTTGAAATTCTGAGCTCATTAGAATCCTGAATCAATATTCCATGCAACTTCATTACCAGTTGAGTGAATTTGGATTTTTCATTCAAAGTGATTATTTCCCTCCCTCTAGCATTCAGAGAGTTTCTAAAATACCCTTTTCCTCCAGAGTGATCAAAATATTACTGGAGGTTTGTGAAGCTTGGACCTGCTGCTCAGCACTAGATTCATTAATCTTTTGGGTTTCTGACAGATGCTAACCAAAAGAAGCTGCATGTTAAAACTTTCCCATAGTGATCAACACATAAAAGTATTAGGAATGGGGAGGAATAACACAGAATATATTATGTGCTGTAGATGTGTAACTGAGCAGACAAAACAACTAGGAAATAAAATATGAAACTGCAGCTTGAGAAGATTTGTTATAATGTTTGAGGAATATCTAACAATTTAATTTTTTAAATTATTACAAGGGTTTGTTCTGACTTTTTCTAATAGATATGCTGAGATAATACAAAGCTTAGCGTTTTATATACAAGCCTGGAATTATTTGTACAAAACTGCTTGAATAAAAATAGATTTCTTTAATACTCCAGGCACAGATGCTGCCAATTCTTTTGAAATTTCCACAGTTACCAGGAAAAATTATGAGACAAGTCTAATAGATCATAGAGTTAGTCACTTAAATCTGCAGGAAACACATTTATTAGTGTTTAATCTGTACTATCAAGTAATCATAGGGAATTTGCTAATTAAGCATAAATCATTGTCAATCATGATCTCTAAAAGGCAATGCATGCTCACTGTGCTCTTTCAATGTTCACTGCAGAGAGAGCAGGCAAAACAAAAGTTCTAGATTTTTGTGGGTTCAAAGTGAAGCTGCCTGGGAGCAGTCTGCATAGCCAGCCCTTGTCCCAGGCACCAGTCTGTTCCCTCTGGGAAGTTTCTCAGCCTGCAGAAGGGCTGGCCCTAAGGCATCCCCTGGGATCAGGGGGAGCTGTGCTGTGCTGGCAGCTGTGGCTGCAGGGAGTCACACAGAGGGGTGGTGCTCCTGCACAGCTCCCTGTAAGCGCTGCAGTGTGGAGATGCTGTCCATGCAGGGGTGGGCACACCACCATGAGCCCCCACCATGTGGTCTTTGTCACTTGATCAGTGGGACAGTGGGCACTGGCAGTGAGACACATCAAAGGTGGGCTCTTGGTCATGTGTTATGGGCTGGGGAGAAGGTGCACTTGTGAGCCCTGCTAAATACTGAAATACAGCCCCTGGAGTCAGGGACTCACGTGCAGCATGCTGAGCCAACAGCAGAACCCCTCACAGGCAGGAGGCTTTGTGCTTCAGACCTCATTCTGCGTTATAAAGTCATTATTTCATTATTGGAAGGCAGAAAGACACCATTCCTGGAAGGCCAGGGCCTCATTTCCATGAGATTTTTGGCTATAAACAACCAGTAATTTTCAACCTGTGTGTTAATGAAGTAATATATGTCTTAATAAGTGTTTTTCTTTGGAGGCATACTGAGCTCTGGTCTCCCTGGACTTCTGCATGTCATAAGGAAGAAGCTATTTAAATCTCAGTATGAAGAAGGGTTTACAAGAGCAAGTAGCTGGGCAGCACTAAGCAGTAAGTGGCAGTGTGAGCTAAGGACAAAATGCTTTGACCAGTGTGTCTTTTTTGACAGCCTTATTGGCATGAGCTGGATCCTATTTGACAGCTGTCAAGGGCAGTATAACAGGGAAAAGCCTGAAAATTCTGCTTGGGAAGAAGCAGAAATCTTCAAGAGGGACAATATATGAATATCTTGCTGCTGGCCTGTCCTGAAGGATGGAAATTGGCATTTATGTAATGGCATTCAAACAACACCCTGAGTAATGTTTGAGTTCTGTCCCTCAGACATTTTATAAAATCAAAGGACCATAGAATTTTTGAAGTAGGAAAAGATCTCTAAGATGATAAAATCCAGCCATTGGCACAGCACTGCCAAGCCCCCCACTAAACCATGTCTGCAGGTGCCACATCTTCACATCTCTTTAACACTTCCAGGGATGGTGACTCAATCACTGCTTTGGGCAGCCTGTTTCAGTACTTGACTCACCTTCCAGTGCTGGATTTTTTCCTAATATCCAATCTAAATCTCCTCTTTTTGCAACTTGAGGCCTTGTCTTATTTCTTGTTACCTGGGAAGAGAGACCAATCCTCGCCTGGCTGTGCCCTTTTGTCTTGTCAGGGAGTTTTAGGGAGAAATAAAGTCTCAGAGTCTCCTTTTTGCCAACCAGAATACCCCCAGCTCTTTCAGTCACTCCTCATAAAATCCGTGCTCAGCCCCTTCCCCAGCTCTGTTGGCCTTTCCTGGATGCTCCAGCCCCTCAATGTCTTTCGTGTAGTGAGGGGCCCAGTGCTGAACACAGCATCTGAGGTGTGGCCTCCCCAGTGCCCAGCACTTGGCATGGTCACCACCCTGGTCCTCTGTTCACCAGGTCCTCTTTGCAGCCCTTCTTGGGAATGGGTGTAACATTTGCTAATCTCCACTCAGCTGGGACTCCTTAGTTAACCAGGATTGCTGGTAATTGTGATGCCTTAAGTTTTAGCTTTTATATTTTTCAGATTCTGTACTGCCCTAGTGTGTGACTCTCATATAAAGTGTTAGCAAGTTCTCTTCACAGTTTAGTTGGACAAAATAATCCTTTTCCAGCCTGAGAACCAAGGACACCATTGCAGCTTCAGGCCCAAGAAGTGTAAACAACAGCAAATTGATGGGAGCAATCTGGCAGGATGGGACTGCATAACCTGGAGCTGTAATTGGACAATTAACCCAACATGGAAATGGACCAAAAATTTATAAAAGTGTGAAAACTTGTGACTGGTTTTCCATCTTGGGCCCAGCTCAAGTCCATCTTAGGTGGAGCCATGGCTGGGCTCTGGTACTGCCCAAGGTGTATCCTTTGAAGGCCTTTTAATAAATCCCTCCTTCATTCCTCTAACACAGTCTGGCCTCTGTTCCAGGCAGCCTCTCAAGGCATCAATAGAAGGAAAGAGGCTAGGACAGCTCAGCTGCCAGCTCCCTCAGTACCCATGGGTGGATTCCACATAAGTCATTCTTCTGATGGCATTTTGATTTCATTCTTGTTTGTTTTAATATACTCTGAATTGAATTCTCAATTGCACTAAAGTATTTTCCTCTTCTTTGACAGCATGTCAGAGGCTACAAAGCATGATCACATTAAGTGCTCTTAGTACTGTCAGAATGACAAGAAATGTCTTGGGTTGAGTGAGGAAAAGGTCTTTTCTTGGGGGCAATTTGATGCTCAGGATTCCACAGAAATACACTCTGCTGAAATAAATGTTTCTTTTCAACAGAGTCTGGAAAATAAATATCTAGTGTGATCATTCGACTGTGGCTGCAATTCACATTTAATTCTCCCACCAGATCCGGGGAATCAGACACAGAGACTGAAAAGACTAATCTGCAGTCTTTCATCTACAATCTTTTCATTGACTAATAGCAGGATTAAAATCAGTCTGTTACTCCTCCTCTCTCTATTTCCTACAGCCTTATTAAATATTTTAGATGGCTTTGAGCAGAAAGAATAGGTTATTTTTGTAATAAAAAAGAGTAATTCAGAGTTAGAAATTATAACACTATGTAATGTTAAAAATAGACACAGACCCCTCGGTCAGTGTTGTTTCCAGTTCAAAGCTCTACCCCTGCATCTTTCAGAAGAAACCCTTGGTTTAGCATGATTGGGATGTAATATATTGACATCAGTGGTGTGAGCATAACTGAGATGAATTTAATTCTGCTCCTTACATCACTTCTTTCTTCAGTGTATATTTCACTTGAGAAACTTGATTTGGTGTCAGGCAGTGTTGCTTGTGGTTAGGGGTTCTGGCATTTTATTGCTCCTGCCTAGATGATATTACTAATGTTTCAAGGAGTGCTGTAAGGCATGAAAGCAAGACATAAATCTCTAAAAGTAGCTTAGCTGTTGTAAAAAGAAAAAAAAAAAAAGCCAACCATTTGAACGTCCTGCAATGATGTTAGAAAATAACTTGACTAATTGACTACTAATTCTGCTGATTGAAAATGGGATCAGATCCACATCAGCCTATGAAATGTAACAGATGAGTTACCTCCTTGTCCTTACAGTTGTGCAGTGCAACAAGGAAATATAGAAGGAAGAAACATGTGCCTAGTGTTTTGTGTCGACACTGGGCTATCAGTTTGAGCTGGCAAAAAGGCAGATTTCCCATGTCTTAAAACAACTTTTTTAAAATTGTATTTTGTGTCAGTTTCAATCAGACTGTTACTAAATATTTTGACATTTTCTATGAACTGGATATCCTGGCAAAATATCATTCTGTAAATGCTGAAATATGTCATTGTAAATTAACTCCTCTTGGCCCACCCTCCTTTTGGGCAAAATGTGTTTCTCTTTCTCAGCATCGGCACTGCTATACAAGCTGTGAAACATGCAGGAGTAGCTGGGGGGCTGATGAAGCAGTGCTTCTTCCACAGAAAGTGCTGTGAGCCATGGCAGGCTCCTGGCTATCAGCCAGGCAGGTGTCAAGGCAGTGCCACTGCTGGCTGAGCCTGCTCCCTCTCCTCCTGTGCCTCCCTTCCTCCCTTGTTTACTCTGCTACTTTTGCTGGCTCTGGACTTCACCTGTTTGTCATTCAGGCCCTTTTTTAAGATAAGGGGTCCTGAGCTGCTGATTGCAGAGCCATCTCCTGCATGCACACTTGGTGTCACCTTGACTTGCAATGGCCCTTGGCTTCCCTGGCCAGTCCACCCTGAGCAAGTACCTTTGCACTTCATTGCAGCCCAGGTTTCGCCACTGAAACTTTTCTTGGGCTTGTTTAAAGTCAATCAAACCTGACTTGAAAAAACCAATATCTGTTCATGGGACAGTTTGCTGTGTGTAAGGTTAGCCATGCCCTCAGGGCATGTTGGGAATCTTGATCACAAAGGGTCAAATATGGGCAGCGTTGAACTGAGTGAGAAGCAGGGCAGTGATTTGGCCTGGCAGGTGATGCACTGGGCTGGGAGCAAGGAAACTCTCCTCTGCTTTTCCTCAGTGCTGTGCTGGAGCTCAGGAGTTCATTACCCTTTGTGTTATTCTGCCTCTCTCCCTGTTTTGTCTGTTCACGTGGCAAGGGAGTGTTCATTGATGCACAACAAAGCCATGACCTTCACTGCTATCACCGTGTGGTCCCACTGCTATAAATAATGTATATGGTTTATAACAGCCCTACCTACAGCAGTCAGCAAAGACAGGCACTTTTTAAAACCCAAAACAAGAGAAGATAGCTTCCCTGGATGGGAAGCTTTTCAGAGCAAGAAGCTGATGTGCTTCTGGAGTAGACTGCCCTTAAGGAATAGAAGTGGATCCATATGAATTATTTCAGAACCATAATACGACATTTTGGCTCTGTATCTGCTGCCTTGAACTTGAGCCCAAGGTCATTATATGTGGTTCTGTCATAAAATCTCCACAAAGAATGCCACATATAGTATTGATTTGAGTAGCAAACCTATATCATCACTGTTGTACCTTGGTGACTTTGCACAGAGAACTGTTGAAACAGAGCTGTCAGTTTTCTTCATGATTCAAACTAATTCTTGTAGCAGTCTGAGTCTGTGTATGCACACACACATATTTATATACACATGGATATTAGTCCAAGGCAGAAATCTCATGTGTCAAGAAATTCAGAGAATAAACCCATACTCATGTCAGCTGGCTCAGCAGTCAAGCTGGGAAGTCAACCTGTCTTCCCCAATACTTTTCAGAACTATGTTTGCTTATTTCTGTTGTAAACTCTTGCCATTGCAGGGAAGGGTAAGGAAAGGAATGGCAATTCCATTTTTACACTTCAGTTTCAACAAAAGGTCAAGGACCATTTTCAGAGTGCCTGCACCTTCAGCGCCTTCAGGAGTTTGTGCTTCAGCTGCTGGGCTGATTCTTCAGCAGCTGGAGATGTAAACATACAGCAATCAATCATTTAATTTTACTTTGCTGCACAAACTTTGCAATTCAGAGGCAACCTGGCTGCGATTAAAGGGAAACACTGATTTTTAAATATACATTCATTCTACCAAAGGGCTGGAGGAACTTTGTAATATTTATAGTGCAATAATTGATCTTTTACCACTGTCAAAAGCTGTTAAAGATCTATCAGCTTGCTAGTTCAGCACCATATGTTCTACACAAGTTTCTCACTATGTGGCTTTCCTGCACT
Source organism: Onychostruthus taczanowskii (assembly GCF_017590055.1). Taxonomy (NCBI): domain Eukaryota; kingdom Metazoa; phylum Chordata; class Aves; order Passeriformes; family Passeridae; genus Onychostruthus; species Onychostruthus taczanowskii. The sequence continues at coordinate 7,254,377 of NW_024498462.1, forward strand.
TTAGAGGAAGAACATTTGTTGGACTATTAGAACAGAAAATTACCTCTTCAAACTATGGTGGCTATGTAGATGTGTGGGACATCAGGCATTAGGCTTAATTTGGCCAGTCAGAAATCTCCTCTGGTAAAGAGAACTCATGTGTGGCACATCATCTACAGAAGTTCAGTGGGGAGAGAGTTTGTGCTCTGAAGGTCTCAGCCTAGGAATATGTGGAGCATGTAGGTGTCTGCATTGCATTTTTGCCTTCTAAAAAAGTGAGAGAGAAAAGAGTGAGAAAGAAGAAATAGTGGAGAGGGAAGAAGAGTTACTTAAATTTTCTACTTATTTTATTGTACAGTGAATTTCTAGAGAAAGAAGGATGGAATTAATTTTTGCAGTTCATTAAGGTCCTGCCTAAAGAGTCAACCATACTGCAGTCAGGAAAGGAATAAACTGAGCATTTGGTGAGTCTCATGTCCTGTCATAAAATAATCATGGTCTTTCTAGAAACCCTAAAGTATTGAAGAATTACAGGACTCCTTCAGCTGTGGCCCTGTGGCATACCTCACTTGAGAGTTTGGGCTGTGTCCATTTTTTAAGGACTATGATTTTGCTTTTGACTATGACTTGGGAACTCTGGGGCAGAAGAAAAATGCCTGTGGGTTTTCAGAGCACCCACCACCAGCAGAGTCCCTGCGGGATTTAGGCCAAGACAGAGTTTGTAGGGACTCTTCATAGACTAAGAGCAGATGATCCCATTAGGGATGGCTAATTGGATTCCTCCCTCAAAGAAAGCTGGGAGACACTCAGTTCCTGTTGCTTTTTACCTGTGTGATTTGATCCCCTTCCTGTTTCAAGCTCCTGTGAAAAACTCCTGCCATAACATTGCAGAAGGAGGGTACTGTGGAACCTCACCTCTTGCTTTCTTGCTGTGCTGCAGATATCATTGTGCCTTATCATGAGACAATCTTGGAAGATTGTGGAGCTTTTACAAATCTGCTCATTCTCCACAGGGAAGAAGAGAAGTTCTGATGGGTGGTAGTGTCTGCTCCAGCAGCTCCATCAAATTTGGAGCTCTCCTTTTAGGTGAAATTACAGCCCTCCTTCATTTTCCTGATCTTTCATCAGGTTTTCTTCCTCTCCCTAACCTCTCAGTGACCTATTCTCTCAGAGAGCATCTAAGAGCATTTACAGACCTCCTGTAACTCAGCAGAGCCTTTGAAGACTAGGATGTCAGACTGTGATTTTTTTCCCTGCTGGTTTTCCTCTTAACCTTCTTCTCTGATTTTTAGCCATGTTCTCTGCATGCTGCTTTCCTCTTATGCACAGCCAGCTGTCAGAGGCAAGGGCCACTGGAATCAGCTTGGAAGTAGAAGTTAGCTAGGATAAGCTTCCTGACAACAGTCTGCTGACTGATTATTCAAAGTCATATTTTGCTGTGAGGACTCTTCTGAACTAAATTAGATTACCTGAGTGTGAAACAATCTAGCATGATCCTTGATGGATAGCCTAGTGCTGTGAGTGATAGAAGAGATGTAGCACTACCCAAAACTGTAATGTGTCTATGGTTTTATATTCACCTGTAAATGGTTGGTGTTTATTTAGATGCAGGAAAACAAAACTATACAAAAATTCTGAGAAAAGGCACAAATAGAAAGATCCCAATGCAGTAGTGTTTGTGGACTTTTCTAACACAACTGGCAAGGCCAAAAAAATTACAGAAATCTGGGAGGAATTACTATGACACTTTTACCTCGTGTAACTTGAGGTAACACCTGACACAAAGACTGATAGGCTTCAAACTGCAGCATCTGTGTGTCTGGCACAGCGATGTGGTGCTGTAAGCAGAGCTGGGAGCCAGGACACCTGGTTCTGTACCCAGCCTCTACTGCAGCCCTAAGGACATTACTCACCCTCGTGCTGTTCTTTCTCCACAGAGTCTTGGCTGCTTCATCTGCTGAGACTGCTGACTTCCCCCTGCAGATGCCTTCCCCTGGACCTGATACTGTGGAGATTTGCTTCCTCATATAAGATTCCTGAAGTTCAGTAATGGCATCTGATGCTGAAGAAATGCCACCCTTGAGTCACTTTGATTTGGGGATGAGTCAATCTTTGTAATATTCCATAAGGTCACAGCAAAGCAGTTGGTCTCATCCCTGTTGCAGTGGAAGGAGCTTGGGACAGCAGAATGTTGTCAGGCTCTACATTGTGGATCTAATGGCTGGGATTCTTTCCCCCCTGTCTTTAGAGACCTTTCCTTTTTCTCTTTCAGAGGATGGAGATGGAACACAAAAAGGACTTGGGAACACAGATAACTTATCAGCAAAATAGTCCAATGACGCTTTTAATCATATTTCAGTGAAGGCTGAGCTCGTGGTATGGATTTCTCAGACTTAGGTGTGGCGTGATGTTGTTGAAATCCTACAGACAAAGCCAGGGCTCCATTGATCTGGAGAGATCTGGAAATCTCTAAGAACTGCAGGACTGAGCCTTATGTCACCACAAGGCCTTTCTGCTAGTAATAAAAAATGTCAGGCAGCTGCAGGTTTATGTAGGTAATAAATCAATATATGTTTCAATAACATACTAATTTTACTGAACATTAGCAGTGCCAAGGGGGCACTAGCTCTGTGCTCTTTCATTAGCTTTGTTTCCTCATCAGGCTACAGATTTTTTACTTTATTTGAGGATCTTTTTCTCCAGAGATGAAGAAAGTTTTGACAAATCTGTGAAAGTGCATTGAAATTAGGAGATGCTACACAAAAGTCAGAGATCACAACCTTAATTCATTACTCATTAGCTGCCACTTTTGAATAAATTAATGGATTCAGTGCCTTGTTCATCAGGCAGACCTGGAGAAGGTTTATCCAATGTAGTCCCCACTGCAGGCACTGCAGACGTGGAGGCACTAAATAAACTCAGCTCCAATGGAAATGACCAAGACACATCTTAACTTCTCACTTGGTCACTGATATTTGGAATTGATGGCTGAAGTCAATGACTGCTCATCCAAGGACACAACAGCACAGGGCAAGGCAGGAGCCTTGCACTTTTTGGCATGTGCATTTCTAAGGGCAGAAAAAGGTTTGTGACACTGCCTTGATCAGGTCATTTTTCTACGTTTTAAATTTGAGAGCATGAATCTTTATTAAGTTGTCTTTTCTATATTTTTTACCAGGTACAAAGATGACTATAGTGAGGAAATGGTTGTGTTGGTTTGACTGTTAATCTGAATTAAATTAAGCAATAGAGATCAGCATAGGACAGGAAGAGGAATAGGAGAGGATTTGCCCCAAACATATTATCTTCTCTAATTAAAGTTTGCTTCTATTTTTTCCTTGTGTGTCTTAGTATGATTGTATCTTAGACACCTTTACTTTTGCCAAACTTGTAGGAACTCAATATATTTTCGAATTAGTTTTTTTCTTCTGAATTTAAATAAAACTGGTCATCAGATTCAGTAATTCCTGGGTTTGTGGGGACAGAGACCACAAAGAGTGTCTGCCTTTTCTTAAGAGATGAGACTAGTAAAAAAATTTCATGTTTTTTTTTCCCTATTCTTAATTAATAATGTTGCTCATAAAATAAAATCAGCTTTCTTAGGAGTATTGTTTTAGCATTTAGAGAACATGGCAAGTGACTCCCCAAGGCAATTGTTTTCTTCTTATAACATCTTAAATATATGTTCCTAGGCTTGTACTAAAATGAAGTAGAGAATTTACTCTAGACGAGTTATTAGATGACATGCATAACCTAGTTACTATGAAAAATGTTATAACTAGCACAGCTAAATATAAAATTTGTTTCTTGCCTTTGGTAATTTAAAAATATTTTTCCCCACTAGATTTTATGATTCTGAATTAGAAGAATTAGATCCAGTTGAACAAAAAACCAAACAACAACCCAAAACCCCCACCCCAAACTTAATAGTAGGCAGTTCTTTAAAAAAAAATACAATAACAAAATTATTATTTTTTTTTCTTAAATAAGCTCTGTCATATTTGCTCAGTCTTGTAATATTTTTCAAAACTGCTAATACTGTAAAGTCAGTCTGAGTTTTGAAGAAATGAAGGCGCTGTGCTCCTGCAAAACATCATATGTAATTAGGAAAAACTAGAAACACACTGAGCCCTGGTGAAAGCTGTGGAGTGAATCTCAGGAGGGACAGGAAGCAAGCTTTTTCCTCACTCCTTTTCCAAAATGCTATAGCAGGGCCAGGTTCATCCAAAGTCTCTGGAGCCCACGGGAATGTCGCTGGTAGGGAGTGTGAAACCAGACCTGCATTGTATCAGCGACTGAGCAATGAGCAGGTTTACATCAGAATTAAATTGCTACTGATTGACAAACCCAGTGTATTAATTTTCATCTCTTCAGTACATAGTCAAGGGATTTCTTGGAACTGATGGTGAATTTATTAAGACTTGTATCTGGCCTTTGTTTTTGCACCTGTATTCTAATTCCTAAAAACTTTGGCTTTGTCTGTTGATTGCAAAAAAGATTGACTTTAAAGGTTGGTAACTGATAAAATCTTTTGTAGAGGAGAAAATGATATTCCTGTCATTGCTTTGGGGGATAATTTGAGCTAAAAGTTGTCTGCTTTCTGTTGGGGAGCAGCAATCAGATTTATGGTATTTATTTTTGCTCACTGCATCTTTCAGATATCCTTTTAAAGCCTTCTCTGTTTAGACATCTGTCTTTGTCTCATTAACTTGATGAGTTTCGATGCTCCATTCATCCATTTCTCCCATAAACAACCCCAAAATGTCTCATTTTCCTGCTGTCTCCTATTCATAGGATACATCCTTATCTTCAAATTCTACTCCTTACCTTAAATCTCACATGAAAATTAATTTAGGGCTGCCCACAGTAAGAAAGGAATAACAACCTTTGTCTTAGCTCTGCCTTTAATTTCCTTTTGTTTTTCTTTTATTTTGGACTAGATCCTCAACAGAGGAGGTCCAAGGATGGGAATGTTACTGTGTGGGAGAATCAGGAATGGGAGAATCAGGAATGGGGGATGCATTAAAAGACACTGTGGAGGAGCAAACACCTGGGCTGGCCCAAGCTGAGGTGCTCCAGGAGATGGTGGAGGTAGGGTTACCCAGGTGGGGAGGAGCAGAGGCAGAGAGTTGTCATCCCCTCCTCCTCCTGGGGCCTGTGGCACAGTTACTCAGGGAATGAATCCCATGGCTTTGCACAGGAGGATGTTACTCTAGAGCTGAACTTTCACCTCAGAACAGATGCCAGACACAAAGGCTGAGACTCCAAGATCTATCTGTGGTCTCTAAGATGTGCTGTTCTAACTGAGCCCTTTGTGCCAAGTCAAGCCTGGAAGTCTCCTCCTTTTTGATTTTTATTGATGTTAAGTCCTGCCCAAGGGGGATGTAAATCACATCAAGAAAAGCTCTGGGCTGAATTCTTCTGATGGGCTATCACTGCTAAATGATAAATCTGTTACATAAGCAGGAAAGCCCAGTGGGACAGAGGATGTTCAATGAAATTTGTACAGATAATCCATAAACACTGTCCTGCTGGGAAACAGAACAGAAAACACTGCTGCTCTGGCCATGAAAGATCTGAGAAGAACACACCAAATCCGGTAATTAAATGACTTTTAGTGCTCCTAAATGTTATGTTTCATCTAGACTTCCTAAATAGAGTTAACTAGAAGCTAATTAAAAAAGCCTTCTGCTTGCTTACAATGTATCTGTCTGGTACTGACTGTGGAGAGTTTATCTATTCACAGAACACCATGAATCACTCCCCTGTTTAAGAAAAAAAATTGATTGCTGTTCTAATACTTATTGAACACCTATAACAGATGTTTAAATCTCTACAAGCTTGAGATAATTAAAATAATAAATCTCTCCCTATTTGACAAGAATGTTAGCAGAAATCAAAGATATAAATAATCTAGTGGAGCCATGAGACATTATTCTGCCAAATATTGTGATCATATTCTCGTGGAATTTTCAAGGCTGATTCTACCATCCTTATTTAGGCAATGCTCCCATCAGGTGTTGCTGTTGTGAATAGGGCAGTGCTCAGTGAAGATGCCAGGATTAGAGATCAGGACAGTCCAACAGCAAGGACCTCCAGAGCCTGGCCTTCCCCCACAGGACTGAGTCTCAGCACGCAGCTGTCCTTGCTTATAACTTCAAGAACTGGACACAGATCTCTTCATCCTTTTCTTAGAGTTTGTTTTGTTTCAGTGAATTAATTGTAGCAGTATGTGGGCACCTGCATTTGCACTTTGAAGTGCTTGGCTGCCTCACAGGCTGGGGAATGTCAGCTCACACCTGGCCCACGGGCAGAGATGTGAGAAGGGACTCAGCTTCCATCTCCCTTCCTTCCTTTGCAGCAGCAAACGTACGCCTCCCATTTCATCAGCAAAAGCTCCTGTGGTCTCCAGCCCTCAGGAGGGGCTGGCACAGCCCCAGGCTGCAGTTCTGTGCAGGAGAATTCAGGACTCACCGACTCCAAGAGGTTGTTCTCCCAAAGCTTGGTGCCCCAGGACAGGGCAGCTGTGTGTCCTGGCCCAAGGCTTTTGCATCACTGACTATTTTGTGACCAATATCTGAATGGTTCTTGAAACACAGACTGAAACAATCTCTTGCTTCTTCCAGAGGAATACCTGAAGGAGGCCCCAAACCAAGGGGTACTACAAAGATTCTTGATTGTGCTGAGGATGTTGTTGTATCTCCATGCTATCCAGTATTCTGGGAATTACTTTTTTTGAAATGAGTTTCTGAAAAGGAGATAGGTGCTGAGATCAGCAAAAAATTGCCAATGGGTTATCCATGGATAAATCATGGGGTGACTCTGACATGGCCTGGGTTTGCTTTGTTGCCTGTTGGGGCAGCAGCAGTGGAGTTATGTGCCATGGTTCATTCCCCAGTGCATTACCAGAGGGATATCAATCACTGTCACTGCACCAGCAAAATTAGTGAATTATCCTGCTGGGCACTGACAATGAAAGCACAGAACACTGCAAAGGCAGGAGGACACTATTTGTGTACATGGAGAGGAGTTCTCCTTGTTGCTTCTCTACCCCGGGCCTTAGAAATTTCTGGTTTCAAAAATTTTGAAGACAGCAGGGAAATATAAATTCTTCTCCCATCCAGCCAACACTTGATTATTGAGCACATCTAACGGAGCTGACAAAGGCTGGGAGAAATGGACATCATAGGGAAAATGAAAAAATGAAGAGTGATATTCATCCAAGAGGAATGTATAAAACTGCAACACTGTGTTTTTATAAAAGAGCTACAGGACTAGAGGTCTGGATTCACATAACAGGACTTGTATGACAATAACTAGACAAGAAACACAAAGAAAACCTCAGCATCTAAAGAAAAATCAGTGTTTTCATCTCACAACAGTGGTAGCCTTGTGATTAGCTGTGGCATTCTCTTGTTCTCAGAGTAATGAGTATGTAAAACTGTGTTTTGTATATAATTTCTGGGCACCATGTCAGCTCCTTAAGATCACTTGAAAGGGAGATCAGTGGGAAGGATGCCACGGCAGTGACTGGAAAATAACTTTGCAAGTCTTTCTTGTTTTCCCTCTCCTTCAGCCCTCTCACAGTCCCCCATGAGTCCTGGCTGGCAGAGAAGACACAGCATTGTGAAACTCGAGGCAGTGCCAGCCTGGGTGGAGTGAGGTGCTCATCACCTCAGAGCTGCAGCTGGGCACGTCCTTGTGCCAGTCCCTGGCAGCACCTCTGTGCTCCTGTGCCTCTTTGCTTTGCTGTGGTATTTGTGCTTTCAGGTGCTCTAGTAGCACTGCAACTTGTGGTTTGGGTTTTTTTTTTTTCCTTCCACTGTAGCTCTGCTAGCAAAAGAAACCTACCAGCCTTTTGTTCATCACATTTTTTTCCTTCCATGGCAAATATTTATAAGTAAACCAATCAGTCATTGTCAAGGGAACTCTAATGGTATGCTCCTATGTGGGTAATTATTACTTCCTTGTCAGCAAAATGTTATGAAATTTTTCTTTTGGGAAAATGCAGTAGAGACTTTTTTCCTGGCAGGCAAATACTGTACAAATGTTTTTCTCTGGATAATACAGCTGAAAAGCTCCTTGTAGGATTACCTGACATAAATGCTTCTGTTAGGCTGATTTCTATGTAACTGAGTGTTGACTGTTTCCTAGGAGGAAAAAGAGCTTTCTATGGTTTCTTCCTACTGGGAAAACATTTTTCCTGGTTCTATCAGGAAAACACAAATACCCCCCCCCCCCTTTTTTTTTCTTTTAAATGCTTCAGAATCTTGGTTCAGAAAAGCTGTTAAATGCATGATTAAATCTGTATTTACAGGGACAGATTCTTGCCTGCTCATCAAGGATTGCTCACCTAACCAGGTCCTTAAGTGCTGCAAGTACAAGCTTATGAGTGAAGTTGAGGGGAATGATTTGCCACGTGACACTGGCAGCACTTCCAGCTGGCCTGGCTGGATGGGCTTTTTCCTGGAAACAGCATTGAATCAAGGCAAGTTATCTGACAGAAACATCGAATCACAGAGTTTAGGTTGGAAAAGACCTTAAAGATCATTGAGTACAGCCAGTCCACCACCAAACCATATCCTCAGGTGTCACATCTAGACATCTTTTAAATACCTCCAGGGATGGGGATTAACCACTGCCCTGGGCAGCCTGTTCCACTGCTTGGCCACCCCTTCAGCCAAGAAATCTTGTTCTACTCTCCAGCCTAAACCTCTCCTGGCACAACTTGAGGTCATGTCCTCCTGTCCTGTTGCTTGTGACTTGGGGGAAGAGCCCAGCCCACACCTGGCTCAGCCTTTCAGGGAGCTGTAGAGAGTGACAAGGTCTCTCTAAACATGAGGGATACTTGAGGTACCCATGGCAGTCAGGCAAAGAGGAGGCTGGAAAAGTGTGTTGGTCCTGGTTTTGTGTAAATCTGAAGAAATATATTTTAGAAGGTGTGAGGATTTTGATTTTATTTTCTTTTTTAATTCTTCCCTTTTCTGCCAATGGTGGTGGGGATTGTTTCTGGCATTTCAGATACTTTTGACTATCAGCTATATGAGGGAAGTGTTTGAGAATAGAGTAACTGCTGACATGAATCAATGTGTGGTGCATGATATGTGTACAGGAGGAAGAGAATGACACACTCTGGAAAATTATTGCTTTTCACCCTCTTAATTACTGCTGCTCTGAGGTCTAGTCTGATGTCTAAGTGCTGTTTCTCAGCTGCTTTATGTCCAAGACAGAGTAATATGATTCTGAGAATTAAGAGGAAATGGAAAATGATTTGTAGTTCAAGAGGTCTAATTCAGCCTCGTTCCTTTCTGTCAGTCTGTCCCCTCCTGCAGATGGGTGGTGGCATCTCTGTGCTCCCAGCAGAGCTGAACAACAGGGGCTGCTCTGGGAGATTGCTGCACAGCTGGAATCACCAAACTTGACACTGATCTCTAGAGCAGGACAAAATCTTGGGGGTGACTTTGGGAAAGCTGCAGTCAAAGGTGCTCTGCTGCAGCCTCATCCTGGCTGTCCCAGAGGAAGGGCAAAACTTGCTGCTTGCTCTCTTCACCGTGGAGAAAGAACATTGGGATGAAATTGGGCAAACTTTGAAGCCAGTGGAGCTCACCTAGGGCAAAAGTAACACACCCACCAGCTGAGCAATTTCCTGGAAAAGCAGACAAAACTGCTTGTTTAACAGAATTGGACCCTCGTGTAATGAACAGATTTCTCTGTCCTCTCAAACAATGTTTTGTTAGCTGATCCAGAGAGGGGGAGGAAGTGCTGGAATGGTGATCTTTGAGCTGAACCATGGGCAGGGGTGAGGCATGCACAATTAGAGGGCATTTGGCTGAGCAGAGCCAGCAGGATTCCTGAGGCTGCTGAGCACATGCAGTGAAGACAATTTATACAGCTGAAAATTAAGTGGAAAAATTAGCCTTTAAAGAAGCAGCACGCTAGGGAGAGTTAGGAAGGTTGATGGACTCATGTTGCTTTCTTATTATTACAACAAAATAAAATCCCCAGAGGCACTGGTGCTGCAGGGACTGAGAGGCTGCTGAAGCAAATGCTTTTGAGGGAAAATACACTGTTGGTGCAAAACATTAGTTTGGCTTTCAGAGTGACCACGAGGTCAAGAGGTAGCACAAGGACACCTGATGGGCAGAGGGACTGGGAAAAGGACATTGGAATTCCTGTTGGAGGACCCTTGCTCTATCCCCAAAACTTGGAATGGGTATAAACTTGCTCCAGACTCTTAAGTTCTCCCCCTTCTAAGAGCTGTCCCCTCTCTGACTTTCTCACTAGGAATACCTGCCTGCAGACCAGTATAGAGATTGTCTTTGAATCCCTGACAAGGTAGCATCTCCACTGGATTATCCTCCCCCAGCCAGCAGTGGCATATAGGAACTCCAAGATATTTGGGTAGTTATAAATGAGTAAAGCTAAACTTGGAGGAGGGGAAAAAAATACCTACTGAATTTCAAGAAAATAGGGAATCCAAAGTAAAAGATTTTTGCAGGGTTTAAGCCTTTATTCTGTTGGTGAGAAATGTCTGTGTGTCACTACAGCCTGACTCCCTGGCCACCAAACTGCAGGGTCACATTCCCCTTGCTTGTGTGTGACAACCCCCCTTTCCAGAGCTAATCTGCCTCTTGAAATAAACTTCTTTAAGGTATTGGCAGGTCCTAACTTATTTTTGGAAGACACTTTCAGATTTCACATATTTCTTTCCAGCAGTAGATGGCAGCAATTTTCTTAGTCCTAATCTGATCAGATCAGTGTGCTAATTACTGTAAATGACTATATCTCAAAAGGCAAAGTCTTCAGTTGCATATTATTAACTGAGATGTCATCCCTGCTGTCCTGCAGTCAGTGCAGGGCTGGGCACTAGCAGACCAGTATCTCCCAGGATATGTGTGCTGGAGAGGCAGCAGGGCACCAACCAGCCCGGCCCCCAGGCTCTCAGCCTTTGCTGAGGCACCAGCTAGATCAGCTTCAGCCATCCTGGAGTTATTCTTTGGGGATAAAAGAGATATGGGATAATGTGGGCCCACATCCTCACCTTCATCTGGGAGGGGAAGCGAAAAGCTTGGCAAATAATGAAGTGCAAAAATGCTATGATGAATTGACTAGTTAAAGACTGAAGAAAATGAAAAGAGCAGAGATGCTCTGGCTCAGAAATAATCAATCTGTGCATATTGCTCTAAACTGAATTTTCCTCTTTGTACAGGCTGTACATTTATTTCCAGAAAAGGGTCATTAGGAGACTCACTTTTAAATGAAGTGTTTGTGATCAGTATAAAGGTTTGCAACAGGAGACAAAGTGTGAGAAATGAATTGAGCAACATTATTATATGAAGCTAAAATATAATAACATCTGTTATGTGTGCATAGAATAATGTGGAAATTAGGGAAGCTTCATCAACTTTGAATGAATAACTGATCTCCAGTGGACAGAGAGAAAACTGATTTTAATGATGGTTTTAAACTAACATTTGGTGAAATAAATGTTTAATACATTTGTTCTAAACCAGAATTAACTGCAGTACCGTGTCTTTTTCATAGCTCAAGCACTACTTCTATTCAGCTGTTTCTCTATTCTTTCTATCTCCCAAAGTCTACATGAAACTGGGATTTTTAAAGCTTATTATCCATTTTGAATGACTGATAAATATATCCCTTACTACTGCTTTTGATGATGTGTTTGGTAGATTTGGCTGTGTTGTGGGTAATGCAAGTACAAGATGAAGAATCTGACAAATTTATGGTGGGGTAATTGTGTTAAAACCATATTAAGCCCTCTTCATCTTGAAACACTGCAGGAATTGTTACCTGTAGCTTTGCAGTCACCTGTGTTTCATTTCTCAGTGTGTGTTCAAACCCACCTGCTATTTCATAATTAAAAATATGCCTGTGGTATGAAACAGGCAGATGAAGGAGACTGACATGCCCAAAATCAGAAAAATAGTTAGAAAAGGCTGGGCATGGGGTAAGAGAAACATCCTTGAATAACCTGGGCATTGCCACCATTGAAATCATTGTGAATGCTGACCTATTCAGGAAGCAAAGAAAAACTTTTTCCTTAATCATCCAAGAAAATTTGGTGTAAGATGTGAGCTTGTTGGAACTGGTAAAAATTCCTTATTCCTTATTCTTTCCTGCACCTTGGGTAAGTGACTAGTTAATATTATGCCTTTAACCAAAGACAAACAATCAAAATCTGACTACCTTCGTCTACTACAAGGTCTCTTTAATGCCTCAAGGAGCTCTCCCAGCTGTGTTTCTGCTCTTTTGCCCTGCCTGCTTTTGTCCCTAAGTGCACTCCAAGGGCAAGGGTGCTTGTGGGACTGGTGCTCGTGTATTGTTGAAGATGTTTGTCCACTTTTACATGCTCCTTTTTGACCTTGCTCTGTTTTCCCTGCTAAAAAGACAACGTACACAATGAGCAGAGCTGCTGTAGAGCCACCTTGATGCCTGCTTAGCAAACCTGCCTGTTCCTGTGGTAGCAGGGCCATTCCACACACTGTCCCCAGCAGAGAAATGCAGGCACAGACAAACGTGCCTGTCCTGCAGGGGCTCCAGCACAGAGCAGGGAGGTGAACAGGAGGCAGCCCCGTGGCACAGGGCAAAAGGGAGGCTCAGGAGGAGCAGGGTGGGAAGATGCAAAGCAGGAACAATCTGCCAGGTGGGAGGAGAGGGATGAGCTCAGGCACTGACATGACTTGTCCTGGCAGCCACAGCTGGGGACAGCAGAAAGCAACAGAGGCTGTGAGCATCAGCTTTTGTGTGCAAGTCAATTAGGTATTTCAATTTTTACATTATAATTAAGATTCAGATCTTTTATTTATCCGCTCGATGCTTTTGAAATGTTCTCTCCTTGATGACTTTGCCAATATAAGCACTTAAACTTTCTGGGAACAGGTCATTTAATACCTAATACCTTCTCCCCAGGGCCTGGATTGGAGTGATTTTGGTCAGTGAAATACGTCATGCTTTAAAATGATGGCTACATGTGATAGGGGGTCTGTGCTTGTCTTCTCCATGACTGCTCAGCAGGCAGGCTGCTCCCTGGAGCACTGAGATTTTCTACCCCTCCCTCCTGCCAGCAGTGGTGTTCTCTGGTATGTGATGGCCGAATTTTTGACCACGTGCAGATGCTGTGAAGGGTTTGTAGCTTTGTGGAAAATGTTTTACAGGGATCTGTGGCAGCAGGGACCATCTCCCTTTGTAGAGGATGAAATGAAAGTGCTCTCATTATCAAACACACACCATGCTCTCACTGAGTGCAAGCTGCATCTGCTGGGACATCAAAAGGTGATGAGTTTGCATTAGACAAGTAAACTTGCAATAGGAATTCTCCCTCTCTAAGATCCCTGCATCCCTCATGATGCAATCCTTTGGGCAAGGACTGTCATGTACTACAAGGCTGTGTAGCTTATCACAACAGGACTCAGCTGATGCCTCTAGATACCAACAAGAAATAAATATTAATAGCATAGCAGCCTCCCTGCTTACTATATTCCTGTTTCCAGCCTTCTTATTACTGATCTACAGCTGGAGAAATGAATGCAAAGTCATCTTTCTTTCAAATAAGGCTACGCTGAAAGTGGAAGGGGGCAAAAAAGAGCAACTGAAATAATTACAGGCATAAGAGGGCTTTGATTTGGGACAATATTAGGCAAGATAAAACTCATTTAATTCTCAGAGCAGACTAATAAACAAAAGTACGAGGGAAGGATGTATAATATTGAATGGCACAGAGAAGGTCAGCAGGGCTGTTCCTCACTGTGTGTTTGCAGTGCACGAAAGGAATGCCCAATGAAACTTAAAGGTGAGAGGCCTGAAATAGATAAATGAGTTATTTTTATGCAGTGCAAAACTTAATCTGTAAATCTCAATTCCACAAAATGCTGTTTTGTTATGAGATATCCTTAAATATAGAATTCTGGTGAGTTTTTTACCCACCACTCTTATTAGAATTATTCAGTTCATTTAAAAGGAATTGATCTTCATCTTTTAGCTAGAAATCAGAGGTGGCTGTGTTTCAGGAGCAAGCAATTTGCTTCAAAAATCTTATAAAACCTGAACTGAACACTATATCAAGAACAATATTTAACATTCAGAACTGGGTGTCTTACCCTTATTTCTGCTAAGAGGTGCTAGGCAGGTAAAGGTGGATGAGCCTTGTTGAACCATATGTTCTGAAATGACTCTGCAGGCTCAGAAAGACTGAATTCACAATTGATTTTTGTACTTTTCATGGAATCAACTATCTTGAGAAAGCAAGCTCCCTGTTTTGTTATGATATAGCAAGTTTTTAACTCATTTTATCAGAGGATTTAGTTAGTGCCTAATTAAATCTTGTTCCTAAGTCTTCATTCTGGGGATCAAAACCATTAACACACCTGGTGAATTTTTTCTGGAGTGTTTGGTACTAAATTATTTACAGTCACACAATGTCTTTGTGGCTGAGAAAATGCAAAAATGAGCCAGTGATACTCACTGTAATCTAGCAGTTTCAACTTCATCCCATTAATACAATTAAATCTGAGGTGATGATCCGTGCACTGGGCACTTGGTAAGAAAGATAAAAAATTTGTCATAGACAGGTTTTGGATGGATGCAATAAAACAGAATCCTTTCTGTCTCTGGAGATTTCTGATGCAGTCACTGAAATCCATGTTTAAACCAGTAAAGGTCTTGGTCCTTCCTCTGGCTTATTTTGACTGAAGAATGTAACTGCAATACTAGTGGAGTGCTTACTTTGAAAGCTATTATAGAGATAAATTTTGATCAATGAGATGTCTTCAGTCCCACTGAAACCTTTGAATGGAAAGCTATTTTTTTTAGCTTTTTACTTTCCTTTTTTAAGGGGGAGATAGTCCCACAGGTGCTGAGGAAAAAAAATGACCATATCAGGAGGAGGAAGGTAAAATGTCAGACATCTCAACCAATCCTTCTCAGTACCAAACATAGGGATCTATTGAGTACAAAAGGCAACAGAAATAACTCTGGTGTTTGTTTTACAAACAGCTAGTTTACACAGAGGAGAAGCCAGGGAGTTCAATATGCTGGCATTTTTGGCCATTTAAATTTTCAAATGTAGCTGAACAGTGAACTTTGATAACTGGTCTCACTAACATTCTTACTAAACACAAATTAAGTCATTCAAAGGACTTGGGTTTGCACCTAATTATTAAAATCACTGAATTGGAAACCAGTCTTCACTCACAGTTTTGAACCTTTTGCTACACATGAGTCATGTCACCCAGAAAACCCATCCCACAGAGTATTCATCTAATCCATCTGGTGGTGCAAATAGTGGAGGGACCCAAAATAACAAGAAAATTGTTTACCTTTCTGAATAGGGTATGAAATTACTTTCTTGCCTCTTTATAGCAGCTCAAACATTTACACAAACTTGTTAAGCTGCTTAGAGAGAGGATTATTTGTGCAGGTAATGCTTCTTTGAGTAAGTTAAGCTGCAAGGAAAGCAGATGCTTGACTTCATGAAATTTGGGGAAATTGCCTCTGGGAGAAATTTAAATAAATTAATAGAGAGCTTCTGCTCTCCTTCCTCCTCTGTCTTTATTTTAGATGAGTTATTCCTTCTCTGTGAAGATGGGTCTGTGCAATACTCACAAGGAAGTTATTTAATTATGTAAAGCTGCACCAGGTAAATGTTATTTACAGATGGCTAAAAATTTCTGTATTACACTCATTTGCCAAGAATAACCTCCCTCATTTCACAGTTGGTGGGAAGGTGTTTTTAATTGTCATTAAGGTAAGCTGCAGATTGTATTCTCCTGCATATTTTTACTCATTTTGACTGTTATCTTTCTTTGCATTTTTTAATTGTAGCCCTGCAGGCACTGTGCACATAATTGAAGTAACCCATCTGTTTTTGTTTATCTATGTTTTCCATTAATTAGATATGTGGAATTTAAATTTCCTAGTCCCAAAACATGAGGTGACATGCTAAGGGACCAAATCTGCATTTCCTCACCAGGCTGCACTGCTGGTGTTGGAGAAGATATTTCAGAGCAGGAGCACAGCAGTATTTGTAGTCTGGGCTGGACAAGGAGTGGAGGGGGAGCAAGTGGCTCTGGAAAGGACTGGAGGAGGGATGTGAGAGGCCCCTTCCTGGAGCCATTAGCTCGAGTTTCATTGACTTGTTTTAGTTTTTTCTCTTTGATAACGTGTTGTTTTTGCTGAGCCTCCCTGTGTCGTGTGTTTGCTGCAGGCTGGGTGCTCACGTCCACAGACACGGGGAAGCTGAGCCTTGGCCTGGGCAGAGCGAAATGGTGCCCCAGGAATTTCACCTCCTGCCTGAGCTGATGTGGATCCTGGATACTTTTCTGTAGCCCCATTTCCTTTTGCCTACATTGCTCCTTTTTCCTACATTGCTCATTGACAGAGCCCCTCCAAACTTCACTTTTATAAATAATCAAGGTGCATCCCCTAACCTGAGCTGTGGCAGCACAGGTAAGACCTTAAGGTGCTGCTGTTTGCTAGGGCATCTCAGTGGTTCTCAGAGACAATTTTATTTAGAAATGGCAGAGCTCTGCAGTGCTCACATATTCAAAACAGGCTAGTGATCAGCTGTCAGGTTTAGCCAAGAACTGGAGAATTTGCCAAGAGTGAAGTTCCTGGGAAGAAATGGAAGTGAACTTCATGTAACAGGCAAAGACAAACTATTTTCAGCCTGCCCACAAGTGACCACTAATAAGAGAGGGAATAGCCTCAGTTCTGGGCGTGCAGAATGGCAGGTACATGGAGAGTTCCATTAAGGAATGGGTCAGTAAAAAGAAAGCTCTAATGTAAATCAAGAGGTGATCATTAGGGAAAAATCTTTGGAACTAAAAGCAACTTATTGCTGTTTTTTGAGGTTCTTCTGACATTTTGTTATGAATTGACAACATTTTCCTATATGTTTTGTGAGCTCAGGATTTGCTGGATTTTACTCAAAAGGATGAATAAGTGCTTCTTTGAAGCTAATGGCCTCTTTTGCCTGTATATATACGCTGTAATTCTACCACAATCCTGTAAGAGCCCCCCTGATGTCAGACTGGCCTTGTACACACATTAATGACTTATCAGGCACTAACTCCCTGCCCAGCCCACACCTTTTCCCTCTTGCCTCCCCTCTGTTGCTCAGTCATTTTTCTCTGCTTGTTGCTTGCCTGCAGTGATGGGTGTGTGCCCTTTTCCTCACTTGGAGTTTGGCAGTAAATCATTCATCTTTTTATTTTTTTTTTCTTTTTACATTCTGGAGCAGCTGCTCTGATTATTTTAAAGCAGAAAAGAAGACCAATAAATGGGGAGAATCCTGAAGGTAAGTACTTCAGTGAGGACTTAATGTCAAGGTACAGTACACATAGAAGCTTTTACAGGGACTATTTAAAAACTGTTAGCTGCTGTATATTTTAAAGGCAGGACATAATTCAGACATCTGATTGACTGCCCTTGAACGCTGATTCTTGCTCTATAACTTTTATTTTTCAGAAACCTTGATTTAAGAACTTTTTGAAGGCATCACATATTGCATTCACCACCCTCAGTGGATTACTTCTGCTGCCTTAGCTGCACCAGCTTTGTGGGGACAAAATGGCAGAAGAAGGAACGTTAAGCTCTGTGAGAGGAGAAGTGGAAAAGTCACCTCTGTAAATTCAGGATTGCTTAAGAATTGTCCTCCCTCTTCACTTGGAAGTGCAAGAGGTGCCCCTGGCCCTGGGCAGTGCAGTGGAAGCTGCACACTGGGGGTTTGATGGAGGTGAAGGCTGAGAGCACGAGCAGGATGTGCCTGCGTGGAGAGGGGATGTCTGTGTGCTTCTCCTCCTCCTGTTTTATGACAAGGAATATTAATACTCCACACAGAAATTAAACAAGTAGTTTCAGCATGCATGTTTTGTTTCCTTTAAGACAGGGTATAGCTGCAATGTGCTCTGTATTTCTAAGTACTGGCATTTTTACATAGGTAAGAAATATTCAAGTCTGAAATACACTTCACAGCTTCTTACAGAAACTCAAGCCAATTTTAGATTATGACCATGTTATCTCAAGCCAAAAGCATTGGCAATCAAAGGTGTTTTTAAAGCCATTAGCTCCAGTTTCTTTGACTTGTTTTAGTTTTTTCTCTTTGATAACATGTTGTTTTTGAGGAAATGAACACACTGACAGTTTGGAGGGCAGGACTGGCTCAGGCATATCGAGAAAAACCACAACACCACTGTTTAGTCTTTGAGTCTGAAATTGAATCATATCCCTTTATTTCCATAAAAGTTTCTCTCCACAGATGTACTGGGAGAGGGTAATTCAGTGCCTTGAAATGTATGGACAACTGAGGATGACAAACCTGAAAACAAATGTCCTGAAAAAGTTTATTACCAGGCACTAAAACAGGTAAGGCTGTAAAAAATATATTTTACCTGCCAAAAATTTATTTGACTGCTACCAATATATTGGACTTCTTTCTTTCCTTTTTTTAAAAAATCTCATCTTGTTTATAGGACATGCTCACTGGTGCTTAAAGAGACACTGAAACACTGACACCAGAATTGAATTACTGATGGGCTGAATTGGAGGGCCACTTGAGCAGGTCACGCTGGAGCAGCCTGCCAGGTGAATGGGTGGATGTGCAGGTGTGCAAGTGCAGAGCACCTTGACCTTGCCAAACATAATTTTCGTGTGTATCCCTAGAAAAACACAGCAATGTCTTTTCTGCCAAATGCTCTACTGCATAAAAGCTCGAGGATCTTTGCCCTGATGTGAATTAGGGCTTGAGAAGGGGTCTTGGCACACGAGCCCCTTTGCCTCAGAGGGACAAGCTGAGAGGAGCCAAGCCGGGCTCCTGCAGCTCCTGGCTCCAGCCCTCCACACCTGGAGCCTGGCAGGAGCTGCCGTGGCTGGGGCTGGGCTCAGCACGGCTCATTTCACCTGCCTGGCCCTCCCTGGCAGCCCTGTGGGTGTGCAGGGCCAGGGAGGACCCCGTGAGGCATAAGTGGGAACAGGAAATTCTCCTTTTCTACATGATGGGCCAGCCTGCTGCTTCTGCTTGAGTCAAATCCCAGTTGTCTTCTTGGGAAGCAAAAGGATCAGACTGTAGAATTTAACCTTGAGCTTTACATTTTACTAATGGAGCTGGTCAACATCAAAAAGAGACACCTGTTCAGTATGGGATTGAGGTATGTATGTTTAATACACAATTTATCTGTCTCTGAACAGGGATGTGAAAAAACACTTAAAGCTCATCATTATTATTTTTACCACACACCTCCCCTCCCCTGAAACTCCATTACATTTTCATCTGAAACAACATTTTTCTTCTCCTTCTGTCACATGACCTGGAAAATCCATTATTCGACCAAATATAAACTATCCCAAATACGTGCAACTTCTGTCCAGAAAAGTAATTTAGGCTTTTGTGCCATCAGTCCAGAGTTTCAGACCATTTGTGGTACTCTTCCTTTCATACTTATGATTTGTTCTGTTCTGCAGACTGAAATATGATAATCTGGGCAGAACTGAAATGCAAAATAGGACAAATTTTACAACCAGATTTAAAACTTCTGTTTTGTGCTACAAACACAAACAAGAAGAAGAAGAAAAAAGTACTGTATTAATTTCTTCTTTTCTAGAAGCACCAGCAAAAAATGGAGAGGAAAAAAATCTGTAACAGAAAAACATCAGTATTTGTTGATTTCTGGGTTTTATTTTCTTTTAGTTTTTAAACCTGGATTTTCAAACCATACACTTGTGGAAATTTGCATTTTATGAGAACAAAATGTGATGAGATAATTTTAGGTAACTTACCTCTTTTTCCTCAGTTTGTGGCATCTAAAACCAACCATGCTTGTCATAGTCTCAGTAATTTTCATAACTGAAGGTAAAATATAATCTAAGTTTGCACCAAATGAGCTGTTCCAAGATGAGTTTGCCAAACTCTCTATTGCAGTGGAATTTCTACAATTATGATTAGATGCAAACAAAAATGATCTCTGGAATACCACTGAATGCAACATTGATTAGCTTCTCTCAACCCCACATGAGGTTAGCAGAAGCACAACTTGCATTTTGTCTCTGTAGCTCTGGCTCTGCCAACCACAGTTGTGCTGGCAGATCAGCGCCATGAAAAGGGGATGAAGGGAGGAGAAGCAAGGAGTTGTTGGAGGACTTTTATATTGCTAGGTGCTGCTGTGCTTTAGGATGTTGTTGGTACTCACCAGAAGTCTGAGAACTGATGAATTGATTGTGTAACTGCATCCCACCCAGAGGACAGAAATCCCCAGCACAAGAGTTTGTGTGTGCTTTTACTCCTCCCCGGGTTTTTTTAGCTGATTATTGGTTCTCCCACCAAAACGTGAAATAAACAGGCAAAGGCAGCATTTGCCTTAGTTTTGCCTGAGAAATTCCCAACGGCAAATAGAAGCTTATTTCCACTATCTATCAGTGGATTTTACATCTCTGCGCCACAAACTATTCTGCACATGAAAAAAAGGCTCCCTATTTGAGCAGTTTCCCAAGCAAGCTGTTTGCTGGATTAAGGCAAAATTAGGATTTGTGTCTGATTTTAATTAATCCCAAACAATGATTCCCTTTCTGCTGCTGACCAGTCAAGAGGTAAATAGTCAATATGTTCTATCTTTTTGCTTTTTTACAGAAAAATAATGCCTACTGCAGGAAGATGTTACCTTCCTGTTGTGTTTTTCTTTGGGTAAGGAAATTCTTATTTTCCCATGCGTATACCTATGCAGAGCAATTACTCTTCTTACACCTGGTACATGCAAAATGCTTAATAATTTTATCTTCAGTTTTCAAGCACAAAAGTGAGAAAGTTACCCTATTCCAAACTTAACTACTTGTGTATGTTGTTGGTATCAAATAAGATTGCTGCTTGGAAGATACTGCATTTATCTTTCGCTTGAAATAACCCAGGAGAATGTCAGATGCAAAATGAATTTTGAAATCTTGGCATTTACTGCTGCTTTATACTCTATGTGTGCAACTTCAGTCAACTGCAGTGACATTATTGTGTGAGTCCCTCCAACTGAAGGGAATTGGCACTCTATTACCAATCCCTCTTTGCAGAGCTGAATGGAAAATATGTTACTACTCATCTCTGTGTTTGCTTCCCGAAAAGTGGTGATCAGAATCATGGCTGCTACCAGCCAGGCAGGATTCTTTCCTTGTCAGCTTATTCCTCCCTGTAGCTAATCCCTCATCCAGCATTATCCAGCTGTTGATGTCCTCCTCCCTTCACAACAGGCACTCTTTGCTTTGGCTTTTGTCCCATGTAAACGCAGCCCTGCCAAGTCCCTCTGTGCTGAGCTCCCTTCCGTGCTCTGCTGCTGCAGCATCAGCATCTCCCCTCCTCGTGGCTCAGTGCTTCCACCTCTCCTGCTCCAGGGATGTGTGTGCTGCTGGCAGAGCACAGGGCCCTGGGCAGCAGGACACACAGGGGCTGCAGATGGTGGAGGCAGCCTGGGTGATGTCCTGGAGCCGTGCAGACCTGCAGCTTTCACCCAGGCTGAGGCAGGCTGGGTGCTTGTGCCCACCTGCAATGGGGTTATCTAGTGGCCTTGCATGACTGCTAAAATTAATGGTTGGGAAGAGCTGATGGTGTTTCCAGAGACAGACTTAGCTTTCAGCCTTATTTCTCCTTGCTTATGGTGGTCGTCATGGAGTGTCTTGTGAGCAGAATCACACACGTACTCACACATGCATAGTTTTCATGTGTGGCCTTATTTCCCAAAGATCAGACCTGAATCTGGGCTGCTATATACGAAAGACTAGACATAAAGTCAATAAATGTGACTCTACACAGCTGTAAATCCTCTCATCCTGTCACCTTCCCATTCAGGCAAGAAAGATGTGAGAATTATGTAGACTCAGCAGCAGAGGTTCATGGCAAGGCTGGGGCTCTCCTGATCATAGCATAGAGGATGTCCCCTTCTGGAAGGGGCTCTGTTAGTTGTAGGGTTCATAAGGGCAACTCATGTCCCCTAAATGACCTTCTTCCTGCTGGAGGCTGCTCACTGCACCCCAGCAAGCTGCTCCTGTGGAAGCTCTTTAATTTCTGCTGTGTAAAGTCAAACCAAACCTTTCCTATTTGACTGAAGAGGAGCAGAGTGCAACACACAAAAGCAGCAGATCCATCAGTCCTTGGGAGGTGGAAAAAGAGCAGCTGGGAGAGCAGCCTCAGCTGGTGCCTGTCTGGTAAGGATGTTTGGCTACAACCTAATTGTAATGGATGTGGGTGAGTCCACACATAGATTGATTAAAATTGATTAAGAAAGTCTACCTGACTCTCTCAAAGCTAACTGAAATCGATGGAAAACAATCCTTTTCCCTGAATTCCCTGATATTGTGTTAAAGCCCTAGATTACCACCTCATGAAATAATTAGGTTGGTAGAAAAATAGAGAAATTTAGTAAATCAAGGACTGGAGAACTAAATTTGAAATGATGCATTTGGTTCCTGACTCTTCACAGATTTACTTCTTGGCATTGCTCAAGTTCACTGGTCTTTTTGGTCACCCCTTCCTATTATGGACAGAAATGACAGTGAGAATAATTCTTCTCTCTCCCATTTTTATTGAGATCAACTCTCTCTTCTTTCAGTGTGTCTACAACACAGTGCACCTGGGAGGTCTTAGATGGGGTCCCTGACCTGCTTTACCAGACATGAAAAAACAACAACAACAAAAGAGGTCAGAAACAAAGGCCAAAGCAGGTCTCATTACTTCTTTAGTGGCACATCAGAAAAAAGTGTAAGGCTTGGTGCATGGCAGGCTGCTCCTACAGCTCCTCTGAAGGCTGATCTCTTCTGCTCTGTATTCAACTCCATGAATACCACATTCCTCTTTGCCTTCCTACATTATTTTCCACAAAAGGCTGAGAAAACATCAGAATAAGGGAAACAAAGTTACTTAAAAAATAAATTATCAGTCAGTGATATGTTCCCCTATTTTTTAAATTAATAATATATGCATTCATATAGTGACCATAATAATTTATGTTTTTTGACTTGGTATAGAATGCTGAAGAATGTCTAGTGATACCACTTTAACATTCAAATATAATTCCAAAATATTGATAAATACAGCTTCACCTAACTGTATGTTTCAAAGTTCATGGGATGTTTTATTTCTAAGCTTTAAATCCTTTAATTCAACTAAAAAGTGACTTTAATAAGTGACTTGATATATAATGAAAAAAATAGCACTCTTACACTGTAATCATGCCAGGAGAAGTGAAAGAGTAGCTAAGTGTCAGAGGTTATGAACTGCAGCAAAGGTATCAGTGTCTGTGTCACCTGGACAAGTGAGGTCTCCTGGCAACATTTTGTCTCTTTCAAATTATTTAAAAGAATTATATAGGCAGTAAAATGTTTATTGATCTTTGTCACACTCCTGCTCTACAATAATTTTGCTCATTTACTGGATGTAAGTATACTTTGAGTGTGGCTGAGTCCTCCCCACATCAGGGACTGGGAAAAGTCACCATGTTTGGCTGTTCTTGGCCTTGCAGGTCAACGCGGCTGAACATTGTCTCCTTGAGCCTACAGAGGCTTTAAAGGATGGTTGTACTCAGAGAAATGCCTAAGAATGTTGCTACTTTTGTTATCCTTGTGTGGTATCTAGTTCAGATTTGCTTTGTCTGTAGCTAACAAGACAAAGTTTCTAATTGTCAGCTCTGCATATGTGATAAAGACCCAAAAGCAGACCCAAGTGTTTTCTTGATTTTGACAATAATTGCAAAGATACTGATGCACAGCTGAGGTGAGCAGTGTGCAATTGAGCAGGATCTGGCTTTTCTAATCTGTTCTGGCTTGAGGGCAGGGGGATCCTGGGGGGATGCTGATTTCACTGGTGAGGGTCTCCTGAGGAAGATGCTTTTCTGTGGCAGGTTGGTGTTTAGGTTTTAAGCTTCTCACCGCTGTGTTGCTCAGTGTTTGCAGCTTCTCAATGGTCCTGTGCATATCGCATGCCCTGTGACACAGCACCAGTCAAGCCAAGCAGTGGCACTGTAAAGTGCCACTAACAGAAATTTGTCCCATGATTTTTCTGCTTGTATCTCAGTTACCTGACAAAACTGTGTCCTCCTCTGAAACTGAGCAAAATGCAGTAGATTATAGTCTACATGGAGCTATTCCAAGATACTTAAAAGTGAATAAAAACCAGCACAAGGAAACTAAAAATAACACTACCATTCTGTGGAAAGCATGAATGTGCCATGACAGAAGCAGAGTTAGGGAGGAGAAACTTAGCCTGGTCCAGTTAAAGGCAGTCTGGTAAAACGCATGCTAATAATGGTGTGAAACACGAAGTGGGTTTGAAAGTGGCTTCTCCGCTCAGCACAGATGCTGTGACCCCTGGGGCGAGCTGTTCCTCTGCCCGCAGTGAAACCTCTGGGAGCCCTGCGGGCAGCACTGCCCGGGGCAGGGGGCAGGGGCCCTGGTGATGCTCTGGGTGTCAGCGCTCACCTGTGACCTGAGAGCCGCGGCTCTCCATCCAACGTGTGCTGCTGCCAGACACTACCCGCGGCAGGGGCTGCTCTGCCTTTACTGCTTTTACTGCCCTGCCTAGGGTGAGGGTACGCCTAGGGTTAGGGTTAGGGTTATGCCTAGAGTTAGGGTTCTGAAAACCACAAAGCCCAGAGCTCCAGGCACACTGCAGCTGCAAAAGGCATCCCAAGAGGAACACAGAAGTGCCAAAACATGGATTCCTCCACAGCTTTCTCCTTTCAGCCTGCCTTAGCCCAAGGCTGCATTTATTGCTCTGCCTAGGGTTAGGGTTACACCCGTTCCGGTCCGCGCCAGGTCCCGCGGTAAGGCACCGGCCCCTTCTCAGTCTTTTGCTGCAGCTCCATCCATCCCTCTCTTGGCCACATCTTCTGCAGAGACCTGAGCCACGGCGGCTGCCGCGGGGTTCCGCCGCCGTTCGGGTGCCCGGGGGTGCTGTGTCCCCGCGGTGCGGGCGGTGCCCGGGGCGGTCCCGGGGCCGCGGCGCTGCCGGGCCGGGGCTGCGGGGCCGAGGCCGCCGACCGCCGCTCCGGGGGGACACCCGCAGTCCGCCGGCATGGAGCCGTAGAAGGGAGCTGCTGTGGAGGTGAGTCCTGCGCGCGGCGCTTCTCGCGGCAGCTCCCTTTCCTATTAAAAAAGAAAAGAAAAAAAAAAAAAAAAAAGTCCCTCGGATGAAGAAAAGTTCGTCCCTCCTGCCGCCGCGCGCGGGACGGGCCAAAGCTGCGGCTACTGCCTCATCCCTCCCGGGGCTCCGGGGCGGGCGGACGGACCGCGGGGTCCCGCTGGAGCCGCGGCGCTCCCGGGGGCTCCGGGCAGGGACCGCCGCAGCTCCGGCTCTCCGTCCCGGTGCCGCTGTCTCGGAGCGGATGCTCGGGGCCGGATCCGTCCCTAGCGGCTCGGCCGCTCCACCGCTCCCGGACTGAGCCCTGCTGCTGTTGGAAGCCCCGGGAATGTTTTCTGTCACGAAGAGGGGGAATCTCGGTTGGTACCGAGGGTCTCTCAGCCTCTCGAACGCGTCGGGGGGCTTCCCGGGAAAAGTGTTACTGCCGGGGATTTAAAATAAAAGCACTGGAGCCTTTCGGGATGATGCAGCGCGGTGGAGTCTGCTGAAGTGGTGCCGGTGCTTTGGAGGCTTGGCTGCTCTGAGTTACCGTGGTGGGTGTTGGACTTGAAACCTCTGCCTCTGAAAGTTCCGCGACAATAAAGCTGCTCTGGTTTCCTTTGGAGTCCGATGGAAATCTGCCGAAGAGCACCAAACATTTCTGAAGTGGCTTGGATTCAGTCGCTGTTTTCAGAGAGCCTGTCCCTGGACTGCTGTCTCTGCTACGATTCAAAGAATCAAAAGTTTCTGGTGGAAAATGCTGTAAGCTGCGGTTTCTCAGAGTTGTAGTAAGGTTTGTGTACTTTTGGCAATTTCTGTGCCTGTTGGGTTAACGCTCAAACTTGGGTTTTTACCGTGAGGGGAAACCCACTGTGGCAGGAGCCAGCAGTTCGTAGTGCTCCTCGGCAGTGTTTGTGGTCTCTGACATATACTCCCTGAGTTTTTACCCTGATTATTTAAAAAACAATAACATACTTCTAGCGTCTGTGTAAGGTTTGTGGATGCTACAATATTACTAGCAGAGTGCAGGCAGATTTGATGTTTTTCAGGGGATTTTTAGCGGCGGGGGCAGGCGAGGTGAGCTGCCGTGGGCTCGGGAGCGGGAAGGGCTGCGGGGAAGGGCAGTTCCACGGTGCCCTGCTGCTCTGCGGGTGTGCGTGGCTGCTGCGTTCACGCCCGAGACAGGCTCTCATTCGCCCTAAACGAAAAGGGAACGCTGATTCTCACCAGGGTTAAACCTCTGCAGCCGCGTGGCTTTCCGTGCTGTCCGTAGGAGCAGGTGAATCCTGCCCTGCTCCTGAGCAGCGCACGGAGGAGGTTCCCTCCGGAGGCAGGAGCGGGCCAGCCCTGATGGGGACGCGGTGTCCGGAAAGCTTCGCTCGTGCCAGACCCGAGGCAGGAGGTGAGCGCGGGGTGGGAGCCGAGAGCGAGACAAGCGCTTGCTTTGCAGCAGAGTGACTGCAGAGGAGACAGTGGGGCACGCGGGGATTTGGGGTTTTGGGCTCCCTAAGCCGGTGATGCAAGAGAAGTGAGAGTTGTGGCAGGTCACCGGGGCACAGGCAGTGCCTCAGCGGCGAGCCCGTGCTTCATCAGGGGCTGTAAGTGGCGATGTGCAGGGTGGATTCCTGAGAAATTAATGAGGATGTTTCTCTGGGCACAGGAGACCTCTTGCAGCGGGAGGACGGGGCTCGGGACGACCTCCGTGCGGAGTGCCGGTGTTGCTAGGCAGCAGCTTGCACCTCCAGCGTGCTCCAGATCCCAGTCTGCGAGGGGAGACCTTCCTCTCCTGAACTAAAGCTTTTAGCTGGTGACCAAGGGTGGAAAGCACATTTCCTGTGGGAAGCACTTCTGGCTTGCTCCTGGGTATTGGGGAGGAGTGGTCAGCTGGGAAGGTTCAGGGTTGTTAGCTGACAGCAAGACTTCTTTACACTCACTCACCTACTCGGGCTGCAGGTGAGCCCAGGAGAGAGAGATGAGTCTTTGAATGTTCCATTTGTAAAGCTTGAGACTTCTCTGCAGAGCACCTTTTTCCTTTCACAGTACCTGGAAGCTCATTGGAGGTTTGTCTTCAACTTGTGTGGTGATTGATGCTTTAGCAGTTAGATGGGAGGGGGAGGGAAAAGGGAGGAAGGAAGGCCAGGTGTGCCACATTAATGCACTTAGCAAGCATGAGTCAGTTTTAGTGGATGCCACACAACTGCTGGAGCCTCGGTGCACAAATGGCATCAGTCAGTGCTGTCTGAACTGCTCCAAATTTCACAGAGCAATGGAAAGCCTTTTAATTTTCAGAGCTGCCAGTCTGGTGGCTGCACTTTGAAGCAGTGCAGTAGCTGAAGCTGTTGGAAACTAGCAGGGGTGGGACTGACCACTCTCCAAATAGAAGTCAGATCAAAAAGGAGCCTGAAAGGGTCAGGAGAGATTCATAGGCTGGTGTGGTGAAGGTGAGTTCAGCAGAAGGGCTGATCTTGTGGCAAAGATCAGTTCTAATCAGGCAGGAACTGGTGGTGTGGGAGAAGGAGGAAGAAGAATCCTGCTTTGATGGAGGCTGAAGGCTTGGGCCTCAGAAGAAACTGGACTTGGCAGCCTTAAGCCTGCCGAGTGTGGAAGTGGAGGCAGGTAGGAGCACACTTGCTGGTCTCAGGATCTCGTGGGTGTTGTGCTGTGCCACTGTGGGATAAGCTTGAGCCATGGAGGGTTTAGGAGTGGGTTTATCTGGAGGTGTCAGGCACTGCTGGGAGCAGTGTGTGTGAGCAGCCCAGCGGAGATGCAGATAGGCTGCTGGAGAGCCAGGAGGAGGGAATGGGGACAGCATGTGAGGCTTGTACCCCTTGGGATGCTCTGCCTGCTTGGAGAGGGCAGGAACATCCAGGCTGTGTGGATGGGATGCTCCTGTAAGGGAATTTGGTTGGTTTGCATAGGCAGAGTAATTTTTTCCATGACTGTTCTCAGCTGTTTCCTGGGGAGAGAAGAATACGTGTTACAGCAATCACTTAAAGCTCTGGAGAACAGTGTCTTCTATGTGGCATTTGGAAGGGGGAGGCTGTTCAAAACTTTCTATGCCCTGGGTTGTGATGCCTTTGTGGGACCAGAGGTGGAGGAGAAGTTCCAAGGAGCATGTGCAGCTAGTCATCCCTGCTGGCTGAGGTGGGAAGCTGCCAGGGATGGCTGGGTCAGGTGCCTTGACCCATGTGTCTGAGGGAAAAGGCTGAGAAGTTGTGCTCACTGTGAGAAGTAAAAATAAAGCATTTATAGGGCATGGACTTTTCCTGCTCTCTGAAACATTCCTGCTCCTCAAGCTGAGGCTCAAGCTGAAAATCTCAAGGGATGCTAAATTGTGAGCAATTGTTAAACAGCCTTAAAGAGCTGTATGGGAGACTGTGTCTGCTCTTTATTTCTAAGCCTTCCTCAAACAATGAGAGTCTGAGCTATTTATCAGGAGCTCTTTTAGTGCTGGAAGGGAAAGTGAACATTTAAAGTGTATCACAAAATAAAGAGGCACTTTAAGAGGCAATTTGCTTTTCAGGATGTCCAACTAAAAATAAATCTTTCTTTAAACAGCCTTGAAAAGAAAACAGAGAGAAAAGATCTTGCCCTTGCTGAGAATAAGGACAATCTTTTTGCTAGCTTTGATGGTGAGGGTTTCCTCTGGCATCTGGTACTAGATCCAGGTAAACCCTCTTGGAACTGGTGGAGAGCTGAGGGATGTGTTATATTCAGTAACAAAGCTGGTGAGAGAGAGACTGTGTGTTAGAAACTTCTGCAAGGATTTTGACTAATTCTTTCCACCCTAAAAGCACTACAGAGAGTTCCTTCCACCCCTCTTTTCTTTGTTTTATGTAACAGTTAATTAACAAGGATGTCTATTTGACAAAGCAATTTCAGGGCACATAAAGTATGTATTTTACTCTTATTTTGGCCGCATCAGAACAAAACTCCATTGTTTTCAAGATTTTTATAAAATGTGTCAAAGTAGCATTCTATAAGCAGTTTCTCGTGGTTCTCAAATTCTGGGGGATGTTGTTTCTTTGCTTACTCAATTATATTCTTATTTTCACTCAGACAAATCTGGAAATACATATGTGTAAAGTCCAGTCTCTGGTTATGTAAGGGGAAAAAAAAATCCCCATCAAGAATCTGTTTATCACTTTAAGGAACAGCGATGCTGCCGAGTTCAGTGAAAGTAACTTGTCTCTGCTGATGGCAAA
The DNA here is from genome assembly GCF_017590055.1 of Onychostruthus taczanowskii. Taxonomy (NCBI): domain Eukaryota; kingdom Metazoa; phylum Chordata; class Aves; order Passeriformes; family Passeridae; genus Onychostruthus; species Onychostruthus taczanowskii. Next base: position 7,283,663 of record NW_024498462.1, read on the forward strand.
GTGCCATGTCTGGCTTCTCTGGGACTGTTTTCTAAGTGGAAAACTGTAGACGAGTGTTTTATAAGGAGCCTGACAGCTGGGATGTCATCTTTTCCTGTTAATTCTGTCTTCTTTGAGCATTATGTATTACTTAAGAAAGTGTGTGGCCATGGATGAGATCAAGGAATGTATTTCTAAGCACATCACATGCAGAACTGTATTCTCACAGAGCCTGTTTCATTAACATGCAGGGATGAGTTTGGACCAGATTTTCCATGAGCAGTGCAAATCTTGTTATTCTGTTAATATTGCAGAGCTGTGAGTGTGTGTAAGAGCAGGGATAATGTCAATACGGCTGACAGTCACAGCTGTAGCCTCTCTGCTGTGTGGTCATGGAAAGAGGCCTGTTTTAAAGGCTCTGTAAAAGCAGGGAACATTTCAGCATGCAGATGGCAGCCCAGTCTAAAATCTAGTTCTGTTTGTACTGAGCACCTCCGTATCGAGCCTTGAGGAGCACGAGGAGAACGAGAGAAGTGGTGGCGGGGGGAAGAGGAGGGATATGCTATCTTTCAGGATTGAGACCTCCCTTTGAACTGTCTCTCTCCATTTTTAATAGCTTTTCTGCAAAAGCTGCTTGGGGAGCAGGGTTAGGATGGGTATGAAAGAAGCAAAGCATCTAATCTTTTGGCTTAATAATACCCTGGCGTCGGCAGCTGCGAATTGGACAGACTTCCTTATTGATATAAGAGCAGAGAGCAGCAAGTGAAATTGGTGTGGGTGAGAATGGTCCCTTCTCATCTCTTTTAATCTGAAATGTCTTCTACTTTTGTAGTTGAGGCTCTGTAGAGAGGACCTGTGATGGCTGGCAGGGCTGTCTAAAGCACTCAGGAGGAAACGGCCGTGACCTGAGCAGTGGTGTTTGTTCTGGGTGTCAGCAGCTGAAGAGCTGGAGTCAAGTGCAGCCATGGTTTTTCTGGAATTTACAGGGTTTACCAGTGACTCTGAAGCCTAACAGCAACTTGGTTTTTTTCACTCAAGAGCTCTGAATAGCAGGAGTCAGAGTCTTTTTTTCCTGTGTGGGGCTTCTCCACAGCCCAGGGCAGCCTGGCTGGGCTGGGTCTGAGTAGTCTCTGAGCCTTCTCAGCCCAGAAGAAATTTGCCATCCTGGGACAGTGCCCAGCAACCTTGTCAGCTTTGAGAAGCATATGTGGCCCCCCATGGCTGGGGCTCCTCTCTCCCCTCTGTGTGATTACTGCTGCTCCTTGCTCTGCATTGGGAGCTTCCTGCTGTAACTGCATCAGTTCTAGGACTTAGGCTGATTCAAGGTGATCCTTAAAATCCCTTCCCTTTTCTCAGTGCTAGTGTGCATGTTTAGCTTTCCAAGTGTAGATTGTCTTCACATTTTCTTCTCTTCCCCCAGTGGGCTTTTCTGTAAGCTTTTAAGTACTTCTGCAAGGTGGTGAGAGGCTAAGCCCCACTCTGTAAACTTAAACTCTGGCTCTGAGAGTCTTTACATTTCCTACAGTACTTCATGTTGCCTGAAGTACTGTATTGATTAAACCACAATCTGCAGGAGTAAATATATGTAGAATATTAATAGCTTCTACTCTAGGGGAAAAAAAGGCTGTAAATTAATTGATCCATTATGTTGACCTCATAAACCATGAGGGCTTGCAGTTCAGCTGTAATCCTCCTCCCACAACATGTATTTCACTTTGAATGTCTTTAAAAGGTCTGGACTACTCAAACTTAAAAGCTGTGATGCTGGACACACATCTCCATCTATCCTAGGATGTGTAGTTAGAATATTGCAATGTTGAGGCTGAACAATAGTTCTCTCTAGAATCCAGGGTAGTGCTGAATCAGTACATCACTGATGGTGCAGCTGGCTATGAGGCTTAAAAAACAGTAGCTAACTTTCCCACTCCTTTGTCATTCTCGTTCCTGCTTACAGTTGCTTTCTGTGTTTCCAAGTGCAAGAACTGTTGTCATGGGGGGTGAGTACAATTCAGGGATTTAAAATCTGGTTTGGAGACATAATGAACTGGAATTCTGTGTGAGTTGCTTAGGGAATAAAGGTCAGTGTGTGGTGTGAGCTGATAGAACTCCATCTGCTAATCAGTGCTGAGTAGTCCTAGTTCTGGTTTACAAACCTGTTAAGATGGGCTGCTTAGGTTTTTATTGAATTGGCAGCAATTTAGATGCGTGCATACATCATTTGCTCATCACTCTCTCTAGTGTTTGATGCTATAGATATTGTCATCTTTATCTATATTCAGGGTATTTCAGGGGATTTTCCCATTTCCCTTTTTTTTTTTTTTTTTTTTTTTTTTTTTTTTTTTTTTTTTTTTCCATAAATGAGCACTATTTTAGGCAGCTATTGGATCAGAAAATTCTTATAAGAAAATGTTCTTGTGTTAATGCTTGCCAGGTTTTCTCTACAGGGCAAGCCAGCAGTTTGCTCAGTGTTGAGTCTGTCTGCCACTTTACCATAGCTAAAATCACTTCTGCACTCTGCAGCCAGACCTGTTAAGGGGGGAAGTTAATGGGGTATTTGCCATCCACAGTATTTTTCTTTTCTGCTTGGCACTGAAGCCTATTTTTTTGTTTCTGTGTTACACTGTAAGATTATTTTTGAAACTTTAAGATTCTGCACTTGGTGTCTTCTACAGTTCTATTTGGAAGATATTTAACCTTTTAGTGGAAGCATTAAAATCTTTTCAAACAAAACCTGCGTGTTAACACCAAAGGGTGTTTCTTGTGAAATAATTGGCAAGATGCTGAGTTTATTCCTTTCACATCACAGAAGATCTGGGAGTTTCAGGTTTTTATTCCTTTACACCCAGACATTCAGCCTTTAGGGGAGTCATTACAGGTAAGTATTATGACCTTGTCAATATTTGGCTGTGGGCTCCCTTTGCTTTGTCAGGACAAGACCTTGCTTTTCCCTTGTTGTATTACTGTCATGCAGGTGATACACTGCTGAGCCAGTAATAGTTCCACACAGTTTAGATGTTGTCTCTTTGTTTCTGTTTACTTCCAGTTTGTGTAACACGAGCACTGTGTTGAGCAGGCACACCCTGTTTCCCTCGTGTCTCAGTGTCAGAGACAAATTTTAGGAGAAAGTGCTCTGGAATGAGCATTTCCTCTAAAGAGAAAGGGCATCAATAACTGCCTTTTCTTCTGCCAGTGAGAGAAATGGATACCAGGGGATGAAAGTGAAAAAAAGTAAAACTGTTTATTAACAAAGCAAGCTGCCTGGTTCATCTGTAAGATACAGCAGCCATTTCTGGGCATGAAGCAGATGATTAGGGAATAAAGTATCATCATAAAATCACCCTAGGACACCTAATTTTTAAATTTCTCTTTGAGTTTCATCTGAACAAGGAGAATTAGGCAGATGTTAGGCAGGAGTTTAGTTAAGGACCTGAGTTCAGTGGAGAATTAAATCCTGCAAGACAAATGCTGAATGCACACTGCCTTGTAGAATTAATGCTCCTTGTGTATTTAGACAACTTAAGTGGCTGGTTATGATGGTGAAGATGCACAGTGAATTAGGCAAAATGAAATATTCTTTGATGCTCATTGAGCAGCAGAGCAAAGAACACTGCATGACCCATATCAAGTAGAGCTGAAGAGACATTATTTGAGCAAGCATGCATCTCTGATCTTGAGTATTTTATCTCCGATCTTGAGTATTTTTTTCTTTAAGTTTGAGGTATCAACAAAAAGGAACTGGTGCCCATTGTGGATTGCTTCCAACCAACATATTATATAGGCTGAAAATCTTTTAGTAATAAACAGCTCAATGTGGTATGTTGGCAAAAGAGAAGACCCGAGAGCGAGTTCATATTAAAATTTAAAACCTTAAAAAGTGGGCTGAGGAAATGGTTTGAAAAGAAATGAACAGGACTCACCATCTAGCCTACTGTAAAAACAATGAAAGAATTACTGTCGCCATTTCATCCTTTGTGTGTGGGGTGAAAACGGTAATTTATCTTTGTGAGATATCTCAGCAACAAAACCTGACAATTGGAAATCACTGAAGAGGTGGGTCGCTGTTTTTAATGAGTGCCTTCTGCATCACAGCTTCTGTGGAGAAACCAGAACCTACAGAGCCTCGTGGTGTGTCAACAAATCTCAGCCTGTGCACAGGGGTGTGCCTGAGTGCACGTGCACTGCTTTTCCTTTCTTGTTTTCTTTCAAAGAGGAGCACTGCATGAACAAAGCTGGTGGTACAATTTAGAGCAAAGCTCAATTATATTTCAAGTGTGAACTTGGGAATCTCAGTGCTGGATTTTGTGCAAAATATTAATGCTCTGATTTTCTTTTCATTTCTAAGTGCCTCCTTCTAACCTTTTCCCTTGAAGTTCCTTTGAGTCCCAGAAGCCATACGAGCTGAAAGGGTGCTGGAAGGACAGCAGGCAGTATGTGAAGGAAACGGGAGCACAGCAATTTCCCAAGCTCTGTTTCCTGAGGATTTGGGTGGAAGAAATAAGTTTTTCAAAAGAGATGAAGTGTGTTAGGCAGGATATGGGAGTCAGGGTGTTTTTTGTTAGAAGAACAAAATTTGTGCTGCACTGCAGCCTGGCCCCCTTATAGTCCTGCCTGCAGGACACTGTGACAGTTGCACAAAGTCAGGTCTGTAGCACAAATGGGTGGAGAGGGAAGGAGAGACCTTACTGGCAGTGCAATGATGAAGAATTAAGTTATCACACCTTGCTGCTCCTACACTTGTCCTTCTGATAGCGGCATTATCTGGATTCAAATACAACCTGGCTGGTCACAGCAAGCCTTGGACCACTGACTTTTTCATCTTTGTCAACAAGCATTTCATTCTGTGTCTCTCTTCCCTCCTCACAGTGATTTTAGGCAAGTTGGCTTAATTGGTATTTCTATGTCCTTATTGAGTAAGATGTCTTCAGTCTTCTGGGAATGGCATGAACGTGGTTCCCCTCCTATAAGGCATATCCCATGGAGTATTGCATTCTTGCTACAGCTGTGAGCCCTACTCACACCTGCTTGGAGTTTGCAGCATCAGAGTAAGTGGCTCCTCAGGGAAATGCTGCTCAGTGCCTGTGAGGGTGAAGTTTTGTCTAATGGCAGAATCAGCCCCTGCTTGCAGGGAAGTGGCATTGAACTCTGGCTGGTTTATTCTAGCTTGTGTTTTGTCAAGGTGGCACAGTTTGTTCATGTTCTTCATCAGATCACAGGCATCCACTACACATCTATTCCCAGGAGCCTGGCACAGGGCTGGCTGGAGTCTGTGGTCCATCCCCCTGCCTGACAGGTGAGTGAGTGGCCCTGAGGAGAGAGCTGAGAGCAGTCCTGTTGGGAGACATGGTGAGAGCCTTGGCACACTCGGATCCGGAAACCTCCTGAGCAAATTTAGAAACTTAGTCTTGAACTAATACAACCTTTGTCTCTCTGGCTGCTAGATGTTCTTCTTGGGGGAAAAAACAGCTTATTTAGTATCTCGTGTCCTTTGTTAACCTGAATGTTAAGAATAGTCCTGTTGGGCAGGGCAGTTTGAACAGCCTGGTTGTGTGTAGCTGGCTGCTATCCCAGGACAGACACCAGCTGACCCACTGGTCACTCCGGTGTGACTGATCCACTGCTGGAGTCTCTGCCATGGTGGAGGTGGCAGCTCAGACTCTGATGTGTATTTTCATGCCAGCCTCAGTGGAGTTGTGTCAGATGTGACAAGCTGAGGCTTTGGGCTTGATTATGAATGGCTGGGTGGTGCTGTGGTTTCCTGCCCTTTTGCTGCTCTATTTTCCTGATTTGTGGAGGTACAGAGACTGACTGTCTTGGTGAGGCCAGGCCTTCAAAAAGTACAACTCCTATCTATGCTGACAGAACCAAGAATTTTCTGCTCTGCCTAGCATTAATATTGGTTGGCAGAACTTGCTTTGAATGTTTAAATGTATTTAATGCAGCCTAGCTTGTTTGGGGCGGACGTGTACGGACCCACATGAAAAAGGACTTCGGAATTCCATATTTCAGCTGTAATTACCGAGGGGGGAAAAGTGGAGAAAATTTGCAAAGCTATACTTGAAAATCGTTCTAGCATAACATTATCATTACAATTAACTGTCAGAAGATTTAGTTCAATTACTTTTTTTAAGCTCTCTTGTCAAGATGGCCTTACTGGTTTCAGGATTGTGTTACTCCAAGGAGAGGTCAAGGAAGAGTGAATGCTAATTCTGTCATTAACCACTGTCAGACAGCCTTCAGTGCTTATTTTTTCTTGAAAATGCCTTAGCATTGTTACTGTGAGGCATCAATAGGCATAAAGTGCCATAGAATTCAGAGAGGAAAAAAACATCCACTCCCGGTTTATACATTGTAGTACAGTAAGGTGAGAGGAAGAGAACTTCAGTTTAAAGTGGTAATTTTGAAATAATTGAATAGCAGCACAGTTCCTGTAGTGTAAAAGATTACACAGGGTTACTTAGATTTTCTTCACACAATGATAAGCCAGAATAAAACTACAAGGGAAGAATATTTGATGTAATAAACTCAAATGAAAGTGAATAAGCGTCAGTGAGCAGCAGGACTTTGCAGCCTCTTGCTGCTTTGTCGTGTTGGGTGAATGTTCAGAGCTGGAGGGGTCTGGGCTCCTCCTGGGGCTGAGGGTTTGGGAGCTCTGAGTGAGCTGGGCTGGCAGAGGTGTTACAGCATTTGTGGGAGGATTCTGTTTCACTGGCCTCAGTTTTGACCGCTAATGCTGATAGTTTTGTGCATTTCTGTTTAATTGAAGCTGCTCTAAAATATGTGCTGAATCTTTTGGTGCAAATAATAACTTCACAGTGATTTAGATGGCCGCCAGCTTTATCTGATAATAAGGGTCCTGATCTAAAGTCTATATCTTATAAGCAGAATAATTCCTGGAGTTTAAATGTATCAGGGCACTTAAAGGCCCACAACTTCAAGCTAAGCATAGACTTGAGGACTCTAGCTTATAATTAAGCATCTATCTTTGTGAGATACGCACTTAGATGAATTCAGATTTGTTTTACCTATTTTTAAGTGCAGAGAAGGAGCCTCAGATTGCTTTTGTCATTTTCTTGAATGGCTTGGTACTTGTAAATGAAAACAGAATTAGTTCCAATAATTATATAAAATTAAAAATAAAATTCTAAACTAGATTTTCCCTTTTCTTTTTTAATGTACACAACATAAAGTAGTAAACTTCACAGATGAGACTCCTGAGATCTAAATTCATTGATTTCTGAATTCTGTTCACCTTTCTTTACCTCATTGTATAGGAGAAATTCCTGGAACAGCATTAATTGTAGGTAATTGTAGAAGCTTTTACAGTGCCACCAGTGGGAAAGTAAGGTTGCTAAGAGAGATTGTATGGATGACCTACTCTTTTCCTGAATAATATGATTTTTTTTTTTTTTAAAGTGTGTGGCCTGTTTGAGACAAAGCTAATTACAACCATCAGGGTTTCCCCATAACATACAAAATAAATAACACACAAAAAGCTGCCAGATTAGACCCATACTACTTTAAATAAACGGTTACATCTTGTGATTTTTTTCTTTGACAGTAAAATGGTATTTTTGAGGTGTCATTTAAGAAAACCCAATCCTTTTGTGCAATAGTAAGAGGTAAATCGTTCATACATGGTTACTTTGAACTGTTATGTTTTCCTGCTCCTGCCTAAACATAAACTGAGAAGTTGTTACATTAAGCCATTGCCCTGTTGTGGTTCTTTGAGAAATGTCTAACTGTAGCTGCTTCTTTGTTGTAGTGAAAAGCTGTGATTCAGACTTTGTACTATGTTTGCGTTTCAGCTGCCACAGAAAGTGAAAAATGAAGCCTCTTGTTTTCTTGGTTCTTGTGATCTGTACTGTAGTCAGCATGAATTTGAAGCTCGTGTCAAAGAGAAATTCTGGTAAGTCACAGAAAATTATTTTTACTTTTGGATCTGGACTTCATGCTCATGCAATCAAGCATTTTAGATGGCTGCATTTTGTTTTGCATATATACTGCTTGTTCTGTTCTGCCAAAAAAAGTCATAAATAGTCATAAATGGTATTGTTTGCTTAGTAAATGAAAGCTGTTTGAATGTGTCCTTATGTTTTCTTTTTTTTAAAAAATGGAAAAAAGAAAATGTTGATCAGGTTGAAACTTCAACTGGCGGTGTTACAAAGGTAATAATGACTTTGGCATTGTGGCATTGTTCTAACATCCAGTGTTTTACTCATGCTAAGGGATTTTCTTAGCTGTGGGTGTGGTCTGTGGTGAGTTTTAGGTCTGGATGATGTTTGGTATGTTGAAAGGTCATCTTTGAAAGCGTTACACTGGCCTGGTATGTGATCATATATAGGGTTAACTGGGAAGAGCTCTCCTGAGTAGATAATCTCTAATTATTCTGTCAGGGAAAGAGAGTAGGAGTTGGTTCATGTTTACATCTGCTTTTGAAACCTTCTAGTAGTGACAGAACTCTTCAAAGAAGCATCAGAATCTCTCCTTCCAGGGTAGACAGCTCCTCTGGATAATGGTCATCTGTACCTGAGCCTGGAGCGATGTCTGCTCCGTGCAGCTTTGCCCTCTCGAAGGAGTGACTTCGTGAGACTGTTTGTATTTCTCAGGCTGTGAGTTCAGAAGGCACTGGGCAGAGAAGTGGGTCAGCTGCAGGGCTGCACAGGGGTGTCAGTCTGCTGCAGCCTGGGCTGTCTGTAAGGGTAAACGTTGCACTTTGAAACTTTTGATGGTGTGTTGTTTTCCCACACTGTTTGTGTGCTCTACTTACATGTGTGAGGGCTTCCACCGATTCTGCTGGCCTCAAGGTCTTCAGTCTTTTCAGCACTGCAGGTACAAACAGAAATTACTGGCTTCAGTTGGTGTGGCTTGTGTTAAGTTTAATTTCTGCATTTCTTGAGAACAGAGGAGAAAATTACTGGGCTGTCTATTAAAAAGAATTGTATGTCACATCCCAGGCTGGGAATGTGCCAGATGCTGGGCTGAGTTCTTTCTGCTGGGATGGAAAGTGTAAATAGAGATTGCTGAACTGAGCCAGCCTCTAGCTTTTTGTTGTGGTTATTGTGCCCAGAGCCTAGTTTGTGCTGTGAGAGCAGTCATGGATATTTGTGGGGGGATAGAATATAAGAAAATAAAGATAGTGCAGAAAGCAATTTCACCCCTAAGGAGCTGCAGCTGGGCCAATTACCAAAGATTAGGAACAGGCCACAGTTGTGACCAGTGAGAAGAAGAGTGCTATAAAAGAGTGGGTTGGCTGGTTGAGAGGGAACTGGAGTCAGTTGGTGACTTTGTGAGGGAGAAAGAGTCAATGGTCTGAAGAGCTGCTCATGAGGAAACACCAAGAAGGTATGAAACTTTTGTGATAAGGAGACAACAGCATGGAACTTTGGCAATAAGATGACAACAGATATTAGGGGTTGGCTAAAGTGCAGACTTGGTCTGAACTCTGCTGAGGGTGATGGTGTTCCTGTTCTTCAAAACCGCTGTCACTGGCCTAGATGGAAACCTTCTGTGAGATGCACAGTCAGTGTGAACCCAAACAGCCTCTGTTCTCTGATGCCAGGCAACAGCACCTGGCTGCAAGCAAGGGTCCGTGCAATTCCTTTGCCAGGAGCACACAGCTGTAGAAATGGCATGCTGGTGGCTGTAGCATTGTTCAGCTGGTAGTTTACCTTTAATTAGATTTACATCTTTAAAATCTGTTTTCTTTGACTCTGCGGAACTTTGACTCTTGTGCTTATAGCAGCTGTTGACAGTGTCAATTTAGCTTCAGTACTGGTGGGAAAAATGCTTTAATATGTTAGACTGCTTCTTGCTAAGTATAACCCACTAGTGAATAGGTGGTTCTTTTTCATTTAGTTTGATTGTGCCAGTAGGTGTTGAGAATAAGATGAAGAGGAAAAAATGCACATAAACTAAAATTACAGTTTCTTTGCAAGTACATAATCATGTAGTTGGTTTTCACCTTGAGTACTCCTTCTGGTTGCTGCATGGACCAAACTATTGATTTTTTTTTTTTTTTTTTTTTTTTTTTTTTTTTTTTTTTTTTTTTTTTTTCCCTATAAAAAAAATTTTTTTTTTTTTTTTTGCTTTTTCCACTACATTAAAATAATTTTCTGTTCCTGTGATATCAGCATTTGGAGTAAAACTAATAATTTGACTCCTTTTCTGAAAGGTCTTTACATTTGAAGGACTTGTTTGATTGCTTGGGGCTTCACTAAATGTTACATGTTGTGAAGATAGATGTTCCAGCCACTTCTGAACTTTAACTGTTGGTATAGTTTTAGTGGAAGATTAGGGACAATGGGTGGATGCAGACAGGCAAATGCACAAAGAAACAATGTCAGCATATCTTCCATAGGGTGACAGTAGCTCTAACAGGCTGGTGCTGGAGTTCAGAGTTTTGTTTTTTGTTTGTGGGTTGTTGTTGGTTGATGAAGGAGAGTGGAAAGGGGAAATTAATGCAATGTTTATTTGTGGGCAGCTGCTCTGCAGTGTACACTGGAAGCAGGAATAGTGTTTTAGCTGTAGATTAGGGCTGAGGTGGGGGAGTGGATGAAGGGCCCAAAGGATGCTCTGTGGACAGGATCTCTGCAGCAGGGTCTGGCTGGGTGTTGTAGTCTTGGGTCTTGCTGGGTGTTGGTGTGGGGATGTCTGTGCTTGGTGAGCATCCTCAAAAGGGGAAGAGAAATTGTGCAGTTATGTAGAAGCAGTGCATGGAAGGTGCTGACACTGATGAAAAAGACAGATTTGGGCTACTAGAACAATAGACCAGCAAAATTGGTGTCGTTGCTGACTTATGTAGACTGGCATTTTTTTCTAAGCATTGCATAGAATTATTGCATGAGTGGCCAGAATTGTGGTTAGTGTCAAGTACAAGAGCAATTATGGAGTTGACTGGCATGTGTGTAATATCACATAATGGAATGTATCTTGTTTAAGGGGTAGGGAGGATCTAAAAGGGAGCTGACTTGAAGAGGAGCAAGGAGAAGGTGAGGTGTTGCCAGGTAATACAAAGGCATCACTCAACCGAGGCAGTCAGGAGTGGGTCAGAATGTCCAGAAGGGCTTTATAGGTGAAGCTGGAGTTGCCTTAAAGAGAGGAAAGGTTTGGCTAGGAAAGCATCTTCAGAGGCTGGTGCAGAAATTCTCCTTCAAAGTCAAGGAATGGAAACACAAGGAGAGAAAGCTGAGGATGAGAGCTCCAGACAGCAACAGCAGTAATAGGGGCTGGACAGGCAAGAGTCATTAAAGAGAGGTCAGGAGTGGAAGATCTAAGATGTTAAAGAGAAGGTGATGAAATGGTGCTCCAGCTGCAAGCATAGAACTGTAGTTTGCTGAAAAAACAGTCCTCATGGAATGGAATAGAAAAACAGAACTGAAAGATTTTTCTCATGTCCTTTACTTCCCCTTTGTTACAGATTTAGGAGTCCATATTTCCTATTTGGAAAAGAGAAGCAGGGATGCATATGAAGACTGCAAATAGATTTAGAGTATCCTGCAATGCTGCAAAAATGACACAGAAACTTGTAGCAAGACAAATTTGGCTGCTTCTCACTTGAGATGTGGTGCCAAAATAATTTAAATGGGTGAGCTAATTTAATTATGCTCATCAGATTCTTCTTTGGAGGCAGCAGCTTCCCAATGCTCCAGAAGAAATCTGTCATGTCTACAGAGTAACGATTGCTGTTTGTGGTGGGAACAGAATAGTTTGCCTCAAGCGTCTGTGTGTGAGGGTAATGTTGACTTAAGTTTCACAGGCATTTCTTAATATTAAGAAGCATTTTTGAAAACTGCAGGTCATCCTTTTTGCTTGCTTTAAGAAGTAAAACTGAGCAAACAGCAAATGTGGGGACTGCAGCTTCAGCAATATCCTAGGAAGAGTATTTTACAGGTGGAGGTTACACAAATGAATTGAGGGTGTAGGAGTTTATAGGTTCCCAGCTGATAGGTGATTTCCTTTTAATCGGATTAAGTGACTTCTTTTCCCAAAGCCTTTGTATGTATAGTACTTTGACTAATCATAGCAGGGAATATAATACCAATTTAAAATCATTGCATTTTTTAAGCAAAAGATTTCTCAGATTATAGAGTCTATTTGACTTACTAGACATAATTCCATTACTGAATAATTGATGACATTTATTGTTGCTATATTATTTGCTGAGCTGAAATAACAGCATGCTGGAGCTCTGGAGGGCATGCCAGCCTTGTGTGGAGGAGCAGGGGCAGACATCCCCAAGGTTTCTGTGAGGCTGCTGCAGGTTAACACAGGAGGAGCCTTTCTGCAGGTTAACACAGCTGAATTGGCTCCGGTTTGGCACAGGGCAGCAATGGGGAGCAAAGACACATGGACCTCCTTCTTGCTTGTGTTGAAGAAAATAGTTTATTGCAACAAGCCAGGCCTTTTTATGCTCTAAACTGAACCAAAACAAGCAGGCACTGGCTGCGTGCCACTGCGGTGTCCCTGTTCAGTGTCCCTCTGCCCCAGCAGCTTTGTCACCTCGCGGTGTCCGCGTCTCGCCAGCCACTGCCTCAACGCAGGGTGACCACACCCAGCTGTACAGCCTGTCCTCTGTTACAGAACCCACCTTCACCCCACTGTAGCTGAACCTTCCCCAGAGTGCTTTCTGGTGAGCCAGGGTGAACTGAAGTCAACAGCATTTCTTGTCCCACAGCATGGGTATGTCCCCCAAGCCACAGTCATGTCTTCTCTCCTCTGTCAGATGGATTTGCTGTGGGATTTCAGCCTTCCTTCTCCTCCTGTTTCTCTTGGGACCATCCAAAAGGCATTTATGCCATAGGAGCAGGTGAATCTCTGATCCTGCACCCACCTTGTCACCCTCCATCTGCATCTGACTTTATCATCATTGGCTGGGGAGAGAGAGGGCTTGACTTGGCACTGGGCCTTACTCTGTATGGACATAGCTAAATTGTCTTAAATTCTCTTTGATATTGCAGTGCCTTTTAACACATTAATTTAAAACCTATTGACTTGATGTTTTGTGCTCTTTAAATGTCATGCAGCTGACTTACTCTGGTCTGCTATAAGTGTTTCAGAGACCTTCACTTTCCTGCAGTTGTCACTGCTTGTGCCTATGATTAGTGTCTGCTCCCTACTGTGAAGGTCAATCTTCCTGTGTTGCCTGACCACTTTGGCCACAGAAACTGTGGCATGCACAGAAGTGGAGGTGTTTGTACTTGAGAGATAACTCATGGATTTGTGCCTGGAGTGGGATATTCTAGATGAGCCTAACTCTGAAGTCCCCTGCTCCTGCTGGAGTAGGCCGGGGGAGCTGCTGGATGTGTGCTCACACTTGCCATTTGCTTTAGTTTGCAGTTGCATCTGCCTGAAGAGTTGACTTCTGACCCTGATGTAAAATTCATGGCCATGAGCCCTCCTGTGTCTGAGGTACGAGGGATGCAAAAGAGGCTTTTGGCTTTTGCTGCCTGCAAATTCTGTGCAGACAGAGGAGACGGGAGCTTGGCAGCGCTCATCAGTGCATGCTGATCTCTTACTTTTCCCAGATGATGTTAAGTTATTCACAGCTCCAGCAAACAAACTCAGAATCACTGCTGTTCTAAGCTGTCATCAGTGCAGGAAAGTGCAGCCTCTCCTGCATCAGCTGTGTCTGCTCACGGGTCCATGGCTGCTCTCCATCTGTTCTCTTCGGATCAGTGGGAAGCAAGGAGCGGCTCCCGTGCTCAGTCGGGTCTCGGGGGGCTGCCAGCAAGTCAGCTCTGAAACTCTGGTTGCACCTCATTACAGGGGTCTCAGCCTGTTTCTTCTCCTCTAGACAGAAAATGGCATTGCAGCTGGACAGACATGTCTGGAAGACAGCTGGCAGCATTTACACAGTCTGTGCAGGTGGGGAGGAAGGGACATGTACACAGAAGAACAAAGAGGGAAATAAATTATCTGCTAGAAGTTTGGGGTTTTTTTAGTGACCTCAACTTGATAAGGTTTCAATTTTGAACTTAGTTAAGCACTCAAATTTTTGCTATTGCACACATTTAAAATGAGTTCATATATAATTTAAGCAATTAAAATATTGAGCTGTTACTTAAATATTAAAGCAAGATTCCTTCCCAAAAGGGAAACCTTTTGTATTTGAATAAAATAAATGAACACAGTTAAATTGTTTCAAGCTGAAGTAAATCACAAAGGGAAAATCTGAAGTTCCCAAATTACTTTTATGTTTTAAGTGCAGTATTTTGGGTGTCACTCTTGTATGTGTCTGGGGGATGTGCTGGTGTTTAGACTTCCAGTAACCATGTGCACAGTTCAAATGTTTGTTAGGGCTGTATAGCAGAAGCCTGGAAACATGATGGTGGTATTTTTTTGACTTTCCATGTTCTAGTTGTACTCTGTTACCTGGGCAGGGTTTTTAAAAAATTTCATGGGACTGTTTGATGTTTTTAGTAAACATCTGCTATCGTGGTATTTCATATGATTGCTTTTTGTCTCTAATGATTGCTTCATAGTTATTCCCATTTTGATTTTATGATGGCATGAAATCAGCAAGAGAGAAAACTGTATTAAGGTTACCCAGCACACTGAAAGTGATGCAGGGAATAACACATAAATTAAGTGTTTCCCTCTGTTTTGTTGTGTTACTAATGCCTTAGGCAAGGAGAAGGAAAGCAGTCCTGTCTTCTAAAAAATTTTTGAGGCTAAATAAGCATGTGCATAAAATATGCTTCTATGTCCTTGGATACATGGGATAGAGAAAAGCTTCTTTAATTTCTGTTATTTTTCAGTAGAAGATAGAAAAATGTGTCAGCTAGAAATGGAAAATGAGAGCTATTTGGTTATACCAGGTTTTGTGCACTAGTTTTAGCCTTAGATCTTTTGTTTAGAATATTACAGGTCTGTTGTGTAGACTGTTGTCTGTCCTTCCAGTGAGGAGTGGGACACAAGAAGAGGGAGAACCACTTAACACTGTAAAATGGCACATGGAATACCTGAGGAACCTCAAGCCCAGGAGGTGCCAGTCACATCTCTTGGGTAACCAAGTTTATAGAGAGCTCTGTGTACATTTGCTGCTCTGCCTAAAGAACATTTGCTGCTCCTGAGCTGCTGGGACTCTGCAGGCTCAGCTGCACTCGAGCCACTCTGGGCTCCATCTGTGCTCTCCAGGTAGCTGCCCTTAGATTTTCAGCAGTACCAGGAGTGGCAGTTCTGTCCTCAGGTGAGTGAGTAGCCTAAAACACCTTTGTCCAAGGACACATCAGTGTATAGTCTAACCAGATGTTCATGTTTATTTAAGGAAATGAAGGTCCTTTCATCACTCTGTACAAATACGCATAAAATTTGAGGTCAAAGTTGTTTCACAGATTTTTAAAAATTTTATTTATTTTTTAATATTTGAGATTTACTTTTCTGGTATGTTGAAGATAGAATTGATTCATTATTTGTGAAGACTGATGTTAATATAGCAGATCAGGTTTTTCACAAGACAGCAAGAGTAGTGTGTTCTTGAATTTAAGCATTATGGTTTTATTTCACTGACATTCTTGATGCACTCTGTGCTCCTTATTTGGATCAATGTGCAGAGCCACTTCATGCACCCTTTTGCTGCCTTACATGTTCAGAAAAATATATGTATGGGTGGGCTTGGAAGGAGAGGTGTAATGTGAGATACAATCATTGATGTCCTTGAGTTATCGATAAAATGCAGAAATACAATCCCATTCTACAGAATAGAGCTCATCAGAATTTCTTTTCCAGTGACACAATTTCATTTTGAACAATAAATTCCCTGAGACTGTTACATTTAATAATCAATGGAAAAGTGATGGAATGTGAATCAAAGGCAGGGTTGTTCCCAGGCTCTGTACCCCTGGAGATGAGCAGCAGCACGTCTGTCATCCTCCAGGTGGGTGCCAGGAGAAGAAGCTGGAAGATGAACACAGGGTGGTCAGGTCTCCACTCTTTGTGGGATTCCCTGAAGCATTTACCAGTGCCAAATCCCTCAGGTTTACTGCAGGGGAGGTATGAAAACTGAGAGAGAGTGGGAGCACTTTACTGGAGCCAGTGATCCTGCAAGCTTCCTTGGCTTCATGCTGGGGGTGGGTCTGTGTCCATCAGCACTGCTCTCTGGCAGCCTCCCTGGTGAAGAACCTCCCTCAGGACCTGCTTCTTCCCCTGTTGTTGCAGGCTCCTATTGCAGAGCGTGTTTTGCTGAGAAAATCAACTAACTTCCAGGTGTTTCTAAAACACTTGCTTGTTCTGGTACTTGTGGTTTAGGAAAGAAAGTTTGGAACTTAAGCCAAGAAAGTAATTATTAAAAATTGGAGCTCTTAAATGTATTATTTGTTTTTGTTGTGACCTTGAAAATCTTGCCCTATTATATAAAGGCAGAGAGGTGTGAATAATGGTGTGGGCTTAGACATAAGGAAGGAAATTAGGATGTGTATCACTGATGACACATTGGATATAGTATTTCCATTCAAAATGACATCTGTAATTTTAGGGAAATTGGGAACTACAGTGGAAATGCACTTAGGAGTGGAGTGTTTCAGCTTTATTGGAGCAGATTGAAAGCTGAAGCTTTTTGGCTGACTTCTGATATAGGTCAACATAATTCCTATTTGCTGTGACTTTACATCATATTATTTACAGCATTATGATTTTTTCATCTGGATTGGATGATTAAATTTGCTCTTTACCACTCAGTGTTTATTGCAAAGGGTTTTGTTCCAACTGTACAACATACTTTTGACTTACTGCATGAGAGATAAAACCTAAATCCAGTGACCTGGGATGCCTGGCTGCAACTGTTGTGGACTTTACACAGGGAGACAGCTCTGTTGATGAAGAAAGGTTCATTATTAAATCTCATTTTAGCAGAGTTTACAAATGAGCTGTTCCATTTGCTGCCCTTCATGAAGAGCTGTAATTGATGGTTTTCTCTGAAGGATACAGATCCCATGTGAACAGTTGCTTACTCAGAATGCCGTTGTATGAAGTCACTTGCAGAATGTGTCACCAACTTGCTTCATGTTGTAGTGAGGAAGACTCCTGATGAGCTGTAGTAATTAGTTGTCTTTTGGAAATATATCCCCCCCCCCCTTTTTTTTTTTTTCTCAGAAGTGAAATGCTGGGTAACTTGGTCATGAGAACTTAGATAATACAAATTCCACAACATGATTGTAGAATGGCTTGGTAATGTCACACACAGTTGAAATGTTCCATTAAGTCTCTCATTGGTGTGTAAATATGATCATCCTCAAGAAAGAAGAATGGTTTGTTTTTGCTGGGGGCTGCTGGGTAAAGCTGTCCTCTAGAGTATTTTCACAGCTGCAATTGCATGTTTTTCAGGTTTATGCAAGGCAAGTGCATCCTTTCCTGCACATAGGGTTGCCCTTTTAGGATAATGTGTAATATACTCATAAAAATCAGATCTCCCTTAATAGTTTTATTCTGCACATGAAAGTTGTGCATTATCAGTGTAGTTACTTAGATAATTTAATGCTCCTTCCATGCTTTACTATGGTGCTTTCCAACAGGGAGCTGTAAAAGGTAGTTTTGGTCTCCTTAAACTTTGTATAGATTATTAAGAAATATTTTCTTAATGGCAGAAGAGGGAATTCTATTTTTACATAATCTAAAAGCCCCTTAAGACCCACCTTTTAAAATCACATCAAACAGATAAGGGAAGAGATGGGAGCAGTCAGTCATCTTGCTAAGTGTCCAGGGGTTTGTGAGCACCAGCATCCCTGGTGGTCATCCCCAGCTGCGGAGTGGCACCCAGTGTCAGGTGTTTCCAGGTGAGAGGGAATAAAACTCTCACTGGTCCTGGCTGAGCATGGCATTGGCTCTTCCAGTCTGTCCTGTGAGATGTCATTAAAGGTATTTTAGTGCCCCAAACACTTCAGGGGAAGAGAGGTGGCTGAGCTGTCCCTTTTCAAGGTCCTGTTCCCTGGCTCAGCTGCGCTGGGATGCAGCCCTGGCTCAGGGTGGTCTCAGCAGGTTCTTCTCCAGCTTCTGTCCCACACACGGGGTTTGGGATCTGCTCTAGGGAGCTGGACTGGGCTGTGCCATGTTCCATGTTCCTCTCCTTTATTTTATTCTTTGAGAAACTTTCTTTAGAGTAGGATATGCTGTAATATGCCAGGAGAATTAACCAGAGGAAGCGTCTATGTAAAGTGAGAGAGGAGCTCATTAATTGCCTAAAAATTAGGCGGTTTCCATCTGAGTAATTGGTGTTGGCTGGCTGGCCAGCCTTCCACAGTCTAAGAAGTAGCTCATTAGTAGAATACACACAGATGGTACTGTGCTCTGAGGTACTTAAAATACACAGGCAGAGAGCTGTGTTAATAAGGCAAACCTGTCCTTAGCCTCTGTGACTGAGTTTGCTGCAAGCAGCAGAGGGAATGGTGTCATTTGGTAAATATTATTAGGCAAATGCATTTCCATAAATTTATTTAGTTTTCACTTTTTTCACTGCAGATAACAGATTATGATAAATACTTAGAGTAATTTACTGTTTCTAGAAAAATTCTATTGCAATAATAGACTTAGCATAACTGCTTCATTTCTGCAGTAGCTGATTTACCCATATAATTGCCTAGAGGGGGAGATATATCCAGAGTCCCATTTTTATTTGGAAAATATATATATATATATATTTCTTTCTGTTCTTTCTCTGTGCAGGTTGTTAACAGTTAATTCAAAGTAAGATTTTTTCTAAAGTTGAGTCCCCTCTACAAATGTTAATGGATAACAAATAAGGAACTACCCACCCGGGAAGATGGTAAATGCAGGGCCTGGAGGAGACTCTGGCCCTGCTGGGGGTGAGCAGGGGCACTGTGGATCCTCCCAAACACACTGCCTGTGCCCCTGGGGCTGCACAGCCCTGCTTCCCCTCACTTCAAAACTGTGGGCAAACCCAGAGGTGGTAATAAGCATGGATTAATGTTCAAATGGTGGGCTTTCCCTCTGCTCCTCGTTCCACGTGTCCCTTGAATGGGGAACTGCTCCATCCCTACTCTGGGCAGTCTCTTTCTTGCCAGAGGAGGGTCTGAGCCCATCTTAAAATTAGTGCCCTTGACTGTGAGCAGTGAGACACTTTCCTCACCCCATCTGCAGATTCCTAAGCATATTGACTTTGTGTTTCAGAGGCTTTAACCATTAAGACTGGGCTGGGGAAGAAATGGGCTTCCTTGGATAACCATTCTTTCCAGAAAATCTGAGTTTGGTCTCCTAGGTAGTTACATTTTGTTTAGAGGTGCTTTTTCTATCAGTGCTTGCGTGTCTTTGTCATGAACTATGACAAATTCTTTCTGATGAAAGAATTTAATGTTTCCCTTGTTGATGCTCTGCAGGCACTTTGTTGCATTTTCGGCCAATGTAATTTATGTTGTTGCTTTGCTCTGTTTTTCATTTCTCATAGATTGGATGTCTGTTATTGGAGTATGTGCTGGTGTTGAAAAGAATGGTTCCACCTCAGCTTGATTAGTCTCTGCATTGCTCTGTGTGTGTAAGGTACAGAGCCACTTTGGTAGATTTTTGGGGTTCATTTTTGGTTTTTTTGAGTATATTTTAGAAATACTGGCTGGACCAGGTAACGCATGTAATTTATAAAGAATAATTTATTAGTTGCATAAAACTGTTTTGAATGATGCTGTTCCTCCCTGAGGTAGAGTATTATTCATTTTAAGTCCTGCTTTAGGCTTAGGTTAAATCCTTGGTAGCATGCATGGTTTCCACAGCCTGTACTGAAGGGAGCAGACTGCAGTGAAACAGATTGCTTTGTGGAACTCAAATATTTGAACCTGGAGACTTTGAAGAAACAAACATTGGGACAATGGGATTCAGTGTTTCCAAGATCATTTATAGATAAATAGGCTATTTAAGGCTATGAGTAGGAATGCAACTCGGAGGTGTGTGGAGAGATGGGAGCACGGATGGATGTCATATAGGGAGAAACAGGAAGGCTTTTTGCAAGGATATGTGTAAAAGAGTTGGGCTTTGGAAGAGAAATCTGAAAATATTTACTGGGTTATAGATTTGGCTTGAATGGAGAAGTGGGGTTTACAAGGACAGGAAACCACTGAGTGACATGATTTCCAAGGAAATTTCAGGAGTTTGGTTGCAGTGGAATTCCATAAACTCTTCAAAGTGGCAGTGTATGAAGTTCTGAAAGCAAGAAGGGCTTTTAAGTGAATATGTTGAAAAAGGAAGAGCGGAATTCATTTTAGCTTTCAAATTTCAAGGTAATTTGATAGGGTTTACAAGTAACCCTAGGCTGTGGGGTTTTTTTTCCTGCTGTAAAGCTACTGAGTTTGGTGGAATTAAACTAGAAATTAGAAAACACGACTGTGAAGCAATGTGATTGTTTCTCCCTTCTGTGTGCCAAGCTTCTGCTTATTTAGTGTGATTCTGCAAAAGCATCCATTGATTTTGGTTATTCAGCAGATAATTACCTCATAGCCCACAGGATCAAGCAGCAGAACTGCTTATTTAGCCTGTAACAACAATTCTTATTGTGGTGCCCAGTTGTGCTGGCACTTGCTGCAGGGAACCCCCCACCTACTGTCCTGGCGAGGTCTGCTCTGGACAGCAGCTGCCATTTAAGTAGTGAGCACCTGATGGTGTGCTTATTCTGTAAATGTGAACCCCTTTTAAGCTGATTTTTCCCTGTTGGTGTAATTTGATGTGTGCCACAAGTTGCTGAGGTGGGAGCACAAGCTGGAGGAAGCCAATGTGTCAGTGGAAGGCTCTGACAGGTCCCTGTCCTGCTTCCACCTCAGGCATTGCAGTGGATATAAGTGGAGAGAAAAGTACAGGTGTGTCAGAGTAAATCCCCAGGAAGAATCTTTGCCTTTTCTAGGGAGTGCCATGATGAAAATTATGCTGCATTTCATTCTGTAGGGACCTGGCTCTTCATTAAAACAAAAGTCAAGCATGACAATATGGTAGCACGTCAAGAGGTGTAGCAGCAGGAATTCCCCCAAAATGATGCTTTGGCTTGTAGTTTGACTAAACACACAACAAATTGTTTAGTGCAGGCTGAATTCAGACGTGCTGTGCAGATTCCTTCAGTGCATCCACTTGAAAAGCCCTCTAATGCTAATCCATTTGGATACCACAGTATTGTTTCCAAATACAAAATCTGAATTTTAATTGCAGTTTTGTGGTCCACAAGAGAAAAGTAATACATAACTACTGTTATTTCAAAGACAAATCCTTTGGGGGGATTGCAATTCCTCAAACATCTTTAAGATTCTCAGCAGCAAATCAATATATTTCTCAACAACAATTATCTTTGGAAGCCTTCCAATTAGATATGATATGAAGAAACAAAGCTGTGGTGGTCTCCAGCTGAGCATTGCCTGTGAAACTGCCTTTGCAACTTGAAACCTAAATGAAATTTTAAAACAGAACTTGACTGTATCAGTAGGCAGCTATCTTTTGTCAAGTACATATGGGGATAAAATAATCTCTGAGGCTGGATTTGTTGACTCATTTAAACTAAATTCCCATGAATTGGCATAGTCTCTCTTCTGTATTTGACTGGAGCTCCTGAGTGCTTCAGCTGTATGAAGGATGAGCAATACTTTAATAGTGCTAATTGGAGGGCTATAGCCTGTCCTAAAGTGGTCTTTGAACATAGTGATAATGATAAAATATTAATCTCTCAAAACATTAATTAAGATTACTTATAGACATTGGGATCACTTTTGTACAGAAGAGCAGAAATACTGCAATTCCTGGCAGGGCTATTTAAAAAAAA
This sequence comes from Onychostruthus taczanowskii, assembly GCF_017590055.1. Classification (NCBI taxonomy): domain Eukaryota; kingdom Metazoa; phylum Chordata; class Aves; order Passeriformes; family Passeridae; genus Onychostruthus; species Onychostruthus taczanowskii. Next base: position 7,305,378 of record NW_024498462.1, read on the forward strand.
ATCAGAAGCAAAAGTATATTACTGATATTATTTGTGATTAACTTTTAATGGACTTGTGATGATTTGAGTGGCTAAGAGCTACACTGTGGGTCAAGATTGGTTGGTAATTCTTCCACTGTGAATTAGACAGAATTGCCTGACTGAATGCACAAATTAACCTCATTCTGCAGGAAAATACCTGGGATTGCCTGGCCATGTCTTAGTGACCATCTCAGTTCTGGCCTGTTCAGTTTGCAGCAGCAAATACATATATATATGTTTGTAATTGGTATATTTAGAGACAGCTCTTGCAGCTCTTGGAGAAGAAGTTTGTTGGGATGGAAGAACCCAGTGCTGTGTAGTGAGTGTGTTTTAGTTTTTGGAGCACTGTGGTTGGATGTTGCTAAAATGGCAGCATTGTGTATGTTTGGCCATATAAGGCAAAAGTGGGAATCTCATAAATAGCTGGGAAAAAATTGGTTTGTTTCAAACAAATTCACTGTGCTCAAACATGAGTGTGTGAACAATGCAGCTGCCAAAAATGCTGTTAGGCCTGCATTGTTAGGAGGAATAAGACCGAAAATATCCATTATCTGCTGTCAGCTCTGTGGCTGTGAAGAGCCAGGGAAGGGCAGTAACAGCTTTTTGCCAGATATATTCCTCAGGACACTCTTGGAGACCAAGGCTGCAAAACAGACTTCTAGAAGCCAGGTTCTAGTACCTTCTTCAAGCAGTTTTATGTGAACTAAAAGGAATGAAATCGCTGTGGGAGCAAGGGATTTTTAATAAGATGTGAAAAACTCAGATTCATACTTTCAGCAATCACAGAAAAATAATTTTATCTTAATTTCTGTTATAAGTTTTCTTCCTGTGTTTAGTCATCTAGTCTGCCTTTGGTTTCAGCTTTCACAGTTTGACTTCAAGTCCACGTAGTTTGCGTTGCTGGCTGGAGAAATAAAATGTGGCAGCCTCCTACAGATATTAAAGGATCCCTAAGTCAAGAAGGATTAATGAAGTCTCTGGGTGAGACTGTAAATTATGGCTGCTTTCTTCCATAGTCTTTGATGGCACAGTCAGACCTTGCTGCTCCCAAGTGCTATAGCAAAAGCATCACTGATGCTGTCCCTTGGTCTGACTTTTTTGTCCCTCCATGCTGACAACAGTCCTTCAAGCTGCATCTCTAAACCAGAAAAAAAAAAGGGTCAAAAGCCCATGCCTATGTATAACTCAGCTGATTTAAAAATGTCTGAGTTGAATTCTGTGGTGGTCCACTGCATTGGAAAACTGTGAGAAAATGTCTTCTGCAGGGGACCACAGAATAAAGCACTTGAGGTCTCCTTGGACTTGGTGGGGTCTCTGACCTGTTACACCTCAGCAAGCATTTACTCTGCTGTGCCAGCTCAGAAAGGGTTAAAGACTTTCTGAAAGCTTCTGAATACTAGAGCAGTTGTTTTCCCTGTGTAACAGTGAAAGAATGACTATGCATAATTAAGTCTTGTACCTCACAGGTTCTCACGTATAGAATAATGCCAGAAGCATTTGAAGAAGCTTTTCTTTTACTAAACCTGTGTTAAAACTCTGACATCATCAGAGAAAATGTTGATTCAAAGAACTTTTAAAAAGCTCCCTCTTGGCTTCTGCATTTGATGTTCTAAAAGCACATTATCATAATGAATTTGTTATTCTTATTAAAATCTTAAGCTCTCCTTTAATAAGAATGTGCTGATAGCAAAACTTCATATACTGCTGTGATTTCTCTGTATATTAGTTAAGAACTACCTAATTAGAAATGTAAAAGTAATTCTCATTTTGTAAACAAATACACGGAAAACCTCTCAATGGATAATGCAGTTTTGCTATTTAGTTTCTGCAGAAGTAACAGAGAGAGGACTTTATTATAATAGAGATCCCTCTAGCAGTACCAATACAGAGATCATTGCTAACTAAACTGATTCTTGGAAGAGGGGATAAATTCAGGTTTCAAAATGGTGGTGTGAGTTCCCCTGACCTATGGGAAACAGAAGCAAACACACTCCAGAGAGACTGTGTGTTTTTCCTGTGTTTTGTACATTTTTTGGATGCTCCCTGCACTGCTTGTGTTTCCCTCCAAGGACATACTTGGTTGTATCTGCTCTTTTCAGTTTCTGTAATGAAATGAGGGGCTCCAGTATTCCTGTTATTTTTTCTGAACCAGAAGGCAAAACACTAGGGAGAAAAGGAGAAAAAAATTTACAGTGTGACTTCTGAGAAGTGCTGAAGACCTTCCTACCTTTCAAAGAAATGTAACTCCCAATTTTTGTTGACTGCAGTACATTTTGAAATACCAACCCTTTAAAAAATGTGGCCTTGAGTTCCTGTGACTTGCTCTGCAATTGATGAGAGCTGCAGAACCTAAGCACCACTGAAAATCAAACTTATCAGTCATGCTCACTGGCTTCCTTTGATGGAAACAATATGCCTTGGGGAGTTTAGGAGCTTTACTTAAAATTCCAGCACCTAAATGAAGAGAGGTTTCTGTTCATTTCTTTGCTTCTGGAGCTGAGGCTCTCCTGTGAGAGCAGGCACCACAGGCTCACCTGGAAACCCTGAACTCACACGTGGCCTCTCTCCCAGTCCTGTGATGGAATGGATAGCCTGGAAAGTGAGCCTGCTTCTAGTGCACTGATTTATTTACTGAATGCTGTGGCTTACTGTTAGCAAGGGGAATTTCCTTTTCTCTTGAGAGACAACAAAGGTCCTGTTTTTTTCCATGCAAGAAGAATTACCCAGGATGGAAGGTCTTAAATGAGCAGGTTGTACCTCTTCTTTTGCTGATCTGTCTTCATAAACCTTCAAACCATATAAATGCAGCACAGGGTGTAGGGCTTTGTTAAGCTTTGGTAGCTTCTCTGTGCTGGAGGATGCTAATTCATGAGGTGTTTCATACTGGAGTAACTAAGTAAAAAAACCCCAAAACTCAAACAGTAGAGTGACTTCTTTTAAAGAGTCGGTGATATCTGTGTTCAGAATTAGAAGTTTAAACTTTGAATGAGCTGTTTTTCTTTTTTAATTGCAGTATTACCTGGAGGAAAAAACCCAACTAAATATGGAGTGTTACCTCCTGATACATATGGCATTTTTTGAAAGGCTGATACCCTAACAAGTGGAATGTAAAAGCTTTGCAGGACCTGTGCACACCTGGAGCTGCACCTGGCTCCTCGCAGCCTCACTCTCTGTGCTGTAAGCTCTTCCTCAGGAAATAAATTTTTCCTGGGCTTCTGCACACATTACCTGAGTTTGGGGGGCACAGTTTAAGTTCATTGCAACTGAAATAGCAAAAAACTGGGACGGTTATAAACGATATAAAAGAATGGAGCTAGCAAGTGGTTAGGGAAGGGAGGAGGAGAGGAAAATGAAAAGATTTACAAAGATGATGGCTTTACAGGGACTTGGAAACTGGATGGAAGAGTGCTGCTGCCCTTGTGGACAGTGGGAATGTGCTGTTCCTCACAGCCTGGGCTAGAATCTTGGGCTGTGTCCTCACAATGCCTTAGGGGAAGAGGGGACCTTGCTTCTGGGAATACAGGAGCTTTGGCTGAGCCCGGAGTCAGCCAAGGTGAACAAACAGCTCCCAGCTAGCCTTGAGCCTGGGCTGAGTGCTCCCTCTTTTCCCACCCCTCCTTGTGGAGAACTGCAGAACAAGGAAAATAAGTAGAAGTTGGAACTCCTGTGAATTGGACACCAGTGGGACTTGTAAAGTACTTGTTCTTCCAAACTCTGCACAGAGGTAGAGGAAAAAGCTGGCTGTCTGTGGAGAGGGAAGGGGATTTACTCAGTGAAGAGCAAAGAGATAGTGAAGAGATTAGAAGGGAAAATGTCAAGCAGATGAGAATAGGAATCTCTTGTCTAAATATAAAATGAAGTTGGGAAAGCAACTGAATTTTGCCTGACTTTACAGCTTCCATTCAGACAATTTTAAATTTTTAATTTTTTTTTTTTTTTTTTCTGTGCAGAAGCAGGGGCTTGGCTCAGTGTGTTCGAGGCAAAACCTTTATGCAGTGCTTGTTGGCTGCAGGGGGCATCAGGGCACAATTCCTCCAGCTGAAAGACGCTGTAGTGCCTGCGGAGCTTAAGATGCTCTGGAATCCCCACCTGTCTTCATGAGCATCGTTGTATGCCCCCCTCGGGCTGTCAGAGAACACAAATAAAGGGCAGATTCCAATTAAAAATGCACGGGGTCATTGTAATGTAGCTAAAGAGGCTCTCTGGGTTGCACTGCTGTCAGCTTGGTGCCGGTTGCATCTCTGTGAGATGAACTGATCGGAAAATCCAAGCCTTGCTGGAGTGCAGCTTTGTTGGGCTTTGCTTTCTGTCTTTTTCAGCTTGCTCAAAGCAAGGCTGAGCTCCTGAAGTTCAGGCTGGCAGCTCTGGCCCCCTGTGCTGGTGCCCTGCCCTTCAGAGGGTCACGGTGCTGCCAGCAGTGTCTGCTCACTGTCCTGCCATGGGCACAGCCTGGCCAGGGGACACAGGGCCTGGGAGCAAAGGGCTCCTCACGTCCCTCTCAGGGCAGCTCTGCCCAGGATCAGGGACTGCTCTCAAGGTAAAGGGCACTTGCATCAGCCAAGTGAAGATGAGCGCTGGTTCTTTGCCTCAAGCAAGATTTCCCCGTGTTTGAAGGGTTTGAGCCCGATGCTGGAAGGCCATTGGACTGACTTGCACGTTTCTGCAATACCTGAGTGCTTGCTGGATTTCACTGTATAGCTGCTATTCGAGGCAGAAACCAAAACCAAAGTATAATTAATATATAAAAGCCTCTTTCTTTCCCTCAGGCTTGTTTCTAGTTTGTTTGTTTCAGTACATTTCAATGTGAATTTCTCTTGGTTCACTGACTCCAAACCAATGGCTGGCATAAAAACATAAAGCCTTGCAATCACTTTTGCCTCTTTCATGTGTGACTGCCTCAGAAATGGTGGCTCAGAGCACTAGAAATGTCAGCTACAAGCAGTTCTGGGGGCTACAGCTCTCCTTGTAGGGGTAGAGTTGTAAAAAAGCTTTGGCAGTGGGATTAGTTGGTTCTCCTGGGTGCAGGGGACTGTAGCACTGACTGCTGCTATATTGAAGTAAGGTTGTTGCCTGGATCTGATCCTTTTGCTGTCTATCACTCTAGTTTATTGAAAAGAGGTGTTTATTCCTTGAGAGTTTTGTGTATTTTTATAAAAATAAATAGAGGTTTACTCACACAGGTTTGATTAAAAAGAAAAATCAGAATAAGAGTTTTTTTGTTTTTTTTTTTTTTAATCAAACCTGTGTGGGTAAACCTCTATTTTTTTTTATAAAAATAAATAGAGGTTTACTCACACAGGTTTGATTAAAAAGAAAAATCAGAGTAAGAGTGTTTTTTATTTTTTTTTTTTTTAGGTATTTCACATGAGTTCACACTTGGTTGAGTTAAATACATCTGCCCAGTACTTTTAGATGTAAAAAGTCATTGAGGTTCACTCTGATTTTCTTCTTGACTTGATTAAATACATTACTGCAGCTTAAGGCCATCAATCTTAAATAGAAACTCAGGAAAGGAGATGAATGAAGGGGGGATGCTGATGATTCTGCTTTATGGGAGCTTGTGGGACCCCAGCAGGGCCAGTCCAAACTCAGGACTTTCGTTTAATAGGAAGGTTCACATACTTTATATTTTGTTTAATTTCCAGTTCAAAACAAAACATCACCTTTCCTCTAGTTAAATTGAATGAATCTTTCAAAGGTTTTACAAATGGGAAATATGGTTTTATTTTAAAGACTTGTATTATAAAGGATTTCCAAATGTGGGATTTCCAAGTGCAGAATTTTCCTCTAGGACCTCTTTATGTGTGTTGTTTTTACGTTATTTTGAAAATTACAAAATAGTTTTTTAAACAAGGAGGAAGACCAAAAGGCAAAATTCTAAATTTAATGTGGAACTGAATAATTCTTTTTAGGACCCAAAGATTTCCATAAGTAAGAGCCACTTGCAAGTAGTTTTCTAAGTAGAATTAAGAAACTGTAAAGGGTTGACTCCATCAGCAATTTCAACCAAAATCCATGCAGAACAAGCCATCTGCCTGGCTCTTGAATTGCAGTCTGCAATGAGGCTGTGTTTCAGCGGGGATCAGTGGCACTGTGAGGAAGGGCTCCCAAGAGAAAGTGAAACGTGATATTAAGAATGTCAATATTTCACTTTCTAAACTGAAATTCTTGGTAGTGTTGAGGTAATCCATATGTCTTAATCAGCTCCTGGTGTTTGAGTGGGAGGAAGCTCACACAGTAACTAGTTGAGGAGGAGGAGCAGTTAGTCAAAATAACTGCTTTTCTCCCTGAGGACTTTTGGGTTCTGGAGATATTTAACAGATGAAATAGCAAGAGCAGCTGTCCCGAGGGAATTATAGAGAGGCATTTGACACCACGGATCATATAGATTGCTAAATGAGTGTTTTGTCTGTGGAGGGCCCGAGGTGTGATAGCACTGAGTGGGTTTGGGGGGTTTTCCTGGCTGTTGGGATTGCCAGCATGGCAGTGGAGGCTCCGGCAGCGTGGGCTGGGCCTCCTGCCCTGTGGTCTGGAGGGAGATTTGGAGACAGGAATGCGATGGAGCCCCTTTGGAATGACCCTGAGGTGCAGGTGTGCAGAGCCAGGGTGAGGGGTGCTGTCTGCAGCCAAGGCAGTTGTGCCTCTGGGGGTGTTTGCTGCCGGTTTTGGGACGGCAGGAGGGGCAAGCAGAGCCCCCATGGCTGTCCAGCTGCCTCGCAGGGCTGGAGCTGGGTGGGAATTCTGGTGTCTCCCAGCAGAGTGGGGGCAGGGGGTGCCCCCTCTGCAGCTCTGCCTTCTCCTAGGGAGGGAGCATCCCTGCATCCCTCACTCCTGCATCCCAGGGTCACTGACTGCTGCTCTCCTGGGGCAGCTCCACTGCCACAGTGCTTCCCTGCACACCTGGGAACGGGCTGCTGCCTCACAATTAATAATTTAACTGATTATGAAGGCACGTTGGCAGATACCATTGTACCGGTCAAATCTAACCGCCTGTAAATTTAATTAGTGTGCAAAACCCAGCTTTGGAGTATACCAAAACTTAATTAGTCAGCAACTTAAGGTTGTTAGCACACTCTCCAGGGTAATAATATCTGAAAAAGGGTACATGAAGTCTGTGATAAAATAATTAAAAGTGTGAGATCCTCATGGCATGTTTTCTTCAGAGCTCATCTTGCTGTTTATAAATCAGTATAGAGGAATAAGCACAGCAGCACCTTGGAGCTGAGCTCTGACGTAGATGTCTTCCCTCAGTGGTGGGAGAGCAATTAATTAGCAGGTGTAGTGGCTCAGGTCTGGTCAATCCCATGCAGAGTTGAGCCTGTTCCAGGGAGCACCCTATGCCTTTGACCACCATGTGTCAACCTCCTGGGGGGGAAACCCATGGTCTTCACAAAAGTATGGACTACTAATTAACAATTTGGGAACCATGGAATGGCTGGGAGCTTTCTAACTGGGCTGATGGAGAAGCCTGTAGTTAATATATTAAGTCTTTTAAATAAGGTAATTTGGGAGAGAATAGAAACTCTTCAGGAGCATTATCAGTGGCTTGAGTGGTGGTGATTTGTCCCAGGCATGTTCCCAGCACTTCAGGCATCATTCTGGGTTACCAGAGTGGCTTTGTAGCCGGGGACAATGCCTTCCTGCCTGGAGGAAAGCAGGTTTACAGTTTGTTTGCCATGCAGGGCTTGCAGGGAGAGATGGATGTGTGACTGGAGCCAGCGTTACTGCAGGGAGGTTTTGAACACGGGTGGGGAAGGCAACAGTGACTCACTGCAGGTTGTTTGAAAGGAAAGGAATGGGGTTTAGTAACACTGAGTGTGCCCCATCTGTCACATCCCAGAGATGTACACACTTGTCTTCCTAATGTTCTGCTTCAGCCCTAAGCTGCTGCAAAATGGTTATCCCAATTACCTGTATTTTTTTGGGAATAACCTCTCCTATGAATGGAGCATGGGCTAAAATGAAACAACAAAATTTTTTTCAAGCATCCCTGAGCCTGCCTGTGGTCTGTTGCTAGATGCTCGCCCTCTGAGTGCTCCTGGTCTCTCATTATCCCCATGCATCATGGGGAAAGAAGGAAACAATTAACTTTATGATCCCTGAAAGAGTATGTAAAAGTCAACAGTGTCTAAGAAATGTCTGGAGGCTGAAACCACTTATCCACTTATGTTCAAAAAAATGAAAGAATTAATAAAACATATTTCAGCTTCTCCATTCCCACTCCACATAGCAAGACAACAAATTCAGTTCCTGTGCCCTGCAGACCTGAGGGAGGAGGTATTCTGGAGGCACACTGAGCTCCCCTGCTGCCAGAGTCAAACACAGGTCTGGAGCCTCCCTAAATACCTGTGGCACTGATCTCAGCTGGCCAGACTCTCCCAGGAGTGCAGAACAGGGGAGTGAGTGGGGGATCTGCTCTGCTACTGGGAGAGAAAAAGCACATTGCCCATCAGTGCTGGGCTGCCTGCCTGTCTCCAGCCTTGCCTGGAGACCCCATTCCAGACTATGGGATTAGTGGAATTATGTTCTGGGAAGGGACCTGGACCATAGCAAGGAGTCTCTCTGGGCTGTGTTTCATAGAGTGAAACCATCCTTCACAGTACAGTGAACAGCCCAATGCAACATTAGAGTTTTCCTCAAAATCCTGTATTACCATGGGGCAGTGTATCCACCCGAACCAGGGTTTGGTTTATGTAAAGCTGGTGTAGGGACAAAACAAGGAGGAGAAGCAAGGCTGGGTTCTCTGTGTGTGCCTGCATGCAAACGTACTTTCCTCTGGATTTAATGCACATCTGTTGAGGTTCATTTCACTTTTTATAGACCCTAAAAACTCAAAGCTGAATTTTTTCTGCAAAAGCTCTGTACCACAGGCACAAAGTTCACTTACACCTCAGTCTGGAGCTGCTGAATCAAATGAGTTGTTGACAATCATCTGCCCAATTGTGTTTATATCTTGGTTTTTGCTGTGACTGTCTCATGTAACATCCAGCCACCTTAAAGTCTATGCAAATTTGAGATTGACTTTGGTAAATCAAGATTTGAGGTGTTGTTTTTTCATCACAGGCCTGTGACAAAGTGAATAATGGCTGACTGGATTCAGCAAACCCCCAGATTTCTGAGAGACAGACTGCACACTGCTGAGTGAGCTTAATTTAATGAACTGAGGGATGCCATGTAATCTAACTGCTTATTATGTTAAGAGGCAGCAGATAATCTAATGATCCACAGGTGGCTATTTTGATTTTACTGCGTGAAGTTAAATATGTGCTTGACTCCACCCCACTGAGCAGTGTTTGTCCCCGTGCTGAAGTGGGACAGAGGGGGGCTGGCAGAGCCCTCCCTGCTCGTGGCTGCCTGGCAGGCTGCTGTGGGTGCCTGCCAGGATGGGGCAGCCTCAGGCTTCCAGGGATCTTTATTTTTGTGACCAGAAGCTCTCAGTTTTAGCAAGAAGTGATGATCTGCCCAGCAGATATTATTTTTATATTTTTAGGAACACCTGGTTATTTTGTGCCTTTTTATGCATGTATTGGTGCTCGGGAGAAATGCACGTCATTGGTTATTTATATTTGTAGAATGCTTATGTATTTTAGAAAGCACCTATTCACAGCCTGTAATCAGGCTTTAATCATGGCCTGTAATCACAATCAATAAATTAATAAATTAATTAATAAATTAATGCCAATGAAATATGATTTTTCTATTGATTGTATGTTTATTGATTTTGGTGCCTGGAAGTTGCAGCCTCGTCATTGGGTTTTTCTTCAGAGAAGCAAGCTGGGTTTTAATGAGATTTGTGCCTAGCACTTAGAACCACCACTCTTCAGTGTACCTACCCTGCTACCATTTCTGGGATCACTAATGCTGTTGATGTAAAACTGCTTCCAATCTTTAACGTAAAACTCAGCTTTACTTTTAATTGCTTTTGGTTCTGTTCAGTCTAACTGTAATAATTTCATTTTTTTGTTTAAAATTTCAATCATACTCGCCATATGGCAAGCATCATTTATACATAAAAGCTACTTGCTGTTTTACCTTTGGAAACCATCAGGGCCTTCACAGTAAGAGCTTCCTAACCATCTGCTCCCCTCTGTGACCTCGTGTTAATGTAGACATCTGCAGTTGTGACTCCAGGGTTATTAAACAGCGATGTCCAGTCAAATGCCCTTGTGCCTGGCTTTCCAAAACTCAGTTCTGCAGACAGCCTTAACTCTAACAAAAGCCCTTCACTTTGCAGCTGTGGTGGGCAGGTCTGTGCCCCCCTGCAGGTCCTGCTGCACACAGAGGCAGAACAAGTGGATTTGGCTGAGGGGATGCAGCCATCCCAATTATCCGTGGGTTCAGGCTGGTGTCCTGTAATCCTCTAATGCCAGAGATGCTCCAGCATTAGACCCCATGCTAATCCATTTTTAGAATGTGCTGCGTGCATAAAGAAGATTATGCCATTTTAAAATGAGCTAATTATTTGTAGTTAATCAGAGCATCCCTCAAATTACAGAAGAAAGTGCTGTAGGTTGAAATCCTGTCCTCGATTAAGCCAGACTCTTCCCGGGCTCAGTGATGCAGGGTGGGAGTGCTGGAGTTCACTTTCCCTGCCCCTTCACCAGTGCTGGCTCCCTCAAACACATCCTTCATGGCAGGCTTTGGGCGGTTTTGTTTAATTTTGCTTTTTTCTATTGAAATATTGTATGTGAATGTTTGTCAATGAGGAGGAAGAGGTGGCTCTAAGCAATCTACTATGTTGCAGGAGCTGAAGACAATGGAGCTAATCACAAAATTTGAATGCCTAATGTTTCCAGTGTTCTGAGACTTGGCATGCTTCATCTGGGTGCTGTGTAAATTGCAGATGAAGTCAAACCATTGATTTGAACATATACATTTATTAAAAAAAAAGGAAAAGGAAAAGCTAATTTCATTTTGTGGTTAATGTGCTTTTAATGATCATCTTTTTAAAAGGCAAATATTGCTTACTAGAGCTGTTAAATATTTTATATACATTTTTGGAATTGTATTCAGCCATAATAATGACAATTAGACTTAATGCATTTGTGTTAATACTGGTCTGTTTTCCCTAAAGCAGAATGCCTTTAAGTACTGCAATAATTTTGCTATTGAATAGTAAAAATCTTGGTAAATGATTCAGGTAATACCTTGGTCTAAAACTGATTCTTGTACACATTAGTCCTTTTAAATGACACAGCAAGAAAACTGTTCTAAGATTTATTAGTTTAGTGGATTAAATATGGCAGTTAAATGCAGGGATTTTTCTGATAAAAGCCCTCTGTTTTTAATGGCCCATAAACATAAAATAAATCTTGGCGAGGTGGTAAGGGTTTTGGGGGAAGAAACCCTGGGCTGGTGTGTACAGCTGCTTGAGAGTTGTGTTTCCCCACTCTGTCCCTGTCCCACCTGGGCAGGATGAAGTGTCAGACCCACAGAAAAATAAGTACATTTGATGGTGGTAATGGAGAGCATTTCTGCACAGGTTTCTTTATTTTTCTTAAATAATCAGTCACATGGATTTGATTTCTGAAGTAGATTAATTCCTTTATGCAAGTAGTTGGTAAGAAAATCATTGTAGGAGGTTGAACAAATGACCAGTTTGGGTTACCAATGTGTGTGTTCAAGTCTATGGAGACTGAAAAATGGGTTGAAATGTGCATGCATTCTCTGAAAAGAGATCAGTGAAGAAAGTATCAGAAATGCCTTTTTATTTTTTGTTCTTGATCAAGTTTCATAAATACTTTAATATGAAGTATTTGGTTTCTGATTACCTCAATGTATGGATTTTTTTAGGAAAGTTGGTGATGTTTGTGTTTTTTGAGAGGATGTGGGTAGGAGGGGGATGGCAGATGGGAAAGTCAGAAGAAGGTTAGGATATGCTTTTTAAAGGAAATGCAAATAGAAATGTGACTTAAAAATAAAAATGAAAGGATGAAAAGGATTTCTGAGGGATCTGTTGGCTGAGTTGGGATGGCTGTGCTCTCAGACAAGGGAGAGGTGCAGTGTTTTAGTTCCTGTCACAGGTGCAGAGCCCTGCTTGCCGGGGAGGAAGGAGTTAGGAGCTGTGGCTGAGAGCTGCCTGCGCTGCTCCCGCAGCCTGGCTCTGCTCAGGGTTCTTCAGGGAGCACAGCTGACCTTGAAATGTGCTGGGAGTGAGCAGGACAAAGTCCCTCACACTTCAGGGGACTTCTTTATTGCCAGTTGCTTCTTGTTCCTAAGTCTTCATTTAATTCTTGTTCCTAAGCCTTCATTTAATTTGCAAAATGTCTCTTTTTCTAAATCCCTTAAAGAGCTTCACGTGAATCAAGGGGAAGAGGCAGTTCAGGGGTTGCAGAGGTGGGTGCTTGTCTGTGGGGAGGGCTGTGAGGAAGGGAGCCCTGTCAGCAGGGATGTCCATGGGCTTTGCCCATCTGGGATGCCCTGTGAACCCAGTGCTGCTGCTTCTGTGGGAGACTGGAGCTCCTTTCCTTTCTGTCATGTTGAGACCAGTAGTGGAGCTGAATGGAAAATGGGAGTGTTAATTTTGCTGTAGTTATTTTACTAAAGGCCCTCTCGTGTTGGTTTGGACTTGAAATAGGTGCAAGCACTGTCTCTGTACTGCATGATAGGAGATGAGCAGAGCATGTTTCCAAGCATGCTCCTAAAAGTGTTTGTGAGTGTGAAGATGAGATCAGTGCATGATGGTGAGGCAGATGTTCAGGTGATCTCCATGTCATTCAGTAGCCATATCCATTCAAGCCTTTGCTGCTTCTGCTGCAGCTGCTCAGGTGGGTGAACTATAATTCCTGTATTCCAGCCCCATGGTGAATTACACAGATTTTGCAGATCCTGGTACTCATGTTCCTTTAGCTCATGGGTTAAGAAAAGAAAAAATTGCCTAAAGCGGTGAGGTGGCTGAATACAGCATGATATCTGGGAGTGGGATGGGTGAGTGGAGTGCCTTGCTCCCTCCAGAACTCCTCAAGAGCTCTGCATCTGTCTCCTTCCTCAGCCTCTGCCCTTTCCTGTGTAGAGAGCTGAGCTTGAGAGTTCATCAAGCTTTCTGTTCAAGTTTAAATTAAAATTACTTGGCGCAAATTTTTAACTGCTTGTCTCCATTATCACATTCTCGCTGTAAGCCATAATGCAACACTGTTGCCTATTTCAGGATGACATTTTCAAGTGGTTGTGTCTTTTACATTGTGCTTTAACAAGTCCTCTTTGTCTCCACCGGCCAACTTGTTTCTGGACTAGACCCACCCATTTGTGCTAAGAAGTAATGCCAGCTTGTGCAGAATTATTTAATCTCAGTCTCTTTTAAAATGGTTTAATACAATTTCATAAGTGGAAGGTGTGTGCTTTGTCTTGTTATTTCCAGAGTAAACTGCTGAATATTGCCTACCACTGTGTGATGTGACTGCTGGCAGTTTAGTTAAATGAACTGATTCCTGCCTGAGGTTCAGCTCCTCTTGTTTCAGCTACTCAGAACAAAAACCTACCTGAGAGCTGGAGAGGAACTTTTTGCAGGGGTGTGCAGTGACAGGACAAGGGGGCATGGCTTCAAAGTGAAAGACTCTAGGTTTGGGCTAGATATTAGTAAGAAATTCTTTACTGTGAGGGTTGTGAGCCACTGGAACAAATTTCCCAGAGAAACCATGGATGCCCCATCTCTGGAAGTGTCCACTTTGGGCAACCTGGTCTAATAGAAAGTTTCCCTCCATAGCAGGGGGTTTAGAATTTGGTGGTCTTTGGGGCTGCTTTCAATCCACACTGTTCTGTGCCTTTGTGATTCTGTGTGGTGCTCACTGCACAGCCAGAAAATTCAGGCACAGGGAAGCAAAGAGACCTGACCATTTCCATTCTGAGGAGGGATTTTGATCATAGTCTGCTAAGGAGCAATTGACTCTGCGGAGGTTTAGGGAAGGAGTTCTGTAGAAGTTCCTTCTGGGTCCATCCTCTGCTGGAAGCTTGATTTAATCTTTGAGCAGAAGGCAGCAGTGGTATTTTGGGTGTGGCTGATCAGATTTTGGCCATGAGGAGGGAGAGGCTCACACCTGGGGGCTCTCCTGAGTGGTTCCTGTTCCCAGGGATCTGTGGGTCTGCCCGAGTGCACCTTTGTGCACAGTTGCTCATTTTTCATTAGGTAGTGATTTGATTAGATAAAAATAAAAGTTGCTTGAGCATTCACTTTTGCAGTGATGCATAACAAATTTATGCAGATTCAAATAGGACTAATCTGCATGCAAAATATAAAATGTGATTACTAACCCGTATGCACCTGTACTGAAGTTTAATTGGGTACAAATCTGAACAGGAAGAGAGAAACCTAACAAAATGTACAGCCTTGAATTTGGGTATGAATTAATGCAAAGAGATCCTTATAGTGTTAATGATGATTCAGGTGTTTCCGGAGTAAATTAAATCTTTCAGTAATTTAAGAACGCTTATTCTTTAATTTACATTGACTTTATTTAAAAAAAAAAAATACAGTCTTGTTTTCTGCAGGCTTTTCACCATTTGCTTCCTTTAGCTATATTGTTCTAATGGCATTCAGTTCATGTCCAGGATCACCCTGAAAACACAGACAATTGATTCTGATCGTGTGTAAATCAGTTGACAATGGTCGTAGTTTCCTTGACATAAAGGAAACGTTATGAGTGCTAACAGTGCATTGGGAGGTCAGGACTTAAAGTCAGGAGAGCTTTAAAGAACATGTTATTACTCATTTTGATAATAATTTTGGTGATGTTCAGTGATTCGTTCATCTAACGCTGCAGCTTGTGTTCAAATGCAGTATTAGAGCACATCACTTGCCTGTGAAGGTCTCCGTGGTCCAGGGAGGTTGGATGTCAGTGGAAGTACATTTCAGCTGATGTTTCTTCCAGGATACTCTGAGAAGACTGTTAATGTTCCATGGTTAGGCAGAGGAGAGTGAATTCAGGCTGTAAAAGTGACTGAGTTATAAGGAGAAAAGCTGGAAGTCAGTTATCACTACTGGCTTCTCATTCTTAGGGCACATATCTGAGGGGAGACTCCATCACTTGTGGTACCCATCTTCAAAAACAGAACCCATGTAATTGCTGTAATGAGGTGAATGGGAAGTACTGGGGCTGGTACCATTCCTGCACGGAAAAGCTGGCATTGCTTGAGCCAGGTTTTGTCACTCACTGAAGCTGGTGCAGAGTGCAGTGCTGGGAAAGTAACTCCTTGCCTGGCTGAGGAGGCCTGGGCAGCCAGGAGCACGGCTTGTGCACAGTGTGGGCACCCTGGTCATTGGAAAGTACTATTACTGCCTAATACTTACTTCTAATAATTACTTCCATGTGAAAGCTTTCCTGAGTGTGTTTCTTGGGGACCAGGCTCATTTCAATGAGAGAGATGCTGTGATGAGGAGAGCCATTTCCAAGAGAACCTCCCAAGTAAACATTTCACATTGTGAGCACCAGCAGTTGCAGCTGAGCCCTGCTGAGCCCTTTGGGTTAAGAATTGCTCTTGCTAAGAGATTTCTGACACATTTTGATGGAGACCAAATGTAAGTAGTGGGAATGCTTTAAGTAAACTGAGCTGACATCAAATAATCAAAACCACTTAACACTGTGACACAAAGTGACAGCATCAGAGAACTTCAAAATTTGAGTTGACACTCTGTCCTGTGCATTAGTGGATACAGGAGCAAACAGCACCATGGCATGGGTTAGTTATGGAGTGCTGGGATTTCCTCTGAGTGTGGCACTGTGAGGCTGGCCCGTGACCCTGCTGTTGTTTATACAGAGGAGCAGTTCTGTATACAAGTGAACAAGGCCATGAAAAGGTGTCTTGGTCCCCAGTGGAGCTCTGGGTGGGAGAGTGGCTGGGGCTATTTGCTGGAATGACTGCTGTGCTCTTTGAAAGCTGTGTGATGAGAGAGGCCTTGTGACTGGAGCCTTGCTATGCAAATCTATCCTTGTTTAATAAGAATATCCCCAAATGACTGTATGGGGAGCCATAGGTTCGGATTTCTCTTGAAGTTATTCATCCGAGACCTCTCCATTTATACATATTTCCCAGAGGAAACAGCCTCTATTACTTCCTTAAGCAGTTACCCAGGATATATGCTACCCACAACAGCTGCTGCTTGCAAGAACCTACATTTTGTTAATGTTACCTTTGCCAGAAAATATTCAAAACAGAAAATGAAGTATCTGTAGTGGTGTGTTCAACTCAGCAGGAAGCTGCATTGGTGCCAAGGCAGAGTGAGACAGAATTGTAGAGTTCTGTACCAAATAAATTATTAATCTTTAATGTGCAAAAAGAGGAGCTGTAGGAAGAAAGAATGGCATGATCTGGCAATGCTTGCAAGCACCTGTGAGTCTTGGGGCTGTACTGAGTTTCCAAGAAATATCTTTATGTTCTAGGCCCTTAAAAAAATAACAGAGTGAGAGAGCCACCTAATCCATTTATCCGCTGCCAAGCACAGTGCTGGCTTTACCAAGCCCTGCCACATCTTGGCTATCAACTGTTGGATCAGGCAGATGGGAAAGGGTTTTATTCTGCACTGCCATCTGCAAGGTTTCAGAGTTAATAGCGAACTGAAGACAAGAATAAGTTGTTCCACTGGAAGATCTGGTAATTGCTTATCAACAAATGACAAAGTGACTTGAAAGCAGACAAATGAGAACATGCAAGTGTTGTAGGTGAATAGGCTCTGAGAGGTCAATGTTCAGGGAGTATTCGTTGGGCCTTGGGTTCCTCTGACAGCACTGGCCCTTTCAGAAGGCATTTGCTGGTGTCAGAATGGTATTTTAGAGAGGTTAATGAGTCCTCAAGGAGAATGCAGGAATTTCTTAATGGAAAAGGGGGAGAAAATATATTGACAAGAAAAGAAAGCAAGAAGGCAGTGAGGAAGGCTTGTTGTTTCTGTAGTTTTTCTGTATTTAGGTGGACTCTGTGCTCTAGTATCTGCAAACAGTTTATGAGTATAAATGCTCCAGGAAAATGCTCATGTGTTTCAAGACAAAATACTCTGATATTTCTGGCTCAAGTGAGATAATGGTGTATATATAGCAAGATACAGCTTTGACTGTGTCCCTGGCACTGCCTGGGTGACGTGGCATCATCCGGCAGTGCTCTAGAACATGCTCAGGCCATGGAGGTGTGATGTGTGGGCATAGCAGTGAATGCGTATTTAGAGCTTGACTTTACATTTGGGTAGAGAAAAACTGAGTTTTCCATTTTGGTTTACCTAGGGTTTGGGTTTGCAGGGTGGTGTGGGAGTACCCTGAGCATTTACAAAAGGGAATCCAATGAAGTGCTAGAAAGTCACCATAGAAACATTAATGTGTATGACAGAATTGTTTCTGTAGATACTTCCTGAGGTTGAAAAGGCTGATACTTTTCAGCAACAGTGGAGTGCATCCAATTAATTGAAATTGGAAGTTTCTGAATATTAGATTTGCGTAGGTGTGTGGAGGGATGGAGGCTCCCAGTACTGCTGCTCCCTCAGAACCACTGGGCTCTGCTGACTGGACACCTTTTCATGCCCCAAAGGTTTCCATGGTTACTTGGAGCAGTGTAAACAGCTTTTCTGCCTCCCTGGTTCTTTTCCCTATTGTACTTACGAGTCCATTTTTTTGCTACTTTCACCTTGTAAAATTGAATCTCAGTTTGCCTGGTCTTCTAGATCATCCTTCTTAGCACTTCTTTCAATGTAAATTTCTCAGTCAAGAGTGACTGGAACTGTTCAGTTTCCCCCATCAACTTGTCATGCCCCATAAATGCATGAAGTCTGGCAGTAGACATGTCCAGGGACCAAGGGTACATTTCTTTTTTGGCAGAAGCTTCGAGGTGGTTTTTATTTGAATACCTTGTAAAATGAAATGAATTGTCCTTTACAAGAGGTCAGAATTGTTATTAGTTCACATGTCCAATGCTGTGAGGGAGTATTAAGCAGTAATTAACCATTACATCTACTTAAAATCCCCATGCCAGTTCTTCTTCCACAACAAAAACCTCTTGCTTACTGGCAGTTTCTGTGGTTAAATGATGCTTTGTCTATCTTGTTTTGGAAGAGTAGAGAACTCAAGAAGCCCTTGAAGGTCATTTTTGCTTGACAATTGCTTTGTGAGTGCTGTTGGCACTGCTCTGTGGAATTGTCTCTCCAGGACATCTGGAAGCTCTGGGATGTTCTTGGAGGACAGATGAAGATCTCAAAGCTTTCAAAAACTCTTTGCAGCAACCAGAAGTTGCTGAGAGAGCTGGAAACATGCACAGGACAGTTGGTGAGAACTGGGTTAGGGAGAAGGCCATTGAGATTTTGTGTCTGTGTTGGAATTTCATCCTGTGTTGCTTTTGTTTTGTTTGTTTAAACTGATCACTGTAGGGTCCTGTAGGGCCTTTGTTTGAGGTGTGTTAATTGCTCTAGTCAGTGGCCCTATCTTTGACAGAGCTGGTCATCTTCCAGGAATTTCCTTTATTATTTCACAATGAAATATTTAAGGCTCCACACTCATAAAAACTTTCTCCAAGGAGCTACTTCTTGTCTTGGACAATCAGACTAAATTATCCACCAGCCTCCTGGTTCATTTCAGAAATAATGACTTGATCCAGTTACACAGTTCATTCCTCATAATTTTTCTGAGTTTCTTGTTGGTCATTTATTTTCCATCTCATTGAAGGTCCCTTCCAACCTAGAAATTCTGTGGATATCAAAATGACACGTCCTATATTTTTCTAGTTATTTAGCTCCTGGTGGGTAATGGGAGTTTGTAGAGGTTTGGCTTTCAGTACTTAACAGCCATGTTCCAGTGTCTTTTGTAAGTTCTCACAGGAACTGTTTGGTAATGGCTTTTGTCTTGTGCTGGACTGGTGCTACATGATGCTGCACAGTTAGAAACCTTCATCAGATGCCTTGGTTTTAAGCAACCACTGAACAACATTCTGAAATTTGTTGGCACAGTTTTTTCCCATTCCTAAATATTGCTAAATTATCTTGGTTATAATCAAATCTTGGTTTTTTTAATCTTAAAAAATGACTCATTGAGAATTTGCAGCTGTAATGTCATGCTCTCTTATTGCTAATGCTCACTGTAGATTGTATTTTTCTTCCCCACTATTGTCAAAACTGGAAGTGGGTGCCTTGATAAATCAGTTCCAGTGAATGGCAGTCTGCTCCCACTCTGCATGTCATCCTTGCTGTGAGTTTTGAAATGGTATGCATGGTTCTAATACAAATTTTGTCTATGCTGTTATTTTTGTGCTATTTTTTAATGCAACATTTACGAAAACATTGGCAATCAAAGAACATGTTACCATTTGTGCTAATTTCAGGAGATGATCACAGGGCTATGTAATTAGCATTGATTAACCAAGGAGCTGAATGGAGAGAGGCTACTTATGAGATGGAAGAGCAGGACATTTTCACTGCTAGACAAGGAACACTTTACAGTATGTTAATGAGTCACGACAGCTGGAGAATTCTGGAGGCCAAATCAGAGATGATTGCTTCTGTTACATAGGTAGGTCACTGGGCATTGTAAGACACTTAGAATGGTATCCTGTTGTACTATGGGGAAAGTGAGAGATTTGTGTAATGGAAATCCTGTTTCACAGCTCTAATAAGCTTGTTAATAACAATTCAGTGTGTCACGGCACTTAGTAAGGATTTCATATTTTGTAATGTAGAATGAGGTGAAAGATTCAAGTGAAAAAGGAAGAAAGATGTTGCAGTGAACACTTTTTGTGCAGCAGTGTGTGATAGCAGCGCCCTTTAAGGGACTTTCATGGACTGCAATTTGAAGTCCAGTGGCACATTGTGAAGACAGGATGGTTCCACTTGTGCTGTCTCTGAGCCACCTGCCTGCCCTGAAAATGTTTCTCCAGTAATATAGAATTTAGTGGTGGGAAAAGTTTCCTTTTGTCAGTGTGTGCTAAACCATTGCTGTATGAAATGGCATGTGCTGAAGCTTTTCCGAGATCTCATGGGAAATCTCTTGTGCAAACAACTCAAAAACTTGTGTGCTTCCTCTCTCGGTTTGTAAACAGGGTGCTGTGGGTGGGATTTGATAGGTGCAGGCTGGTTTTCTCTCCTTGTAGGAATGCCTGAGTTACTGTTTGGGTGAATCTACCCTGATGTAGCAGCCATGAACCCTTTAAAGAACTCTAGTTCATCACCCAAATGGGCGGAGTGCTTTCATCATTGCATTTCCCATCTAATCCTCCTCAGGCTTGACTGCCCCTGTAATTTCTTGGAAGGGCCATTCAGCTCTGCCTTCCTGCTCAGACCCAAAACCCCAGTGTCAGGGCACTTCCCAAAGTCAGGTTTCTCTTCTGGCCATCAGAACTTGTCCATGAGGATCAGTCTTTCTAATGGATGTTGCATCTGGAACTGACCACTTGTGTATTCTGCACCAGTGTGAAAGTCTTACATTTTTACTATTTGGTGTTACCATGGGATGGAAGAAATCTGTATGAATCTGTAGAAAACCTGTCTGCAGAAGGTGCTTTTGTTTCACCACTTCACTCAAGTTTTGAGTCATGTGTGTAACCACAGCTCTGCCCATTCAAATGCTGGTTCAACACTTCAGTGGTGGTTTGCAGTTTTTTTACTTGGTGTGTCTGGGACATGACAGGACATCTGTGAGACATGAACCCTGTAATAACTGGAGAGCAGCCTGGAGCAAAACCTTGCATGTCTGAACAGCTGCACAGCTGCAGAAGAGGGGAGGGAATGCAAGTTTTGTGGTCTAGGCTTTCTGTGACTGATTCTTTTCTCCTGATTAACCCAGCTCTTGGAATCTCACAGCAATTTTGTGTGTCAGAAACCCTTTTCTAGGCTTGTCTACAGAGGGCAAGGGCTGTGTCTTTTGTTAGAACCTGCCTTCAGTGATGTAGCACAGCATATCTTTGATCTTTGCTCTTGCTTCCAAATCACCTGCTCATTTCTGAACTGTGCAATGTATTGATAGAGGTGAGTACATAAGAGCTTTCTCCAGGTGGCTTGTGCAGTTGTGCTGTGTTTTTCTGCCTTGGATCCAGTTAAAGGAGGAAGTCTCAAGGCTGTGGAGGTTGTGCAGTTTTTGGTCTGTTGCCCATTCCAAGTAAGGTCTTTTCACTAGGAAAAGTCATGCTGGTAAATAGGTATCAGCTGTCAGCTTCATGTTTTTCTTTATTTAGTTCTTCCTTCCTTATCTTTTATTCTCTCCTTCTTGAAGGATTATGATGACACAGGGTTGTTCCCTAATTGCAGCAGAAGCTGAGGTGGGGAATACATTAAAGCATGAACAAACAGGAATCTGCTAGATAAACATTTAATTTTTGCCTGCCTACTTCAATTTTAAGTCCCAGAGGAACAACTTCCTACTATCACTGAACCTCATTATAGTTTTATCTCTGGTCTTATAATAAAATCAAAAGCATTAAGCAAGTGGAGCTGTCCTGGGCTATTTAGGATCGATTCAGGTAACCACTAATTGCAGCTTGCCTCCCAAATGCTGTGGAAGTTGAAGGTCTTGCTATATGTCGTGGTCAAATATCTTCTTGAGACAGTGCATGCAGCAAAGTTAATAGCGACCAGGGTTATTTAATATCCTAAATAAGGATACAGAGGAGGAAGTGGAAAGCAATCTGGCGGTGTCTGCTGAAGCTGCTGGCATGGTTTTGTTACAAATTAACCGTATCAGAGTGAATTAGAAAGGGAAAAAAGGGTTGCAAATGTTCATAAGATTTGGACAGTGAATTTAGAATGGCTTGTATATGTGGCTGTTTTCTTGTTTTCTGTGGAACTAGTTCATGTGGTTCCAATTATTCATTTACATTCCATATTATTATCTTCAGTTTCCTGAGTGCATGATTTATGTATCTAAGACTATTAAAGCCAAATGCACAAATTGAAATTCACTGCACATTGATTAAATTGGTTGTATGCATTACTTAAGTTAAATAAATTACTTATGTTAAAAAATGACTCTAATAGTTACAATTTGCAATTCGAATGACCTATAAACCAAGGATTATTTGCCAACAAAATGTTTGAATAATATTAAGTAACGAATATATTAGAGAATTTCATGAGTTCATCACAATGAATGAATAAGCAAAAAAAAAAAAAACTTATCAGATAATAAGTAAGTATTTGTTCAGTGGAAAATGAAATTCACAACAGGTTCTTTGGAAAATCCAGCTGAATGTCAAGGATGCATGAATGAATGAGGTGTGATGAATGCACCTAATTGCACATAATGCTGTTTTAAGAAGGTTGACTTTCTGCAAATATGCATCTTCTTTCTGTAAAGAAAGAGAAAAATTGAAGACCACAGTCATGCTGCCTCCACAGAATATTAGTGGTGTGGTTAAAGAGCTCACCCCTTTTTGGCTCCAGAATTGCAACAAAATGATGATCCAGACTGGATCTTGTCCTGAAGGTGCTCCCCTCTTCTCTACAAACCTGATCATGGGCTTCTTGTACCTCTGCTCAAGTGCTGAGGTGCTGGGGACTGCTTCACCCACTGCTGGAAATGTGGCTCTTCTGGGATGGCAAAACTGCTGTGGTGAAGCTTTAAAAAAAGTTATTTGCTAAGGAATGGTCTCCTTTTTTTCCTAAAAAGTCGGTTTCTATCAAGACATTTCTGTTTCAGGTGCTGCTGAATATTGGAATGGGTAGGTCTGGCTTCATGCAGCTCTTCTCTTATTGTTTGCTCTGGTCCTTTTGAAAACAAAATAGTAGTCTAAAACCTGTGGGCTGTTGAGTTTTTATTGTGATGGAAAAAATATACAACAAACAAACCCAAACAAGCACAGACTGTCCCTTTCCAATCAAACCAAATTATTTTTTCCAATGTCAGCAATCCATCAATATCCAACCTTCCTCTAGCCTTCTCCAAGAGGAACCACTGTGTTTTATAAACCTTCCCAACAGTTGATGTATATAGCAATAACACTGATGAAAGGTATAGAGTTTTATTTTAAAGCATAGACAAAGCAGCTTTTGTTTTTTCTTTATCAAAACCTTTAACTGTAGGACGTGTGAAAAGAGGTACTTTAAGAGATGAAGTGCTCAGAAGAATTAACAACAGATTGTATGGGGATCTTGAAAGGTCACACCAGTAATGATTGTATTAAGAGGAAAAGGGCATGTTAGCAGGAAATGGGAAAAGATGGATGTCAAATCTTGGATGTTAAAAGTATTTCATTTTAGACTGGTAGAGAAATCTCTGTGCATTACTGAAGATGTGGTGTTCCTTATCACCTTCCATCAGTCCTCATTAATTTCTGAGCAAATGCAAAAGGCAAGATTAGTTCCAGCTGACTGAGGGGTGGAACCTTTGGCATTTCTTTCCTACTTAATTCATGTTCACCTTGAAATTTATTTGGTCACAGTGGGAGGCAGACAAGTATGTTAATGTCTGCTGTGTGTTGTTGACAAGCCACACAAGACAAGTGTGTTGTTGGCCTTTTGTTTGTTAGGTTAGTTGGTCTGTTGTTTTTTAAAATGTCTCTGTATGTTTGTTTATCTTTCCCACGTGGGAAAAAAAAAAAAGAAAAGTAAAGAGTTTCTGAGCTGTTGCAGTCCTGGATTTTAGGTAGTGCTGCAGGATTGCCTAAGCAGCCTGGGCTTGTGCATCTGGCCAGGAACAAAAGATGCCACAGTTGTGTTTTCCCCAACTCTTCTCACTAATTTTAATGTTCTTTATTCCACACTACCACAGTCTCTACAAAAAAGCATTGTGGCAGGTCTAAAACCCAATTTATTTGTTTGAATAGTACTTGGCAATATTACTGAGTTCTGAGCTCAACAAAGATCAGAGATGTGAATATGGAGAGCAGCAGGTGAAACACACAGTGTAATAAATTATGGCCAGCATTTTTATTTTCCATTTATTTCCATTATTTCTGTCAAGTAAAAATGTTGTGGGAGGAGTGAATTAAATACTTGTTTTTGAAGTTTTCTTTAGAACTACATCTTTGCTGACTCTGCAAACCAGGCATTTCTGAATGTTATTGCAGTCCCCTTATGGTAAGGGGAATTGTATATCTGTCCTGTGAAGTAGCACATTCCTGGCTCTATTTGTTATCTTTCACTGTCATGGAAGTGTATTTGAATAATAGAATCTGCAAATACAGTTTAGATAGAAGAGAACAAAATATGAATATGAACAGTTCTGAAAAAGCCCTTGTAAAATAAATAGGTTTTACTGTAAAGAAAGTGGGGGTCTGATATTATGTGATGTTGAGCAGTCAGCTCAACAGTGGCAGTCAACCCCTATGAATTTTAAACCATAAAGTGACTTGATAGTCAGCAGCTGGGCTGTGATGGGACTGCCAAAGGACCCTGCTCCCCCTGTTATATTTAAACTGTGCTACCTCAACAGTAATGGTATGTTGTGAAGATTAGGCAGGATCAACATTTAAATTTGAAATTAATTTTATTTGTTACATTTAATTAGCTGTTATAATCCATAAAATGTACTGTGTAAAACACACAAAATGAAAACAAATGACCATCTGTGGCAATTTAACATCTCTTCTGTGAGTAAAAAAAAAAAAATGAAAGAGGTAGCTATATCTTGAAAAATTACACTCGAGGTAAAAGGTAATAAGGTAAAAGGTAATAATCCCCCAAATCTGGCTGCCAGAAGGGAAAGTGTAAACCTTTGTGCATGTGTCCTAGCCAGGGCTCTTTCTCTAATGTGGGGCTGCTTTTACTGAGTTCTTAAGAGAAACCTATGAATTTTGATGAAACTTACTATACCAGGAAGTAAATAAAGATGCATGTGCTGAGAAGTACTACCTCATGGTAAATGTGGTCTTTGTCAGAGCCTGCTGGACTCAGTGGAGAAGATTCTCTCTTGTTTTCATATTGCTTAGAACATATTCTGAAAAGTGTTCAAAATATGGATGTGTCTGAGCTAGCAGAGGGCAGCAGGTGCATGCTTGGGGTGACTCTCATTCCAGGTGGTTGTACTGCTAGGAACCCAGAGGGTGCTCATCAGAGAGCAAACTATTGCAGTTATCTCTGACCATAAGACATGGGATCCATCCTGGCAGAAAAAGATCTGGCTGATGCTTGTGCTTGTAGTGCTAACTTTATAGCAAATGTTCTCGTTTAATGTAATGGAGCCTCAGGTACTGCAGCTTTTGCAGCAGTCTCCAGCCAGATACTGAATTGTTCACCTCCAGCAAAATGTGAGGGAAAAGTCTGGGCTGTACAAAGGGTGGGTGACTTGGAGATGAAATGTCAAGAGCAGATCTCAGTGCTGGCAGGGGAGCTGTGCTGAGGATGAGCCAGTGTGTCCTGCCCAGGTGGGCTCTGGACCTGCTCTGCCAGGCGACCTCCTTGTGTGGCAGGGTCAGTGCCCTCCAGCCAGGCTCAGGGCTTCAGTGGCTGGCTGATAAAAACTCTTTGAAATGGGCCTTTTCACTATGGGCAGTGGGCTGCCTCTCATGTTTTTGTGTGCTCTGAAGATGTTATAACCTTTTAAGTCCTGTATCTGATTTAAGGGTAAGGATAAGGGATATTTGGGTCTGCTGGTTTCTATAAAATGCAATTTTTCTTGAGTCATTCAGTTAATCTGAGTTGCTTGAGACTGCTAAGTCTGGTTGGAAAGAGCAGGTAGCTTAAATTGCTGAAAGAGCAAAACCCAACTTGATGTGGAAGTTACAGAATTCACTGCACTGTCCAAAAGTGACACAGTAGTAGTGAAAAATTGCTTTGTGTGCTGATGCTTTCTGAGCTCATCTGCTCTGCAAGTGTCCCTCTGTGATGACAGATTAAAAAAAAAAAAAAGCTTTTCCTTTGGAGGATTCTGTGAGCGTGTGGAATATGTTGAGCCCTGGCCCCTGTGAACAAAGTGTAGCAGTGCTGGCACCTTGGCTGGGCTGTCACATCCATTAGGGAGTGTGAGCAGGGCAAGCTGCAAACCTGAGCTGGAGAGAAACATTGACATTAATGTCAGCAGGACCTAATCTGCCCACCTATTAACTTGCCTGACCTCGGAGGCGCTGGGGCTGGGTTTGGCTGCCAGGCCCTGTGCCTGTCACTGTCTGCAGGGGCTGAGTGCCCCTGGCTTGGCTCTTCCCAGCCTCCCTTCCAGCCCTGCTTGGGAAGTGTGCCCAGGGGCTGCATGTCCTGTCAGGCCAGGCCAGCTTTACATCCCTTGCCTTCCTCCTTTGGGTGTATTTTCTGAAACTGTGGTTGCTGGCTTGCGCAGAGATTAATGTCTGTTGTGCTTGCCTCTTCACATGAGTGTTTCTAGATTTTCCTCCCTTTGCTAGCTCTCACGGATTTTCTTTTGTATTTGCTCATCACTGACAAGATCTTGTGTTTCTTTATTATTAATGGATTTTCAAGTCATTGGAATAAATTAAAAGCAAGTGAACTGCAATTCTTCCCATAAAACATGATTTGTCCAAAACCAAATGGGTTACTTCATTTTTCTCATGAAAATTAACTGTATTTCTTGACCTAAAGAGGTTATAATATTTAAGTTCCTACTTGTAATAAATCCAGCTTCTGCCTGCTTGGCTCACATGTTCAGAGCAATTATTTCTCATTTTTTAGGAAGGCTATTAAAATACTGCTTTGAGAATATTTTTAAGAGGATATCTCTTATAATTATAAGAGATAACCTCTCGTTTTCTGTTCTGCTGTGGAGGGGTGTTTCCCGTGCCTCTCCTGAGTTGTGCTGGTTTTTGCAGTTTTGCCAGGCTGAGGTGTGGAAACAAGGCAGCACAAGGCAAGGCAGAAGGATGCTCAGGCAGGGCAGTCCCAGCAGCTGCTGCTCTGCTGTGTCCTCGGCAGTGCCAGAGCCCCGGAGAGCCAGGCTGGGCCCTGTGGGACAGCACAGGGCACAGTGTGAGCAGGATGTGCCTTGGTCCCAGCACCAGCTGTTGCTGACTGTCTCTGCTATCGCATCCCCAGCAGCAGGAACAGCAAGGCTGACTTCTTGTGTGTCTCCCACAAGCTGGAACAAGCCAGGCTTGATCCATGGGCAGCAAAATTGAATTCTGCCTGCACGACTGGAGACCTTTAGCAGGGCTGATGTGGCAGCTGCTGCCCACCCTGGCGCTGGTGTGAGCTGGAGAAGGAGGTGCTCTACAAGTGTTTATTGGCTACATCTTGTGTAGCACAACCACATTCAAAAGGGACATTGCTAGAATGTGTACAAGACTACAACCACTTGTCCTCACTGTCTAACTAAAGTATGCTGTCCCTCCAGTTTAATTTTTCTAGACAATTCCAGAAGAGGATTTGGGCTGAATACTGGGTGGCCAAATGGAAATCAAAGTGCTGTCAGCCATTGAAGCATGTGAAAAAGCTCGTTCTCTCTCTTGGCTGCACTTTAATTGGGTTGCTCTGGGTGCCTTTGCTCTGGGAAAGTGCACATTCAGGCTGTGACTCAGAGTCCTTGAATGGGTTTGTGGTCTGCAGGGACAGGGAGTAGCTCAGGAAGAGACAATTTTCTTTTTCTCTTGTGTATTTCTTAGAAAAGCATAACAAAACAACAACAATTTCCTGTCCTCAGCTGCAGAGTGTGATGAACTCTGGTTGAAATGCCAGCTGTATTCACTTGTGTTTTCCCTCCTGTGCCATCTCTTCACGCAAACTTTTACAGCTGCTGATTGCACAAAGACAACAGCCATAAGCTGATGTGCTGCTGGAGCTGCTGCCTAATGCTGATGGATATTTTGGTGCTGCAGCCTGTTGAGTGTATGTGATAATTGGTTTCCCTTTTGGTCTTTGAGGACAGAAGATGCAATTAGCATGTCCGGCATATTTTCTTTCATACATTCTCAAAATTGCAATTCTTTTTAGGAACAACAAGAAGTCTTTAAATTGGGAATTGGTTCTTACATTGTAAAGTACCTTTGCTTTCTGAGCATCAGAAGTTGCTTGCCCTAGCAGCTGCTCTCTTGGTGTGTTTGAATTCAGTTGTGGAGTCACAAGTGCAAGTACAAAATCCTATTGAAGTACACCAAAAATATTAAAGGTACTCTGCAAAGCTCTTGAGACTTACACCAAAGGACAGGTGCCAGCCCTCAGTCTGTCTTTCGGGAAAGGCTTGAGGAGCTTGTAGGTGCATGATGGGGAATATTTACATGTTAAACATCAGGTAGGGTTACACAGTGTACTGAAAACAACTTGTGTTGTTTACCAACATCTGATTTCTAGCACCTTGCCTCTTCTGAACAAAAACACAGCCAGCCTACACTGCAATCTGTCCGTCTGAAGGCTGCATCTGAGCAGAAGAGAATAAAACATGAGGGATGTATGGATCCAGGTTTGCACGTAGCTGTGTACAGGTCTCTGTGAGTATATGAGACAGTTTTCCTTACTGCAGAGGCCTGGAGGCTTTCCTGGGGTGCTGGAAGGAGGCTGGTAAGATCAAAGGCTGTATGCCCATTTGCCACACATCCCAGATTTGGGAGGACACCCCCAAACCTTGCTCTTTTAGACCTTGGTCACGTCACCAACCTACCTTTAAAATGACACCATTTAGCAACAGCCACTTCAGATTTGCTACAGTTACTGTTCTAATTACAGACAGAAACTGTTGTCTGAGACATAACTGTATGGAAACTGTCAAATGCTGACATTTCATGGCAACCATGGGAGCTGGAGATCTGTTTTGAAGGGGTTCCTAAAAATACTCCATAAAAAGTAAGTTTAAGATGTATTACTGCTGTATGTTTTAAAAATCTTCTCAGTCAGTGAATTTAGTATTTCATTAGAAACTACATATCCTACAATAAAATAAAAAAGCAAAAAGTAAAAATAAAATATGGTGTTTGTGCTCATTTAGCTGTTTCTTTAGAGTTATTACTAGCAAAGCAAATTTGGAACAAACCCTATTAGGACTTCTAGTCCTCTCTGTAGAGCCCTAAGCCTGGCATATAGCCATTAATTTACCAACTTTGAAAGGATTTTTATCTGATAAAAAGAGAGATGAGTAAGAGCCTGCACGTCATTGCAGGCACAAAGATGCAATTTTGAGGATGTTATCTGAAGCCCCTTTGATACAGCCTTGGTGCTCTCTGGAGAGGAAGGGGCACTCAGAGCTTTGCTCACTGGGCACCACAGTGAGCCCGCCCTGCTGTGCCAGGGACAGGGATGAGGTGGAAGCTGGGCTCTGGCAGTGTTGGCTGGCAGGTTCCTGTCCACAATTCCTGCTCAGGCTAATGAGAGCCAGAGCTTGGAGTATCAGATGTGTTACTGAGAAGGGTGGGAAGGAATGAGGGAGCAAAGGGGAGCCTTTGCCTAATGCTTATCAATGCACAACAGACAGGAGTTGGTCACAGCTGGAGGTGCACATGAGGGTTCCAATCTGCCAGGAGTTAGTGAGCTGGGCCTAAGTGGGCTCAGGGATCTGTGGATTGACTCCAAGGGATGACAGGGCTGTGCATTGCACAGGTCTCAGTGAGCTGATCCAGTGACAATCCAGAGGAAGTGACATGGTTGGGCCCAGGAGGAGGGTGATGGTGACGCCGTGTACAGGCTGCCTGTTTGGACACCATCTCGGTTTGCTGCTTCTATTTTCAGTTAGTTTGGCTTGGAAACAAGGTTTTAAACAAGGCAGGCACTGAGCATCAAATTCTGCTATGGAGGTGTATGGTGGTAGGCATGCAGAATCTGGGATTGCCTTGAGCCAGGAGAGGAGAGGATGGATCCCATCAGATGGTAAAGCCAACCTGTATGTTGGGGAGCAGCAAGTATTGGGTCTGAGAGGGTGGCTGGGAGAATCCTTCTCTGTCCTGGAAGATGTTGAGGTAGTCAGGAAGGAGAAAACCACTACAATCCAATTTCCTCTCTTTAGCAAGAGAAATGTTATTAAATGCAGGAGATGGGTAAGGTTGGGTAAATTATCTCAGAAGAGTGTCTGGGGCTGCTGTTGTGCCATGGATTTTCTGGCTGATTAGAAATCTCGGAAGAGTCTCATCCTACTGGGCACCCTGCAGGTCAGGTTTGTCAGCTTGGCCATATTCAACCTAGTCTGGGGTTGAAGATGGTCATTTTTCACCTGCAAGGAAGAATGAGTACATCTCTGCTGGGCCATTTGTAAGAGTTCTCTCTTGCCCTGTGTATTTTGTCACCTGGGAGCAGTGACATTGTCAGATACCAGCATGTGCAGTGTGCATTGCAGGTGCTTGGTGTTTGATGGCTGCATTCAAGTGTTGGTGCTTTTGAATAATCTCTTCTTGTCTTGAAGGTTTGCTGAACCATGGGTCATGCACAGGAGATGAATTGCCTCCTGCTGTGTGTAGCACCAGTGTTGTTGTTATGAACTGTGCTTCCTCACCTTGCAGAGTGGTTGTTGCAGCAGCTTCTTCCTGTATCTCAGCTACAAAAAATGGTTTGACCTTCAGTTTAGTTGGGAGAGGGTTAGAATATAGATGAAGAGCTGGAGAGGAAAAGGTGGTTTGGAGAACCCAGTTTTTTGTTGAAAAGAAGAGTGGTGACTGCTGGTGCTAGTCTAGCAGTGCTCCAGTTGCATAAAATAGGATAAGGGAGAGGTAGATAAAGGTGTTGTGTAATCTTCCTTCAAAATTTGTCAGAATGGTGGGATTTAGAATACCAGTTCTTTCCTAATAGAAAAGGATTGGGATTATTTATCTTCCATCAAGATTATGACATTGTTCAGTTTTTTTTTATCCGCACACCTTTTTTGTGCCTTAAACTCTAGCTGTGTGGGCTGGAATAGCGCTGAAATGCAGCCAACTGGATGGAAGGCTGTAAACTAACTTAAAGCAGTAATTTTATAAAGCTGAAATAGTAGAAACCCTGGGAAAAATGAGTGTTTTGCATGGAAATCCTGAGATCTGTGGAGTGTGTGTGTTTATGTGTTTGTCAGAGCACACCTGTGCTCTAAATCAGGTGAGTGAGGTTTGGTTTCCAGTGAGCTCCCTCTGTCCGCCTGTCCTGCCCCAGCTGTGGGGCTGGCACGGGGCTACTGGCACCATGGCCACCACTGGCTTTGTGGCTTTTCAGCTGGTACTGAGCCCTGTCCTGGGCACTGAGGTGACTTCTGCCTCTGCCCCGTCCTCCCTGGCCAATCCCTTCTTGCTGAGACCCTCAGCCTTTTCTCCTGGCACTTCAAATGTTGTTTGAAAATATCTCACCCATTTTATTCTTGAGATGCATCTGAAGATCCTGCCACTTACATATATTCCATAAATTTCCTTGTTGTGACAAGAGCGTGACCTTTAAAGATGCAGTCCATTCTTGCCTTTATTGCAAAGCATGTTTTTTCTTTCCTTTCTTCAGTGTTTCTGAAGTTTTCTGTTTGTACTAATGACTTGACACCCAAACAGGTCAATGTCTTGCTGATTTGTTCTGATATGTGTATTCAGCAGGAGCCAGATTTTTCTGGTGAAGAGGTGTGGGGGGGGGAGGAAATCCTACGCCTCTTCAGAGGATTCTTGGCAGGTGTAATCACAGGATTTATGATTCATGTCCAATATCCGTGAGAAGAGCTGACATCTTAGGGCAAGTTGCAGATATTAAGGGGGCTAAGTAAAACCTGCTTTTGATGTTTGTAGACTTCTCTCAGCTAGATCAAAAGTGAAGTTGTTAATTCAGTTGATCAGAACTCCAGTCCCTTTCCACACTAGAGTTACTGGGTTAAATACTCTCTTAATCAGCTCAGATCTTTGCCTTTCCCTTCTGCAAGGTACCACAGAAGTTAGATCAGTAACATGAGTTTCTTGCAGCTAATGCAGAAGAGGATGGGACTGCTAGAGGAGCTATAAAGCTCGAGGTAGTAATTACATGTAGTCCATTACATTTAATGATGAAACCTGGCTGTAGATTTTTTGCATGTGGAAGGTTTTTCAGGTCTGTGACTACTGGTGCTCTGAAATCTTAGCCTCTTCCTGAGCCGGCATGTTGTATTTTCTGTCTGGTTCCTTCTGTTGATACTCACAGTGTGTCTCTGCTGGTTATCCTTTGCCTGGACTTGGAAGGAGCTGCAGGACTGGGTCTGGTTCTGTACTACCATTCTTTGTGCTGTAATGTCTCTGTTCATTTCTGTTCCACTGATTTTTCTGTTTTAGAAATCTTCAGTACCATAAGCAGGTAGCTGATGGAAGGGTTTTGGAGTCCATCTGCATTGCTGAAATTAAAATCACCAGGAGGTCCTTAGCAGCGTAAGAGTAACAGGAGTCTTGCCGGCAGGGAAGGGTGCAGGATCTGTCCCTAATCGTTTGGGGTATTCAGCTGCAGTGGTGGCAAAAGGTTGTAGAGGAAGGGAAAACTTTTCATGTGGAAATCAATCACAGCAGCTGCTCATACACAGGGCTGTGTTCCTTCTTGGAGTGTTCAGCTTTGGGTGAAGGCCAGCTCTTTTGGCAGAGGAAACAGGGTGAAGGGGCCGTGGTGAGATACAGGAGCAGTGACACCAGGGAGCGAGGGACTACATTTCAGTGGAAAATATCAGGGTTAAGTGTGGCAAAGAAGAGGGGATGTACAGCACAGTCTTGGAGGCTTTTCTAGAGAGGAAAGGTATAAACCCTCAAATCCTGCTCCTGGGATGTTTTTTGCAGTCTTACCAAAGCAAAAGAAAAACCTGAAAAAATGTGGGATTCCAGCAGTTCTTGGTTCAGCAGAAGCTGCAGCAGGAGGCAGCTCAGGGGTGCAGGGCAGTGCCTGCCAGCCCTCTGTGTGGGGACTGTGTGGCCTTCCCTGGTGTGCCAGCAGCTGGAGCCTCCCTGAACATGCCAGTGCCACTGCCAGGGCAATGTGTGCCAGGGCAGGGCCGTGCTCAGGCTGTTCATTGTGAAATTCAAATTAGAATTTTCCAAATTCCAAAATTCAGTTAGAATTTTCAAACAAATTGATTATAGCATACTTTTAAAGAAGAAACAGAACATGCTAGTACTTATTTATTTTAAAGCTTAAAGTAGGCTGTGATATGGCCAGTTTTTATTTTACGTTGGTTTGATTTATTTATTTTTTAAACTATAATGCTGTCAGATGATGCATTATCCATACCTAGAGGCCTGCTGTTCACTGTGCAGGTTATCTCCACTATGACAGCTCTGTATCTTCAATGTCAGGCACGCTGTTCTTGAGCCAGAGTAGATTTACAGATTCTATTATACTTCTATTGAACAGCTCTTAATCTGGGCCGAGGAAAACATGCTGCAACCAGCACGTTTTATCCCTTGCCTTTAGTGTTAGAGCCCTCTTTGGCAGGGTTGGACATTGAAGTGGTTGTGACTATTTGTAGTACAGTCTTTAACATTAAAAATCCCCATAATCCTGTAAGTGCTGGAGGTTTCTGTCACTCCCAAGCACAGTCTGAATACAAACTAGCACTGGCTTTAATTGAAGGTCTTTGTCTGTGTAACCTGGGTGTAGTACACAGGCCACTTGATGTGCTTTCTGCTCTTGTGCTGCATTCCCGTGTTACAATCTCCACATAAACAAGAGAGTTGTGAGCCTGAAAATAGAAGCTGTCTTCAGCCCCTTATTGTTTTGGCAGCTTTATTTTTGACATCGCAGTTTCTTTGGTAATTGAAGATACATGTGTGAAGAAATGTAACTACTCTGTGCATGAAAAATTACATTTGTTTTGCTTGTATGATTTTGCAGACAGTTACTGCATTATTTAACCTCTTTTGAGCAGGATGCTGCCCTTGACCTGTAAGGAATAGCAATGGCATTGCTCTGTGTATGAAGCACCTTGCTGTAATTAGCAATGTTTTTGTTCTTGTTGTAAGCAGCATATTATGAATTAGCAGTAAGTAAGCAGGAGCATACCAAATACTCAAGGAATGTTGTGAATAGTCCCTGGTGGGTTTTTTCTTTTTATTCTCACCCTTCTACCTTTTAGCTTTTTTCCAAAAGCTGCTTTGACCTTGTATCTACCTTGAGATTCATGCTCCTTACTGCGTTTTTTTTTTCCAATTTATCCCTACTGTTAGTTCTTTGAATGCCATTGGCTCAACACCGTGGTTATTCCTATAGCTCAGCAGTTCCACCTTGTTTCAGCTGCTGAAGTCTATCTCTCATCTATTTCTGCTTTTTGTTCATTAAAGAGAAAGAAAAGGTGAGTTTGAATCCATCACTAGGAGGTATACAGTTTGATTTCATTCTTTCTGAGAGGGGAGAGGACTGTGGCTCTTCCTTATGTGCCAATGTAGGTCATGAAAATAAATAATCAGCTTACACATGTATCCACATGCTGCCAGGAAGTAATCCTGCTTAGCATCACTTTATGGGGTTTGGAGTCTTTTTGAATCTTCTAATCCTTAGTGATATTTAAATAACAGTTGTGATCACTGCTTGGCTTAATTCATGTAGAAAAGATGTATTATACAGATGTACCAGAATGGAAATACACATGTGCCAAGACACACACACAGATGGGATGTATGTATTCAACATGCAGAATAATTGCCATTTGCAGACTTTGGGATGTGCTGGGGCAGCTCTCTAGACAGGTGCTCTGGGGTGGCTGTGTGTCTAAGAAAGCAAGATCCTACAGTGGTGATTTGCCTCACTATTTTTAGGTGGAAATTTTGTTCTAAAACTAGAAGAATGGCCATGACTGTCCCATTTCTGCAAATAAAGCTCAGAAAGCATTTGCTACTTCAGCACTCAGGATGAGACAGGTGCATTGTTTTTTCTCCCCAGTTAGCTGGGTTGTTAGCCAAAGGGGGTCTGCCTTGCAGATTCATGATTTGAAAATAGCTGTGCAGAGCTGCTCAGTGAGTCATGTGCAGAAGGCAACAGAAAACATCTCAAACTACAGCGTCCAACACCTACACAACACACTGATGCCTCCCACCTGCAGAAACCTTTTCTGCAAAGCACTGAACCCCAGCGAGGTCTAGGAGTCCTGAGGGCACCACTGGTCAGGTCTCTTTCCAGGAGGAGCTGTTTGTGGTGCCTCAGCAGAGTCAGTGATGCTGGCCAGAGTCCCTCCCTTGCTTGCCCTCTCCAGTGGTGAACTCTGAACACAAATATTCCTCCTCCAGCTCCCCTGTGTTTGGAACAATCTGTGTTTCATCCATCAGCTGTGGAGTGGATAGAGGATAAACCAGTCTCTGCCTTTGGCTCAGTACATCCTGAGGAATTTACTCAGCACACGTTCCAAGCATGGGTCCAGAGCGTGCAGTTACTGTTCTCAATTAAGTTGCAGTCCTGTCCTGCCATGCTCATTGGTCAGTCACATACCAAAACCTGGAAAATCTGTGCACTGTGGGCGCTGACCCTGACCCTGTCAGAACTGCTTGGCAGCCTGGAACGTTTACTCCTGTTGCCCTACATTCTTCTTTAATGTAACTCCCAGGAAAGGTGATTGAGAGATGCACTTGGATGTAGCAAAGCACATAAATGAGTAAACACATCCACCTCTTAATGGAACAAATGAAGTGGTGTAGCTGCAGCCCCTGCACCTTTGCACTGCAGGCTCTGGAGCCAGCCTGCAGGCAGTGCTGCTGCATGACAATGGAAGACGTGGCAGGAACAGGAACAGGATCCACAGTGGGGAACCAGGTTGTGCTTCATGAACACCAATTTCAGATGCATGGCATGCTTTCCTGATTGGAATCAGGTCCATACAATGGTGTCATTATGAATTTTTATTAAAAGTCCTTTCCACTGGCATGAGAAATTGCTATTGCAGTAACACCCATTCTGTTGTTAATAATAATTGAAGGGCTTGAAGTAAGAAAATACTAGCTGATATTTAAACTAATTATTATCAAATCAAAGTTCCTTAGATAAAAGCACTTAATTAATCTACATTCCATTTCCTAAGCATCTAGATCAGCGTTCAATAGAGGTAAATAATGTCCTATGATTTCCAATACCAGCTAGCATATTCATTTCTTGAAGCATTACTTCAATAATCAGCATTTTAGGAAGCTGTGTCCTGCAGCCAGGAGCTCTTCTGCTGTGCCACTGAAGAAAAATTATTAGTTTAAAGTAAATGTTCAGTTATAGACAAAGTCTTTGAAAGCCTCCAAATACTTTTTTTGTGAATCAAGGTTTCCCTTTTCTTCTGAACTTTTTTATTGTTATGGATATTGATACTTAGAAGTTCACATGATTTCTTTTACAAAGCAAGTCTTTACTGTGCACTTAATGTAAATTGACATTTCTCCTTGTTTTCCTCTTTTTTTTTTTCCTGTAAGACACTTGTGACCCTGTCTGGCTTTGCACTGAGAAATATTCAGAGAGGTAACTCATGTCACCACGATAAGCATGCTGCAGTCTCTGTCATTTTTCATTGTTGCCTGAAGGACAGCTGGGGAGGGAGATGCTGTTCACATGAGAATCTTTATCCTGAGGAAGTGTGATGATTCAGTGGGTTGCCTTATTGAACTGTAATTCAGTCATAAATACAAAGAAATGGTGTTTAAAAGATGTTAAAACTCTGACACACATTGAAGAAGGAGAAGTTGGTACTGTTGTTTAGAAGTAGATCCTAAAAATCCTTGATCCTCCAGGTTCACTCAGAGATTGTGACCAGCAAGTGAATATTTCACTGTCTCAGCCCTGCAGTTCAAAGAGCATGGTTTGATTTCTGCACCTGCCCAGAAATTTGCTGTACTATTTGGAGTAGCTGAAATCTGGAATGTTTCAGGTCATTAACTTGTTTCTTTTGCATATGGTGTGAGGAAAAAAATCTTTGGCACAAGTGCAAGAGGATTTTGTTGGGATGATTGCAGTGTTTTTTGTGGTATCCCAATAATTAAAAATCACAATAATTGCATGAATTTCATTTTGAAAAGAGAGTAGTATTTCAAACACTTAAATCCCATTGATTTCCTATAGATCACGGTCTCAATTCGCCAACGAAATTTTTGATTTTTTTGTCACCTTTTCTATGCAGAACTTGTTAATGGATTCCAGTGCATATGTTGTCACCAGCTTTTAAAACCTATAATTAGGTCTGGTTCAAAACCAAACACATTTTTATTAGATGATTATGATCTTCTAGCAAATAATTATTTAAGAAAGCATAAGAAATGCAGCCATTTATTAAAAGAGTGCTGTTGACAATGTAAGCACTTGGTGTGATTACAGAACTGCTTCTTTTAGTCCGTGTTGAGCACCTGTCAGGAGGTACCTGCTGCTGGTAGTACTTTGTTAGCTTGTAATTT
This sequence comes from Onychostruthus taczanowskii, assembly GCF_017590055.1. NCBI lineage: Eukaryota > Metazoa > Chordata > Aves > Passeriformes > Passeridae > Onychostruthus > Onychostruthus taczanowskii. Next base: position 7,342,461 of record NW_024498462.1, read on the forward strand.
TAATTACAGAAATTTCTATTGAGATTGGTGAATATTGGGGGAGGGGGAGTAATTTACATCAGATATACCTTGTTCTACAGTATTTTGAGGCTTTTCTGCTTAGCAGTTGTGCACAACTGTGTTTTGTTCTATCTGTAATAAAACAGATATAATTGTTATATTTTATGCTGAAGATGCTCTGAATTTTTGGCTTTTAAAGAAGGTGCTTAAATGCTCAGACTGATAAATTTCATGCTAATAAAATTTTCAGCTAGCTAATTAGCAAAAAATATAATAAATAAAATATATAGAAGTAAATATAATATTATATGACATGTAATAATATTATACAAATATAGATATAGATATAATGTGTATATAAAATATAATATAAAGTTATAATTCATTGTTAGAATAATTATTCAGTATCCTTCAGATTGTCTTGCAATTTGCAGAACAGTAAAGAAGTTTAAAGGAGTAGATTGCAGTTTTAGTGCAAGAATTGGCAGGGTATAACATTTCCTGAAGGAGAAGTGTGCTTTCTGATGGAAACAATTTCTGATTTTTCTCGCCTCCTATAATTTTTCTGTCATTACTCCTAGACCTGGATCAGAAGAGAATTCTGTGATCCAAATGCTGGAAATTTGAGAGAATTTGGACTGTGATAAATATTTTGCAGCTGACTCACTCTGCTTATGAATGAACTCTGCTAGAAAATCTGGCTCCCACAATTAAGATTTAGAGAGCTAATTGCATGGCAAAGGGGAATTTTAAGCTCCTATTTTTGTGACAACCAAGGTAATTTTAGATTCTGGATCCAAATGGGAGAACATATGGAAACTATGGATTCAGATTTGGGCTTACAATGAACTTTGCATGGCAGAAAAGCCCAGAAGCAGCAATGCAGAGAAGCTGATGCACAAGAGCTGAGAATGGCTGAAATGCCAGTCTCTGGTGGCAGGGCAGGGCTCTGTGCAGCCAGGGACAACAATGAGCTGTACAAATGAGAGGGAACCAGGAGCAACAGTATCACTTGATTTTATGCTGTTCTTCACTGCTCTCCTAAGTAATTAGTAATTCTTTATTGGAGTAGTAGCCACAGGCTAGAGCTGAGATCAACTCATCTTGAGTTTGTACCAGACAGAGGTGATGGCAGACCAAAGTGCTCAGCATCAGTGGTAATTCTGTTCTTGGCCACTTGTTAATTCTGTTGGTTTCCCTTCACTGTACAGTTGTGTAACACTTCAGGGAGCAGAAGGTGCTGAAGGATGTGTAGGAGCAGAATGGCTCCTGCCAGGAGCACAGATGGTTGGAGAACAAGCCACCCTCAGCAGCCACGCTGGGGATTTTGTGTTGGTATTTTCTCCTTTTCTTTTCTTTCAAACCACGGTTTTAAACTGGGAGTCATTGAAACAGAAATAATTGGATCCCTCCCACTCCTTCCTGGGGTCTGTCTGTGTGTGTGCTCTCTAGGCATGCAGTGTGATGGCAGCAAAGCCAAGGGGTGTTGTCTTGCAGGAGGGAAGGTCTGGTTTTTCCATTTACCCAGGGAGCAGGAAGCAGCTCTGCCCTGAGCAATGGCACATCAGATCCCATGGGGTTCTGTGTGGAATTGTTCCTGCTGATTTTTACTGTTGTCATAGTTAATAGGATCTGTGCTAAGTATAATGGCCTGGAGATGAATCTTTTCAGAAACTGGACAGACTCCCTCCTTCTCCAAATATTGTTGTGTCATGAACAAGGCTTTGGGCTGCTGTAGGACAGCATTAAAAAGACACAGCTCAAGGTTCCTCCCAGTGGGAATTAGGAGGCAAATTTGCTCTGGCAAGACCTGTGCTGGTGCATGGAAAGAAATGGGAGGGAGGATGGAGAGGCAGTGGGTGAGTCGCTCTGCCAGTGCAGCGGGGAGCAGACTGGGTGTACGGGTTTGGATTGTCACTGTCTCAAGAGCTGGCCCACAGAGAGTCTTTCCTAGTGGAAGGCAGTTGTATGTGTTCATGGAAAGCCAAATGCAATGTGATTGTTGCTTCAAGGGATACAATTTTCCCCTGTGTGTTGACAGATGTATTTGTGCAGGTTATTTTTCCATTAGCACTTGGGTAGATGAAGGCAGCAGTGCCCTGCAGGTTTCCTCATGGAGGTGTTGGTACACAGCTGCTGTGTACATAAAATAACTTGGAATATGTGAGATATATCCCTGAGTTAAGATGAAATGTGCTGCTGGAAAACATACAGTTAAATATTTTATTTTTGTAGAGTAAACTGTATGTGCACATATGTGTGTATGTATATACGTTGTGAAGATTTTTTTGTTTTCTTGGTGATGAATGTTTCCATATTGCATTTGTGTTGCTAGACTGAGTAATTAGGAGGTCTGATATGGAGCTGAGATTCCTGGTTTTTTGTGTTTTATCGCTTTATTCCTGATTTCCAGCACTACTTCTGCCTCACACCTGAGATGTGAACGCTCTGCTTTGCCATAGTGGGCTGAGTGGGCTCCTGCTCTGCACAGCAGCCTTCTTGGAGAGCTAGGGAAAGGCTTTGCCTTTGGATGTTGTCCTGTAATAAGCTGCTCATGGGATGGTTTTGTTTGTGAGTTTTGATGCCTGCAGATGGGAATATCCTGTCCTGATGGGTGAGTGGGCAGTGGTTACTGTCATGTGTGCTGGGGAAGGCAGAGGCTGCAGGAGCCACGGGCCACCCTCTGATTTATCCATCCTGCAGTCTCCTGAAGGATCAGGAGGTGCCATTAGAGCTGCTGTGTGTCCCACAATGAGCCTCTGGAAGGCACCAGTGGATGCTGGTCTGATCAGCAGCTGCAGGAATTGGGGCAAGAGCTGGAGACGCCCTAGAGTGGTGCTGCCTCTGTTCCTCTCCTGGCATTACTTTGCTCTTGCACAGTGACTCACGGGAATAATGAAGAGTTTCTGGGGGGAGAGCTGAAAGTGCAACGTGCACTGTGGTGTTGGAGGGGGCAGAGCAGGGGCACACAGTTCATGTGTTGACTTCAGCCATGATGTGCCCCTGCAGGAGGGGAGGACATGGACTGGGGATGGGGGAAGGGAATTTGCCAACAAATATGCAGACATAAAGACACTGTGGCTGGGTTGACAAATTAGTTCTGCATAGCGTTCATTCCAGTGCTCTATGACTTAATTTAAAAAAAAAGAAAGCCTCATTGACCTTGGTTGTGGGATACAGAGTTCACAGCCAGCCCCGGGACTGGAGCAGGGCACAATGGTGGCATTGCTGAACTGGGCTTGGAAAATCTTGCCATCCTCACAGTCTGGAGGAATTATTTGCAAATAATTTGGGGTTTGCACTTGCACTCTGGAAATGTTCAAGGCCAGGTTGAATTGGCCTTTGAACAAGCTGGTTTAGTGGAAGGGGTCCCTGCCCTCAGCAGGGGGATTAGAAGTAGATGATCTTTAAAGGTCTTTTCTAACCCAAACCTTCTCTGATTCTCTCCTGGGATTAGGGAATTCAACCAACACATTTTGAAGAGAAGAGAGATAAAGTCCTAGGAATTGCCATTCTAGAGAGCATCTAGAGGATGTGTCCATGCTCTTTCCCTAGTGAAGTGTGGAGTCTCCTTTTTCAGCTCCCAGAGAGTTTCTTGCTGCCAGAAGTCCTTCCTGGGCTCCAGGAAGAGGCAAAGGGGCATACTGCAGTAGGAATAGGTGAACTTGCATTGGCAGGGGAAAAAACAAGTATAAAATGTTCCCCCTTTTCCTACCTATGTTAGGAGGTTTCCATTTCAGGAAGGAAGTGTGGGTCTGTTCTCTCATACCTGGGGGTGGGAGAGCCCAGTGGTGTAATTAATGCTGCACGCCTCTGCTCCACAGTTGTAGACTGTAAACAGAGCTGATCAAATGATGGTGTGGGAGAGGAATTGTTTAAAATAAATTTTAATAAATTATAAATAATGTATGACTTGCTTCAAGTCTACCTAGCCAGGCAGCATTTCCAAGCTTACGAAACACAGCCTCATATCAGTAATGTTCATGTGAGCAACTACCCGGGTGGTTTAATGCATCTCATCCATGTTAAATTTAACTGTTGTGTACAACAGTAAGGCTCTAAATCCCAGTCAAAGATCAGGGGTTTATTTCTTGTGGCACTCAACAGAGGATGGCTCTTATCTAGAATTCCACAAAACCAAAATTCAGTGGCCTTTTTGACGTTTGGACAGGAGGAAAGGAGAAGATTTCAAGTCTTGCTTCTAATTGCTTTGTTTGTCAGAGGCTTGTGGAGTAAAGAAAACTAGTTTATTGCTCTGTCTGATTCACAATAAACTGTTAAGAGTATTCACAAATAGACCATTAAAAAGAAGAAATTAGAAGCATGGAGAGGAGTCAGAAGTCCTTTTGATGAAGACAGCTCTGCTGGGATTTGTGCTCCCTCCCTTGGCTGACCCAGAACAAGGCTGAGTTTGGGGTCTCAGCAGGAAGGACTGGAGTGAGCACAGTGGGGATGCATGAGGTACTGTGCTGAAGTCAGGATGCTGCTCTATTACTGAACTTATTCCATTCCAAGGTGCACAGGCATTGCTTTCCTTTTGTTGCCAGAGTGCAAACAGTCTTAAAAATGTACAGTTTGGCTAAAATGTTGGGATAGCTGGATTCAGAAAAAAAAGAGATGTTATTTAGCTATTATGGAAAGGAGATAATAGTGTGAGTAAGAAATTTGACTTTAGTGGAAGTTAGACATTTAAAATCTTTGTGTCTCAGCTATATGCTTCTACATTTCCTTCCTGCAGGAATAACAGCACTTCCCTATCCGCAGGGAAGTTGTGTGGATAAGCATCTAGTGTGATGGAAGCTGTTTAGATAAGCAGACTTACCCAGGGTGGATTTCCTTTATACTAACAAAATCGGTATCAGATGGAATACAGAACAATTCACTGATGCTGCGAAAGCCAACAAATACCTTTTTCATTCCTGTAGATGACAGAACCCCTGCTTATTTTTCTTTATTTAAGAAGTGTTTGGGAGGCAGAGCAAAGCTCTGCTATTGCCTCCCAGCAAGTGACCTAAACCATTTAAGCTGAAACATATGACTCCGAGGAAGTATTTTGCAAAAACAGATGCACAGAAAGTCAATTTCCTATTCATATTTTGTTGTGGCAATTGGTACTTTCAAGAGATGGCAGACTTAAATTAGCTGGAAAAGTGACATCTTTAATTAGGAAAGCCTCTCTGCCAGCACATTGAACAGTTGCCAGTTTCTCAGCATTTAGGGACCATTGATTGCCAACAATGGCAGCTAAACTGCTTCTGGGTAGAAACTAATTGAATTTTCTCAAGTTAAAACGAGGATCTGAAGTTAAATCAAGACGAACTCCTTTGCTTGCTCTCATTTTACTTACTGCTGTGATATTCTCAGCAGTCCAAGGGCTCTGCTAGATGTTGGTGAATGGAGCTGCCTGGGGCACAGCTCTACAAATTCCTCCAGCCTCAGTAGTCCTGTCACTCACAACACAGATCCCTGTTGGTCCTGCCATGCCATTTTGGTGGTTGTGTTCTCTTCTGGAGGACTTTTTTTCCTGGGGCAAGTCGCTTTTATTTAATCTTGTGCTGTTGTGATGGGAGCTGGTGGAGCCAGTCTGAGGAGCTGGGCTGTGTCCTCTTGCCTGAGCATCCCATCCAAGCCAGGGCTGCCTACCCGCTTGGGATGGGTAAACAGCCTGTGAAACTGGGTTACAAATTTGTGTGGGGCTTGCCAGCTGGACCTTCAGTGGCACGTGGTTGGTGTTGGTCCCAGGTCTGCTCCCTTTCCCGTGAGAGCTGAGCACACCCTGCGGTGAAGCCTCATGCCAGGCTGGAAAAGACCTGGGATCCAAAGGATTGCTGCCTTTGCTGGCTGCAGTGTGGATGCTTTAGCTGTATTTCTGTCCCTTCTTTCTGTCCCTTCATGTCAGGTGTAGCTTCTCTGAAGGAATTTTAGCACTTCCTGCACCTGTAAGCCCAGGAAGATTTGTCCTTTCTCTGAGCAGGTTCTCCTGCTCTTCCTGGTCATCATCCAGGCAGAGTTCTGGCACAATGTCAGTTCCAGTCCATCCCATCCTTCCTCTGTTGCTGTTGTGTGGTCTGAGGGATATTCCCTGATCTCTCCTATAAATGCTGCTGAAATATTTGGCTTCATGAAGAACCTGAGGGGAGCTCTGCTGATAATAATGATAAATCTGAAAAGTTTAGGATTATCTGCCCAACTTGTGTGGAAGCTGCAAATGCTGAGACCTGAACTGTCTGCCTCAGGCCTGTGCTTAGAAGAGGAACTCAGAGATGTAATTACATGTTTCCCAAAGGGCAGCTCAGTTTCTTATTTCCTTTTTTACCTTCATCCTGATTTATCTCCTTTTGCCCTCCTTTCCCTTAGCACGGGTTTTGGAGGATAGTCTCTGCATGCTTCCTTCATGGTTTGAAATATAACTCCAGCTGGTCTCAGGGGAAGGAGCCTGCTGGAAGATGATCTTGCTCTAACCATATATGTGTTTATTAAAGCTATTCAGCTCTGGTAGACTGTGCTAGTGCTGTAAGAAAATGATTGGGGTTTTGGTGTGTCTCCCACTTAGAATCAAGACAAAACTTAAACTTCAGGTTTTGGTCAAAATGGAAGTATTTTTTTTCAGCCAGCGTGTTTTTACCCCCAGGTATCTCAATAACTTTGTTTTTATGTTAAAAAAATCAGGAAAAATTTGGAGGAAGGGTGACTCCTGCCTTGCTATATAGCCTTTTCTCCCTGGCAGAATACAAGGAGCAGGAGAAAGGAAAGGCTTCTTGGAAGCAGCTGCAAGGGAAGGGTTTATTTGGAGTACTCAAGAAAGGCGACTTTGTGCGGCATCAGCTGAGTCTCTGGTGGGCAATGGCTCCCAGCTGTTGTCTGGATTAGAAATGTGTGTTTAAAATGTGACCCAGAGTTGGGGATTGTCCACTGACACAGCCCTGCCTTATGTATCAATATTAAAAAAGCTCGTTCAATGTGTCTCCTCATGAATTATGAACGTTTGATTTCTGTTTGAGTCTCCTTTAAAAGAGAAAAACCCCACAACTGTTGGACTGGGACAGAACTTGAAACAGATTTTGAAGATTGCACAAGGAAAAGAATTCAGTTAAATCTTTTGTTAGAAAGAATCCTTTCCTCAGCAGCTAAGGGTATTATTCATCTTCTCCCGTTACCTTCCAGCATTAATGCAGAACAGAAATATTTTGCTTATGAAATGTACATTCTTTCAGGTATTTTAGAAGTGGTTTATTCCCATTACAAATACAGTGAGAGGAAAGAAGATCCTTACCCCTCTTACAGACCCACTGTCAGGAAGCTATTCCTTTTTCTTCTCTTTCTAGTGGTAGATAGGAAAAGTACAGAGACTTCTGAAACTATATTATCTCTGGAAATATTAAAGGAGATTTTCTCATCACTGTGTGAAGTGGCAGCAAAAATTGCCCATATTTGGAAGTAAGGTTTAAAGGAAGAGACAGCAAGATGTGATGGTTCCCTTAAGAGAAGTGTTCTGGGAGTCATCTGCACGGCAAGAAAAAGGGACAAATTGCTGGGGAGTGCACGAGGGTTTTAAATGAAGCCTGCAAAAGTCTACTCAGCTGTTACTAGGGAATGGCAGGAACAGATGAGTGCCCTGAGGAAATTGAAATTTCCTGTGTTTCTGCCAGCCCAGGCACCAGGATGTGGAAGGCCACAAGAGTCCTGCAGTTGTGCTGAAGATGAAGAAGAGGATGGACAAACAGGTGGCTGCTGACAGGGGGGTCAGACTTGACACTGCTGACATTGAAGGGAGAGAAATGAATACTGAAAAAACATCATGAGGCAGAAATCCTGGAGAATGTGTGAAGTGTTTCTTCAGGGGAATAGAGAGGTCCTGGATGGTGATACTCAGAAAGCCCCTAGAATAAACAAAGCTGTGTAAGTGTTGCTAAAGATAGAAACCCTGGCCTGTGATGTGGGTCTGAGGAGTTCCCCAGCAAGCAACAGCACTCTTGACTTTTGATTTAATTTGAGATTTTTACTGTAAAAAAGCCACTATTTTAACTGCTATAAAGCAGATTTCCAGTAGTCAAAGCAAGCAAAATGGCCAAATTTTTAAAATAAAACTGAAAAGACTGGGGAGAAAGTCAGTTTAGACGAGAAAACGAAATGTTTTCTCCCTCTCATAAAAACGCAGAGGTTTGTTCAAGGAAGCTGTAAAACCCAGCAAAAAAGACTATCAAAAAGCTTGTGGTACCACAGATAAAGCCTTCCCTCCTGCTGGCATGGGCTGCGCTTCCCAATTCTTTGATCTTCTGCTTAATTCACTTGGGGTATGTGGCATAATTCAGATTTCCACAAAGGCTCGAAGTGATTTGGTACAGTCAAAGACAGAGCATGTAAGGGGTGGTTTTGAGAGATGTTTTTCTGTGCTCTGAAACTTCTGAAGTTCATTGTGTGGGGCTGGTGGGGAGGGAAAATCCCAATAAAACTAATCATTGAATGAAACATGATCAGGGGTTTAAATGTCAAAAAGCTGAGAAGGCACCTGGGCCTCTCTGTCCATGGAGCTGTTGAAGTTGGCTGGTGATGAGATAAAAAGAGAGATCTTCTTAGTGTCTGCAGTCAAAGCTGTTTTCCACAATGCTGATGAAGATTTACCCATTTATTTTACCAGTTGGGTTTTGCTGGTTGAAAATGAAGGATTGGTGCAGGCTTTTAAGAAACTTGCTCAGATTTGAGATGGGCAGTGCAAAGACATCACCAGTGTGGACAGCCCTGGGCCTACATAGACTCTGCATCTCTGTGTGTGAATGTCCTGTCCAGAGTGTCTCTGGTCTGTGACAGTGGGTCTGTGTCCACCTCTGCTCTTTGTAGGAGGAGAAACTGAGCTTTGGTGTCATATTAAGGTGGTTAAGGTTGTGATGTGTAGCTCATCTCCAGCCTGGAAACAGCTCTTCTACTGTTGGGACAAGGCAGTTTGATCCTGGGACAAGGCTGTTTGAGCTAGAGAGGTTTTCTTCCTTTTCTGCACATCTGAGAGATGAGTAATACACTGTTTAATTACCTGCTAGGGTGCAGGTTTCCATTATCCTGCCCAATTTGATGCTTCTGTCCAGAACACAGCCTTGTGAATGCCCTTTTTGCCTCCTGAGGTTTGCTAAGTGTGATGCTTTGAGAGGAGGTTTGCATCTAAGACATACGAGAACCAGACCCTGTTTCAGTGTCAGTGCAAAAGCTTTTAGTCTTTCTAATATTTTTCCTTGGAAAACTACTGATTTGTATTGCAAATGTGTTTGTATACTTCTTTAAAGTCTGGTTATTTTTCTCCACCAAATGGTATTCTTAAAGTATAAATGCAGTTGCCTCATCAGAAGTTCAGCCATAGAAGGTCATAGAACTTACAGTCAAGAGCAAATTTTAATAAGGTCCCAAGGTCCCCAATTAATTCTCTTTTTTTTCTTTTTGATATACTCATCAGTGCTGGGCCACCAGTTGCATTGAGTGTCCTTTAAAAATAATTAATACTGCAATCCCTTGAGTACTTTCAAGGTAAATAAGTTTTGAAGTTAATCACAGTAATGGTAAAGAGATAGAAACTGCTTTTTTCTGTACTTGTTGTATATAACTATAGGCCCATATAGATAATCAAACATTTCTAGGCAGATCTGGATCGATTTAGAGATTACAGCTGAAGCAGGGGTTGAATTGCAGCTGGATGTTGTTGAAATTGTACAAGCTCTCTTCTTGACATTTTTTATATTCCAGCTTCCTCTTGCTATTTTCCTCTTCCCTATGAAATCTTGTATTATCTGCAGGTTTTGAAGACTTCTTTTTCTAATCTGGGTTGCTTTTTTTGTTTTGCTCCTTAAATAGAGATTTGAGAAAATGTGAGAGTATTACTTGACAACCAAATTATGTTGGAGTGAAGCGAGTTGACTTTGGTGCGTGGAGCTGCATCAGCTGGTCTTCTGGCAAAGTACAGTTCAAGATGAAAGAGTGAAAAATGCTTTATATTTAAACTTCTGGGGAAACACTGGACATGGCCTGGTTGTTATAGTGAAGTTATCTTTAAACACTGGTGTTTAATGGAAACACATTGTTTCTGCCATCACTTTTAGTTTGGTTCAGGAATGTATTTTTACGTGAACCTTGCATGTCCCCACTTTGCAGTCCTGGTGTGCTCTGTAGGATGGACTCAGTGCAGGGGCTGAGTTCCTTTCCAGTGAAGACAGATGTGGAGATGGGCTCCCGTGGTTTGCCTGGTTCACGCTGCTCACAGGTGCTCAGTGCTGGACCAGATCAGAGCTGGTCTCACTGAGAAGGGCCAGAAGGCATCAGATGTGGGGGTTTGGTCCTCTGCAGCCTCTGCTTCCCTGCCCAGACCTGCCCTGTCACACTGCACTGCTACTAACAAAGACCAAGCTGCAGATATTTGTTCCATTGGAGTAATGGGCTTTTCTTTACCACTGGGGTAAGGACAGAGCCAGTGTTTCAGTGTCTGCTGGAAATCCCATCCCAGATGTAGACAGTGATCTGCTGAGAGCAGCCTTCTCACCACTTGCAGCATCCTACATGCTTTGGTAGGTAGGAGTCTGGCTATTAAGAGCAGCTGTTCCAAATTTTAAAAAGGTACCTTGTACAAAAAAATATGTGCTGTTAATATTTAACATCTTAATTACCTGTCTAGTTAATTTACTCCGTTTCCTGCAGAGTCCAGCTTTTTCCTTTTCTGGAACATTGATGTGTCTTGCTTTTAAGAGGGTCTTCTTACTTGTACATATGCTGCAACCTAGAAATACACACATGAGAAATTCATTTATAGGTGAGCAAGACTGGATTTTTGTATTCTGAAGATCTAATCAAAGCTCATTTTAATAATGTGATTTGTCTTACATTTTCTACCAGGTCTAAACCTTTAGACTTTTCAGTCTGCTTTCCAGTCATTATAGGCAGATTTCTGTATGAATAATGCATAATTTTGCTTTAAAAATCAGTCTACACAAATCCACTTTATTTTCACTTTTTATTGATTCCAACCTTGGTGGCTTGCATACATCAGAAATTTCACAACTTAAAAATGTGTCTGTCCCTACAAATGAGTCATTGATCAAAAAAGGTTAATTTCACTGACTCCCTTGAATTTTTCATTGTCTCTCTTTTTTGTTTCTATCTAAGTAGTAAAAGCAATTTCCATTTAGAAACTTCAGTTGTCAGAAGAGTAGGGTTTCACTTTCTCTGCTGAATATATGGGCATACGATGTATTCATTTAAATACAAATTCACAGAAACAATTTACAAACACAATTCACAGAAAATTTGAACTCATTGCAGTAGTTTATTATGGTAAGAATGCTCAGATCATGCTTCCATTCCAAAGAGATTAATCTGTTGCTGACTGCTAATATTTAATTCATTATAATGTTAAGTACAAGAGAATTTGGTATTTTTTGAAATGGTAAAGGAAACACTTTTGACCTCTACTAATGAAATTGCCATTCAGCAATTCAGCTTCCGTGCTGAAGCCTGTTTTCTCTTTTCCCCTCCCCTTCCCTTGATCTAATTTGTTTTTTCTCTTGAATTTCCTCAGCCCTTTTTTTCCCAGGCTCTCTGTCATCTCACTTTTTAATTACCTTTTTACTTTCTGAGGTGGATGTAGGAGGGATCCAAATGCTGACTTGGAGATAACAGTGGGAGCCCCTGTGAGCTGTGGTTCATCCTGGTGGGCTGGGAATTCCCACCTGAAGACCTGGTGAACTGTGATTGTGGACACAGGGCTGCTGCTGGGTCTTTGCTGACCTGCTGTGATTGTTTGTGATGGCTGAGGTGTAGTCTGGAATCAGTGCCCTGTGACTGTATGAATTAATACCTTTAAAATAGAAAACACTTCTCAGCTTACACAGATCTCTGTTTCACATTGGCAGCAGCCCCTTCAGACCAGGTTTTCCCACTCTCCTTGAAGGTGACTGACAAAATCTGCAGCAGAGCTTTGCTGGAGAGATGGAAGGTTTGGGTTCATGTTTCCCTTCAGAGTCCTAGCAGGAGCTAAAGGAGAATTTCTGCTGTTATTTTAGCAAAGGTGATTTCTGTAAAATTTCTGCCTTTCAGCAGGGAGTTTGAAGATCATGGAACACAGGAACACACGTACATGGAACACAGAATTTTACAGAGGATGTGGCAGAACTTGCCAGTGCAGTAGCAGCCCCTTCCACAGGGAAGAGGGACCTGGTGGGCTCCCCTGGAGCAGTGCAGATGCTGCTGTGAGTAGAAGACAATGTCCCCTTGCTGCTGCTGCTGCCTTTCACTTGCATTGGTGTAGACACTTTTTTGATCATGATGCCTGGAGAGGCATCAATCACATCTGAATTATTTGCTGCCTCAAAGGTTTTATTGTGCAACACCTGTTTTTCTGTAAACCCAGGCATGGTGTGATCTGACCAAAGCCTGGAGGGAAGCACATACTGCCATGCCACTTTTATGTGCTGCCAAACCCCTTACAGTGAAGTGCCTTTAAAGCAAGACTGTCACTATGGCTGGCTGAGTGACAGAGGAGCCGTGCTGACCACTCGTTAGATGTTTGGCTAGCTGTGAAATGCCGAGGGATTGTTATCCTCACCTGTAAGTTCCTTAACACAAGATGTGCCGTAAGGACCGTGGCTCTCCTAAGGTAGCTTTAATTAAAGCACAGATTCTTTCATTAACATCAGAAGACTGAGCAACATCAAGGAGAGCTCAGGCAGTGTCAGAGAAGCCCAGTGGGGTGAGGGATGATGGCGTGGTACACAAGTGCTAAAGGAAAGATAAGCTTTCCCATCTCAATCTCGGTCCATCTGGGGCTAGACCATTGTGATGGATTACCAACATGTTTGCAAGTAGCAGTTGTGTGACAAACCCTGTTTTCTGTGTGACAGGTTTTGTTTTCCCTATAGAGGTGCTGGCTGGTTGGACACTGCCCTTAGGTGCCTCTGGCTGAGATATCCCCATGGGTGTGTTCCTGGTGAGGGGCCAGGAACCTGGTTCCTGGTAGCCACACAGCCCTGGCCCTTCCCTTGCTGTTACTTCTCTCTCATTGTTCTTGATGCTTACAGGGGCTGGCACTTAAATATGCTCCATGCAGCCTGGGGCACTTTTGCTACTGATGAAGTGGGTGATTTAAACAAAAATGGAAACTGTTCCTGTCCTTCCTCTGGTAGTTCCAGCCTTTCTTCTGTTTCCTTAGTGGGTCAGTGGGTTCTTTGGAAACCAGTGCCTGAGCTGGCCCAGCAGTTGGCTCCGTGCTGAAGCAGAGGAGCTGCTGGAAACAACACATCCCAGTAGATGATATCTGCTTTGAAATGCTCCCAGCCCTCCCAGTGCTGGGACCCTGATCTCCTGGCCATGTCTGTGGTAAGCTGCCTGCCTGGCACACAGCCTGCTAACATGTCCCAGCAGTGCAGGCTCTCCCTGCTTCACAATTTTATACCCTTCCTATGAAACAGAAATAGCAATGTGGATGTATTTATTCAAAGCATCAAGGGGAGAGGCCTTTAGCAGCCTGACTGGCTGTGTGACATTTACCTTCTCCTGTCTGTCAGGATTTTCACTGCTGAAATGAGGCTTGTGAACAGCTCCTCTCAAGACTGCTTCTTCAGCCGGGGCTGAAACATTGGGGATGCTGGGTAGTAATCTACTGACTTCATTTTATGTAGTGAGACAGTGTCCTGCATATTTGGGACACTTCCATGGCTTGTTTGTCATCATTCTTCATCTCATGTCTTTTGGTATTGTAAGATTGATGAAAGAATTGCATAAACATCCAATTTCATGTACTCTTTCTTAGGACAGCATTTGAGTGAAAAGTGGATGTTTATATTGAGTCCAAAGTAAGGATTTTTTTTCCCCCCCGAATTGGGCTCTAAGAGCTGGATGTAACTGCATGCAGATTTCAAAAGACAAAGATGTCCCATCTTCATATTGGGATTATTGTTTGTTTATTTATTTATTTATTCTGGCAAGGTCAAAAATATGAAAACACAGGGCTGCATTAAAACCTTTGTGTTATAAGTGAGAAGACATACATGACTTAAGTGGACTCAGTTCGTAGGGAGTGCTGGATTTGAGGCTCTCTCGTGGGCCCTCCTGCCTGTCCCCAGGTAGGCTGACCAGGAGAGGCAGAGCTGGGCTCAGTAAGTGCCAGAGAAGAGATGGAGCTGGAGCACTCAGGGGGTTTGTCCCAGCTGAAGGTCGGGAAGTTTGGTGAGGCATGGGAAAGTCTGGGCTTGAAAATACTCTATGGTGAAATTTCCTGAAGTATGCTGCCTTGCTCTCTGTTCAATTTGAGTGCATAAGTGATGAGCACATCTTTAAAAATAGGGGCCAGGATAGAATGACTAGGAGGATTTATTTATTTTTACTAACATAGGGGAGATTTCTGTGCTGGTTTTGTTTTGCTTGTTTGTTCTGGTTTCCATATGAATCTCCATCATCTCAGTACTTGAGAAATCAGTGCCCTGGAGATGTGATCAGCAACTGCCTGATGTTGCATTCTCTTTCTGCTCTTCTAGAGACTACATGGATGTGCAACATCATACTTATTTTCTGACATTATAGTAAGATTTCTTCTGGTTTCTTCCTGGATATTGCTCCTAGCATTGGACAGGACTCATAAATTGGAAAAGATATTAAAAAAAAAAGAATGTAGGGAAAAAAAGCAAATAAAAATAAGGAATAAAGCTTAACACATACATTTAATATAATACTTACACAAACTTAATTATTTTCCTTAAGCACTGGCAAGGTTTTTCCAGAGAAGGGAAACACTGCTTACATTTTATTAGCACCTTTGTTACCCTGGCCTTTTCAATCTAACAGCAGAGTGTAGCTTGGGGGAGGGTGTTACAGCTTATCTTCTACTCTTTTGACACCTTGTGCAAATTAATGACAAAGCTCCACGTAATGTACAAGTGAAAATGAGGTTTTGCTGGTACTTGAAAACCCTATGCTAAAACTCCAAAATGAAAATTCTCTTTTCTTGAGCCCCATGACCTAACCCCCCTCCGTGAGCAACTGGAGGAAGGTGGGAGAAGAAAAAAGGGAAGGGGGGAAAGGAAAAGTAATTTTAAGTTTTTCTGAGATTGTGACTCATTATTCTTTAGCTCTCTGGAATGCCACGAGACTTTTTTAAGCATCCCTTATTTGTCACTTGGCAGAAAGAGGCTGATAGCTTGAGACTTGAATTGTCATTTTATACATAACACACTGATGGATCCATGCAAAAACAAACCTACTAAAATTACATTTAAAAATGTATAAAGACACCAAATAAACTTAACAGAGAGCTTGTCAACATTATTCTTAATTCTGTGACAAAAGACAGGACAGAGGGAGCTGCTGGGATTGTGCCTCTTACATTTGCACTGATTTTTTGTGCCTGCTCCTGTTGCTTTCTAGTTGCTGTCTCCTAAAATGGAATGGGCTTTTCCTAGCATCAGGTAGAGGGAGGGAACTTGTCTTTTGGCTCTTTGGAGGCAGAACAGAGAATCCAGCTAGCAGGGAGCTGCTTGAAATCGGGAGTGATCTCCCTCATTGAGCAAGGTGTTGTGTCAGTAATTTGCTGTCAATATGTGTTTGAATTTGAACATGAATTTGCTTTTGGGCATGCCAGCACTTTTTCTAGTCTGTGTCCCCACACAGTTGGAGGATTGGCTTTTAATTGCATGAATGTCAGCCTGGATGTTTGGACTCTTAAAAATCTGCATTCAAAATGATCTTTTTCTAACAGGGGCCAGCCAAGGTATTTTAGAAGGAAGAAAGGTTTTCTCAACACTCCTTTGTCAAAGCAGACATTGCAGTCTGGGGTAAGATAAGGAAGGGTCTCCCTCACACATTTCTTTGCCCACTGCTTGTATGAAAATGTCAAAATATTATTTTGTGTAGCCTACCTGTGCATTTTATTTTTGACCACTATCATAAGGATATTTACTTTGTTCTGGAGCTCTCCATGAAGTATCAGAGCCCTTTTCATGCTCATACTTGCGTGCGCAGTTTTTTGCTCTGTAATTCTCTAAAGTTTTCTTACTTGCTCTGGATGGCTTTTGCAGTGGTCTGATTGATTGCTTGGGAGTTGAACACTCCCATGGAAGTACTCAGTCCACTAAATCTCAAACTGAAGCTGTGCCTCAGTGACAGTTAATTGGGAGTTATTTATGTTTTTCTGCAGGCAATAGGTACTATCACTGTTTTCCTTGGAGTAGCCTTTAAAAGATTCAGAGATTGGGTCCCTTCTACACTAAACAACATTTAAACATATTGAAAAAAGGGTTCCTGTTCCAGAAACTTTAGAGGTAAGTAATGTTTTTACCATGAAAAAGCAATCCTGAAAATACATATTGAATAACTATTTCAGAGGAGCCAGGGAGAAAATTATTGGTCATTCTAACTACTTCTGGATAATGCACTGCCTTGAATTTGAAGGGGAAGAACTTACCTGGCCTGTTATCAAGGGTGCACCAAACGGAATATTTGAAAAAGTGATGCTTTGAAGTCAAGCTGCAGGTACACAGTAGTAGGCTGTATCCTCTGACTTGGCATGTTGACCCTGACTGTGGAGATCACTTGGTAACTCTTGGAATATGTATGCATGTATATGAGAGGAAAAAACAGAGCTCTCAAATTTCAAGAAGAGAAATTACTGTATCACTGCTTTCTCTCTGACCTTGAAAGGTCTTGAATTATTAAAGAGTCTCTTAAAAGTGCAACCTAGTTTTTTAACCCTGTAACTTTAAAATGGCATGACCATTGTGAAATTTAGTTCTTGAACCATTAAAGCAATTTTTTTTCTGCATTACTTTAATTACAAAAATTGGATGTTTCTATTGCTTTAGAATGTTTTATCATTTTAATTAAGATTAATCATTTTATGTACACTGCAGTGCTGTGAATTCAGGATACCAAAAGTTTTAACAGCTCCTAATACTCTTGCAAAAATATCCTTGAGTAGCTGAAATACTGGGGGAGTTTCTGATAGCTGAGTACCACCTGAGTTACTTACATGCCTAAGTTACAGAGGGATCCATGTAGCTTTTAAATACACTGGGGTTCAAAGGTATTGTTTATGCTGCCTGTGAGCAGAAAGCAGACTCCACTGTGAGGACTGAGGCTGGACCAAACTTTGGGCTGCTTAGCAAACACAAATTTTGGACAGCTTTGGCTTGAGCAGATTATGAAATAATGATCTAAGGATGGCACCTCCATCCTCTTCCTTGGGTTAGAAGTGTTCATACAAGAAAAATTTCCCACGTTTTTATCTGATGCAGGTGGTGATGTGTTGTAGTCTTTGCCCCAGATTTGCCCTTCCTTGATACAGTGAAGTGGAATCAGGACTACAGCTGTTTATAGCTCATTATTTTATATCCCATTTATTAACATCAAAGAAGTGGCATGTGTCCCCAGTTCCTAGGTTTGGGTTATTTTTTGTTCTCTTGTGCATAAGTGAATTTTATATGCTGTAGGAGAAACTTGCAATGGAAAATTCATCCAGCCCCTCCTCACAGGTGTGAACCTGTGTCTGTGTTTCAGCAGGTACCAGAAAATGCTTCTGCTACAGGAGCCACTTGCAGGCTGTGGTCAAAGCTGAACCTTGGCTGTGGCACAGCTTTAGGTCTTGCAAATCCCTTTGAGTTCCATCTAACAGGGAGGCCTTTGAATTCTGGGTTATTGTCAATGTTTACAGCAATGTGATTAGAGCCAATTAGTGACTTGTGCTTTGTGTGTGCTGAAATAACAGAGATGTTGTTTTCCCACTTTGCTAAACAGGCACAAGGCAAAGAAGCTTTCTCCTGACCCTGAGGAGGGAGCCTCAGTGAAAGTCCCCCTGCATCAAATACCCATCTCTCCCTGCTGTGCAGGAGTGTTTAAGGGAAGCAAGCCTGGGAATGTCCAAGTGTGTGCTGAGAGGAAGAGCAGG
The DNA here is from genome assembly GCF_017590055.1 of Onychostruthus taczanowskii. NCBI lineage: Eukaryota > Metazoa > Chordata > Aves > Passeriformes > Passeridae > Onychostruthus > Onychostruthus taczanowskii. The sequence continues at coordinate 7,360,366 of NW_024498462.1, forward strand.
GCAGCTCTTTTCACATGTGCGGGCCAGGGTCCGTCACTGCACGTGTTTTGCGGTTCCACTGGAATACTGCAGGGCAGCATTTGATGGCTGATGTGATTTGTTGTGTGTGAATACAGATGCACTTACTGCCCTATAGCTTGCGTCCATGCAGAGCTGCTTCAGCAAAGGCTGGGGGAAATGGGAAGAGGTGGAAAGGAGCAATTAAGTTTGGCCTTTCGGGAAAGCAGCATCCTGTCGATTCTGCTGTCATCACATCCAGTTTTTCTCCTTGTGCGTTTGTCACAGATCAAGCCCTGCTACCCACTTTTAAATGTAATTGCTGTAAATGAGGCACTCTCCAATTCCAGGCTCCTGCACCATGCCAGAGCTATGCAAAGGTCCTACAGGAATCCTTCCATTCTGTCTCAGGAACAGAAATGCTGCCAAGAAGCATGAACTATCACTTTTGCTTCCTCCATCTTAATAAAACAGAGACATTTTTCAAAGTTAATTTCAGAATGTTCTTTGTTGTCAGAAGTAATTTGGTGGCCTCAAAGGGCTGGAAACCCCATCTCCTGGATAGTTAAATGCACTTTTGGATATTTGTGATGTGATTTGTGGTGTGTAAACAGACAGCTTCCAGACTCCATGCTCTCTTTATCTGCATCTGTAAACTAAAACCAGTGTGTGTTTTAATTAGGAGATACAGTTAAAGCTGTTCAGAGATGAAAAATTGAAAAGAGACCTGCTTGCAAGATACATGTGCCTTCTTTTTCTGACATGTACTTATGAGCACACCCTTGGAGAGCAGGAGCTCCAGCTCTGGCTCTGTCTGTGGGACTGGGGCTTGGGGAGCTGCTGGCACTAAGGGCTTAGCTTAGGGATGGCCAAATGTGCAGGATTCTTCCACTGAAGGATTCCCCTGCATCTCTGCTGATGCTGGGGACCAGGGTAAGGCTGTCCTTTGTTGGCAGAGATGAAGCTGGAGCAGGCAGCTCCACCACTGGGGTCTGTAATGAGAATTGCAGAGCTGAGGACGGTGGCCCCTTCTGCTGGGAGGTGCCCTGCAGAGCTCTCCTGTGCAGGGCCAGTGTGTGTGCTGCAGCCAAAATGTTGGAGGGTGTGCAGCTCCCGGGAGAGGAGAGGCAGTGCCTTGTGTCTCTGGACCTGTCCCTCCTAAAACTTGCACAGCAAGGGGAAATAGTAACAGTTGGTTTCTGCTCTGTGAGAGGAATTAAGCATAATAATGTGTTAGCCTAGACTGCTACCTGCCAGAGTTAGACAGACTCAAGGCTGGGATAAAAAAAGATTGTCATCTGATTTTTCCATCTGGATGGGACTGCTCAGTTTGCCTGCAGCCTGTGTCTCTGGGGGCTGAGGCAGAGCGATGCTCCCGGCCTCGCAGGGGACGCATGGCCATTCCTGTGGGAGCACCAATGCCTTCCTGGAGCAAACTGAGATTAGATCCAAGCATGCTGATGGAAAACAGCCTGAAAATACACACAGTGGCCAAATGGTGCCTCTTCCCCAACTTGCTGCTCACAAAACTCAGGTGATTTCAGATGCTGGGTAGGTTTATAGAAAATGTTTTTATCCTGCTTGCCACTGGTTTAAAAACATTTTAAAAAGAAAATGAAGTGGCAGTTGTAAAGTATCCAGCATATTAATGCTAAAATGATATGACCAGAATCCTGTAAAAAAAGGATTTCTGCTTCATATCTAGAAATTAAACTGTATGCAATTATGACAAGACCATTGAACCTTTGTCCAGTCTACCTGTCCTTATCTGTTCAGTCAAGCTTCCCTGAACAAATCTGTTTTATAGTAAAACCACAAAAAATGATTAGCACAGAAACAGTATTTATTCTGATTATCCTTTAGTGGTTAGACTATTGCAAGAGTTAAACCTCATTTGCATCTTTCTGCAAACAGCTGTGGCTGTAGAGAGCTGTGGTATCACAGACAGCAAGGCTAATGTGTAGGGTGTGTGGTATGTCAGCTTTCTGATCTGGCTGGTTAGGCTTATAATTTCCTGCCAGTTTATAACAGCCTCTGGTTCTTTGATTGTAAAGAAAAAGGCACTTTGGGGCTTAGGTAGCAGGGGAATTGATTTACCCGAATGTCTTTCATCTGAATGTGATTTGTTAATTTTAGATTTAAAGACTATGCTGGTCTTTCATTTATCTGCTTCAGCCTCAGGTTTGCTTCCTTGTATGTTTTATTTTTAACTGCAAGGTTTTACATCCGTATTAATAAGTCATCCAGGAAATATTGTAGTACTAAATAATCTGCACTTTCCAAGTGAAATACTTGTCAGAGTTTGCACAAATAAAACTGTCTGGTTTGTTACAAGTGACACAAATAGAACACAGTCCAATGGAAGAGACAGTCTTCAGAATAGCTTTTCAAGGATTCCTTATTGTTTTGCAATGCATTTTTTTGTGAAACAAGAAAATTACTTCAACTTACAGCCCAACCTGGTCATTATTTAAAATCACCGAGTCAATTTTAGTCTCCAACTTTTCCTCTTCATAAGTAGCTTTCTGGATGGCAGCATGGAAGCTGCTAACTAAATTTCAATTTTTAGGAAGGCCTTTAGTCATATAACTAAGGGTGATAAAAATCCTATTTAATGGGGAATACTCCTTTGCCATGGGCTTGATCAATAAATTAAGTGGGTTAATTAAGATGAGCTGTCAGGACCAAGGACTGTCATGAAGTCAGGCCAGCAGAGTTGGCCATTTATCAGAGGCAAAAGTTTGTCAAGAAAAGGCAGGCTTTAATGGGTTATTCTGGAGTGCATGCAAATGAGCAAGTGCCTAAAAAAATCCAGCAAGGAATGTCTGTCATCTGATCACAGGCAATATAAAAGGAAGTTGATATGTTGGCACAAAGTCATTAAATTTGCTTATCAAACTTCTTACTGTGAATTTTTGAACTTCAGGTTCTGAGGAGATGAATTGGCTTGTGAGTAATAGTCTTAGGTATTTCCATTTTTCACTCTTCACTGAGAAATTCAATTTGTTTTATGTTTTGAGATACATATACACACAGACAAACATATACCTATATATGTATGAAGTGGTTTAAAATGCAAGCTTATTAAAAAATAGGAAAGCTTTTATTGCTTTCCGAGCATTTGCTTTTGCATTGGAATTATGTTCTGCAGGTAGAATTCAGTGCAGAGATTGGAGGCAGACCAATGCATTCCTGTCATTTCAGCACAGGAAACTTCCAATGTCATTTGTGCTTGGCTCTGTGTGCTGCCTACAGGAGAGTCCTGTTGTTCCTGCACTGTGAGGCTCTCACGCCTGGGTGCTGTGGGCATCTGCACGGAGGACCCTGATGAGTGACCCAGGCTGTCTTTGGACATTATTGGAGAGGAACATTCAGCAGAGTTTCAGTGCTCACTTACTGAGGGTTGAGAGACAGAAAGCCATCAGTGCTCCACATCTCCAGTGTGTCCCTGTGACCCTTAGGCTGCAGGAAGGTGGTGGCAGTGTTTCTCTGGCAGCCACAGGTGTGATGGCTGATGAAGCTGTTGTTGAGGAGCCCCCGAGGCTGGCACGGTGTGAGCAGCAGAGCAGCAGCAGGTCCTGGTTCTGCCACAGACCCCGTTGGCACCGCGCGCTCCTCTGCGGATGCGGTAGGAGGGAGCTGGTGCGCGCTTCCCGATGTAGACAGCGAAGCAGTGCACAGAACTGCATCGAAGTTGCATCTCTGTTTTGGTACTTCCAGTTTAGCTCTAAAGCCCTGGCCATATGGATGCACTCCTACAGTCACTCTGGAGGCAAGCTGAGAATAAAATGAGCTGTGTGCGAGTGCTGCAAGCCTGTGTAAATGGAACCTGCCTGACAAACTAGAAACATGCCTTTTTGATGTATAACAAAAATAAAATTCTCTCAAGGCATAGAACTTTGTGTATGTTCAATTCCTGTTGATTGAATAGTTCTCAGCTCAAAACAGCAAGAGGGTGAGCCAGGGATGCTGGTACCCGTGCAGTGATTTATCAGGAGATATGTGAAGATGACAGTGCTGGAAAAATGCGCCCAGCCATGTGGGCAAGGCCGAGCTCTTCACTATAGTTTGGAGATGTCATGGTTTGACACTGGCCAAATGCCAGGCACCCACAAAAGTCACTCACTCACCCTCCCCTGCCACGGCTGGACAGGGGAGAGAAAAAAATTAATGAAGTGTTCATGAGTTGAGATAAGGACTGGGAGAAAACGCTCCAAGGGCAAAACAGGCTCAACTTAGAGGTGCAAAGTGAATTTATTACTAACAGAATCAGAGAAGGATAATGAGAAGTAAAATAAGCCCTTAAAACACCTTTTCTTCTCCCAACCCCTCCCTCCTTCCCTCTGACAGTGCAGGGAGACAGGGCATGGGGGTTTGGTCGGTTTGTCACCCAAGGTTTTCTTCTGCTGCTCTGGGAGAGGAGTCCTTGCCCTGTGAGACCGCGTGGTCCCTCCAATGGGAGACAGTTCCCTGGGAACTTCTCTGGCACAGATCCACTCTCATGAGCAGCAGCCAAACCTCACCTGCTGCAAACGTGAGTCCCTCCTCAGGCAGACAGCCCCCCGCTGTGGGTGGATCTCTCCATCCCCATGGGCTGCAGGGGCTCAGCTGCTTCACCATAGTCATGACCAAGGCCTGCAGAGGAATCTTGGCTTTTGCACCTCCTGTGTTTCCCTCACATGTTTCTCTTCCTCTTTTCCAGCCAGAAAAAACTGCACCCCCTTTGTTTTGATTTTCTTCTTAAATATATCATCACAGAGGCGTTCCCAACCTCTCTAACTGGGCCAGCAGCATGTCCATCTCCAAAGTCATCAGAGATCAGCTCTGTCAGACATGGTGGAAGCTTCCAGCAGCTCCTCACAAAAGCCACCTCTGTGGCCCTCCCACTACCAAAAACCAGGCTGTGCAAAACAAATGCAGGAGACAATACTTTCTTTGCAGCAAGGGTGAGAAGATTCAAGAAGGAGAAGGGACTTGCTCTTTCCTTGAGGTTGTTCAGGAAGGGTTGAGTACAGGGAGTGCCTGACCTTGGCTTGCTGGAGTGTACCTGGCAAGTGGAAGAGGATGAAGATGAGAGACTCTGATTGGTGATAACTTCTGGATTGCTTTCTCTCCCTGCTTAATGGGGCAATAAGAATCCCTGTCCCACGCTGTAGTCTCAGGTTTTGTCTTGGGGACTTTAGAAAATTTAGAAATGCTCCCAAAAGGCTGAAGCACCTCAGCCACGGTGTGAGCTGGGTTCCTTAGAGGGTAATTTCTTTGTGACACTGGTCTGTGGGTTCTTGATGAACATTTTAAAAATGGCTCTGGTACTTCAGCTGTAGGAAAGCCAGGCTTTTTGTTTCTTTTTTTCTTAAACTATTATCAGCAGCTGTGAAGTGATGCAATCCATATGCCGTATGGAGCACCTATATATAAAAATCTGACATATGGATGTTGTGAAGTTCTCGGAAGATTCCACATGCCTGAGATCACCCACGTGCTAAAAACATTCTGTTTGGGAATTAGTTGTTGAGATTTATGTTGAATTCCCATAGTGAAACCAGGCAAATTGTGCTGGGAATATTTGTAGCACGGAGTCAGGTCTGATTTACTCTTTTTGGTCCCCAGTGGAATACCATAGGTTTTGGGAAGTATGTATTTGGGCTGAAAGTTTTCAAGGTGTCTCTACAGAAAACTTATATTGGATTTCTTAACCAATTGGATCTGAGCTGTTTCTAGCTTTTGGTTCTTCACTGTCATCTCCTGTCCTCCCCTAGCTGTGGGCTTCTGTCTCCATGGGCAATATGGGAGGGGGAGGATGAGGCACAACATCAGTGAACACCAGGTTTCTCAATTAAGTCTTCAGGACTTGCAACTCAGATGTGTTGTTTTGCTGCATAGACATTAAGGCAGCCTACTGGCTGCTGTTTCTGTGGGTCTTGAAGGTAAGGCATTCCAATGGATCCAGAAGTTAGTAAAGCACTCACTTTGCAAGAAGCTTCTGCCTTTGCTAACACTGATTTTCTATGCTGCTGTAGCTCATCATGTCAAAATGTTTATCTGGAAGTTCTCCATGGCTAGCTAGCATGAGTTGGCCAGACTTTTTTTTTTTTCCTTTTTTAAAAATCTTTTTTTATCCACTGGGACAGAAATCCACCCTTCTACTGCTGATTTGGCTGGTGCAGTGGGGCTGGCTGCACTAACCTCCCCGGGGAATTCGCCATGAGAGCGTGTGACTGAGCGGCAAGGTGGGCATAAGGCATGGTGGGCATGTTGGCTCCACACAGATGGAGACTGACTGAGGATTGAGTGAGCAAATGGTAAGGAGGAAGGTACATATAAACTGAAAAGACTTTTCAGTTTTACTCACTGTTTAAGAAGCACATAGCAAGTGCTATAAAAATACAGACGAGTAATATGTAGTTGGTTGATCCTCCCCTGGCCTCAGCAGAGGCAGATGGAATTGGACCCATTTATCTGCTGGTTTTGGGGCTTGTTCAGAGTGAGTGTGAATACAAACTCTGCTGCTGCACAAGGATCATGATCTAGGGAGGGATTATACCCTTGGACATGGTGTGCCCCCAGATGTTTGTACCAGTTCCTGAAGTTTTCATGTGAGACATCTTAAATTGCTGCTGCCCTGTCTGTCGATTTTGTTCTTGTGGAATGGCAGAGGATTGACAGTGATTTGGATCCTGCTTTCTGAAATGCTTAGTTCAGGGCTGTAGTGATGTAGTGATGTGGAGTAGCAGCAAGCAGCACACTCTGGAGCTTGGTTGTTTAGGGGCCCATGTTACAGATGTATGTAAATCCCTTTCTTCCCAAAGAGATGTCAAGGTGAAGTTAATTCCACTACCAATAAATGTTTGTTGTAATGTGTGAAGCAATAGCAGGAGAGTGAGCCTAGAGCATGTGTACATCACTTTAATTTGTAATCAACCTGGAATGATTTCTAGTTCATAGCTGTGTCTTAGTTACTTGCACGTGCTGTGCTACAGTGGATTTCACTCGCTTAAAATCCTTGTCAGGGAAGAAACATTTTTCTGGCTTTTATTTGCAATGAAAGCTGTTCCCTAGAGTCATGTCAGCTGCAGAAATCCAGACCCCAGCACAAGTGGCTGCATTAAAAACTGGGCTTTGGGCTCCATTAAAATACTGTGAGTGCACATGTCACAAACAGAGACAGGCAGTGCAGTAGCACAGACACTTGAAAGATCCTGCTTTGAAACTGTGGGGCTTTTGAAACTGTGGGGCTTTTGAAACTGAGGTTGCAACCCTGGAGAAAAGAAACAGCTATCTCCTCTCTTTGCTTCTTCCAGCCTCTGTCAGCTTCTGGCTTTAAATTTTCTCTGAAATTATGCACTTGTCTCTTGGTAATCTTCCCTCATATTTTAATTGGGGATGGCAGGTGAGGCATAAGGTCAAAGAACTGGAAATGACCTTGTAAAACTGAGACAATGGAACCAGAAAGATGGCTCTTCAGTTAAAACTGGTGATAGTAACTGCCAAATTTTTGGGAACGTTTGCAAACTGGTGATTAGTTCAAGCAAAATTACATAAAATTGTTGACCTTTGAATATAAACAGGGCTGGAGGACTCCGAGAAGAGAATGGCAGGGCTCCAGTAAGAGAGATGTGTCATGACAGTTTAGTCCACACCGTGTAGGCAGCAAAGCATGCTGATGGTTAATGCTTCTTTTTCACATTTCAGAGAAAAGTACATGTCCTCTTTCTGTTTCACGTGTTTATGTGAATGTTTCGTGTGTATATATGTGTGTGTATGCATGTCACTCCCATGCATAAGTGGGGTGCATGCCCTTCATTGCCTCTAAGACGAGGGCTGCCTGCTTGTTCTGGCCAGCTTTTATAGATGGCACATTGCCATGATGTAGGAGTGCCTTTTATTTCTGTAGCAAGCCCTGTGGCCACCACTTGTTTAATAATAAGTCTGTTTTCCCTCAGTTCCTTCTAGAGGTGTCTAGACCAACTATGGGAGCGAAATACGTCCTGTAAGGAATTGTCTTTTTGGGTGTAAATAGGACATGATGAGGGCCAGCAGACACAATTCAGAAAGCAGTCTGGACTTGGACTTTCTAAAAGTCTGCATCCCTGTCTCAGTTCAGGACACCTCATTTCCAAAAGCATTAAGAATTTCCATACAGCTTTAGACTGTCTCCAGTTCCTACCCACTCAATCTCTAATTAAATGTAAGAATTTCCACTTTATGATTAATCCTTCTTTTCAGGGCAAGTTGCAAAATAGTTGAAAAAGTAAGACTTATCTGTCTGCTGCTTCCCTTCTGCCTTTTTAGTTTGCAAATGAATGTAGGGTCATCTTCTATCATTCGTCTTCTTAGAACTTTTGCCAGTTTTAATTCTGTAAAATGCAATAGTCATTCCTCATACTTATCTGTAAATTGCATTGAATCTTGTTGCAGTCATATTAGGTGGTAATGATTTATATGCCTTCTAATAATTTATTTGATTATGCCAGCTATGTTCCATTTCTAAAGAATTATCAAGCTAATGCTCTTGCATAGGGAACAAAGAAATATTTTCCATAGTTCTTACTTTGCCTTTTTGCACTTTGGTACTGTGCTGCATTTTTGGTTTATTAATACAGTGGTATGTAAGGATGAGGCTGACAATTTATTGCAGGTATTTCATGTTGTTAGACCCCAGGTTGCACAGAAGCTGTGTATCCAGAGGTGTTTTCAGTGTGGTGAATGTCACTGCTTGGGCGTTTCTGCCTTGTGCACATCCCCAGATTCTGCAAGTCTCTGATGGGAATATCTGTGCTGCGCACAGATGGGGTTGATGGCTCTGAGCTCAGTGGGAATGTGAAGGACAAATAACACTGTCAAAAATCTCAATGGCAAAATACATTGGGTTTTCCTTTCCTTTTCCTTATGCCCCAGCAGTTCTGTGCCCAGCATAAGGAGCTCTCTCACTCCCTTCATCGACAAAAGGCTGGGTGCAGGGAAATAGCTAAGCCCAGGTTTAACTTTAGGATTGGAATTACTCCTGTAGATTTCTGAGGCAATTATTCTCTCAAAAATAAAAAATAAATAAACAAGAAAAATAAAAGTATAAATAAAATAATAAAAAATAAATAAAAGGAAATGGGGCTGCTGGCGGGGGGACAGGGAGAGAAAAGCGCAGTAGGACTAAAATAAAGTGATTTTTCTATCTGGTGTGTTTCATACACTGGAAACTTTCAATATTTCCTTTCTTGATGGACTGTCTACCCTGTCTGTTTCTCTCCCTTTTGGAAATTTGTGCCCAACTCCTGGATAATATGCCTCCCACGCCAGCTGACAAAACACAAAGAAGTAGGAAGAAGCTTCAGCTCTAGGGGAAAACTCTTCTTTTCACGAAAAAATTGATGTAGTTTTTCTTTCCTTTTCCTTGACTTTCATATTTAGAGAAGCACAGGATGGAACAAAGTATTGCACAAGTGCAAATAATGTCCAACTTTTTTTTTCCTTGCTAAAATTTCTCTTTGAAAAACAGTAAGTTTCTTTCTGAATATGCTGGCATAAAATATCAATTTTTGGCAATGTTTGAATGCTGCTTTTTTTTTGTCATTTTAAAGTACTATACTGCTGAGATATTGCACTTTTGAACAGGATGAAATATGGTTACTTCTTAGGAAAAAAGCTTGTGATTATTCCAGAAGCCAAATTGTTGCATTTTCCAGAGTTCAGAATACAGGCTGGTACTCTGTGTGTGTGAGAGAAATAGTACAACTCAAAGGGACAGAAATGACAGGTGGAAAAACAGGAAGATATTTTACTCAGTGCACAAGTACCTGGAATCATGCAGATAATCAAACAAGAAATTACTTCCTAGCCAGAAATGAAAGCATCCAAGCAATGAAATTAATAATCAAAGAGGTATATGATATCCTCTCCTTTTAAACCAGGTTTTTCTTTTACTAAAGCACTTGAATTGAGAATTTGAGTCCTGACCCTGTGAACTGCCTTGCTCCCAGCTCTGCCCCTGAGTAGTTCAGCCCCTCTGATGCGTTGAAACTGAGGAGCCAGATCCGCAGCCGAGATCATCTGCCCCCAGTTACAAAAATACACTCCATGTCTCCTCGTCAAATATTTTGTTTCTCTTTTCTTTTCCATTATTGTTACTGCTTTAATTCTACCATGGAGTGTCACTGGGATTGGGAATGGGCCTCCTTAACGTCTCTGTTTTTGTGCTTTTCAACATTATTTGCTTTTTAACATTAGTGTAGACAGCTGTGTGCACACAGAACATCTGGGGACCTGCTGAACTGTAAAGCGTCCTGACATTGATGTTTAATTTGCATTGACATATTTTCACTTTTACTTTATACCTGCTTGCAGCCTTGCATGTCTTTTGGCTCTTCACTGTTTTACAGATGCCAGGTAGCAGGGAGCTGAAACAGAGGAATACCCTTGGTTTTCTGCAAAGCTCTGGTGTGTGAACAAGGAATTGTTCCCAAAATTGTTCTTGAGGCTTCTGAGGACTGTTTGTGTTTAAACAGTCACTTGTTGTTTGCTGATACTCTCTTTTTAAGTGTTATTGTTTCATAATGGTCATTTGCACTTGTACAGCCTCCTTGTCAATAGAGTGGTTGATGGTTTGCTAAGAGGCTGATTTCAACCAGATCTTTTCACAGACATGGTTATTAGGGAATGCAGCAATCTTCTGACAGATTTTCTACTCTATTAAGCAGGCACATCATCTCTGTGAATAAAAGTGCCTACTTTTACAAGAGTTGGCTTTGGTGTCTTGAGGCCATTTGGGTGTTTACAGTCAGTGCTGAAAAGCAGCTGATTCTGCAGGTGGCAGTTCCCTGGCTATCCCCAGATGCTTTTTGATCTGCAAGCACCAGTCTGGTGCCTTTGTCTCCCTGTGCGCAGGGGCAGTTCTGTTAAACAGGCACAGTAACCCAAACCAGTCTATGGTTCTGTGCATCCCATGGCCTTTTCTGGACCCTGGGAGCACAGCTGGAACCCTGGAAGCATGGCTGGTCCCCTGGTTCCAGGACTGCCCAACAGGGCTCTGCTTTGGGCCCTTCCAGTGGGTGATTCTCTTTTGCTCACAACTTCCTTCCGAACCATTGCGTTTGCCTGTTGACTAAATCCTCATTTCCTTGGGTCTGTAGTGAACCCTTAATTAGGGTCACTGATTTTCCCAGAGATGTGAAATATTTGTTTTGCACACATGTTGGCCTTTCTCTTATTCTTGAAGGCATGATGTAGCTGAATTGCTTCACTATCTGTTTCTGTTCCGTTGTTGATTAATCTGTTTTTCCACTAGGCCTCTGTTATGAGAGAAGATTAATATTACAGAGAAGATACTTGTTTGTTTCAAATATTTTGTTTCCTTTCTCTGCTGGGAATACTAGTATAAACACCAAGCAATCTGAATTTAAATAGCTAAAGTATTAGTGTTGCTGTTCCAGTTGCTTGTCATTACACTTGAGGATAAGGTTACAGCTGATTATATAAAATACCTGAGCCATAGGTTTTACATTCTCAATCAGCATATTATAGATGAACTATGCAAATCTGAGATAGCTTTTTCTTTTGATAATTGAGAGAGATTTTCCTTGGAGTATGCAAGACTCTTGAGAGAAGCTGAATTGCTTGTTTGTAATTCTGTTATAAGCTTTACTGGTATTTATTTAACATGCAGTTTATTGCTACTGAATATTTTTCTTATGGCTTGCTGTCAAAAGTGTCAAAACACTCAGAAGGTTGCTTCCAGTTTTGATACCCTCTGCACAGTGGCTTGTTCATTAGACCAATCTGAAGCATCCTCCATGAGCCTTGCACATCCTCATGTGCAAGGCAGCAGTGCACTTATGTGAAGAAAATGTAAATTGTTATTGCCTGAGTGGGCCCCTCAGCTCCCCACTTGACACTGAGGGTAATCAGCCAGCCCAGGGCCCAAAATGCAAACTGGCTTAGATTTCTCCAGCCCTTGTTCTGAGCCCCTTGGGGCCATCCCAGACCCAAACCGCCAAATTCAGCAGATCCCTGGTGCTTGGCTTTGGAGAGTTGAGGTTGGGAGCTCAGGCCTGAGTCACTTCTGCAGGTGTGGGCTGTTGTGTCCCCTGTGTTGGCAGCATGGCAGATTGGATTGCCCAGCTCTTGCCTTGGGAGTGTTGGTACCTCACACGTGTTCCCCCTGTAAAGCTGTGCCAGCAGCCCAGGATGCTCCCTGGTAGAAGAAGACCAGCACTTCTGGCAGTTAAATGCTTTTAACAGCATTAGGGAATTTAATGTGTTGGGACTGTGCACACAAAGGCCAAAAGAGACATTATATTTGAGTGAGGGGCCCATCACTGCTTCAGGCCCTTCAGCTTGGAAATCTGCTGAACCCACAGCTTGTTCTAGCACCAGGAGGCTGAGCTCTGCCAGGGATCATGCAAGCACCTGGGACAGTCAGGTGGCTCTTTGGAGACCCAGCTCCTAAGGAGCACCTGGCTCCAACCTCATCATCTGCAGAAACGGGACTTGGCCAGAGATCCTGCTGGGTTTTTACAGCCCATTTCATGTCTTCCTCTTCAGCTCTTCCTTGCAATGATTGTAAATAAAAGTGAAGCCATGCTGACACATGGTTGAGATTCAGGTTAAATTCAGTTTCAGGAGAAAAAGTTAAATATTAAATTCTCTATTTAAATAAAGCAAGTGAAACACTAATGCAGTAAGGAGTTGCAGCTCATTTTTCTTTGATGGCACCTGTGACCAGAGTTACTTTATGCTTAGCTCAGTTTGTTTGTTTAAACTCACAAGTTAGTTTCTCTATGGCTGTAGGGTAGACTCTCATGTTCATTAGCAGGAGGGCACTGCTGCTCCTGTTCCTCTCCTCAGTGTTTTACTAGAGGATTTTTGCAGCTAGAGATTGCCAGGCAGGATGGGAGAGCTGCCTCTGCCAAGGAGGTGTTATGGGGAACATTGGGGCAGCAGGACACAGCTTGTGCCGCAGTTTAGGCACAGGGATTCAGAGGCTGGAGAGCCCAACTGGGGGCTGCTGTAAAGCCCGTAGCTCTGGTTTGGTTGGGTTTTGTTCACCACAGTGAGTCTCAGTTCACTCAGCCATGCTCTCTGTTTGTTTTAGTGTTTGCAGAGTCAGCCTGTGGGGCATTAACTCCAGAGAAGATTTCTGTTTACCAAAATGGAAATAGCCTAGCTTGGGAGTGGGCTGCAATCCCTTCAGAAAACTCATCTTTAATATATTTCCTATAATCACAACTTAAAAACAAACACACGTTTCCAAAATGTTCTTCAGTTTTTCACCTTGGTATTTCTCACACAGGCATTTATCATCCACTTCTCCTTTTAAGTGCAGAGCTCAACGTATGCAGTGAAGAAGTGTCTTCTCATGCCTGATGAAAAGGATGAATGGATTTTACAGTGAAATTCCCATTGCTCTGGGGAGCAGGGATCATGCCAAAAAAATGTTCACTGACCTGTGTGACACAGGTGGTGTCTGTGTGGAGTTAACCCCTGATAGTTCAATTTGCAGAACATCCTCTCTTCCACTGCAAAGCTACAATGCTGCTTTAAGGTTGTTAAAACCTAGCCTGGCTTGGTAATCATTAGATTATCAAGTATGTGCTGGACTGGGTTGTGCAGGAATTTTGAGGTGCCTGTTTTTTGCCTGCTGTAGGCTGGGGCTTCTCCCAGTTAGCCTTAGCACTGGGTAGTTTAGTCCAGCTTGTGGCTATAAAATGCAGGTTCTGGCACCACTGGCTTAGCAGTGTGTCAAAAGGAGATGTCTAAATATTATTCCCCTCCCTTTGGAAGTGATTAGGTGGGTGGCTGGGTGAGTTGTTCCTTGCGGTGGGTACTAATTCGTTTCACATCACTGACATAAATTTTGTGCTGGTTTTTCCATCCTAAACTCTTAATTCGTTGCTCTTTTCTTTGCCTGAACTGCTTTCTTTTCTTCCAATTCTTCCTACTGGTTTTTTGGCTGGAAAAAGGTACTTTCTAAATTCTGATTCACTATTGCAGCTATTCAATCTCAGGGTGTGCCCAGGTAGTTACCCAGTGCCTTGTTCCATCATTTGTGCTGCTCATTCTTCACCCACTTCACCCCTTCTGCCTCTCTGCCCCATGGGGTGAGCCTGCAGCAGCAAGCTGGACCTGAGCTTTGGCTTTCTGTGCAGTCCTGGGCTCAGGCATGAGGGCTTGGAAAGGAGGGGGTCTTTCTGATAGGCATGAACTCTCTGGCTGAGCAGGCTGTGGAGGCAAGATCCAAAATCCTGAGGAGGCTGAAGCAGGATTTGTTTTCTGTACCTCATGTACTGCCACAAGCAACCTTGGTGTGTCATAAAGCAAGATGTGTTCTTGTTTGTATTTTAACCTGCCCTGGTCAGCTCTAGCTACAGAGGGGTCAGGCACAGAATGCAGTCTGTGGCTGCTGGAGCACGTTTGTGCTTCTGGGCAGCCTCCCTGTGTTTCAGCTGGAAGCTTCATATGTTCGACACAAACATTGCTAAATAGACATTTCAAGGTAGCAGATTTGCAGTGGGGGGAAGGTAGAAGTGGCCTTAAATTTGCAGAAATTTTTGACTGCAGTGAATCTGTGTACCAGGATGTTAAAAAATTTAACATGAAAACAACAGGCTGGCAGCCTGCAGTACTGCAGACTTAAAAATTAAAATGCCACCATGTTTAATGGAGCTCCCAAAAGTAATGATAAAAATGTAATTACTTCTGATGAGACACATATTCTATTAAGTAAAGAATATGGTAACTCTTAGTCGGCTTTGATAACCTGGGTAATTTAAAATGAGTTATATTTCTTAGAGCTCAATATGCAAATGAATTGGAGATTATATATAGTTAATATTTGCAGGATAAACAGACAATTAAACAATTTAAGTTGATTATGAATAAACTCAAATCGTTAGAGTGATTATGGCCATGCTGCTGTTTGGGGTCAGTTAAACTCAGGCTTGACATTGAGACCTCAGTTCTAAAAAGCACTTAGCTGTGAGGTGACTGGGCACAAGTGTTTATGCAGTTTTTATCTCTTGTGTAGCCTGAATGCATTCACACTTTGACTCCATATGTACATAAGTACAGCAGGAAGAGTTTCTTTTCAGGTTTAACACAATTTAATGAACACAATAATAAAGCCCTTACTTTTCTACTGAATTTCAGACGGTTAATTTTGAGAAGACACACATCTTTCAAAGCTGTTATTGAATTTGATGCTTAACTTCAGTCAAGAACCCACTCGTTTGTACAACAGAAACCATATTACCCAAATGACCAGTCAGCTGCCATGATGGAAACAAAATCAAGAATGGTTTTCTATAATTTGTTTGAGTTCTGATTCCACAATTTTCCCAGACTTTTCTCCTCTATATGCATGGTTTAAAAAATCCCAATACCCAAAGGGCTGAAAAACACAGAGAGAAAGTAAACATGCAACATTACTTCTGGCAGATCTTTTTAAAACAGAGATAAGTCTGATGTGAGGTAAAGCAGGATCAGACTTGCTAAGCGAATTTCAGTTGACAAATCTGACTGGAATTGAATTCACTGAAGCTGTGTCTGTAACAGGAATGAACTTGGCCAGACGATTACACTCCATTTTAATAGGAAATAATGAATATTGATTATGTCTGTGGCAGGTGTCACTGTGCCCTGCAGCAGTAGCCAGAGGAGGCAGAGGGGCAATAGGGTACATAGCAGTGGTCCTGGTTCCTGCTGTGTTGGCCTCATGGGGCTGCTCTGCCCCAGGGCTCAAACTGGGCAGGCTGGGCTTGGTGTGAGTCTGGGGCTTTCTGTGCTGGGGCTCCCTGGGGATTGGGCTGGGAAATGGGCACGCTGGGGCCATCTCTGTGGCTGAGGAGCGGGGTCAGTGTTAAAGGCTGGGTTTTGCTCTGAGTGTTAGAAATGGGGGGGATTAATGTTTGAGCTGTCTGTATAAATGGGAAGAAATACCTTGTGGAAAAACTACAGTGCTTATAGCTTGGTAGCTCTGGGGCATCCTAACAGAGGTTGACTTTCTAATGGACTTGGGTATTAGTAAGAGGAACCTATATGTGTCTGCTATGGAACTGCTGAGTATGGAATATTTATTGTTAGCTGAGCTATAATCAGAGCTATGGAGAGTTTAAAAATAGTATGGCCTGCTGGGAGAAAAAAGTAAGAGTAGGTATTATAATATATAGTATTTATGCCCACAGCATGCTTTTCTTCTGGGAGGTGAGTTTTAATTATAGTACGTTACACACATGGAACAGATTTTGGAGACACCTGCATGGCTCTGAGGATGAGGGACAGAGTGCCATGGCTGGGGGAATGCTTGGGAAGGTGTGGGAAAGCCAGCAGTGGCTGTAGGCAAGAAAGGGGCAGCGGGTCCCTGCAAGGCATTTCTTGTGCTTTAATGGAGTGGGATTTAAATTTAGAACTCGTATGTGACCCAATGTCAAGTCAGAAATGTGTGGTTGAAAGTGTATAATCAGCTCCAAGGGGCTGCCTTGTAAATCTCAGGAGTGGAAACTGGCCTCGGGCTAGCAGCCGTCTCTGCTGCATCTCTGCTTGAGTGAACTTTAATCTTGCTCTTTATCAAGAAAAGCAGTGAGAAAAAGAGGGGAAGAACGATGAACAGAGTGTCAGTTGCCCAAAATAGGCTTTGTATGGATAAAGGTGATTTTACTGAAGACTTTGCAAAGAGTTCTGTGTGCCCTCAAAGAAAAGCGAGTCCTGTTACGAAGTGTAGCAAGAGAGGAAGGGCCAAGAGAAGCTCAGAGAAATGCTCTTGTTCTGACTTTGGGAGCTGCTTCTGACTTTATTGGGTTGAATGTGTGCACAGCACTTCCAAAAATGAGGTGATGTCAAACTGGAATTCTACAATCTGGGACCAGTCTGCAGAGCACTCTGCACTCTGTACAGGGGTTTGTTTGCTGAAGCTGCTGCCAAATCGAGCATCTCCACGAGCTGCTCCTGGCTAGGGAGGTTTTTTTGGTGATATTGCAATATGAAGTCTTCATTGTGAAAAGAGGTTATCAGTGTTGTGAAACTTGTAAAACCTCATCAGCTCTACCTCGATTACTTGGGGGTGTATTGTAATCTGCCGTGCTTGAGACCAGAGAATATTTTGAGCCAGCAGTTTTTCGCAAGTCTCAAGACAATGTGAAATACAGAAGATACTAGTGACAAACGGAAGTTTTATCTCAGCCCAGTTTAGAGTCCTGGGAGCTATGTGTTTTGGAGCAATGTGCTATTGATTTCAGGAGAAGAGGCTTCATTTTGTAGGTGCTAAGCATAGACTTATTCAAAGGAAAAAGTTCAGTGTCAGTGAACCAACCAAGATCTGAAACTCAATTTGCTCCTAAGTGAGTCAAGTTACTTTTTATAGTTGTGGTCTGGAAATTTAGCTTTTTATCATTTTCATGGGTTTAATATTTGAAGTTTAGCAAACTACAAGTTTTGCACATGTTCACATATTGACAGCAAACATAAACATTTATATGAAGTAACACTGAAAATCTGTCTTCACACATTGGAAGGTGTCTGACTCCATTCTATTTTCCCTGAAGGAATATCAAAATAATTTTTTAAAAGGAAGATGAATATAAAAATAGTGGTTAGTGAGTATTCACAATATGTAGATCTACTAGAAAAACTTCTGTTTTCCATTTTTCCAGGAAAACATGGGTGACATAATCCCACTATTTGCGCACATACATTGTTTGTGGCCTAGAACCCAAGCATTAAAATAAGCAGCTCAGTTTGCTCAGCTTTTTAGAGTGTAGCTTGTAATATTCACTCAAAGAATTACAGTCTCATCAGTGCTGTAATCTCTTCCCGTGTGTTTTTTTTTTTTCCCTTACATAGCATATAATTGGTTTTTCTTCAAATCAGCAAAGTACTTGAGAAGAAAGAATGTACGGTTTTTTTCCTTTACATAGCATATAATTGTTTTTTCTTCAAATCAGCAAAGTACTTGAGAAGGAAGAATGTACTGAGACTAAAGAATGTACTGAGACTGTCTGCCTACCTTGCCTGGTAGTTTCAGTTGAGTCATGGCATGAGCAGTGTTGGTAGGAGAAACCTCTGTACTCCACATAAACTTATACACAAGCTCCATCATGTCTTTGCCGTGCATTTTCACACCCTTGAACAGTAAAAGAAAACTGGCACAAAATCAACTATAAACTGTGAAACCCCAAAGTATCAGGAAGGAATATGCATGAGTTATTTTTGAAGCGTTTGGCACCACCTCTTTTGTTAGGGGAAGGGTACTTGTGAGCTTCTGAGAAGTGCTCTGATGGATGCTGAAGCCTGTCATAAAGCTCTTTTGTTCAAAAAGCAATCTTGGCTAATGTAAGCTATTGGAAGAAGTGTTTACAAATAAACAGAGCGTTAGCTGTCTTCTGATGTCAGAGGTCTTCCTTTCTCTCCAACCCTGGCTATTTACAAAATTTTCTTGTATTGAAACTAGGTAAGTAGTTACAAAAAAGCTTTTTTTTCCCCTTTGACATTCATATTGGAGGAAAAAACGATTAAATTCTCTTTATCTTAAAGCTAATTAGATCTATTAATGATCTAGTAATGTTTATTCCTGTATGCTGTCTCTCTTATAACTATGAAAATTACATAAGGGTAGTGGCATCTGTCTGGGAGTTTTGCAGACTGAGAGAGATGGCCTTAAAGTTGAATCTGTTGGAGCCATGGATGCGGCTGGATCTGTGCAGCTCCAGTGCCAGAGCCAAACTGTCCCATGGCTCTTGGCTCACAAACAGGCAGGGTTTGGTGCCTGCAGGAGGAGCCAGCACTGTCACTGAATCCAAAATCATCAGCTGCCTCCGTGTCGGCGTGAGCTATCTTCATTTCCAGATCTAGTATAAAGTCTGGAAAAAAGGTTGCTCATCTAATGAAAAGAGTTTTAAAAACTCTCCGGACTAACAGTACTGCACATTGCTGCTGGGGTCTTCACTCCTTTAGCTGTGTGGGGCTGCCTGAAGGTATACAGATCCCTGAGCTCCTTGTGGGAGTGGGGGAAGAACAAAATATATATGGTGTAGTGGGGTTCATGTGTGTGACTGTAACAGACCACCAGGCTTTGATCTTTGGAGTTCCATGTTTATGAGGGAAGGTAGTGAATTGGAGACCTCTCTTGGTTTGAAAGACAGGCTAAGGAAATGAGGAACCTCCCTTGGAATGGAAGATGTGACCCCCCACCTACCGAATTATTATAATTTTTAAATTAAGTGGGCGTTTCAGGCAAAGATATGAGAAAAGGAGTAGCACTTTTTTACTAGTGTGTGTATGTGTAACTAGGCAAACAACAACAATGATAACAACAAACGAAGAACAGAAAACCCGAAAGTCTCGTCCTGCTCCTTACGCTCTTTCCGCTTGGCTGCAGTTCCGGGCACGGCCAGCAGGGGCGCTGCTGGCTCCCGGCCGGGCAGGACCGTGCCCCGCGCCTGCAGGGGGCGCTGTGGCGCCAGCTCGGCCCTCTTTCTCCACATGGCCAATGGCGGGCGCAGCCGGCGGGACGGGATGAGGAAGGGGCTTCCTTTACGAACCCCCAGTGGCAGCAGATCCCGATGCCCCCTCTGCATGGTGAAAGGAGCTGGAGCAAAAACCTCAGGAGAAGTGAGCTGGAATGGCAGGGCCTCCTGGCAGGCAGAGGGTGGAAAGCTACAGTGCAGCGCAAAGCCGGAGCAATGGCAGAGGTGCGGTGGGTGCTGGGCAGTAGCAGTCTGGCTTCTCAATACAGGACAGAAAAAGGCTCTTGGGGATCTTCTCTGTGGCTGGTCCCTGGGTCTGGGCCGTGCAGAGGGTGGGAGCAGCTCCCTGAAGGAAAGGAGGACAGTGCCAGGTCCTGGCAGGGCATGCGCTGGCTCTGGGCTTCCCAACAGCAGAGCAGCAAGAGAAGCCCAGCTGGCAAGATCAGTTACAGTGCCGAAGCAAAAGAAATAGAACCAAAAAGACGCAGGGAAAGCCCACAGAACCAGCAAAATCCCTGGTAGGAGATACTGGCCACATGTGTCCAGTTGAACTGCCTGCCAAAAGAGAGGGGCTGCCTCTCATTCCTCCCCCAGTTCCCTCTGGAAACCCCAGCCTGTCTCCCACTCATCGCAGCAGCCCTGGAGCCAGGGAGTGTGGGGATAGGGCAGGCCACCACCCCTGGGTACCAAACAAAACACAACAGATTAAAAACCCCCCAAAATGAGATGGGATAATAAACCATCCCCGAGACAAGAACCCAGATACTTCTTTTACTCAGTCAATGGGAAATGAAGCTGCCACTTTGAGTGAGTTTATTTTAAAGCTGAAAGCTTTGAAGGTCAGCCCCAGTGGAGTGACATTTTAGCCAAGGGCAGGAGACAAGAGATCATTCTGTGAGTGAAGTGGGGAGAGTTGTGACCTTAATGGAGTTGTAAAAGTTGAACAAGACACAATAGAAGTAGTTCTCATATCCAAGGAAGAGGTTTATATTAACTCAAGGAGAAAACAAGCAGTGAAGAAAGAAGTGTGAATGCTTCCCTCTTCTTTTTTTTTTTGTTTTTTTTTTCTTCCCTCCTAAAAAGCAGTTTTGCAATTGACTTACTTTTTTTTCCAGAATTAGTTCCTGTTTGGTAACCATCCTTAAAATAAGCTCTAACTCCAGGTACTCCACATCCTACAATCTTGTCTGATGTTGGCTGCTTCAAGTGTGCTGAAATTTCTCTGGAGGAAGGCAGTGGGGCAGTTGGCAATTAAAACAGTGTGACAAGAGCAGCAATGTTCTGATGGCCAGACTCTCCAGACTGAGATGTCTTATTTTAAAGATGTTTTAGGTTTATATCTTGGATATAGGACCTGTAGAGCACTGCTCATGTTAAATGCTCTGAATTGCGCACAGCATACAGAAGGGTATAATCTCATGGTGAAAGTACATTACATGTGCTTGAAACATCTTGATTGCTTGGGCACAGGTAGAAGCTCCCTTAATCCCACCTGCTTTACTGTAGTCAAATTTATTTAAGGTGTCTTACTTGCAATTTCTTTTCTCATAAAGAGAATGAAAAATTTCTTAACTCTTACCCAATTTAATTTTTGCTTATTTTTCCAGCTGAAACATAAGCTTTCCAGACACATTTCTTAGTTCAAAACACTGGTGTGGGCCTTTTTTCAGACTTTTAAAAATTTCCAAATTATTGTTTGTATTTTAATTCTTCAATACAGCCTCTCCATAGAGGGCCATGGGAAATGTAGGATACATGGATTATGATGAAAGATTTAACTCATCTCCCTAATGCAGATCAATGCACCATCCATTGATGCTCCTACTGGTCTACAGGAAGAAGCAGAATGACTTGGACACACTGACCAGTCCTCTTAATTCAGCTTAAACTCTGTTCCGTGTACCCTATGCCATGTTTCTCTCACAAGCACTGCTTGCTTTCAGGGCTCTGCCTGTTACCTCTTTGTGTAGCAGTGCATTGGTTTGTGCTTTCTCTGTGTGGGAATGGCACCTTCTAACAAGACAAGCAAACCCAGCCTTATTTAACATGTGTGCTTGAGGATGTGACAAGCTGCCTTCAAAGGAGCACCCACTACTTGAATGGCTTTCCATGGTACCCATAGCCATCTTTCTTTAATTGTGATTGATGTTTGGAAAGGACTGTATTGGTTTGTAGTTCTAATTATCTTTCAAAAATGCAAAAGAATATTATATTATCAGGGATAAATATTGCTTTGTCTCTATTCAGAAGTAGGAGACTGCAATTACAGGTATGCAGAGCACCTTAAGAGCCTCAGTTAATAAAACATCTGGGAAATGGGAAAAGATCAGGATCTAGTTGCAGGAATCTGATGGGGTCAGATATAAGAGCTGGAGTAGTTCTTCATCCCAGTAAGATGGGACCTCTGGGGAGGTGACTGAAGAAACTTGCAGTTGGCAGACTGGATTCTGAGGATGGCAATGTCTTGCTGTCTGTGTCCAGCAAAGCCTGCTTGAACACTAAATTGGGTGAAGTTGTTGGTTGTATTTGCTGTTATCTCTTGGCTGGTTGTAAAACAGGTCATATGAAGTCATGTAGATCTTGGAAAGTACTTGCTTGTGCTTTCTTTATCATTTAAGGAGAAAGGTCTTGTGCCTTCTCATAATCAGGCTGTTTGAGTGTGAAAAATGTACCTTCAGTAGTCTACTAATAGCTTGTTCTGTTCTTAATAGTCCTTTAATCTTTGCTTCTTGTAGAATTAATGATTAAAACTCTCTTTATGCTCCTGACTCCAGCTGATATAAGGTGTTACCTTTGTGTTTCACCCAGCCACTGTGCAGATCCTCCCACTCATATACTGCTGCAAGTTGAAAGCAGCCTGTTTTGGGGAATTTTGGACAGAGGGGGGATAGGCACATGCTGTCTTCATGTTGCTTCCCTGCTACCTGCTGAGACTCATTGCTTTCAGGGCTGACAACAGCCTGGTTTCACTTGTTCTGCCCTGGGTGTAGCTTTCCATTGTCTAGCAGCAAAGCAAGGACAGCTCATGAGATTTTTTAATGCTGAGAATAATTTTAATCAGTTGTAATCGCAGAAGTAGAGGGCTTGGAGGGGTGGAGGGTCACTGGTGATTGGCGATTGTGCTGCAGTAATAACATGGCATGAAGTTCCTGGAAAAACAGGAAGGTGTGAGCTGTGGCAAAAAACCTACCAGTGCTTTGGTGTGTTGTGGGAAAGATACCTGGACTATGGAGAGTTGAGTTTCAAAGATCAGATCCTGACATTGGGCAGCATTTTCAGGCTTGACATATGTTGAATCCCCTTCTTGTGAGACCACCTGTGTGAATCTCCCTGGGAATGATGTAAATGTCCTGCTGAAATTGAGGGAGGTCATGTTAGCCTACATATGAGGGATTTGAAGATCTCTAGGAGGTGATTCCCCTCCGTTAGAACTGTGTGCTGCCCACGTTAGTCTGTTGTTCTGAGAGAGTGTTCTCACATGGTGTCTGCTGTAGGACACTCACAGGAGTTCAGACATCCCAGTGTGTGCTTTGAAAAGAGCCATAAACCCAACTGCTTGCTGCTGACGCATGTAACCTTGCACAAGAAAGGCTCACAGGGGAAAGTCAAAGAACTTAAAGGGAAGTTATGTCCCAGCTCAGCTTTAGAAGCATTAGACAGCTTTCTTCTTCTTCATCAAAGAGTGATAATCAACTTTCTTCTTAGTGACAGAAGTAGCTGTAAAATAGTTCTTTTCTCTTCCACCCTGCCTTTTTTCTTGTGAGTTTCTTTATAGTTTGTTTTCCTTCTGTGTACACAATTTCTTCACTGTGTGACTTGATGGAGAGACTCTTTCCTAAAATAACCATTGAAAAAAGTCTGTAAAGCTTTTGTTGTCATACACAGAACTGCACTTGCTTATTATTTTAATATTTAGCTAAAATCATGGGGTTTTTGTTTTGAAATAGTTCATACAATTAAGATATAGGATAAGGGACTACAATACAAAAATATAATCCTGGGAGGTTATTCATTCTTGCAAAAAACAAATTTTGATGGAGTGTTAATTTTTTCAGTGCATTGGGAAATGATACTACAGAGAGACATACAGGGTGCAGCAGCTCCTTGTCTGGATCAAGCTTAGGTCATTTTCTTGGGACTGAGAACCAGCCTACAGATTAGTAGTCTAATATTGTGACTAAAGTGTCATTGCAGAATCACTGACAATGGTTTCCTGTAGCCCTTCTTTGAGAGGTGACAGGGACAAGTTGGGTATCCCAAGAAGAGCCAGTGTGGCCTAAGAGAGCCAGTTGTGACTGCTGATGTTTTCTCACTCCAAATATGTTTTTTGTTCACCAGCCAAACATTTTGTATTGCTGTTTTTATTGTTGACAGTATTTTATCTATGTCTTTATCTGATGTGACTCCAGGTAGTTTTGTTTGCTCTGGCACATTAACTAGTGTGAATTTTTGTGCAGCGGTTCTTCATCTATTTTGACATGTGTATCTGTCATTTTTATCAATTTTTGCCAAGACCAGACTGGTAAAATCTTCATCACAGTATTTGTTCTGGAATACTCTGTGTGAACCTCTTCACATGAATTTTCTTTCTTGGTGGCTGAACAGCCCTGTGTTTTCTGAAAAGGAAGATTTCATTTATTTATATGCTGATGGAGCAATTTATTAAAATGCTGGCAATAGTCAGTCACTTGTTGATTGTTTTCATCGCATTCCAGTGCAAATACCCTGACTGATATCATAAGCTTGGCCAAATGCTGGGCAAACTGAGAGAACCTCTGCTGCTGAATGCAGGGCAGGTAGAAAAAAAGCAACCAAGACCCTGAGAACCAGAGAGGTGCAGCTGGTTTTGCCCATGATGGCATAGGAAGACTGTCTGAGCTGGGAGTGACATGGAGGTTTCTGACTTTAAGCTCAAAGTATGGCTTTTGTTGATTGCTCAACCCTCCTGATCTCAGAGACCAGCTCACTCTCCCATAAGACATCATTTTGATTTTGGTTATGAAAGAGTTTGTTTAATTTTTTAAACTATTCTGGTGTTCTCCACTATAAGCTTTTCTGCCTCAGTAAGCCCAAACTTTCCTGTCTTTGTTTCTGTTAAAGCTGACTGAAAAATATGTGTGGATGAGGAGTTGGCACAGCCCAGCCAGATTTGCTTTTAAGGGTACATTTCATGACTTAATCTTTTTACTCCATTCAGAGTTTCTTTTATATTCAGTCCCTCCAAGACAACCAATATCTCTAATTTTTCACATCCTCAGTGGAAGGAATTAAGCAGTCTGAGGCTCTGTCTGCTGGATTTACTGCTGATCCACTGGAAAATGTATTCTCTGTTTCTTGCAGGTTTATAAAGATACTATTGGTATGATTTCTGTTAGGTCCTGGGCATTAATGATTGGGGGTCTGATAAAGCTGGACATCGACTTTACCCTTGTAATTTGCTTCCAACATAATTTGTTGTGTCCTTTAGTACTCAGTCTTTGGCGCTGGGAATAGGGCTGGGAATAATCTTCCTCTTGCATTTGGGCTTCTCCAGCATGTGTGAAGGTTTTGTTCCACTAGCAACACCAGATTTGCTGCTCTGCCTGCAAGAAGGCACCTGTCTGCTTCCCTAGTTGTGTTGCTCCTGGAAGGGAAGAGGAGTAACAATGTGAGAATCTTTCTTACCCCTGTACAGCCCCACTGTGCTCCTTCTTCATGCCTCCCTCGCCTGCTGCCTTCATCCTTTGGTCTTGAGCTGCTTAGGATCTGTTTCATGTCTATCCTCCTCTGTTGCTTTTCCTCTGAGAGCACACTGAAAGAATAATGGGAGTGTTGGAGAAATAAAAAGCAGTCTGGGAACAGAGACTGGGGGTAAAGGGAAGGTTGTAGATGAGAGATGGGAGATGTAGCAGGACACAGAGCAAACAGATTCCAAAAGCTTCTTTTTCTGCTTAACACAATTAAACCTGTGAAGTTTGCTACAACTCTAATCTCAGTCAGGTACTTCAGTCATATGGACAAACTCTATGAGTTTGTGTATGAGGAGTTGTACTCTTTTTTGTTCTGAGTTATTATTTAGAGAGTCCTAATGAGCCATGATTGTGCTTAGGCTAATATCTGTCCAAGGGATTGAAAATCAGGGGGAACAATTATTTGAGTGCATTATTGCTTTATCTTCATTTCTGCCAAAATCTGAAGGGTACTATTACTGTAAGCTGACTATAATAAGTTGCATCTGATTTTCTTTTAATTAGTGAATTGTTACCTCCTGAAATACTGGTTAATGCCAATTAAGAAACTGTTGTGTGATAGGTCTGATGTAGTTCTGGTAAAATTCCTCACTGTCTGAATAAAGGGAGGGAGAAAAAAAGAGTAAATTAGCAAGTTTTTTCTTGATGTTTTTGACTTCCTGACACACTTCTTTAATAAGTGTACAAAGTGATTCAAATTCTCTGGCTGCTGTTGAAGGTTAATTTGGGATAGCTCTGTTCCCTAGCCCTCAATAATTCTTCCTATTCAAAAGGGTGTGGGGTTTATGAGTCTGACTCTCGTGCTAAGCAAAGTTGTAGGTGATGTGGAGCACTGGAGTTTCTATATCAGTCCTGATGACAACCTTCAAAGCCCCAGAAAGTGATGAAGGGACAAATCCTCACAGGGATTGGCTTCTTAATGCTGAAAGAAAAATTCACATGTTGTCTCTGGGTGCACTTGACACATCTGGTGAGTTTTTTTCGGTACTGGATGCAGCGTTTATGGTTGATGACCTCTTGGGTCAGTAAACAGGAGGTGGAAAACAGGGCTTCTGGCGCTAAATACAGTAACTTCAACAAGTTAAAATAAGATGCTTGACCCTAGCAGAGTGATCTTTGTACTTTAGAAACAGCAGGCCTTCTAACACATTGCAGTGGCTTATGTAATAATCAGTGAAAATAGGTAAAACATACATAAATAAAAAAAATTGACATGCCATTGTCATAATTTTTACATATAATTTGAAAGGCAAAATGATGTTCTGTAGTAATTTCCTCTGTTCTCTGCAGCTTTCATTCTTGAGTGTCAGCAAATGGCTCATTAAGAGCTAATATTAAATTCGCTAGTGTATGAAAGGAATGGGCCCCTGAGCCACTGATTAAAAAGCAAGGTAGAGAAGGCCAAAGCATTTAATTGGAAGCATGAGAGCTGTTAATCCTTTTGTTTTTTTCCCAGTCAACAAATTGCTGTTAAAATTAAAGAGGGAGAAAGGCTGTGCTTTTTCAGAATGTAAAAGGTTTGTGAAGAAATCCTTCAGGCCCTCCTGCCTTGCCCCTTGTGAATGCAGAATAATTCACTGGGAAGGGACAGTTATGACATACCAGAAGTGCTTCAAGTATTGCAGAGTGTAAATATGAAGGTTTGAAAATGAGGAAATGACAGATAATGCATATTTGTGACTGTGTGTGTGACTCCTAGCAATTTTTGGTAGTGACATTAATGTTTTGAGAACCATTTAACAACATCTCCTGAATTGCTTTTTTGGACAGCTGGCAGTCAGAAGAAGTGGCAAGATGTTTTTCATCTCTTGATTCATCCCTCTTTGATGACATTGTATTTTGTTGTGAAAAGATGAAAGCACCTTCCCAGGTTCATGGCTATGCAGGAGGAAGGTGCAGTCACTCTGTTTACTCCAGAAAAAGCCTTTTGAGCATTACCTTTGATAAATGTCCAGAGTGGCAAAAGGCTCCTGCAAGGCTAAGGCTTGTCCCCATCCTGGTTCAGTTGTGCTTGCACTGTTCTTGGCTGTGTTGTGTGTTGTTTTCTGTGTCTTTTTTTATGTGGTGACCATGGCTGGGACAAGGGATTTCTACTCCGAGCCCTGCAGTCTAGTGTCTGGCAGAATGGTGTCAGCTGTAGTTTGGCCTCTAAGCATTAAGTCCATACAAATTTTAAGTACTAATGTGTAGTAGCATAAGGGACTGAACAAAAATAGACGTGTGGAGAAATGAAGAGGACCTGTTCTCAAGGGTTTTAACGAGGGACCCCCAGGAAACAAAGGGAGTACAGAAAGGGCATCTTTGAAACAATGACTGCAACTAATAAACTGCTAATGTATGAAGTGTTCAGCAAAAAATGAGCCTTGGAGCATGGGAGGGAGATCCATTGAATAGTTCAACTCTGCAGACTGTTTTGATTAAAAAAAAAACAAAACAACAACAAAATAAAAGAGAGAACATATAAATATATAATGGCTATAAATCACTGCATCACTCAGTTATTCATATCCGTACAAACCCCCTGCATTTATTTTAAGAGAGAAAAAACCAAAAAGGATTATTTCTCTTAGTTGTTTTTTTATTATAAGCAATAGAGAAACAGTGGTAAGTGATCTTTGTTCTTTCACAGCATTTGTAGTGTTCATTTATTTTGAATGCATTACTGAGTCAGTTCACTGGCAAAATTTTTTAAACACTAGCATTGACCTTTCAGCAAATGGCACAGAATAATGGTGGGAAACAATTTTGTTTTTCAAATCATGTATTCCTGGTGGACAGACACATGCTCTGTAACCTTGAGGACATGTCAGAAGTTCTTCCATCCTTCTGTGGATGCCTTGCAGTAGTGTCATGGGTAGGGATTATTCAGTGAATAACTGCAAATAAAAGTAAGAGGAAACCTGTTAGCATTCATGCTGAAAACTTGAGATTAATTAAATAAATGTTTCAGTATGAATTATTTGCTTAAATCCTTGTAATGGGACAACATTTCCTGCCGATGTAGTTTGATTGACCTCAGGGAAGGTGAATCACTGCAATAGAGAACTTGGCCTGTGATTTCTTTATAATACAGTGTTGGCTCTAATTTACTATCCATTTTTTATCCCGTTAATCCCAAATTAAATGCCTGGCAATAGCCATTATATGGCGGTGGATGACTTGCCAAGTCTGAGAGTGTGTACACTGCCAGCTGTCGTGGTGCCGAGCTGACCCTCGTGCTCTCAGAGCATGCACCTTCAGCAGTGGTGCCATCTCTACAGAGAGGAGTCTGCTGGGAAACCTCAAGAATGAATCCCTCCCCACCTGCAGCAAGTCAGATCCCCACAATGTTTAATTGTTACTGGTACCCCTCAGTTGATGATTCTTTGTCCTCCAGGCTTTGGTGGAGCTCCTTTTCTCCTCGTGCTGGAGCAGGTGAGTAACGTTTGCCATGCTGAAATGCCTCTCTGTGCCTGCAAGGGGAAGCAGGGCTTGGTACATACCCTGAGCAGGAGAGCACCCATTCTGTGTGTTTTTGCTTTTGCATTAACAGGATCTTTAATGCTATTTAATGTGGCAATCTGTTTATGAATTATGTAGCTCTACATTTCACACACTCTGGTTATAGTATCTGAATTTTAGTCAGCCCTTTCTAACTGGTGCTATAGATTTTGCTGTTGCAGCAAATACCTTTAGCTCCTTCTATAAGTAGGATCAAGACTTCATCTAAATCTGGGACACATTTTACCCTCTTTGTTTTACTCATCGCAATACTTGATGACCTCTGCTAAGAGAATATCGTGCTGAGCTAAAGTATTTTTGATTTTGAAGTGGCATTTTGTTAAGAGTTCTTTCTCTGGCTTCCTGGGGAAACAGCCTTTCTCATTACTATCACTTCAATATCCTTATATGCCTACTTACAGCTTCTTATATTTACTTTTGAGTAATCAGCGGCATGAGCTGTATCATTGGAGTATTGTTAACAGACACAAAGGGGGCTGATTCAGAAATTTTTGAGGTTAGGTCAACTCTTTTAGTTGATCTTTGTGAGCCTTGTGTAAGATTGATAGTAGTGGAAGCATGCTAAGTAACTCCCTGTCCACACTGCTGTCAGTCTGAATGCTGAATCTCTTTGATTATGGTTGAATCCTGTCAAGTTTTTTAGGAGAAATAACTGTAATGGCCCTTGCAGCTTGGGAGGAATAATTCAGAATTTGTAACTAAGTCATTACTCCTGGAAACCTGCTGCTTTGAACCTTTCTGTGCAGCCCTTCCCTGATGCCATGAAACTGTCTCCAGCTGATACTTAGCCTGGGTTGCAAACTTATTCATTGCTCAGTTGAAAACAGCCTAGAGACTAAATATTGGCGTTTTCTACATTTTGTGTGTTGGTTTATCTATTTTGTTGTTGTTGTAGTACATAAACCGTGTAGAAAACACTCTCAGAACGGGGACTGACTGCACTCTTTAACCTCACAGGATTTAGCTCTGAAAATACCAAAGGAGAGCTTAATTTATGAACATGGGTGAGCAGCAATGCAGTCACTCACTAGGTATGCACACTTGATCCTACACGATTTAAGTCTTCAGTCAGAGTATTAAGCACTTAATTGAAACACACAAAGTGTTGGTAGCATTTTCATGGTGCTCAGCTTGTTCTTCAAGACCTGCTTATTCCTGCCAACAACTGAGTAAACATGATGAGTCTTATTTTCTTTCAGGTTGAATTGAGGAGTTGCCCCATGAGTACACAAGCGCATCCCAGTGTATCCTGTGTATTTTGTTGCACTCTTCTGTCTTGATACAACTGAAATAAAACATTCAGTACATACCTCTGTTGACTTCTGTCACTGATGTTGTCTCAGAGAATGCAGGCAATGTTGTTTAATTAGAATAAGGAAGGGCTTCTAGACTGCCCCTGTAATCATTACTAAAATTTTCAAAGCCATTTCCTCTAAAGTGATTTGAAGCCTGGTTCTCAACACTCAAGTTAAATATGATGGAATTAATTTTGTAGATGGTCTCATCATAGAATGCATGATAGCATCAGCTCTATGAAGGGTATTCCAGTTAAGTGTGTTAATTTTAATTATATGGGGAAAAAAATCTGTTTTACCCTGATAAGTTGGTGCATGCCATTGCTATAGATTTTTTGGATGTTCTCCAGAGCAGGTAGAAGGTTAGCTAATTTTAACATGTGAATAGAGAAGGGGATATTACTCATACCCTCCCCCCAAACAAAACTATTTAACACTGCTTGGACGAGAAAATTATAGGCTGCAAACAAATGATACTGTTCACACCTAGACTTTACATGGGTCTTTGAATACACAATGGTAACCACTTTCTTTAGTATTCCCATAGCAACAGGAAAATAGTAGCACAGATGTGAAGTGATATATTGGTGACATTCCTCTTATCTCGTCCTTTAGGTAGACTTTCTCTTGCTGTCTGCTGCAGTTGAGTATCTTCTCTCCTGTGCAAAGGCTCTCCAGCTCAGAGCTGCTGCAGGGTGCTCAGGTGTCTCTGTGTGCCACTGCTTTGATTGTGCCCAAATCCTTCCGGGCTGATCACTCCCTTTTGTCCAGGCAGGAGAGGAACTCAGCCAGTGCAGCCTGTGAGTAGCCTCAGGCTGAGGATGAGTCTTCCCCTGCCACAATGGGCATGAGGAGCCTTCTTTTCCTGGTGACAACTGAGCTGAACCCCTCAGTAAACAGAGAATAGTGGGAGACAGGGAAAGTTTACTTCTGTGGCTTGTTTAAAATTGGCTTTCCCCTTGAGGTGTATTTTGCTCACTTACAGAATGAATGAATGAATGCTCAGTATCCTGTTCTTTATGGATATCTTCCAGTGTGAGATATCTGATGATCTCAAGGAAACTTTTCTAGCTCTGCAATAGGGATGCATTGCCAAATATGTGCTGTTTGTATTCACCTCTTTGTTTTCTTGTTTGTGTTTGCAGTTAATTAATGTTTGATACTATTTCAGTCTCTGTTCATGGCAATGTTGACTTTTTTTCCTACTAAAGACACATTGAAAGTATTGATATTTATAATGTTTATGGAAGGGTGCTAGCTGAAATAGGAAGCTTCATTTCTGAAATTCCAGTATTTATAAATTTATTTGCCTCCACTGTAGACCACCAAGAAATTTAGAAGTTAAATATGTGATTCAGATATTTTGTAGTGGAATTATGGACACTAGTAAAATCAGAATGTTTTATTTCACTTTCTGTAGTGTTGTAATTTATGGCAGTGTGAAAAGTGAAGCATTTTGGCCACCTGATAAATTGAAAATTAAGTATTCTTGATGCTATCACAATTAGAGACCAGGGAAATTCTGTTCTAAAAAACTAAGAAAAATATTTTATTTGGCCAGATCAGAACTCTAATTAAATATTTTATTTGGCCAGATCAGAACTCTAATTAATAAAATTTTAAAATGCTCTTGGAACCTATACTTGCATAATGTGCATGAGGCTTCTACTCAGACTGAACCCTTGACATGAATAATATCACATGCTCTTTAAGTTCCTCAGGTAGATAATGCATTCTGTCAATTTTGCAGTCTTCTGATAGTCTTGAATGTACCCTTGATCTTACTTTATGAACGAGACTGAATGGTAGACCTTGATTTATCTTTGCTGTACCTTTTATCATATTGTCTTCTTTATTTTCATGTCATCTCTACCTTTGCTTTTGCTTCTCTGATCTAAGAAGTCCCAACATCTTCAGCCTCCGCTGATACAGAAGAATCAGCATGACTTTAATCAATGTGGTTGCCTATCTTTGGGACTTTTGTAATCCTGCTATATCCTTTTGGAAGTGGTGTGACCCAAATTAAATAGAACACCTCATTTTTTTTCATGTGCTCTCCTCCCCTTTGAAGTACATTTTGAATATGAGTATTTCTTTTTCTTCTTTCTTCTTCCTTCAGTTGCAAGAAAAAGAAGCATTCAGCAAGGCAGAGACAGTATCTCTTTTGAATGGGAGATTTTTCCTTGCAAAGACTTTGGGCATGTCACTTGAAATCAAGTGGAAGACAGTGCCAGTAGCTTGCAAGTATTGTACCCAATGTGAAAGTACAAGTTCCTTTTGAATAATGTATTATTTATCATGCATTAAACTATTAATAGAGTGAAGAGTCTAAGACTGCCTAAGACAAAAATTGGGAATTTGGTTGGAAGGAAAAATGTTGTTGTTAAGTAAAACTTTTTAATGCATTTTCTTTGACCCACATTTTTGAGGATTCTGTTGTGTTTTGGAAATGGATTTCAGTTAATTTGGGGAATGAGGGAAGACTCTCCGTAACTTCTATATTTATCTTCAGAGCCTAAATGTCCTTACTAGCCACAGCAAGTACATACAAGACAACTGGTAAAAATACTTTCCTAGCTTCTTAATGAATGAAAGAGTAAGAGTTTGTGTTTTACAAGTGGAACTGGCTCTCACTGGCCATTGATATGGCTTTTGCTTTTTCCAAAGCAGGAAACTCCCCTACTTGAGTTAATAGACTGAGTCCCCAGCAGAATGCAAAACTTTGTAGAACCAGACAGTCAATGCCTTGGAAGAACAGTCTTGCAAAATGTGCCCAATTTTGCAGTGTTTCAAGTTACTTGCTTGCACTTCATGTTGAAGCATGTTCTGTGGAGGGCCTCAGTTTACCTTTTTTGGATGCTGGATGGCTGTTTGTGGAGATTTATCTGAAAGTTGAAGTTAAAAGAGAAGAGTGAGGAAAGATAGATACTTAGAGCTAAAAAGGTTGAAGTAAAGTTTTCCTAACACCAGCAACGCTGATTTTACCAGCCTTGTTCAGCAGGGAGGCTTTGTTGAAATGAGACCAAGGAGGTGATGAGGACCCAGCCATACTTACGGGACTGATCTCTGAGGAGTATCATAAAAGCCTGTGCTTACCCTGTGATTTATCTAGTCAAGTTTGACAATGGTACAAAGATGCTTTAATTTTCCTGTGTCATGATAGTGAGAAGGACAAATGGTATAGTGCAGAAAATACCTATCCTTCCCATCTCATCCATTTTAAGCATGTGAACTTGTCTTTAAATGGAAAAAAGTAAGAATTTCCTTTTTTTTTTTTTTTTTTTTTTTTTTTCCTCCTTTCCACAAAGAGCTTTCAACTGTGAAGAATTCATTGTGCATCCTTTGGTTTGCTTGTTTTGAATTTCCAGTAACTGGGCCAGGAGCATGACTGATGCATCATGTCCAACAGAACCATTGGACGTATTAACTGAAGAACTAGTCTGCACCACTGACTAACCTAATTCTGAGAGCTGTAACTGGTCTGGAAGGACAGGAATGGAACTGTGAAAACTGTCTTGACACTTGGTCATTTCTTTTTGATGCTAATGGGGTTAACATCCTTCTCTGTCATCATGAATTAAAAATTTTTATCGGTTGGTTTTTAGCCCACAGGGTTATTAAATGGAATCATCAAATGCAAGTGAAGCCCCATGTAAAGTCTCTTGAAGTTTTTCTCTTAGTAAAATAATGTATACACAAATGTATACATTGAAATGTAGATCATTGGAAGGTAGCAAGACCAGAAACAGGAAATAGTATCAGTGATAAAAAGAATAGTTGTGGTAGGGAAACAATCTGTTTTCTCCAGTAATATCACCCTGGTATGGAACTGTCCCTCAAATGCTTGAATATTAACTACATACTGTAAGGTATTATATTGCATTTAGGTTGGAAAAAACCCTGAAGAGGATTAAGTCCAACCATTAACCCAGCACTGCCAAGGCCACCCTAAACCATGTTCTCAGGTAACACATCAACGTGTCTTTAAACACCTCCAGGGACAGCGACTTAATCACTCCCTTGGGCAGCCTGTCCCAGTGTTTGACAACGTTTTCAGTGAAGAAGTTTCTCCTAATATCCAATCTAAACCTTTCCTGTGCATAAATATTCATCTACAGACAGATTTTTGAGGTGTACAATGTTAAATGAAGATCAGCATTTTGATGTCCCAACCCTGGTTTGACAGACAGGCCAGTACCTGGGTTTTCTTCTAGTTCCAGCCCTGTTTTATGTTTCTTTGAGAGCATTTTACATGCAACGGAAAAATAAGGCGAAGCAATATACCAGCTGAAGTAAATCAGTCTGTCTCACACTGGAATGACTTGTGGTTTTTTGTTTGTTTGTTTGGGTTTTTATTGAGGAAGGTGTGCATGTGAGAGGCAATTTAATAATGTCATCTGGAAACTAATCCTATTACCACCCCTTCCCACAGAAAACAGGCTCAGGCATGTGGTGCTCTCTTCACTGCAGGACTTCTTCCAGCACAAAGGCATCTTCCATTGCCTGTGTCTGGTGGGTAATCTCTCTCCTGCACTTCTGCCTCCAGGGCACTTTTCAACATTTTGTACTTAGCATTGCAATTTGGTGAATGCTAATTACCACAATAAAGATGGCCCTTGTGTGCTGATTAGGACGTGTCTTTATCCCTAACCAAAGTGAGATTGCGTATCGCTGTCAGGGCGTTTAAGCTGGTGGACTTGATTGATCATTCCAACGTGTCACTCGGTACTGTGCAGCGTTTTAGCACGCTAAAGTTGATGTAGATGACTGTGGAAACATGATGAGTAAGGCTGTATGAATCTTTCATAATGAAGCATGAAATAGGATAGAATTCTCCTGGACTCCAGTCTTGCAGACACTGATTTAATGGAGCAATATCCCCTAGTAAAAGAAAATTGAAGCCAGTAATAAGCACTGAAGCTGACTCAAAATTTGTTGTCAAAACTGGTTTTGAATTACTAAAGAGAAAAAAAATAAAAAGAAGAAAATGGTGTGGACTATATGTGTGTATACGTGTATATATATATATATTTATATATATATTTATATATATATATACACACACACATATGCATGTGTATGTTTGTATTCAAATGTAGTTACCTTTCCAAAACAGGAATTTTCTCTTGTGTTTTGTGATTTAAAGGATTTTCTTTTGTGTTTTTCAGAAGTTATTACAGGAGGGGAAAAAATAGCAATTTCAAAAGAATGGTATGGAAGTTATTTGGGCAAAAACAACTGGTGAAAAGGAAACTAAAGTGTCCTTAATAGTATGAGTTTTCTTGAAATTTGTGGACTTAGTCCAAAAATGTCAAACATAAAAGGACATGTTTCAGTTTAACTGAAAGCAGCTTGTGGGCAATACAGTTACATGAAACATCTCAATTTGTATCAAATTGGCATTTTTTTTCAAGTAGAGAAGTCTGAGTGTCAAGTGAGTCAGCTTATGAGCTGTATGCCAGACTGTATTAATAAGTCAGAAACTGAAAATAATAATTTCAAATGATTCACAATGTCTGTGGGTATCATATGTGCTTTCACTTGCAAAGCCATCCTTCTTGTTTAGGAAGACACAGAAACAAATGGTGAGATTAAGAGAAACATGACAGCTGAAGATACTCAGGTTTATGGCAGATCTGGAAGGCAACCTCTGCATGTCTTCTCAAATACAGATGGGGGAGTTTGGGGCATTAAGGTGTGTATCTGAACCCTTATCTGGGCACTCTCCTACCCACACAGCCCTACCTGGCTCCCAGGTGTCTTGTGGAGTGGCACCAACTTCCATGGAGGCTTCTTGGAGTCCCTGAGGAGGGGCTGAGACATCACAGCAAGGACATTGACCAGGGGGTATTTTCGTTTCACCTTCCTTTCCCTGTCCTTCCTATCCTCTGTTATTTATGCAATAGACAAGCAAATTTAAAGCAGGAAAAGACTCTATTTTTCCTGCTTGTATATCAGTCCTTTTAATAAATAGTGCTTCTCTTGTCAGGGGTTTTATTAACATCTATAAACTGCTCAGGCTGTATTTTAAAAAAGAACAAAAACCTTGTTATGTTGTTTTTGCTGACCTTCCTCCTTAAAGTGATGTGACTGATGACATAATAGGTAATAGGGAGAGATTGTACATTAATATTTAATAGGGATAGATAGGTTTGTTACTGAAACATGTAAAATGCCCTCACAGCTGCCAGCTGTAATTACTGCCTCTGTCTAGAAGGTATATATGCATTTGTGTGTTTATGAAATTAAGTTTAGAAAGTCAAGATGTTCAAAGCTAAGCACTTAAATAGCCTGTGTTTGTCAGAATTAGCTTTTATGATTGGAGGATTTTGAAAAAAAACAGAGCATGTTTCAGAGCATTAGGAATTTAGTTTTTACCCTTATTAATCCATTCTTAATCCAGAAAGATGGAACTTCCTGCAGCTTTAAGGATTGATGCTGATTTTGAAGAAACAGCAGAGCTCTCTCTGGGTTACTGAATATTGTCCATAGTCAGGAGCACCCACGTTCACTGTGGTCTTTGTCTTTATGGGTTAGTCTTCAGCTGGGGTTTTCATGCCCCTTAGCATTTAATCCTCTTCATGCATTGTTTTCAGATTCTGGACTTCAAATTCCAGCTGTGCAGGAGGGTTGGCACAACTTTGAGGTACTGCTGCTATATTCCTTGGCAGGTGCAGAATGTTTGCATCCCCAAAGTAGAAAGAAGCTTATGAAGTGGCTGAAACAGACAAGGCCTAAACCACATATTATTACAATTCACAAGGGAAATAGATGGGATATTTCTATTGGCAGATAAAACTGATTTTATTTATATTTGTTTGATGTTCAAGTGACAGATTTTAGCAGCCTAGAGGTTCTCTTCAAGGGTTTCCATTCCAACAGGCATATAGTAAAATCAAAGCTTTCCAAGCTTTCTGTCACTTCTGCTTTCTGTCAACATATACACAATCCAAGATTGTATCCTGTTATTAAATGAGTGAGAACACTGTGCTGGAAGCATGGTTATTCTCACCCAGTGGGCAGAGATCTTATGAAAAAGTGTGTCTCTTCACATTACAATGTTGTTTGTTTGTTTGTTTTTCTTTCCCTTGAAATCCCACCACATTGTTATGGAGTTAATTTAGTTGTTGTTGCTTATGATGCACACTTCACAGGAATGTATGGTGCGGCTGAAGAAACAGCTTTTATGCTTTTTAAAGATCAGTTCAGTCTTAAAATAGAAGTTGTGTTTTGGGAGAAGGAATAGGAACTGTATTTCAGGGGCTGAAAAGTTTCCTTATTTTTTATCAGTGATCAAAAGTACTTCTCAAATCAAATTCAGAGAATTTTCAGTGCCATCATAATGTCCATTGCATGGCTGCTGTACATGCCAGGGTGAGGAGGACTGTTCCTACTTCCCTTCTGTTTTCTGCTTAAAGTCAGCAGAGTTTTAATAGACACAGTCTGACAGCATTTACCATAACAAGCACATCCCCTGGACTGTGCAAGTAAGGCAAGCTGTGCTTGTCAGCCTTGAGCAGCGCTCAGACACGCAGCTCTTGAGGTGCTCTCACTCAGACAAATATTGCTCTGCATTCCCCAGGGTTTGTTGTTTTTTTTTTTTTTAAGGCCTTTAAAAGTGGAAATGAATTAGGCATCTCTTCCCTGGTTCCCAGAGGTTTGTCGTCCCTGAGTTTCACATTTAAATGGGTCCCAAAAGCAAGCTTTATGCAGTTTTACCTTTAAAAAATTCCCCAATCCCCTATCTTAGCCCTTGTCATTTGGAATGCAGCCCAGATGTGCTACAATGCTCACACACCTTGAATTTATCCTAGTTTTAAGGAAGTTGTCCTAGTTTTCTTAGGAAATCTCCATAGTCTTTGCCCAGTGCTGGAATATATTTCAGTCATACAAAAAAAGCAGATCTGGTGCTTCTGGATAAAGGGCTGGTCTGGAAGGATATGAACTTCGAGAGGGTCAGTTCAAGAGTCAATCTTTGCTGATATTTTGTATATATACAAATATAGTATTTGTATATGTTGCTAGTATTTCTCTTGAGATGCAGAAAATTCTCAGTTGTAGAGGGAAGTCTGTGTTCAAATAGGCCACATGACATCCCAGCTGATTGGTGTATTCCAAAACACCTGGAAGTGCAGTATCCCTGCAGGTCCTGAAGAAGCATTAGAGGAGGGAATTCCCATGCTTCCCACACCCATCTCCTTCCCAAGCTCCATGGCAGATCCAGAGCCAAAGTGCTGGCAGCAGGGGTGGGCTTTGGCAGCTGTGGCAGTGTGAGTGTAATTGCTGCCTGTGTGGATTAATCTAATAATCGTGCAATTATGCAATCATGACACTTGCATGACTGTATTGTCTGCATGGTGTATAAAAAGGATATGATGATTATAAACTCATTATCCAGTATAGCAGCGTGCCTGTGAAATCCAGTGCTCTGCCTGCACTGCTCATAGGTGTCTGTACTCTGTACAAGGGGTGGCTCTCCCTGCAAGGTTGGTGATGTTTGCTTACTTTTATCTGTTACCTTTTGCTGTGAAAAATGTAACCCATTATTTCAATTCAGGCTTTAATGATTTTCTCTAGCTACTGACCATCTCTTGTAAGACAAAGAGATTTCCTACAGGATTTCAATTTTTTCTATGGTTTTGCCATTGCTGCTGTATCAGTAGTGTTTTCCTGTCATCTTTCTGTTGTGGTAAACTGTTTCCAAATTGACAGCTGTCGCATACATGCTTAGGTAGTGATTTGGAAAATCCATTTATGGAATCTTAATTCCTTCATTTGATCATGGCATCTGAAGAAAGGAGGAGCAGATAAAAGGTTTTCTGTGACGTTTTAAAATTAACTGTAGAATTTAATCTAATTTCTGTAACTTCTCAAAATTAGCATGCAGCAACATTTCTTGTTGTAAGAAGTCAAAGAGAATCACTTGTAATGCACAATTGACCGGACATGGTCATGCCTAATTTTGTAGGCACAGAATTTCATTTATTTCAGTAGGACATCATTTACACATAAAATGATTGGTCATTTTATATAAAAAGTTTTCAAGATGTATTTTATATGACAAATGGTAATTGCTTAATATTTTCTCATTTCCTGAATTAAGATTTTTCTGATGATTTTACTGTAAACAAGCTGCTGCTGTTTGGAGCCCAGTGGCTGTTTGGAGACTTCCAGAAGTCCAGACTGAGAAAAACAGATCATGGGCTGAAAAGTAGCAAGTCTTTAAGAATGACAGCAATGCTGTATTTAGAAGAGAGTCTCCAG
The DNA here is from genome assembly GCF_017590055.1 of Onychostruthus taczanowskii. NCBI lineage: Eukaryota > Metazoa > Chordata > Aves > Passeriformes > Passeridae > Onychostruthus > Onychostruthus taczanowskii. Next base: position 7,399,600 of record NW_024498462.1, read on the forward strand.
TGTGGAGACTACCTTGTGTATTACACTTAAGTGGGGAAAGAAGCTGGATGGGCATGGATGTACAGAGGGTTGATTCTATTTCAGCCTTGATGATGTTTTGGAGCTTAGTGCCTTTGGGGTTCAGTGCTGTCAGGTGGAGGCATTGCCAGAGGATGTCTTCTGTCTGAAGTCCTTGCCTGGTGATTGTGTCCTGCTCAGGCTGTGTGCAGCCAGTGCTAAGGACAGCACGATGGAGGATGTGTGGTTGTAGCATCCGGGAGTGTGTGCTGCCTGGCCTGATGTGTCTAAGCAAAGAGATACTGTACAGGAGTGGGACCTGCTCTACAGCAGACAGCTCTGTGACAGCCTGAGTGCTAGACTCAGGGGCAGGCAGAAAAACAAACAGAATGTTATGGGTTATTAGGAGAGAAATAGGGAAAAAAATGGAAAAACACTCTTGCCGCCATATCTATGTTGGTCCAGCACCTTGAATATCTCATGCGGTTTTGGTGCCTTTTAGCAGAAAGAGTAGGATAGAGTAGGAAAAACTTATGGGAGGGCTACAAGCCAATTTGGGGCAGGGATCCAAGACGTGTAAAGACAGATCCTAAGCAAACAGGGAGGGAATTAGGAAAGACAAAGCTCGGCTGTAATTGAGCTGCGGAGATAGATTTCTTCCTGCCATTTTGTCTGTACAGCTGTTGGGTTCCCTCCCTTATTCCTATATGCTGCTCTGCAAGGACGCTGCTGACAATGTCATAGAAAACCAAACTGCTCTTTCTTCTCTTCTTTCCCTCCCTACACTGGTTTCTCCCAGCTCAGGCCTCTCCTTTATTGAGCACTGTGCACTTCCTACATCATCCCCCATGAAGTTGCCATCCCAGCTGGGCTGCCTGACTGCCGAGCAGCTCTGTAGGGTGCTGGGGGTCTGTGTAAACCCACCCAGGCAGCACAGAAAAACCATGCAGGGCCACACACCACATGTCTGCAGTCAGCCTGGCAGGGGCAAGAGCAGGTGTTTGTTTCCAGACAGCACAGATGAGCTCAGAAACCTTCCCCAGCCACCTGCAGTCAGAGTCCCGCCATGCTCTGGGGGACAAATCAGACCCAAGTGGGCAATTTGGCATTTTGCAATGGTGCGTTTTTGTGGATGGTCAAATGTACTTTGAAGAAGAAGATGCTTGTGGAGAGCCACGTTTTATCCAAGCTTTATAATTGAGTTATTACGGAAGTGTGTAAAAAATGGGGTTTAGAATAGAAGTGCTGACACTAGAACAGCATGAACACAGCTGTTATAATATAGTAAATTTGTAAGAAATTGTATAGCTAACAAAGTAGGTCAACAGCTTCAGAGGGAAAACTGTTTCAGATGCCAGGCTACTCTATCTTAGAAATCTTCATGTTTTTCCAGCATAGGAACAGAGATGTTATCCCTTCTGTGCTAATTCCCGTCATTTTCACTTTTAAAAATTTTCATGCTGGAAAGTGTGGCTGACCTCCAGCTGTGAGTGAATACAAATCCAGCACATACAGGAACAGCACAGTGGATCACAGACCAGGAGACATAAGGAAGACTGATCGGAGGTTGCACTTGCCTGGTATCCCACTGTGACAGTGGCCAGACTAACCTAACCCTAACCAACATTAAATTTTCATTAGCTCATAATGAAGCTGACAACTTGAATACCTTGCTCAAATCCATTTATCTGGGCATCTCTGGTCCCTCAGGGTCCAACTCATGTCTCCACTTTCCATTTTGCCCTCTTGCCCTGCTTGCCCATCTGGCTTACAGCCCCACATAGGTATTTAGTCAGACTTACTGGGTTTGGTGAGTGATAGTGTCAAACTAGGGGACAAGGTTACTCCAAATACTCAGTACAGTAAATTAGACTTTCTGTGAACACTTTTTTGTATATGTCTTAAAATATATTGCTGCACAAAGGTGGCACTTCTGAGTCTCTCCATCCATCTACAGCTCTGTTTAATTCCATTGCCTCAATCTCATCTTCCTTGTCCCATTTTGCTTTCTTTAGTCTGCTTCTGGCAAAAAGGTTTTGAGGTGCTTTTCTTTCGCTCTTTCAGCCTTCCTGTATATTTCCATTGCCAGCCCGTTTGTTGCTTTGGAATGCGTCATTGCTGCTGGGAAGGTTCAGCAGTGATTCCTGCCTGGCTCAGTGTTTTTATTGGTACAGCTGTTCTTGGGAACCTCCAGTTCTGAACACATAAATACCAGTGGTGCCTTGACTGACAAGTTTGTTACTTAATGGCATAGTTTCCATGGGAAGGAAGCCTTGAGTGCTGAAGTGGTAACAAGATTGGGACCACTGGTAAGATTTGAAGAAATTCTGCCTTCCCTTCTCAAAAGTGATCTATTTAATGAGGAAGCAAAATTCAGCTGTTTTGTGATGGGTCATAGACTCAATGTTGAAATCACTCATGACAGTGACACTTAATTGTTCTATGGAACCCATGATCTTATAATGATTTGGGACTTTTCAAGCAGCATCCTATTTCATTCAAACTTCTTCTTTAAGCATTTCAAAACATCTAGTGTTTTGTGACAGAGGAAACAACCATGTTTGTTGTCTTTTCTATATTGTGGCTTGAGTGTGTCATGTTATTTTGAAACTATTTCTTCTCAAAACAATATTAGCTCTTTTTAAAAAAAAATGATACTGCAGGATTTCCAATTCTTATTTCTTATGGTGGCAGACCTTGGGTTGTTTTCATATCTACACAACTTCTTTTTTAAAATTTTTTTTAATAAACTGTAAACCACTGTAATTTTGTTATGTGCTTTGAAAGCTCTGTTCTCTGTGGATAATATTCCTACTATTCCCATTTTGTATGATACCACAATCTGGGAGCTGAATATTTCAATGAAATATATCTGTTCTTTGCAGAAGCTAATGCCAGTAGGTTTTTAAGTTTTGTAATAAGCCATTGTTTTGTTTGCACAGAAATGGACCCAGATGTGACTTGCAGTGCCAGTCTCAAAATCTGAATTATTCCATGTTTGCATAATTTATTTTCATGCTGACTTGCAGTTAGATATCCACACTATTTTTTTTCCTCAGCTTACATAATCCTTATCTAGGCAGCTGACATTGCAATTTAAGTTGCAGCGGTACTTAGCAAGGAGTGGAAAAACGATTGGAATGATATGCTTTAACATTTCAGAGTCACAGGATGTTCAGCTTATGCTGAGTAACTTTATTGATAGCAAGAGTGTTACTGAAATACCCTCTTTTTAATAATACAGCAAAGTCATGCTATTATGTGCTACCATGTTTTACCAGTAGAGAATTGGAAAAATTATTAACTCCTTGGTCTAGTAAATAGGTACTATTATTCAGAGAAAATCAAATAGCAAGAATAGGACCGCTTCCTTGCAATGAAATTAATGTTGCACTAGCGGTTGTGTTACAACTTAATGTTCTTTGCTTTGATTTTATATTTGCAAAGAAGTTTGTTCACAGAGGATGCAATTTTATCTACATGATGTACAACAGGTAATGAAAGACTAATATTCAATACATCTAGTACAAATATCATACTGGAATTCACTCATCAACATGAACAAGCATTTTGGCTGCCTATAAGTTTTAAAAGCAGGCAAGCAGTGGCTGATAAAGAGCTTACTAGAAACCTTACCAAATTTGTGAGTGAGTCAGTAAACTGGGACTGTTCTTGCCCAGACCATCTGGGTCAGGGGCTGTGAGCAAAATGAAATACTTGTTTTTGAACTGAACACTCCTTTGCAATGTGAATAACCCAAAGGGAGAATATACCCTTCCATGTGTGAAAGCCCTTGAGCTCAGCCTTAGTCATCCATCACTTCACACTGCCCAGCTGGAGAGCAGCTTTGCAGAAAAGGACCTGGTGGTCCTGGTGGGCACCAAGTTGACCATGAGCCAATAAATGTGCACTTGCCAGAAAGAAGTTCAGTGGTATCTTGGGCTGTATTGGAAGCATTACCGTCAGGTTGCAGAAGCATCCTTTCCCTCTATTCAGCACTTGTCAGGCTGCACCTGGAGTGCTGTGCCCAGTTCTGGACCCCGAAGTGCAAGAGAGGCATGGACATACTGGAAAGAGGCCAACAAGGGGCCACAGGTGAAGGGACTGGAGCATCTCTCATGAGGAACAGCTGAGGCAGCTCAGACAGTTTAGCCTGGACAAGGGGAGGCTTAGGGAGATCTTCTCAGTGTGTGTAAATACCTAAAGGTACTGGCTCACTGCTGCAGAAGGGACAGAACTCAAGAGTGACTAAGAAAGGGTCAAAATTAATTTTGAAATTGTGTCACTGAACTCTATGAAAGTAATGAACCCCAGTTGTTTGGAAACTTGCACATGTCATGTTAGAACCTGTGTTTATGGCTGGAATGTGTGTTAATGCTGCCAAGGGCAATGGGCACTCCACTTATTTTCTGAATCTCAGATATTGTACTGAAGTGTGGAGTTTGAGTAGTACTTAATCAGTAATAATCACACTCAAGATTGAACTTTAATGAAGTTCAGGATAATTAGTCATTATGAAACGGCTTTGGTTGAAGGCATGTGAAATGCCTGACAGCACAAAGCTGTGTTCTTCTAAGTTTCATACAAGAACATTTGGCAGATTATTTAAATGAGCAGTTTTTGGCCTGTAGCTCATTTACAAATGGATTTTGTGCAAGTCTGTGATGGGTCATGCTTAGGCTGGGAGGTGTTTGTGCTCTCAGTGTCTGATACATTTCAGTCAGAGCTGGAGTATAAGATGGGCAGAGCTCTGAATGATGATCTGCAAAAGTACTCATAGTTTGTGTCAGAGGGATTGTATCCAGGTTCTTTGCATCCCTAGGATGCTGGGAGGAGGTGCAGCAGAACAAAGCAGAGACCCACTGAGCATTTTTGAACAACCATTTGGATCTGCTAATTGCTGCTAAAATGAAATTTTGCAAATAAATTTTTGTGGTACTGATGAATTTGTGAAAATAATTCCATGAAATCAATTGAGAGAGTGCCACAAAGGACACCGTGAGAGTTGGGAAAGTTTAAAGATGTTTGAACAGATGCCCAAATGTCACCCACGTTATCTAGCAATAAAAGTACCAGGAGTAAGGAAAACAGGTAGTGTATCTCAACAAAGATATGCAAAGTAACCAAGGGAAAAAGATCCTTATTTTTATAGCATAAACATTGAAATAATTGCAGACTAAAACAGTAATGGAGGGAGATAAGTGTGTGCAGAAAGGTGGCCAGTGAAGTGCTGGTGTGTTACTGGTATTGTGTTTTAGCAGTGTCCACTGGGGACTGGATCTGTTTGCTGGGTGAGATGTAACCTACAGTACTTTCTGTGCTTGTTCTCAGATAAAATTATGCCATATTTCAGGAAAAAAAAAAAAAAAGTCTTCTAACAGGGACAAAGGGGCCTTCTGGTTTCAGTGCCTCAGAAATTGGATGCTCTCCCATCTGGTCAGCTGCAAAGCAATTTTGGGAAGTTTTCTACACTGACTAGAATTTTAGCTGAAAACGTGAAGTGAGTATTCACTGCAAACATGAAACTGTGCAATCCTCCTGGGCCAGGGAGAGGGTAGATAATGCTGTGAAGAAACAGGGGCTGAATGCCTCTGCATGGCCCACAACCCCCAAATTATTGTTGAATCAAGCACTTGGAAAAAAGGATTATATAGGGCATTAAGGAAGACACAATAGCAAGATCAAGGAAAAATGTGAATCAAAGGGCTGAAATTTGCTGGCCTGTTTGGAAAAGACATTTTTTCTATTATGCATAAATTAGTTTCTAAGGTTTTAAACTTTTTTTGGACCCTGCATAAGATTAAAAGCCACTAAGAATATTCTTTGCTAAATAACATCTCTCTTATTTTTCTCTGTTGGAATATTTGAATAAACTCTCACTGTGTTCTTTAAATTCTATTTCTTTCATTTTTCTTAAAATATTTCACTTAGAAGTTTAGTGGATTGAATAATGTCTACTTGAAATGAAAAATTGAAACCTGCTGCTTGATAAATGCAGAGGAGAGGTGCTTTGTTTGCATTTTCCAGATAGTTTCTATTTTTTCTAAATAAGAATGTGAAAGTGGATCTGATGCTGTGAAAATCAGATGTGCATTTGTTCATCTGATGGAAAATGCCACAGTGGAGTTATTTTTGACCTGTTCTGCAGGAGGGGTATAGAGATTGTTCGGAGCGTGCATGTTTCTGAGGCATCTGAGGCTGGAGCCTTTCCCTGGGAGCCAGCTCTTTGATTTTGTATTCATATGTGCTTCAAAGACCATAGAAGAAATGGTAGAGTTTCAAGGATTTTATATTTATTTCTGTTTTTAAAATCATACTCAGTGTAATCCAATTTGTCTTGTCTGTCTTTGGATTCTTATAGGGCAAAGGTGGTGATGTGGGTAAGGCAGGCAGACATTAACTCATCTCTCATTTAAAAGTAGGGATATCAAATGCACAGATGTTTTAAAATCACACTTCAGCATCTTATCTAATTTTTATGGTTAGTTATTGCTGTTAACTACCTCAACAGAAAGGAAAGAGAGAATTGGTATGGCTTCTAAAATCAATGAGCCATTAAATAGGTGACAATAATCTTGATATAAACTTAGAATATTTATTTGGCACAAAAAATGCCTCTAGAGAGCATCACCATTTCAGGCTGTTCTCTAAATGCCAAGTGTTTATCCCTTGCCTATGAAGTTCAAGGGCAGCCAGCCCTGATGGGATCACCCCAGCCCTGATCCCGTGGGACATGGATAATGTCTCTCCCTGCACATTTCTGTGTGTCTGTGCTTACTTTTGTGGTTTTCTGTCTTCACTTTTGTGTGAACAGCTGGGGCAGTGACATTCTGCCAAATTATACCAACTGCTGTAAATGCCCCCACTTTATTTTGCCGAGCAGGAATGGTTATTTCTTATACTGCATTTTCAGGTATGACTTTGCTGTCATGCATAACACAAGGAACAGGATTTCCACTGCACTCTGCCAGAGAGGCCTTTTTAGCTTGGCTGTGAGCAACAGCTTGGGTTTAGTTTTCTGGTTGGTTTGTCTTTGTTTTTTTCTAGCTGATGTTCTTTGTCCCAAGTGCTACCTGTAATAATTTCTGGTTTTATTGCACTGGAGAACATTTGTGCCCACAGAGGGTGCTCAGCTGGCACCATTCTTTGGTTTACATTGTAGAATGCATTTCCATGTTGAGCTTGATGTTTCAGGGAAAAAACATCTAGACAAAAATCAGACAAAATATTGAGATGGCAAGTGGAAGCGCTATGGCTTGTCCAGACAAGTGGAGTTGTGGAATTGGGTTGATCTCCTGGTATCTGAACCACTGCGACCTGGTGGCCTGACCAAGTAGGATTATGTTGATAGCAAGTGCTGTCTGAGGTTGTTTTCTCTTCTTGATTTTTGCATTGTTGTCCCTGTTTTACTCCCAGTTTACAAATTAATTTCATATTGATAATAATTGTGGGATTTGTTGTTCTTAGTTGAAGCATTGAAACTGTACATTATGCTGTCTGATCTTCTAGAAGTGAGACAAGACAGCATAACCAAGATTCAGAACTGAAATCACATGCAGTTGAGATTGATCCTTTCCCCCCAGAAAACAGGAATTTTAACCTCTCAAAATTGTTTACATGGAGATAGAAAAAAATGCTTAATGCAAAAACTAAATCATATAAAGAAAATATTATATTTCATTCTCCTACAGTGCTAAATTTTCAAAGCCTTTCTCCCTTGCCCTGAAAGTATTTTCTCATGTGTTTGTTGTTGAGAATCTACCCTGAGAACATGCAGAACTCCTTTATTAAGTTGCCAAATGATTTCAGCAATCTTATTTTCCACATCTGGTTTTTAAACTTCTTTGAAAAGCAGCCAGGCCTGTGAAAAGAAGTCATGAATTGCAAATGTGTGTGTCCCTGAAAGTTACCTCACATTTTAAACCTAGCACTGCTGCTCTGGCGTGGTGCAAACAATGCCTGCACTGAGTGATGCTGCCAGCAGCCTGGGGCTGGGGGTGACTGTGCAGCTGCAGAGCTCTGCAAGCAGTGTGGCTCAGGTAGGAAAATTCACTGCAAAGGGCATCTCTGGTTAAGTGCCCATGTGCTGGAATAATCTCAGAGACATGTTGCTTTTAGCATCTATTTCTCTTTCTTCTTCTATTCTATTTCTCTTTCTTCTTCTACTCACTCCCTGGTCTTCTCAGGGAGGGTTTTCAACTGCTTTGTCTTCAGAGGCTGGGTTTACAAATGTTAAATGTTTAAAGTACCTGCTCAGCAATACTTTCCACTATGATTCCTTCCAAACAAAACCCTCATTTTCTTTCTGTGTCATGAGATGATACAGGGATGCCAGTCAGCCCCTGTAACGCACAGCAGTATGGCCACAAGCCCTCTCTGCCAGCATGGAGGAGCAAAGGAACAAGATGTAGGACCTCAAAACCCCAATTTCAGCTGAAGTGACTTACTGACCACCTCCACTGCCTGCCCAGAGCCCCATTCAGAGCTCAGAGAAGCACAAACCTCTCCTCTTGCAGAGTTGAGTGTTGTGCGTTTTGGAATGTTGGGACAAAGAAATTGCTTCTCCACTTGCTGTGGCTGTTTTGTGATACAAATCTGTGATATGGCTGGTAGATGATTCATTAAGCTGCAACCCTAATAACCAAAACTCTTAAGGTCTGAAAGCAACTTTGAACTCTTTATTACTGTACAGAGGTTGCTAGTACTGTACAACTAGTACTAGCATGTACATTAGCAATTAAGAAGTCAGAAAAAGGGAGAATGAACAATAGTCCAGCTGTTCAACAGAAATAACTCTTAAGATCAGTATGTATTTAGATGCTTCTTTAGTACTTAAATTGCTCCAATGAATAATGTTCTTGTGGTAGAATTGCCTCATTAGCTAATGAAAATTCTTTGGGAAACCCCCAGGAAGAAGACTTGTGAAGTTCCAGGCAAAAATTAAATATTGATTATTTTTAATGCATCAAATTAAACTTAATCATACTTTAGGAAATACATAATGTTTCTCAGAAATAATTTAAATCCCAGTGCTGTTTTTTATACAAGGTGGTATAATACTGAAATGAGTTGCAGTACAATAGAAGTTACTGCCAACGTATAATTTGTGAAATTCAAAAAAGTGTTAGCATATCATTTAGATAATGAAACCTTTACACCCATCTAGATTTGTAAGTACCAACTTGAGCAGAGGAAATGCTATTTCAGGGCTATTATATTAAATTATATACATTTGCTGGGGGGTTTAGATGGCTGTATGTTTAATTTACAAGCTTTTAATTCCAAGTTTTTCATTTTTTCTTAGCAATTAAGTGGTTTAAAAGACTACAGATAGCAGTGTTAAAATCAAGTGCATATTCACAAGGCTGACCAAAGTCTGAATAATCAAAGTAGTCAATAAAAATGAATAATTTCCTAGATACTTTTAATAGCTATTTTTTCTGGATGTTTTAATTGCACTTTCCTCTTTTGAGCTACCATCACTCTCCCCTCCTTCCCCATTTGATTTAGGAGCAGCAGCTGAATGTCTGGCTGCAAGTGGAGAGCAGAGGGAGGAATGAAGCACACAGCAGTCTGGCTGTGGCAGTGCTGGTGAGAGGTGTCAGTCGAGCCCTGCCACACTTTTTTTTTTGCCATGGACAGCTGAACTGCTGGGTCCATTCAGTTCCACCATCTGCTGAGGATTTTTTGCTTGGGGGTTATCACAGAGCAGCCTCGTGGTCTGACTTATCCATTCAGTGCCAGGATGTGTCTGGGAGCTGCTGCCCAGATGTCACAGCGGGGGCACATCTGGCTGCTGGAGGACACACCTGGGGGGCTGTGTGAGTCACAGCCACCCGTGGGGAACACACAGCTCTTGTGCTGCCATCTGCCCTGCCCCAGCAGCCAGACACCAAGCAGTTCTGCTGCATGGAATGAGCCATGTGGTCTCACAGCTTCAGTACCAGGGTTTCCAGGTACAGCTGACAATGGTTTGGTCTGTTGTTTCCAGCACAGTCTGGTAGTCTCACAGGCAGCTTTGGAAAGGATCTGTGAAAGATTATACCTTTTCATATGTCTCATGTCAAAGTCCGTGCTTGGAAAGTACTGGGAGCTCAGAACTAAAAAGGTAACTTGTTGAGTCTTTTCTGTAACTGTTGGATACTTAAATATCCTGGTGATAGATGCCTAAGGAAAAAAGAATGCAAAACAAAGGGTTCAGGAGTTAGAGTCTACAGAACTATTTGTAAAGTGTTGGGAGATTCTCACACACATTGTGAGAATTTGCAGCAGGTTTTGTTTACTTGTAAGCAATCTCTTTATTGCTGAGTTTATTTTCATGGACTTGCTGCATTGTTTCCTTGTTGAAAATAGTTTCTGAAGGTAAAGCTGAGGCTTGTAGAGTCATAGAAAATTTTCAGCCTAGGGGAGGAAGGAGAAAAGTTTCAGCAGTGCTCAACCCTCCATCTACTTGGGCTTTTGAAGTGAATGGCCAGTATTGGGGGTCCTGGTGTCATTGCAGACAGGTTCTAAAAAGGGTAAATGTTTTTGAGATACCTGCATTGGAGTTAATGGGTTTTGTGCATGTTGAATGTGAGTAGTTGTCTTGGAGTGATTTATGAATATGTCTGTTCCATGATCCTCTGCTTTATGCCCAAAACTGGTTGCTGTATCTCAAGACCTGGGCCCAGGTGTGTGTGGGGCCAGGGAGCGGGAGGAGCTTTGAACTTCTTGGCAGGAATTTTTGAAGCCTCACTGCTCAAGCACTCTGTGGTGCAGTTCAGTTGGGTTTTGCTTGGCCAGCTTGGTTTTGTTGGCCCAGGCAAAAAGCTTTTCCCTTCCCTGGCTTGGAGAAGCTGCAGTAGCAATCTTTCAGCTGCCTTGAGGTGAACTGAAGATCTGCTGGTCTGGAGCTGGGGGAGCAGGGCTGGTCTGTTCCAGCCCCAAACCTCAGAAAGCCAAACCAGGGAGAGAAAACACAGAGAGACTCCAGCCCCGCTGCTGTCTGCTGTGATGAGGAGGTTGACACCAGAGAGGCACCAGGTTTTTACCTCCTGCTGGAACTCCTTCATGGAAGCTCCACTTCTTCAGAGTGAAAGCCAGCCTCATCTTGCACCACGTGTCGGGAAGGGGTATTTCTTCAACACTTGCCACATGCTTCAGGCATTTTTGGGCCTTTGTTCATATGTGTGTGTGTCTTTCTCTGTGTGTGCTTGTGTGGGGGGTGAGTTCTGATAGTTCAGTGTTGAGCAGTTATTTAATTTTTTTTCCTTGCCTTGTGGGAAATCTGTTTTTAATAAACCATTGGGTTGGGGACTTTTTTCACTTTCCTCTATTAGTATTCATTCTCTTTTGGTGGAGGGGGATTGTTGAAACCCTTTAGAGGAGACTACTCATTGCAGAGTGTCTTCTCTTAAATTTGTCTCAAAACTGAGACAGTAGTGTTAGTGTGTGTTCCAGCAGAGCTGAGAGTTCAAGACTGCCCCCAAATAAAGAACCTTTGAAGAATCAATGCAGTAAGTGTTCTTGCTGTTTTAGTACCAGAATCAGATGACATGTCTGTGCCTGCTCATTTTTTGGTACTATCTTTGCCTTCCAACACTGTTAAGAACTCATCTTGGAGGCATCATCACACTTCAGGATCTGCTTGAGTAGGAAATGGTCAATAAAATGAGAATGAGCTAATGGATAACTCTATTATTACGTATTTCCATTATGGTCTATTTCCATAATCCTCATGAGTTGTCAATTTGAACATGGTTATTTCTGTTAGTATCACTGATGTGCTGTCAGCATTTTTTTAAGTCATCCCCCCTTCGAAGGAGAGATTTCCTTCTTTCTAACAGCTAAAATAATTTTGAATCTTAGCACAAACCACAGCACTTTGTTTGAGGTCATTAATTTTTATTTTATTTGGAGGACCATAAGGTGGTCAAAAGATTGAATCATTAAAGCAAACAGAGTGCAGAGATATTTCAGGAAAAGATTTCTTGTTCCTGTAATTTCATGCTTCCAAAAGAAAAGGAATGATTTGCAAGGATGCACTTTCCTATTCATACTCAAAGTTAATGCATTGTAGTGTTCCAGAGTCAGTCATCAGTGCTCAGTGTCTCATGGAGAGGGAAAATGCTGGGAAATAAATGTTGAGATGCAAAGTCATTTGCCCCAAGATGCACAGTAGATTGAGAGAGTTTCTGGTGTGTAACCAGGCCATGGACCCCGTGTGGTGTTTTGTCTCTGTGTGTTCAGCTGTGAGCCCTGGGCTTGGTCCATCCCTTCCTCCTCCTCTTCTTCATCCACAGCTGCCAGTGTCCTGGGGCTTGAAGCCAAAATGTGGCTGCTGACCCTGCAGGGGTGGTAGGAGAGGCGACTGGTCGCTGTGGATTGGAAGATAGAGCATGGAGATGCCAGATGCACACATGGCTTATGCCCTCATGGCTGTGGGGCAGGACCATCCTCTGCTGTGCAGAGACATTTTGGAGAACTTACCATCCTGATTTCTCTGTTTGATCTTTATTTTGTTTTGTTTTTTCGGGGACAGCTGTGTGTGAGAATGAATTGGGAAATAAAACTGGTTCCTGCAGAGCACACAGAGTACGTGCAGTCTGTCTGGGCAGAGCACCATTGGTAACTACCTTCAAAGAAGGTTGTTTTACTTGCTTTTGAACCATCTCTATAGTTGGTCATAAAGAGTTTTTGACCTTAATGTCAAATATCCTCCTACGGAGCTTCTGAAAGTCCTCCCAGAGCAAGAATGTAACAGAGGCTGTAACAATGCAAGAGGAGGAACTTCAAAAAGCTCTTGAAAGGCTTCTGTGAAACACATTATGGTGGATTGTTTGAAGCTGTTAGAACCGATCTTTAATAGTTGCACTCTTTAAAAGCTCCTGAAATCCATTCATGTTTACAAGATGAGACATAAATTTCAAAAGTCTTTTTTTCTCCTCTTCATTTTAGTTCCTGAGTTAATAGGCACAGTTCCTGCAGAGAGATGAGAATTGCTGAGGTCAATAATATGTCTTTAATGTGAACTGTCAGGAGAATCACCTGTGCTGAAATTCATCTTGACCCAGAGGGTGTGTGCAAAGCCCTCACAATAGGGTAGTCCAGTGCAAAACCCCCGATTTCCATAGGATAACCCAGCACAAAATTGCCTGGAATGGGCTGGGGAGGGACACTGCCAGGTTAGTCAGGTGGGAGACTGATGCATTTGGGTAAATTAGAAGGTAGTGTTGCTAAAGAAATAATTAAGTTCTCCACAAGTGGGATATCTAAGGGGTATCACCTTGGGCTGGGTTTCATAGAATAAAGGGAGAAATTTGTGTAAGTTTAGGTTCATTTACTAAAACTTTGTGGAAAAACAAATCAGTCTTTTATATGTAGAATTGTAAGTATTTTTTCCAGTATTAGCTGAAGGTGGCTCATTTAGCTTGCTAGTACAAGTAGCCCTCTGAGAAGTGGGTTACTTAAACCGTAGGAAAATTACTGGAAGCAAACTATCTACTATTATAAAAATCCATTACAATTTTAATATGGAATTTAAGAACCACTTCAATAATCTTCAACTTTTGGCTTCAGGTATTTGGCAGACTGACTGAACACATTTTTAGGCAAGTATTTTGCATGTTTGCGTTATTATCATCACTTGCAAATGAATGTTGGAATCTTGTTTTGTGGTAGCATTGGTTAATAAAAGTAGTACTCTGAGACAGTACTGACAACTTTTAAGAATGTAGGATGTGTGACATGGATTGACTTTGGCACAGTGCCAGTGCCCCCATGAAAGGAACAAATATTGCAATAGGACAATTAATATTAATTACTATTAATTAAAGGTAGGCAAAAATCATGGACTTCAGGTCACAACCTAACAATGTCCCCAAGGCTTATGTAGCTTTTTCATTAAAATGAAGTTTCAGTTAAGCAAAACTGATTCTGCAAAGAAATCTGGTAGTCTTATCCTTAGTTCTTCAAGAAAAATTCTCATTAGCTTCACTGTCATGAGCATGCAGACTGTAGTTCATAAGCTACAAAGAGTAAGTATTATTTGCTTTAAGTTTTTGTCGTAGATCTAGTAACTTTGACACTAGGAATAGCTGATTTGAGAAGGTGACTAGAGAGCAAATATTTATTGTTCCTCACTATAAAAAACCCAGAAAGCACTTGGTGATGACTGAGACAGCAGATTTAAAAAAGTAAAAGCAGTATGTTTTAGACAAGAATGAGGTTAAATTGTGGTGCTCATTGCCATTGCTTGTTATGAAGATCAAATATATGGTGAGGTTAGAAGTTCATTGGGTGAGTTAATGGGGGATAGATACATCAAAATCTGATAAACATGGTGCTCAGAGTTCAGCTCCTGCTTTGGGATGTCCCAGGGCCTGTATTTCTGGAAGAGAGGAGGCTGTGCCAGTCCGTGCCCTATCCCTGTGGTCCTGAGCTGGGGCACCCAGAGCAGGCAGCGCGTCCCTGAGCATGGGGCTGAGCCCTGCACAGCTCAGTGCAGGGCTGCTAAAGGCTCCTGTGCATGGGGTGAGCCCCGCACAGCTCAGTGCAGGGCTGCTAAAGGCTCCTGTGCATGGGGCTGAGCCCTGCACAGCTCAGTGCAGGGCTGCTAAAGGCTCCTGTGCATGGGGCTGAGCCCTGCAGAGCTCAGTGCAGGGCTGCTAAAGGCTCCTGTGCATGGGGCTGAGCCCCGCAGAGCTCAGTGCAGGGCTGCTAAAGGCTCCTGTGCATGGGGCTGAGCCCCGCTCAGCTCAGCGCAGAGCTGCAAAAGGCTCCTGTGCAGCTGCAGCCCTGCAGTCTGGGTGGCTTCCCCCAGAGCTGTTAGCTGGGGGCTGGCAGTGAGGGCATGTTTGGGAGGAAGTGTTTTGGTTTGAATTGGTCTTGAGAACTGATGTGTTCAGCTTCAGCTGAGACAGCGTGCATTTTTAAATTTCCATGTCCTTACTAATGCTTTTCAAAGGTTTCACTTATGGAAAATGATGAAATTCTGGGGAAAATGATGTTTGGACAGTTTATCACTTTAAATATGTGTTCTGCAATAATTAGCTTATTTAGGTAGGATTATTTAGGTGTTAGAATTTACCTCTCTATACAAACACAAATATTCTGATAATTTGTTGGTGAAGAATACTTTGACAAGCTGTCACAAGAATTTCAGCTTTTTTAGATGTCTTCTATTTTGGTTGCTTCTGCTAGCGGATTTTTTTAACATGAACAAAATTCCATTAAATGGGGCAGATTTCTTTCCAGAAGATAATTTTAAATGTTTAGTTAGATGTAGTGGTTTTCTTCCAGCTGTCACTGCTTTCTTGTTCTTACATTCCTGAGAAAAGATTTTAAAAATAATTAAGTGTGAGTGTATCTGTGTCAGCCCTTCCTTGCAAGGGCTTTTGTTTATTTAAATTTGTCAGCTTCTCGTGTTTGTGCTGCAGACTCTGCACCACATTGTTTCCCACGGGTCACAGACTGGAGGATTATTATTCAGTGCTCACCCTTGGAGTGTGTTTTGGAGAGTCAAAGAAGAGGGCTGATAGAGATAGACCACAAAGTCGTGCCTCAGGTGCCACGTATGGGATTGTCAGATGAGCAGTGCAAACTACCTCCTCAGCTGCTTTGGAGGGGTCGGGATAGAGCCTGACTTGGTGCCCATCAGCAAGACCATAGGGATGTCACCCAGAGCCTTGATAAATATGATGGATTTAGGCTGAAAATGCCTCTGATGGAGATCTGTCTCCATGGGCATGAAGATGTAAGGCAGCAGGGAAGAGAACCTACAGTAGTAAAGGCAGGGCATAGCCTTGAGTTCAATTCCTCAGCATTCTCTGATTTGGAAAGCAGAAATCAAATGGCAAAAAATACATACATTTCAGTAGCATTATTGTTAGTTGAGAAGTGTTGCTTACCCTGTTCCAGTGAGGCTTGGATGTTTGGAGTAGATCAATAATTGACTTCTGCAATTTTCCTGAGGGAGGCAGCAGGAGCATCCCTCGCCTTGCCAGATGCAGAGTACTCAGGGCTGCTCCAAGCACAGGCACTGGGAAAGCTGCTCAGAGTCAAGGGGGTTCCCCACAGGTCTCTGCAGGCACTTCACTGCAGGAATTTGGCTGTCACTTTTCTTCTCCCCATCAGGAAGGAACTCAGCTTTGGGGGCTAGGATGGAAGGAGCAGGGAGGACAGAGCACACACCCTCGGGTGCAGGTTTGTACCATGTGAGAGCAGCGCTCTTCCCTCACAGCAGAACAGTATTTCCCTCCTGGTGCTTTTGGCCCTACTTGCCTTGGTGTTTGGGAGCTGGTGACCCCTGTGCAGAGCACTTGGGGAATCATGCAGGCATGAACAATTAATCTTTTAAAAGGTCTGCTGCTTGGCAATATGCCAGGGAAGCCAGTGTAGCCCCACTTTATAATATCAATTTTTAATGATGAGAACTTTGCTAAATTCAGCCCTTGATAAATCTTAGAGTTGGGTTTTCAAAGTTTAAAATCAAACATAATCCAATTATTTCAGTATTTCATCAAACTAAACTGCCACTTTGGTAAAGTGTTTAAATAAATCAGTATTAATATACTTTTCTACAGTAAATAAAGTTATGTCTGTATAGTTCAGATATGAATATTCACACAGAGTTCTTGGAAATGAAGCAGTGGCAGTTTGCACAGAACATATATTAACTTAAGGAAATAAATATTTTATTGATCTTTAAAGGGATCATGATTTTGGTGGTGATGACTGAAAATACTGTTTTTAGAACAGTGAAACCACTAGCTGTAAATATATTTTAGGAAATCTATTATATTTTATTCTGTGAACTCTGAAGACCACCTGCTGTAAATGCTTGAGGGCTGACAGACTCTGGGAGATGTCAATGGGCTTTTTTCAAGTTGCTCTACTGGCATTGGCTGCCAGGTGGCACTGCCAGGAGTCAGATCTCAAACACAAAATAGTTCTTCACTCAGTGAGGCTTCCCAGCTCCAGCTCTAGCAGCACCTTACCCTGCTTGTATGCAGGGATGTCCCCTCTCCAATGGAACCTCATCCACAGCCCTTTTGCCCCAGCAGGAATGTGCCCAGTGGCTGGGACAGCTTTGAAATGCATCTTCGTAAGAGAGAGTTGAGCACCAGGGCCTTAATATACAGTTGAGTGCGTGTGCACACAGAAATAATTCCAAAGAGTGAGAATTAGGGACTGCTGTGTCCCTCAGAGCCACCTGCAGAATGCTTGAAACCTGCTCTGTCAGGAGCCTGAGGTGGCCCAAGGTCTGTGCAGTTTGACCTTGGCTGCCTGTGGGTTGTTAAAGGGCACAAGCAGCTGAACTCTGGAAGATTTATGAGCTGTCAGGAATTCACATGCTGACTAGCTTTCAGTTGCTCATCTCCCACCTTGTTTCAACAGGTCTTACTAGAGACATGGTCTTGTTAAGCAAATTATTGGCCTTCCAGAAATACCATGAAAGACAAATCTATCTATTTTTATGGATTATTTCATTTTTCTAGGCTCATAAGATTGAGGAAATGAGATCCTTAGTTCCACATCTTAGTTCTTCAGTTCATGGTAATCTGAAGAAATGGGCTTTGCTCACTACCTTCAGCTTGGCTTCAATGAAGCCATTAGTAAAAATAGACAGCAAGAAGACACTACCCCAAAATGTGAAAACTATCACTGCTTTTGGATGTGTCTGTCTTGGAGCTTTTGTCTCTACTGTCACAAAACGTGTCTTTATTTCCAGGCGATTTACTCTGTGCTCCAGGAGCAGCTTTCTGCCATCCAGAGGTTCTGGGGTGTTGTGCTTGTTTGAGGCTTCAAAAGTCTGTTCTGAAATCTTTCACATTTCAACCTGTGCCTGTTTCAAGCTGCTTAACCTGGTGTAACCCATATCCAGTATACCATGGTACTCTGTCCTCTTTTAATTGTGTCTGAAGTTCCCCACGGAAATGTGGAAAAAACACCATCTTCTGAAGCTAGGCATGCTTCTCTGTAGCTGCCCATGAAAGGGGCATCTTCATCTCAGGATGCTGCTGGAACATTCTTTGAAAAGAGACTAAAAGTTGGAGAATATGAAGAGATACTCAGCGAGCCCACTAATTAGAGTTGACAAATGAAAATTACAATAAAGTGAAACTGCACAAATCGAAAAAACTAGGTCTTTCTCTGATTGCTTTTATTGAGAGGCTGATAAAACTATTTCTCAGAGTGGGAGTCTAACAGACTAATGTGTCATTACTTTCAACTCAAGAGATAAAACTTCTTGTTGCTTTTTAGAACATTCAGTATTTTAGCATTATTTTATGATGAAAGAACATGTGCAGTCTCAGCTCATTTCTTATGTAGACTTTTATGCTTAATGCCTGTTTAAAGGCATTTTTTCCCTACAGGTTTATACCAGTTTCTTTTGCTTCCTTGGGCCATCATGGGTTGTCATGCTGGATGAGATTTCTTACCTGGCCTCCTATGCTGTGCACATATGGATGAAAGGCTTCTACCTTAAGAAGCAATTCAGTCCTGCAATTAACTAAGAGGGAGTAGAGAGTCACAGAAGACTAGAGCATGGAACTGCTTGGTTCCCAGGTGTGTTATAGAAAGGATCTCCTGAAGAAGTGTGTAACTTGGCTTTTTGTGGTTGATTTAGAAGATTTAACATTTGATATTTCTGTGAGATTTCCCTTATTTCATAACATGGGATCTGGAGACATGTTTGATCCTTGAGATCAGCTGTATATGCTGCTTTCCTATGTTGCTTCATTTCCTGCACTGCTTTTTCTTCCCCTCATTCTCACAGATGTGTATTCTGATGCTCTTTATGACAAGTTTCAGCCTCATCCTGCTAGAGGAGCATGGCTGTGCATTCAGTTTCCCAGGTGTGTAGCCTCTGTGTGGCACTTCAGGGTCGGCTTGGACAGGGCTCTGAGCAACCTGATCTCATTGAAGATGTCCGTGCCCACTGCAGGGGAGTCAGACTGGATGACCTCTAAAAGTGCCTTCCAGCCCAAGCCAGCCTGTGATTCTGTGTGCTCTCATAGGAAAGGCAGTAGCTCTGTTTTGCTGGCTGCCATCCCCTGCCTGATCAGTCATGTGAAATTCCTCTTTTCTTCTCTCATGGCTCACAGTTAGTTAAATTAATGGAAAAATGTTTAAAAGGCATACACAGCCCTGTAAGACTAAGGCATGGGGACAAATGGAAAGTCTCTGTCCATTGGGGGGAAAGAATAATGTGGGATTAAATCAATTCAAATGACGGCATTGATGTGTGGAAGTAAGTTTCAGTGTAAGGCTGGCCATGGTGAGTGATGGCCTGTCACATTTTAGAATAGAATTGCAGTTACACAGATAAAGGCAGAGGACCATGTGAACAGTATTCCTGGCTAATTGCCACAAATATTAACAGATACAGCCCTGGCCATGCATTTGGGTATCTGGCAAGCAAGAGAAAAGATCTTTTTTTGTGCTGTCAGCCAGAGATCTACATATTTCATAAGTAAACACAATTGATGTATAATTTTGTTTCCTGAAGAGCGATGCAAATGTGGCTCTGATTCCCAGAATTCCTAAATGTGCATTATCTGGGCATTTTTCATTTTCATCTATGGGAGGAATCACTTATGTCTTTTCAAAAAGAGCTTGTCAGTGTTTGCGCCAACAAGATCTCTCTGCAGCACTCAGGCATACATTGGCTTAAGCAGTTGAACTTCTGGCTTTGAATCTAACTTCAGTGTTACATGGGCAGCTACAAGAGTTCTTTGTGTTTCTCAATTTCATTGTGGGTTAAAGCAAATCAACACAGGATTTGAGCCAAAGCTCATTATGGTCAATGTAAGTTTTGTCCAGTTGGTTTCTAACAATGATTCTGTTCATGTAGCAAGGGCTGTATTCAGGGAAAAAAATCCAATAGCATTGTGTAATCTGCAGAAGGGGAAGATCCTGCTACTTTAGTAACATTAGTTGCATTTCTAATTAGTGTTTGCTGTCTTCCCAGGCTGTGAAGAAGTTAGGGAATAACCAGTGCTAGATTTTTTTTCCATCTCTTTGCTTTAATATAAACCAAAAAGGAGTAGGAGGATATTGCTATTATGATCATGCTTTTTATCTCCATAAGTAATTTGCATGCCAGATAATTGTTTTGATAGGGTTAGAAATAGGCAGCAATGTATACCTGTGCTTATGAATCTGGTGCTCTGTGTGCTCCCAGGATTGACAATATTACATCAATACCTTCATGGGGGATCCTGCTCAATAAAAACCCATTGATCCAGATAGTCACTAATTTAATGTGACATCTTTGCTGATGGGATAGCCTGCGTGAATGATTCTTTGCTGTGGTTAATTTGCAAAGTTCAAATTAAAACTTCTTACAACTATAGTCTTTGGAGTAATGGAGGATTATGTCTCAGATCACAAGCTATGTGAAATGGTTAGAGATCAAAAAAGTACTAATGTTGTACTTTTCTCAAAGGACCCAAAGTTAATGGGGAATAGCAAGCAGCTGGGATGTTCTGCAAAAAACCGTGCTGGTCCTGCCACACTTGTTCTGCAGTGAAGTAAAATAAAAAATTCTTCTGATTAAGTTGGTAGAAGGATTAGATGCTGGCAAAGTGGTAAATAGTGATTGATGCAAGCTCCATCAACAGGGTAACATTAATTTCTTTTGAACAACTTTGAAGATACATCTAAGATGAAGAATGTAGCTTGTGCTTATGTGGGTGGAGAGCTGTGCCTGGAGAGTAGCAGCTCTGAACACGTGAGCTCACATTGAAAACCTATTGAACATGCACCCAAGATATAACATTGTGGTTAAGAGGAATAGCATCAATATGTAAGCACTGAAATACCAGGAGGGGAGAGAGAGGCAGTTTATTTGTTGTATCCATTACTAGCAGTTACTGCAATATATCACATTGTGGTGCTTGAAAAGAACTGGAAATAATTAGGAAAATAATTTATAATTAATAAAGCTGCCTTATAAAGGATTAGTAAAGGATCTTGATGTATTTATCTAGCACAAGGAAAAAAACCAACAAAATAATAGACGTGCTTGCACATCAAGATACATCAGGATATGTACTAATTTATTTGTGGAGATTATTTGAAAACCAAGTAGACCTGAATCTGGTACTTGAAAAGTCTGCTAGAAAGCACTTTGCTCTTCTACCACATTGTCAGTTTTCCACCTATCCTGTCACATAAGAATCAGACTGAATTAGTGTTAGTCATCACCAGTAGGGTATGAGAGCCAGATCATATTAGGGACTGTCACACTGTATTAGCCAAAATTAATACGGAAAGAATATGATTTTAAAAAGTGCCAGTGTTTCAAATGCTGTATCTTATTAGCACAGGAAGCTTTCTGCTCATAAAGCCAGTGCTTTCTCCTCAGTCCCCCTTGTTAATGTGAGATGAAATGCCATGCTCCATTTACACAGGATGCTAAAAGTTTGCACAGAGGAATTCGCCAGGGGAGCTCAGGTGACAGAAGGCTTTGGAGCCCAGTCAGAGTCTGGACTGCTGTTGACCTTAACTTTATAAGGGCAAGGTAGGAATGTAGTTATCATTTACAGTTCCTGACATGTCACTTTACAGCCTCACTTGTTAATGTAGGGCAGCATTGGCTTTTTTGATCCTGTAGCAGGCTGTAGTTTGCAGAGTTCAGCAGGTGTCACATGGTGACCAGGGGGGACAACTGGGATTAGCAAAACCCTTCATCCATCCTGGAGAAAAAGAAGCCAGAGCTGAATTACAATGAGAAAACTGCTTGTGGTTATGTAGCATGCCTGGCCTTACACCCCAGTTTCTAAGAGCTAACCAGCATGCCCTGCCTGTAGAAGGGAAGGCACAGCTTCCCATGGAGTTGCTAACACCTGGCTGGAGATGCCAGTTCCAGGAGGTGCCAGCTTTGCCTGCAGCAGCTGCCTGGCACTTGACAATGTGAGTCACTGTTCCTGTGTGCTTTAGACAGAGAAATCTCTGGCCTCTTTGGATGAAATTAATTAGTTTTTTCCTAAAACCTTGAAATAGATTTTGTGGTAATGACATAGCTTTTAGCTGTATTAGCTGCACAGAAAAATATCCTATCCTGTACCTGATGCACAGTTATTGTTTTAAAACTATCAATATTAATGCAGTGACCTGAAATCTTGTTCAGTTTTAGCTCAGAAGCTCTTTTCTCTGAGACACTTTGTATTAGTGAAACTCATTTCAAAGCTGGACAAAAAGCTTAAAAGAAAAAAACTGAAATTAGTTGTGGGAGGGGGGAAGGCCTTAAAACTTAAGACAGAAAAATTTCTAGGCAAAAATTGGTTCCAGGCAAAGTGGAAAAGAATTTGTGAGCTGCTTTATCTGCTGCATAAAAGCTCCTACAAGCTGATTGCTGAAATTGGGATCTTCATTTTCCCCTCTGGGGAACCAGTAACTCCCAATTTCCCTCAGCTGCTGCATGAGGCACTGGCTGGTCCTGCTCCTGCTCCAGCTGTCTCTGCTGTTACAGGAAAGCTGTTATCACAAGGTTTTTCTGGTTTGTTTTGCTTTTTTTTTTTTTTCTAGAGGAAAGGGTGATTTTGCAAATTGGTGATTTCTTTTGGAATGCCCCAGTGAGGAGAGCTCTGCACCAGCCTAATCCCCCCATCAAGGGTGCTATGTTGCCCACAGTGAGCCTGTGGACAGGACTACGGGAACAAAGGAGGCTCCTCTTAAATCTCAGGCATGACGGGATGCACTTGGCTGAAGTGAAGATCTGGAAAGAGACTTGAAAAAACTGAGGCTTGGAAAAACTATTTCCAGGAGCTTTCTAAATAACTTGTTAGTACAGGTGTGGATGTAGTACATTTCAGGTGAGGCTGTACGTCAGAGACTGATGTCTGGTCTATGGTCCTTTATCAGTCCTTGGTGCATTTGGCAGTCTGTGGAGCCTTTGGCAGTCTGAGGAGCCTTTGGCAGTCTGTGGAGCCTTTTCCCTTTGTCAGGGAAGCAGCCTTTGCTGGATCCCAGGAGCTGCAGGACCTGCCCTGTGCTGGGGCTCTGAGGGGCTGGGCGGCTGTGCTGCTCTCGTGGTGAGCGGCTCCGAGCTCTGCTGGAAACAGATCAGAAACAAGGAGACACATCAGTGCATCTTGTAAAACTTACAGGGAAAAAAGCCTAATTCCTGTAGACAGCACAGGAGCTGTTCCCTGTATCCTGTCTTTGACTAGTCAAAATTAAACCGTGAAGGGGCTTGGTTTTCTGTGCCCTATTTCTGATGAGTGAGGGTGATACCACAGGAGTCTGATTATGCTTCAGCAACAACATCCAGTTAAGATGGAGAAAGGTATTCTGCAACCTGTTTCCATGGGCTTGTGTGGTTGGGCTCTTGACTGTGCTTGGACTGCAATTTGCATTGTGTGTCCTTCTAAAGTTCACTGCTTGTAATGCTTAGTTCACTCCTAAAATATGTACCTACGTTAATTCACTGTATAGATACACCAGCCTTCTGTGTAAACCTCTGGGCTGGCTTCCTCCTCTGCTTAAACCTAAATGGACTGGGGCCAGGTCCTGTGTTTGAGCAGCCTGACCTGAAGGAAGGGATGTGAAGCCAGTGGGGTTTAAAAGAACCAGAGCTGCCACGTGCAGGCCTCATTGGATCTTTCAAAATATAAAATGGGATGAAAATTGCCTGATCTTTTATCACTCTCTAATTCTGAGGCTTGTGTGTAAATTATCACAGGGACTGTGTATTTCCATGTAGTCCCTGCTGCATCTGTGGCCAACACACTGAGACATTTCCATCAGCTCACAAACATGCATCAGTTAATTTTTAGGGTATGTATGTCTGTGCTGAGGCTCAGAAAAGAGAAGAAAATGCTGCAGCTAATCTTTAGTAGTTGTGGCCCACATAAGTAGATTATGCAAAACTGTTAATTTTTTATTACTAAATAGCACTTCAGGGAGTGGAAGGCCTTAATACTCTGGCTAAAGATGCTACTCACACCAGATTACTATTGTTGTACATTAATAATAAAAATAGCTGGGTCTGATTAGTGTCAGTTAAAGTTTCCTGAATGAGAGATATAACTCTTTGTATGAAACTGCTTGAATAGCAGCTAAGGATTCCTGAGGAATAATTTGTATTAAAAAGTTAAGACCTTCACTACTTTTCTAAAGGAATATCTGTGGCTAGTGTGGGAATTGCATACCATTCATGTGACAGCATGAAAAGAAAGGATCTTCTCAGACTATGAAGTGTAATAAAGGAACATCCAAAATTGATTTTCATTTAAGTAGATTACTTGTGTTTTCTTCTAGACTAGGGAAAGCACACTCTATTTTCCATTACTTTTCACACGTAGACCTACTGGTTTGATCCAGATATCCATCATTAAATGCATCAGGCCACTCTTCCCAAGTACCTGCCTGTGACTTGGGATGGACCTGAAAGGGAAATCTGGAGAGAAGTGCATGGCATGATTTGCTGGCAGTTTTGAAGGTGTGATGACATACCAGGGGCTAATCGTGGTTTTGGGTTCTGTTAATGTTTTGTTGAATTATTGCTGAGTCCAGTAAACAGATCCATGCTCAAAGCTGTTCAGCTTTGTAGATGCTTTAGCTGGCTCACTCATACTTGTTTTTAAAACACAAAATTAGGCCCTTTCATATGCTAGCCCCTTTCTGAGGTTGTTCACACTCCCTCTTCAACAGGTTTTTTACTAGACAGAAACATCTTCAGAGGCTGCTTTTATCACTGTAATGATGATGATTGTACTGACTGTGCAAAGAGCTGGAAATGAGACCGTCGCTATTTCCCTGTGCACAAGCAAACAAGATGCTGTCCACACGAATTTTCCTTGATCTCTGTGACACATCTGCTGTGGGCACGTCAGGAGAGCAGTCAGTTTGCCTGTGATCGTGCATTGCAAACAAGTTTTTTTACCCAATCAAAACACAACAGAGGAGACTAAAACCTTTGTAGTGAGGATGCATGCTTAGTACCCAGAAAATTCCAAAGAAAATCAACAACTTAAATGGAATATGTTCATACTGTTTTAGAGAGAATAATATATAAACTGCTTTCACTTGGTTGTTGTAGTGGCAGGATATTCCTGGGGTGATGAGAATGGGACCTCTCCTAATCTTACAAATTCCCAGTTCAAGAATAGCTGTAAATGTTTATTTGATGTGAAAGAGCTAATTGTACAAATAATTATTTTCAGCCTGATGTGCCTCTGCTGTTTCTTCTGTGGCAGTAATTAATTCTATAATTAGAAAATGTCCTATTAGATAATTTCTCTGGGAACTCAGGCTATTGTCCAGTGCAGGAAACCTTCAAGAAGCTGAAGTGGTTTGGTTATGACCTTGGCAGTCTGACTACTTTTATTGGCAAGTGCTGGTTTGCTTCATGGGGGGATCATTACTGAAGAATTTGGCTTTTATGAGTGGGATTGAAGAGCAGTCTCTTGATGCTGAGATTTGGTGCTGTGGATGAATGGATTTGCCCTGGCCATGCCCATCTCTAGAAGGGGACAACTGACCTACTTGTGAATTTGTGTCTACTTTTGAGCCGTCAGCATCTGCCATTCTATGAGAAGTTTGGATGAAATGAATGTACTTCATAAGGTATCAGTGAACACAAGAAAATCAATAAGCTATCTGTGTGATAATTAATTAGCATGCCAGGATGAATTACTGTTTCTTCCCCTCCTGATTTGGGTCACAGTCACATCTGATTTGGGAAGTTGTCAGTTTTTCAATTATAGCTTGGTCTTTGTTCTTGGTATGGCTTTTTGTCTTTTTTTATTTGATGTGCCCAGAATGAAGGACTGGCAGAGAGAAACTCACACTGTGCAAACTTGCTTGTTGTGGAAGGAGACAATATTGAGCTCAGCACCTAGCAGAACCTGTTGAGGAGGAGATGTACTGTAGGCTGCCAAAGCTGGCCCGAGCCCCCAAGTGCAGGGGTTTTTATTCAGGGATCTGACACCTGCTCCATTCTGCAGGCTCCTATCTCTTCAGATTTCCCTGGGACTCAGATGCCATTCCTGGGACGCAGAGTCTCTCCAGCCCATGTACTCCTGGAAATTCACCCACTGCCATTCCAAAACACACAAGTAGTTTGGCCTGCTCTCAATTAGATTTAGCATGGGAATTATTCCTCAGGGTCAGCCCCAGGATTTTTACTGCCTTCTTAAGGAGGAGGGCTGGAATTGTAAGCTTTCCAGAGACTCCTGTGAAGGCAAAGCAACTACCAGCTTATTAACAAGCTTCAAGTATAAATTCCAGGCCTTGCTATCCTGTTTCCTTTCTGTGGTCACAAAAAATACTAACTATATGTGATAGATTAATGAACTCGTTTTGTAAATACACCAGGTAGTGAGATAGATGCCTATTTAACTTTCTCAGTGAACTTCAAGAACCCAAATTTCTCTTCTTTACAACAAATTGGTTTCTATCAACAGAATAAAGTCTCTCAAAGCATTTCAGCTGGGTCTCTAATGATAACAAATAACTATGCTTTTTACTGGATAGTAGACAAAGCAAAAGCACTCTACATCTGATACTCTAAGTGTTCAGAAAGGATAGGAAGCAAACTAGTGATAATCATGCCGAGCTTTGGAAATTATCATTTGCAATGGAATGGTGGGAGATTTTATTTGGGTTTTTGTGTGTGTGTGGGTTTGACAACCAGTTCCTACGGTGTCTGAAAGAATTAATAGAAAATTAAATTACTCTGGAAATTTCACAAAACCTACTTCAAAAAGGAGTTTTATTTTTCTCCTTCATAATTCCTAAATTTTCAAGGATTTTTCAGTTTACCTTCTCTTAAACATCTTTTCCTTTTTGCTTTTGGAAACCTTGGAGAATATGGAATTTATTTCCTATTTGTGTCACTATCAAAATATTTTCAATACAGCTTTCAGGGCACACCAGGAGCTCATCTTTATTGAGGGTCACATATTGAGAGACATTGAAATTTATGCTGGGAATGGTCACCAGTGGGCAATAATTACAAGAGAACTGTTTTGGTCTGAAACAGTTTGCTTGATGTGTAAGAAGTTAATGATAGTTTACAGGGTTTTATGACAACCTAACCCTAGCATGTAGCTGATTAGCAGGAGCATTACTCCTGCTCAGTCTATCTGTAGTATTTCATCTGATTGCTGTCCTTGTTGTATTTTAACCACCACTGCTTTAAATGGACCAAATGTGGTTTCAGAAATATGACTAACATGTGAGGAAGAGAGATCTTATTTTTCTTGGTAATGCATGGCATTAAAAAGAACATACATACTCGTGCATACAGTAAATATTCTGAAGGACTTCTACACACATCCAGCACTTCCTGGCCATGCTAAGGTAGCTCTGTAGCACCAGGTTTAAAATTGGCAGATTTTCTTTGGGTTGATTCAAACACAACTTTGGGAAGAACCCAGTGGAGGGTTTCCTCCATCAGCAGACCACAGCTGGTGGCCATCAGAATAATTCTAACGTGGCTATAAATATATTCAGGGAGAAAAACCTCTAGCCCATTCATGCTGTTTCAGAATCAGAGGCATTACAAGGAAGCTGAAGTTTGGCCCTTGGCACATTGTGGAGGCAGCAGCTTCTTGCTCAACGTCTGTCTGTTATGTCTGTCACTTTTTCAGGAACTGAAAGCAGAGAGTCACATGCTGCCTACTCAAACCCAACTAAACTGCTGCTCCATTTGTAAGGAGTCATTTGGTTTTAATTAGCAGAACCTCTTGGCTGGCTGTATTGATACACTTGAAGGTCTCCTCTCGTTATGTGGAGTCAGGTTTTCTCAGGTTCCTGTGTTAAACTTATTTTTTTTCACAAGTCCAAGAGTACAAGTCTTATTTATAAAGCAGTATTTGCTGCAAGTTTCTTATCCAACCTCAGCTAGGTAAGTTTAGATTTCTAAGCAAATTGTATTTGGCATAGGTTGGCTGGAGGGCATCAGCTGAAATGTAACTTTTATTTTAGAATGAAGCCAAGGAATTGCTCGGTATCTCAATGTTAAGAAACAGAGGGTGAAAAACCTTAATAAGAGTAAAGTGCAAAATTATGGTATAAGGTACTACTGTGTGCCAGCTTAAGTGATTGGAAAGAAATATAGAAAACCTTCTGGTTTTCCCAAGCAGTGATGGACTAATTATCCTCCAGTTGCCAATAATTCAGGGTGAATGAAGGGATCTAAGCAGGAGCTGAAAATTGGAAGTAGTCCAGAGTGACGGAAGTGCACATCTGTAATGAGCCTCCCTGCCCTGATCTCTGACTGCTGTGGAGAAAAATTATTTTAGCTTCAGGCGTCATGTTCCCAACACAGTAGCAAAAGTAATGGATGTTGGGTAGCTTCTTAACTTCAGAGTATCTCCAAGATCAAATTATTCACTTTAAATCATCGCAGTTACTTGTGAAAACAAAGCCAGAATTCTCAGAGCCCAGTAGTTCAGACATAGCTAATTTTGAACTGAAATGGGGATGCTCTGAATTGAGTTCTGACTGCAGTCCTCAGATTCTCCCTTTCACCTTGGCTTTACAACCTTTTCAGGCACAATTTTCCACCTGAGATTTACTCCTGACTCTTCACATCCTGCCTTTACTCATCACCACTATATCAACTCACGTCACCAGTGTGAAGTTCTGGTTTTGTTTTGAGTGACTACTTCCAAAGCTTGAGCAAAATTGGAACACAAGCCGTGTGAAGAACGACTGAGGGAGCTGGGGTTGTTTAGCCTGGAGAAAAGGAGACTCAGAGGTGACCTTATCACTCTCTTCAACTTCCTGAAGGGTGGCTGTGGAAAGCTGGGGGTCGGTCTCTTTCTCCAGGCAACAACAGACAGAAGAAGAGGACACAGTCTCAAGGTGCACCAAGGGAGATACAGGCTAGAATTAAGGAGGAAGTTTTTCACAGAAAGAGTGGTCAAATACTGGATTCATCTGTCCAGGGAGGTGGTGGAGTCACCATCCCTGGATGTGTTTAAAAAAAGACTGGATGTGGCACTTGGTGCCATGACCTAGTTGAGGTGTTAGAACATGGGTTGGACTCGATGATCTTAAAGGTCTCTTCCAACCTAGAAATTCTGTGATTCTGTGAAAATCTACGTTTACATAAAAGCCACAGAGTAGAGTTTTGATGGTGCAAAGGTGTGTAAAGACCCTGGGAGAGCCAGGTTCCTGGTCAGACTGGTGGTAGAGGTGTAATAACTGGGAGGTGCAGGCCATCCTTCATCCTCACCAGGCAATGCACTTGAGCCATACATCTGAACAGTGAAACAGATTAGAAAGATTTCATAAGTGTTTGAGTCCAAAAACTCAGATTCCAAGACCTAAATAGCATCATTAGATCTTCTAAGGGATTAAGCAACAAATTTTACAGGAAACAGCACTGATTATCCCACTGCCCCATCCCCCTCCCCAGCCTGTAAACATTACTGGCTGCAACAAACTCTGCAACGTGAATATTATCTCAGTCTCCCTATTAACATGAGCAATTTCAAGTTTTGCTTCATAATTCTTTTCCTTGTGATTCTTTCATGATAATTATGTAATTAATGTTAATCTAATATTAATGCTGAAAATCCATACAAGTGAGTGAATTCCTCCAGTTAAACATACTGACAGTTTTATTTGGCTGCACTGTGTTTTATGAAAACTTTGCACACTTGATTAGAGGCAACAATAAATTAAAAGGAAATTTCAGTAAATGAAATTGATATAAAATGCAGATTTTTTGCAGACTAGTGCTCTTTTTATCCTAGAATCATAAAATCATTTAGGGTGAAAAGACCCTTAGAATCGTTGAGTCCAACCATTAACCCAGCACTGCCAAGGCCACCACTGAACCATGTCCCCAGGTGCACATATTCCTCATTTCCTTTCCTTGTTTGATGCTCTTTTGTCAGAGGCGTTTGATCCTGGCTGTGCTTTGCAGCAGGGCTGTGCTTGCTGTGGATTCAAATCCCATCACTGTCCACACTGAGGTGAGGAAAACACCGAGGAGTTGGGAGCATCCACTGGCAGACTCCGTGGCACCTCTGAGCTTGTCCCTGCTTGCCTGTTGGTGAAGTGGGGTCTGGCTCTTGCCCAGGAAACGCATGAAGAGCCATTACACACCATCCATCTATTTTCACTAGGATTATAAATTTAAGTAGTTAAACTGCAGGCTGATGGTGAGCATTTGTTAATGTGGCAGTGTGAGAAACCAGCCTCTTAAATCAGACACTTTAATGCTTTAGGCAGTGAGAATTTTTCAGAACTGCTACATTTTTGATCCTGTGTTATTTTGGTTTTTCCATCCTCATTTTTTAATTTAAGTTGGATTTGTCTTTAATGAAGGTAGAGTGAAGAACAAAAGGTGTCAGAGATGTTATGGGGGTCCTAAGTAGCTTTGGAAAGAAGTTCTCAATGGGAGATTTGACAGTCTGCTTTGTCAGGTCAAGTGGTGCATCCAGAGTCCTTTGTCTTTCAGGAAAGAGCTGAGAGGTGATTAAAAATTACATAATCTGGTTCAAAACTCAGTTTTCAGAGGTGATATTTCTACAAGAAAAATTTTCTTTTCTATTTCACTTCATGATGAAACTTCAAATTTAAGCTTTTCCCTGAAATTTCTATATTCTATAAATTTCTATATTTCTATTTTTTATAAATCATAGAAACCCAACACTTTTCTTTGTTGGTGGTGATTTGGCCCTTTTTCCCTGATTTCAAACTGCTGTCCTGTCCCATTCCTGCTCAGCATGAAAAAGCTGAACTACCTAGAATGAAGGTAGTGAAAATGAACCACTTTTTCTCACAATTTGACAGCTCTGTCCATTTTCCATTTCCTCCTTTTAGGAAAATAGGTAAAGAGTATTAAATAGTCAAGTAGGAGCTGGGTTTTCTGGCTTCCTGTTTTTGATACATTTGGCAGTGATTTGAGATTCTGTCAAAATGCCCTCTGGGCAATAATAGACTATGGAGCAATTCTAGTGATGGTCCAGGCCAGTTAAAGTTTGCCTTGCCATGATGGCAAATGGTTCTGTAGTTTGTGTCAGCACCTCTAGCATATCCTGATACCTGATCTGAACACTGAACAGCTTATCAGTGTTGCAAATGGAATGGTTGACATAGGTCACTGCAGTATTTAGAGAACCTGAACTACAACTTCCAGTTTCTTTTGGCGTTCGCTATTCCTAAAGAATTTGCAGCAGAAGATAAATGCCAAGAGTTTAAATCTCTTTTTAATAGGTAGTTACTTTGCAAGTGTGAACACTGCAGTGATTTCTGTAAGCTGAGGATTTCAAATGGAGCAGCGCTATGATAAGGTGATAAACCTTCTATGCTTCCAGGTAATGTTAGGGATTTTGTGTATCTACTCTTCCTAGTGGACCTATCTTTGCTGTATTTGCTAGCACAGTGGGTGCATTGTGCATGTGGACAAGCATATGCCATGAAATCATTCTTTGGGGTGTGCTAGTCTATGTAGTACAAAGCCTTTTTGTCACTAGAGCAGTCTGGCATCTCTCATCTCTCCCAGGGTAGCTCGAGGGGTCTGACATAATTACTGCTGGAAACAGTGAATCAGTTTAAATACTAATGTTTTGGAAAAGATCTTATATTTGATATAGAATTTATATTCTGCGATTCTTTGAACATTAGTGTGGATGTGCAGCTCTTGATAAGAAAGTTTGGCCTAGTAATGCACAGGTAAGAATAATTCAATTCTAGTGAGTGTATGTACTGAAGATCAAATCAAGGCAAATGAACCAGATCACTGAATTTTTGAGAAATAAAGTTATGGGATAAAATTATACAGTACATACCAACTCCGTATGCTGTCTTAGTAATGCTATAATTAAGCCAAAGAGTCATGTCAAATTGGCCTTTTCCATCTGCTCTGTGATCTGCTCAGGGAGCAATTTGGGAAGAATGACAGCTGACCTCAAAACCGACAAGTTCAGTTAATGTATGATCCACCAGAACTGATACTTGAACAGAGCTTATCCACTTTCCTATATGGGTGCTAATTGTCCTTTGTTTAATTGGGAAAATCAAAATAAGGCTTGCCTGGTGCAGGCTTGTTCAAAATTTTTGTTTCAGTAAATGCCTCTTGGTATTAGCAGAGCCATTTTATGGCTCATAAAAACATTCTTCCATTTTATTTACAACAATGTAATCTGCAGTGTGGTGGTACACGTTTAAAATAGCGCTGTTGGGTTTTTCTCTTCATTTTTATAGCTTTTGCCAAAACAAACCTGTTAATAATAAAGTCTCAGAAGTTCGTATGAGTAATCGACATGCAAGACATGTGAAACTCAGCCTGTATTTATAATACTAATTGATTTCATTTATTTTGCATCCCCTGTGAATTTCTCACTGCCAGTCTTGTCATTATCCTAATGTTGTTGTTTCCAATAACACTCAGAAAAGTCGTTTTGAAGGCAGGGGGTCTTTCAGCACAGATGCATCAGGTGTAAAGCTTCCTTTCCTCTAAGGTGATCAAACTGGCTAAAGGAAGCCCCGTGGAATGGTACAGCTTAAAAACCAGGGGTTGTCCGTCTGTCTGAATCTATGTTACCTTGAGAAAATCTGCTTAATGCTCGCTCCCGTGAGTGTCTGCATTCAGATAATGCAGGTAGGGTTTTTTGTTGTGACAGGGAAGTGTGAACAATATTACTGCTGGAATCAGTGCAGTATCTGGAAGGTCATAGTCAGGGTATACAAACCTAAAGCACCTCCTCATATGTTTGTTCTGCTGGCCTGGAATAAGAAAAGTACTCTGAACACTTTGATGGAAAAATCTAGTTTCCATTTCTATTTGATAGAGTTAAAATGTAAATGTGGTTGAGAATACCCTCAGTTAATGGTGTTTTGCCTGTCTGGTAGGTGGGCTCTGCCTTGGCGTCTGGTGGGCAGTGTCCTGGTGAGTCGCCATTCTCAGAGAAACAAACTTAGAATCATCCACGAGTTTTAGCATCTGCCATAATTCAAAGTAATGTTTAAAACAGAAGTTGCCTTTAATCTGAATTTTTCTGAGGTCCCCTCCCCTCCCTGCTGCTTTTAGCAATTTTTTGTCTTTGCCATTTACTCTATAGCCCAGTGCCAGCGATTTTGCTGGAGAGAAGTGCAGCTGGCTCAGGGCTGGTGTCCTGGGACAGCTGCAGTGACTCACACTGTTCTCTACCTGCTTCTCCTCTTGGCATCTTGGAGAGGAATTTTCTGAAGTCTTCAGCAGCTTGACATTGAATGTTCCAAGTCACCCCAGAGAGTGGGGTTTCACCAAGGGCTTTGTTCTTTTTTTTTTTTTTTTCGTTTCTGGTTTGATTTAGTGGACAAAACTTTGGGAATTATTTTCTACTTCTGTTCTCTCTCCTTTTCCTGTCCCTTCTTCTAAAAGGTGAATGAACAGATATCACCTCCTGTATCCTAAAGTATCTTAGAAGACAGTAAGTAAGGACCAGCAAGAAAATCAAAGTTAGGAGTGCGGAATATCCTACACATGTTCATGTTTTAAATACCAGGTTGGGATACTCATTTTCCTTTGCCTGCATGCTGTCACAGGTTGAAGGTGTGGCCCTCCTGCAGCAGTTGCTTGATGGGCAGAGCAATATGTGTTTGTTGCTGCCTTTTGCTGAGTGTTGAGAGGGGAAAGGCACTTTACACCCACTGTAGTTACTCGGGAAGCCTCAGAGCTGCAGTGTCTCGGAGCAGCTGGGGTAATGTTTTCTCAGAGCACGATTTCCCAGCTCTGCTCCTGGAAAAGCCATATTGAGCCTCACAGTGGAAACTGCATTAGCAGTGTCATCAGTAATGAGCTGCAGCTTTTAAGTAACAAGGGCTGAAGCAGCTTGAGTGGGAGTGAGCCAATGTGTGTCTGGAGTGACCTGCTGAGGCTTTCTGGGGGATGCCACAGGTTTGAGTGGGTACAGGCTGGTCACAGCCAGGCAGCAGCCTGCACCTCCACGCAGTGTCCAGCTTTGCTTCAGCATTGATGTGGAAAGGGAAGGGATGGGTGTCTCAGCTTCAGGTGGATGTTACAGAGCTGTTAACTCACATTCTATTAATTATGCTGCACTGAAGCTTTACCTGTTTGAGGTGGCAGGTTTGCACTGAAGACTGTTGTCAGGGGTATTATGCAATGGTCTGTTATTTCAATGAAGTATTAAATAAAATTGTTTCCACATCAGGAAATAGGGAGATGACCTGCCAGAAAGCCTTAGAAAAACTTTCAAACATGCCTGAACCTACTGACCTTCAAGATACAGTGCAAGGCTCATCTTTTCTTTTTCCTTCAGACCTTGGCTAGATGGGATGGCTGGAGGCACCATATCAGTGCATGGGGAAAGGCCTCTTAATGCTGTCACCATCATTTAAATATTGATCAAAGCATGCAGAAGGACCATGTTGGCCATGAGAGGTGAGTGAGCAGAGTCCCTGTAGGCTTTTCTCTGCTTCTGTGAGCAGGAGCTGTGTAAGCACTGTCTGCTCATGGGTCAGCGCTGCCCCGCACGACCAGCCGTGCACAGTGCTCAGCTGTGAATCACCAGGCCTGTGAGAGGAGGTTGCTCTGCAGATGGGGAGGGAAAGCCTCAGCTGTCCATTACCTTTGACAGGAACTGCCTGAACAGTGTAATTTTTTTATGAGTTGCAGTGTATGAAAATATTTTCTTGCCTTGAAGCTTCATTATTTCTGTTTTCTTTGGGAAATGGGGATAATTCCTTTTATCTGCTTTTTTAAATCTAAATTTTATATTCCTGTGGATAAGCCTGTTTCTGTCTGTTAGAGAAACATCTTGTATATTCCTGTGGATAAGCCAGTTTCTGTCTGTTAGAGAAACATCTTGGCATGGCCTGTGATTTTGATTATTCATCACACTAAGTGGAGAATTATAATCACAGAGAGGAGATGACCAAGTGTTGTGTGCTGAACCTCAGTGGCTGTGCAAGTACCAGTTTGCATGCTTGAATTGCAGAATTGATGCTTTTTGAAAACTCTTGTGCATTTTAGAAATGCTAGTTAGGAAAGGATGGCCATTTTGTCCCCTTTGTAAATGTGGTTCCAGTGTCACAATAAGATATTATTTTTTAAGTGCCAGAGTTCTCCAAGACTTCCCTTTTCAGTTTCATTTAGGTTTTTGAGCTGAGACTTAACAGCTGCTCTGTGTGTTCAAATGACTGCCAGGCATATTTTGTGTGAAAGCATGGAGAAATGGCACAGGTAGGAATGGTCTTGCCCCAAATGGTTTTTCCAGAGTATTAGTTTACTACTAAAATAATAGTTTCTAGTCATAACCATTTTTAATGATAACCATTTTATTAAACCAATAATATTATTTGTCACATGGTACATTTAGTTAGGTTTAAAGTGCAAGTGTATTCTAGATAAGTCAAAAATGACAATAAATTAGCACAGTAAAAATAATTTAAAAAGTGATCTCCCACATACTCCCATGGCCAAATATTAGAGGTTGGGAGGGAATTTCTGTAGTTCATTGCTAAGTGGCATAAAAGTACAGAACAAATGGATGGAAAATGTCATATTAGCATAGTTGTTTTTCAAGTGTTAGTGTTAACAAAGCTCTTTTGACAAAGTCTGTAATACATAATTTTTCTTACAAAAGAAATCAGAGTTGATTAAAGCATCTTTAATGGCCAATGGATTTTGTTAGCATATTAATCTGACTGGTGGGCAGACTTTGTCTCCTTAGGCTGTCCTAAGATAGCCTTCACCATCTGGGTGGACACAAAACCAGGGAATGCCTGGCCTTGGCAAAGCTGAAAGAAATTATTTTCGGATGCTTTTTGTAGGAAGACTTCTTTCTTTTGCAGTTGATGCTTAAAGAGCCCAACACTTGGTCTCATCTGACTGTGAAACTTTTGTTGAAGCTCAAAAGAGACTTGGTAAAATTGCAGGCATAAAAAATGCTTGAATGATTCAGCCACCTCTTTGTGAACACTGTCTTTCCATCCCCAAAGAATTCCCATCTCTCTTGTACATCACTCCACCAGGGAACCTTGGGTCTGTATAGCCAGAATGTTTTTTGTTGTTTTCTCCCTGCAATAAAAGCAGCAGTCCTCCTGCTGGCAGAGAGAAAAGGTCAAGGTACTTGTAGGAATTCCCACTAGAATGTATAAAACAGAGCACACACTCATCTAAGGGCTCTTGGGGAGGAAATCAAACTTCAAATTCCAAGTCTTGAAGTTTTAACTATTGTACAGACAGCTTGTGAACCTGGTTAAACTCTGTGGGTTGAAACAATGCAAAAAAAGGTAACCTCTAGGAGACATGAGGGAGAAAAAAAATCCTATGGAAGCCTGTTACTTCAAAGGCTTCAAAAATCAGAAGGGATGTGGTAAACTTCCTTCACTGAATGTGGGCAATGGTAATTGAAAGCAGGAGGATGTTAAGGAGTACAAGGCTGCCGACTGTCAGAGCAGCTTGAGCTGCTCTGTACAAACTGGTTTTCTGGGAAATAGGCTTTAAACTGGGAGTTCTTGAGCTGTGGTCCATAACACACCAGAAAGTAACCCCTGCATCAGCTGTAAAACAACAGAAGAGAAACAGTGTGGTATAAAGTGGAATCAAATAAAAGCGAGAGAAACATTTTAGTGTTAGGCTTACTTGGATGTGAAAATCACTATGGCAGCAGGGTAAGTAGCAGCTGTTTATTGCTTCCCTCAGACCTAGCCTAGCTTTTTCAGTTTAGGACTGTTCCAACTGCCAGCTGATGCCCTCAGCTCACTAGTAATTCTTAGTCCCTTTGGCTAGATCCAAACCCCAGCTGGGGTTACAGGATGTGTCCATCCCCTCTGCTGTCCTGAGCCTTCACAGAGGTCCTGTGGTGCATCTCACCAACCTGCAATGTACTCCAGTCACATTTGGGTGGGGAAGGAAGGACTGGCTTCTGTTCTCCAAAGAGTTTTGTTGAACATTACTAAAATACATCTTTTAGAGGAACATGCAATGATAGGTTACATTCTATTAATTATTTCCCTTAAGATCCGTTCAGGGATGCAGCTCCTGCAATTTCAGTTGTTTTTGTCATGCCTTAGGCAATACCACAAATATAATACTCATGTTTATTAATTTACTTCATAATTAAATAATGGGAAGAACAAAGTACAAAACCAACCTAGTGTACCTGAGTTGCAATTTCCAAAATTCCACCCAAAAATTATGTTTGAGAGCTGGCTTGCCTTTTGGAGGCAATCCACTTTATGGATTGGACTGGAAAAGGTAAGGAAAGGTCATCGTAGGATTTGATTCCAAGCTGAACTACTGCTCTGAATTGTGATAACAATGTGAATAAGGTGACCACAGCCATGGGAAAGTGGTGCCAGAAGGGTGTTGAAGGTGGGGGAGGAGATCTACCAGGGATCTGTAAATCAGCTCACAAAGAGGCAGATGTAATTCTTAGTTCTGTGAAACAGATGGATTAAGTTTTATTCAGCTACTTTAAAGAATCTCTTCAAGGCACAGTCTTGTAGCAGGTGAAATTAATGTGTATGAATGTTCTTTATTAAAAATAAATGCGTCTCTTTGTAAATGTATCTTTTGCTTTAACAAAGCAAAGATGAAGTCCAACCATTCAGACATGTTTGGACAAGTATTATCTCCCCTGGGAAGTGCTGTCCCAGTGAATTGGAATGAAAAGAGAAGTGCTGTGCTGGGATTTTGGTATTTGTTGTACCGTATGGGGCACCTTTACATCTTGGCATGCACGAGCTAAATTTGAGACATTTGTTGCTTGCTTCATAGAGAAACTGCAGTTACCTTTGTTCCTGGTTGGCTGTTGGAGAGAAATGTCATCTTTAGAGCTGGTGAGGAGTTAAACTATCACTGTGGTCATCAATAGCAGATGGAGGGCAGTCTGTATGTTTGTAGGTGACACATTTACAGCCCTGGGAGGTGCTGCTGAGCAGCTCTATGGCTGAAATGGGGAATCTGAGCAGATACCTCCCAGGGTGAGAAATGAGGATCCTGGTAGGGGGCTTGGGGTTCCCCCAGATGAGCTTGGTTTCAGCATCTGTAGGGAATTTAGCAATTTAAAGTTTCAGCACTTTCAGGTATCTCAGCAAATGAACTGAATGTTCCTCTTGTCCTTATGGATTTTGTCTGGAGCTTTAATTAATTATGAGGTGAAATTCTGTTTGGACTGGGTCCAGGCATGCTTACTTTTTGTAGAAGTAGTTGGGTTTAAATGTCATTTGAAACTTGCTTGGGGGACCTTGCACTTCATCTGTTTTCTCAGCAGTTCTCAGAGAAGAAACTGTGCATGGTTACCAGTGTTCCATATTTAAATGTCATAGGATCACAGCATTATATTCCTGAATTCCTGATATGATGAAGTATCTTGTGACTGTATGAAATGATTTTTAAATGAAAATACGTGAAAAACATCAGCTCAACAAATTTCCTACCTATTCAGGGAATTTACAGAGTCCGTGTATTGCCTTTCCTGGCAGTAATTTTTTTTTTGTTCATGGTGTATAAAAGCTGCAGAGCATTCACAGGAGGAGAATTTTTCCAATAATCAGTTACTTAAACTGAAAATATAAACATTTTTTAATGAAGAATAAAGTGAAACACTGTGCATTTCCATTTTCAAATGAAGAATAGATTATAAACCCAGAAACCGTACAGGTGTTTAACTCTTATAGGGAACTGGTACTTAATTATCTTTAAAGTCCAGGCCTTAGAAATTGTAATTTCTTTACTACCATAAACAGTTCACCCAAAACTGTGATTAAGGGCTTAGGGAATGTGTAGTTAACTCATAAAAATATGTACATAAATTCTGCTGATTAATTGGACTGTAAAGCACATCCTTATTTATTATTACAAATGAAACTCTAATGTAGTTCATGCAAAGTCTTAAATGAGTGCCATTCTTTTTCATTAGGTAGCTCTTTAAAATCAATAATGTTTTCTTTAAGGGAAAGCTTTGGCTGTTACTAATTTAAATCTCATTAACTTTTGCCTTTTTTTTTTCCTAAGGTTCAATTGGAGCTCTATTTTTCATTTAGATTTGGAGCTGCAGGCTATACGTAATTCCATTTAAAAACCCAAGGTAGACAGGAATAATGTTGGGTAACAATTATTCAGAAAACCAAAAATTCATAATATTTAGTATTCAGTCTACACTTGTCATTTAGCAGTAAATGTTTTTCCCCGCATAAAGTTTGGAGATGCTTTCCTATTTAATGTAGAGTTTGCAAAACTATGTTGAAGGTCACTTTTCTTGTGCTGAATTCTTGTAAGCCCAGCCCCCTGTGTCCATGCCTGTGTTTGCCTGTGTGTTCTGGCTCTGGTGGAGCACTGCTGTCATCCCTCACATCATTCATGTTAGCCGTGCTCTCTGGAGTGCCAAGACTGTTTTTAAATATATGCAAAGAGAAGCGAAGAAGGGCAGGGCTTGTGATTCCTGCTGAGTGGATTTGTCTCTTCTAACGGAGAAGCTGTTCAATAGCAATTGGGCTATTAGTGGTGCTTTTTGTTATCTAAAGTTCCTGGCTCGTTAATGAGGTTGTATTTGCTTATCTTTCTTACTGAAGACACACTAATCAGTCCCAGGAAGAGCAAGAAAAAATTCCAACTCTAATGATTTTGATGACATACTTTGGAATATTTAGCATTAAATAATAACAAAAAAATTGCACTGTAAAGCTTTATGCAGCCCTAGGCAGTCTGGAGATGGAAAGCTTAGTACAGTTTTTCAAAACAGTGGTTGGCTAGAAGGGTTCTGGCACCATGTTATTCACTGCATATCAAAATTAACACATTACAAGCAGTGGTTATTTTCAATTACGTAAAAGCAGACAAGTCTTTGGAGAGATTAAAATGGGATTTGTAATGGCTTAGGAGATTTCTTAAAATTGACAATTTGACACAGCATGATTTCAGATTATTTGAAATCTGGCATGAGGATATTTATATTTCTGTTTGCAAAGATTCTGTTCAAAGTCATCATGATGGAAATATTTACAATGAAGACATAATAATGTCTTTAATATGTAAATCATTCTAATTGCGTTTCTTACACTGTCAACCTCCCAGTGAAATATCATTTATTTCACAAGTGACACATGAAAAAATATGATTGCATTTGTGATAGTCTTATTTTTAACAGAAATACGACAGTCTTTATCTTTGATGAAGTCCTCTTTATCAGCAGTTCCATTAACACAGTTTGCATGACGCCTGCATCTCTATTTCTGAATCATATCCCTGCTTCTAACAGAGCCTCTCTCTGTTTTATTCTTCTTCCCCTCTCACAAAGAGGGTTTCCTGTGGGGACGTGCTCCCTGGAGTGTCATCCCCCCGTGCTGCAGGATGCAGAGGTTGTGTGGAGTGCACTGATCTCTGTGGGAGCTGGATGCCATCCACACCTCTGAGTCTGTATC
The DNA here is from genome assembly GCF_017590055.1 of Onychostruthus taczanowskii. Classification (NCBI taxonomy): domain Eukaryota; kingdom Metazoa; phylum Chordata; class Aves; order Passeriformes; family Passeridae; genus Onychostruthus; species Onychostruthus taczanowskii. The sequence continues at coordinate 7,439,920 of NW_024498462.1, forward strand.
TTGTGAAAACAAGAATGATTTGTTGCCATTAAATTCGGCTTTAACCTCGATTAGAGGAGATTCAAACTGTTGGTTTTTTTTTTTTTTTTTTTTTTTTTTTTTTTTTTTTTTTTGTGCCCCAGTAACACGTGTTAGTCTGTGAGACACCTTTCACTTCACTTCCCTGTCTGTACCCAAAATCCCTATCCTGAGGTTACATGCCTCCTGTGTGCTTTTTCCTCTCCAGCTGGGAACAGTCATTTTCCTCTTCCTTCAGATGTAGAGCTGGACAGATGACAGTTCTGTCATCCCAACTGAAAAATCTGTCACTGTGAGTTGAAAAACATAATACAGTCAAAACAATAATAAAATTGAGTTTAATTAAATAGAGCATTTTTAATTGGGAATGCATCCATTCACAAAACTGTGTGTCATAATTAATCCTCCCTCCCATCTTCAGCTTCCCCACTGGGAAACTTTCCCGCTATTTGCTGAATTCTGCTTGGGTTTAGCAGGGGCAATGAGGGAGGGATCAGGGACTGGCAGACAGGAGAGGCTGGAGCCCTCTGAGAGGAGCAGGGACAGCCTGCCCTGAGCAGGGATGGGAGTCCTCCAGGCACTGAGCATTTGCAGCCTCAAACTTACTGAGGTAGTTTTGGCCAGGCTTGGAAATGAGCCCGCTCTCTGTGAAGAAGATGGAGGGGAAAAAGAAGGGATTCAGCTTTGCATTTCTGTCCTGTCTTCCCTGATCACTGTGAGTTTTTTTCTGTTTAAGAATTGAAGTACTGATTTTCCATGTTTCAAAGCAGGGTTTCTTAAGTGGAAAACATAGTGGTTTTCTTTGGGGTGATCCTTACAGTGGCTAATCCAGGTGTAGTCCTCTCTATGCTTTGCCTTATTAACAATTTTGAAATTTTAATCAAACAGTTGTCTTCAAGCTGAAATGGCAGTTGATTCCCAAGGCTGGGACAGGAAATGATGGAATGCGGATTAGGATAAGAAACTGGGAGTGAGTGAACAAATGAGCAGTCTCCACATTGCTCACTGAGTATTGGGTAACCAGTGGAGAGACATTAATTAAACATGTTGCTCCAGTTGTGTGATTTTTCTGGTTTATCTGTAGCTCAGGTGGAGTTTTTTACGATGAGTTTCAGAGTGTTACAGTTGTGCTGTGATGATTTAATAATGATGTGCTGACGGATTAGGGGGCTGCAGGGCAGTGTCCCACCTGCCGGACGAGTTGACATCCAAAGAAAGGCCTGAGGTGCCAAGAGCTCTCCAGCTCCCCTCCTGTATTCTCAGCTCCCACCTCTGCTCAGCCTCAGCCCTGGAGCTCAAACATTTCCATCTTCCAACCCCTTTCAGTGGAACAGGCAGCAGCTGCGTGCTTTGCAGTGAGTCAGGGCCATTGAAGATGACAGGAGGCCCATGAATAAAACACAGACTTGTTTGTTTTGTGCCATTCTGAGCAAATGATGTATTAGTAATGAAGTATTTGCAGTTTGTTACTTTTGCTTACTAATAAATGAAATCTTCCTGTTGCCAGTTTTGTTTCTGGCTCGTGAAGTTGCAGGGAAGTGTGAGGAGAAGGATGTAAACTGGGCTGGTTTGGGGTCTGTCTGTTTGGTGGTGGTTCTCATTTAAAGGCAGTCACTGCTTTGCGTCCGCTTGAAGTAGGGCCAGTTTTTGTGGGATTTCAGTCAGTGTTGCCTCTGCTCTCAATCTCCTGAGTAAAGACTTTGGAAAATTATTTGAAACAGGATGAATTCCTTATGAATGGGACCTTATGGGAGTTACAGTCCCATTGATGACAAAATGGCCCCTCTACCCCAATAGTGTTGATCACTGGGGCTAGGGCAAAGAAAGAGCAAGGTCTCAGGAATGGGAGCTTGAGAGGGGACTAAGAGGAGTAGTGGTACTGGTGACCAGTCCTGCTCAGAGTCACTGCTCACAACTCCTCTGGAAGTGGGTGGGGATTTGGGGAACTGGCAGGCCACAGTGAGGGGGCTGTGATGGCAGTCCCCCTCTAGGGCTTTTTTCCAGAAAAGGGGGTGGATGTGGTCCCATCAACATGACCCTTGCTCTCATTGAAGGTGAGGGGCTGCCAGTGGATGTGGTGCTGCAGGATGTTGCTACTGGCATCTTTTAGAAAATGGATATGTAAATGTAAAGGTGTTCCTAAGCAAATGTGCAATTCTGTGTTCCAGAGCACAGCACTGCATTGCCACTTTACCTAGAGAGACATGTCTGTTGCACAGGTAGCTCTTGTGATGGCTCATTTTTCAATCATCCTTCATTTTTCTTTCTTACATGTAACTATAATAGCTTGCAATTAGAATAACCCTGTTTGTTTCTTCTACATAGAAACAAGTCTTAAGAACAATATTTACTGTTTAAAAGCATCTAATTTTGAAATAATTTCATCATTCATCACTTACAGAAATTTCAATCAAATAGCCCATTAACACTTCTATTCGTGACTCTCCTATAAAAGCAAATACTCTTGATTTGTGAATGTTCATTTTACTGAAATTGAATCGGTGTGTTCTACAGTCAGGAGAGCTTCCTATTTAAATTCTCCTGCATACGTGCAGATAATTAATTAAAATGAGAGAAGGAATTACAACCTACGTTAGAGTGTGGGTCACAACCTTTTCAAACAGAGGTCCTCCTGTCATGCAAGTGGAAATGGTAATTGGCTCACTGCAGCTGAAATTATCTATGCCAGATAACAGGAAGAATGGCACAGCAATTGTAAAATGGCAAGTGTGCCTAGATAACCAAAGGTAAATGTGTAGAGTCAAAGCAAATGACCAAAGCTAGTTATTTGTTGCAAGTAAATTAGATGAACTTGATGTGTTCCCTTCTATTCATGTGCGTGTTCTGATTGAAAATTGGGCATTCTCTCTCTCCCCCACCTCTTTTTTTTTATTTTTTTAACATTGCTATGTGTTCATCCAGTACTTTACAGCTATCCAAGCCACAACACATTCATTCTACCCAGTGTGTTTATGATGGGGAACCAGTTTGGAAAACATTTGGTAATCTTCTGATGAACTGATTGCATCTTTGTAAGCTAGAAAGTAAATTATGAATGAGTAGAGTAGTGCAGATGTGTACCCAGATCTAGATATTTGTGAGGAAGGCTCCCTCTATGTGTCTGTGGATTGTGAAGGGCTGTGTTGGTGGCAGGACAAACTATAGGGTCAGGTGGGTTGGAAGAGAACCCCGGGAGGTCTGGAATTTGGCTCTGCCTCAAGGCCCGGGCTGATGGCACAGCTGGCTTTGAGAAGGGCAGGAACATTGGTGAGGCACAAATTGCCCATGGTAAATGGAGAATTTGGGTTACCAGAAATATCCCTGCTGAGGTATACAGTGAATGACTGCTTAAACCTTGCACAAACACCATGGAGATCATCCCCAGGAATAACTCAGTCCTGCTTTCCTCTGGTGGTGGACTCTTTTCATATCTCCTTGCTCTCTTTTCCTGTTGAGCACTGCCTCTGCCACAGGGGAGGTGTGGTAGGAGCTCTTACAGCAGACCTGTGTGCCTCAAGAATTCTCCTCTACAGACAGCAGACAAAATGAATTTAGCCCTGTGTATTGAACAGGGAGCCCAGCCCATCTTCCTAACCTAATCCAAACTCAAGAGGACTGTGCCCTCAGAGCAGATAATCCAATTCAAACTGTCCACATGCTTGAAAAACAGATGCCAGATAAAATAATCTTGTGTATGTACACCAGTTATTCTACCCCACAGGGGCTACCAAGTTAATAGAGGTTCATTCTCTTTCATTTTAAATTCTTATTATTCACAATTCTTTCCTAGTACTCTCTTCTGGGAATACAAGCAGTGGATATAGTTTTCTAATTGTGTGATTACTTGAGACTGCAGCTGCCTGATCTGGGAGCTAGTTTTCATTTATTTTACCTTCAGTAACTTTATTCAAAGAAAGTAATGAAAAGAGACTCATCAATTATTGAGATGAATTCAGCTTTGTTCCCAAAGTTTGCATGGTGCTAAAGATATGAAAACAGAACTGTGTGAAATTTCACATGGTTTATGTAGTTGGCTGGAGAATATTGAAAGTGTCTTGGAGGGTGTCCTTAAAGAGCTCATGTGTAGTCAACAGCACTTAAAATATTAAATGCACATACCTTCAGGTACAAAGTGTGTCTTCATGTTGCTCCTTACCCAAAATTGTTTTAGGATAAAACTTATAATGCAAAGAAATATTTCCAGTGTGTTTACTTGTTATTGGTATCAGTTACTGTTCTCCCTCAGATACTGATTTTTCTTTCTTTCTTTCTATCTCCTGTGCCAAAATATAGCTCTGTGCACCAAAGAAGTATCAGAGATGCTGGGAAATCTCTCTTTGAGCTTTTCCACCATTCATTAATTCCCTCAGGAACCCAAAGAGCTAACAAAAATGGCAGCATGCACTGTGCAACATGCTACAAAAAAAAAAAAAAAAAAAAAAAAAAAACATTTTCCCCATTTTGAAGCTTGGAAAAGGGAAGTATTTTTGTTTATTAGATTTTGTGGACAAGAAAAGAAAAACCATCTTCAGATGGGTTTCAGATCTGGATGAACACTAGTTTAGAGCCTTTGAATTCATACCAGAGTTTGCACTGACTTTTTGATTGTCTGAATTGTTAATTTTTGGAATTTAAATTTTGGGATTTAAACAGGAAAGTTTTGTTACTTGTTCAGTCCAAGAGGCAGATGTGATTTTGAGTATCTGATCTGGCCACTTCAGTCTAAAGCAACAGTTATTCCTTGCTTAAGATAATGTTCCCGAGCTAGCTGGTGCTGAATTTATCATGTTATTTCATGGCTGACTTTGAATAAATAGGTATTAATTTATAGATCCTCAAAGAAGAAAAGAAGTTTAGTATTTTGGATACCTTGTTGGCTGCAGATCACCTGCTTGGCTTTACTGCCTTGGCGCAAAGAGCGAGTCTGGGCAGAGGCAGGAGATTTGTCAATGACCTTTTCTACAGCCCTTCCAAATCTGCTGCCCCATGGCAGGAGGGGAACTGGAGTGGGAAGGGCGGGGACCAGGCAGTGCCGGGGGGCTGAGAAGGCAGGACAGGCTGGGGCACATGCCTTGAACCCATGACTAGGACTTCACAAAATACATGAAAGCATGAAGCCATGAAGTACGATTTCTTTATTGTTCGTGTCCTGACTTTACTGCTGTTGATTTTCAAGGTGCCTTTTACATTGTTTTCTAACATGGTGACAGCTGCAGAGAATCAAGGCATTACACTGAATATTTTAAATCAGACCACTTTTATAAGTTCCAAATTCTGTACTGTTTACTTCAACTCCGGCTCTTTAAAAACCTGCCAGATATTGAAGTGATTAGGAGATCAAGGTCACCAAATACTCATTTTTAGGGTGAATGTGCTGCATTTTAAAGAGTTGCTTTAGTGCCCTCCCCCTCTCTTTTTTCTGTGCTTAGCAGAGCGATCAGCTGAGCGCAAAGAGCACAGCTTTGGAAGGGCACTTCAGGTTCCATCTGTCTCCGGGAACATCTGACTTGGAAGAGGTAGCAGAGAATATGATGAGAGCAGAGATTTCCTTTCCATCACAGAATGTGTCTCAGACCTCCCTGTCTCCAGCAAAATCTTAACCTGCCAGCTGTGATTTGCTCTCCTCTCCATCAGCAAGCGCTCCAGAAACCCCTGTGATAAGGTGCCACCTGAAAAGCTGGCTCTGACAAGTGCTACGGGATGAAATGCCCCTGTCCAGTCACTTCTACTCATGCTGCTGCAGCATTTTCATTCTTCAAGTCTAATTTCTAAGCCTTGACCTCATTAAAATGCCATCGTTCCTGGAAGCTGAGACTTTTTTCAGGGGTTTTTCTCTCCCTTGAGAATTTTGGTGATTTACCAGTATGTTGTTTCTTTTGCATTTTTCAATACAAGGCTAAAATGCTCCTGGCTCCTTATGCTTACGTAATTCAGGGCAGAGCAGTCTGTGGTTATTTGAACCTCTGGCAGTATATATTTACAGTGATTTTGACCTCAAAGAAAATGATGAGTGTTCGGCTGGAATATTTGACATTTGAGTTGGGTTGTTTAGCTGTGGATTTTAAGAAAAGCTGGTTGAATAAATGAAGTGTACACAAGTTTGAAAAATCTTTTAGTTCACCCTACAGAAATTGGAGCTTTGATCAACATTAGGAAAAAAGTTGGGTAGTGTATGTGGATGTTTAAATGCATTTTTCCTTATTTTTGGCCCAGATTTTGAGAAACATTTGCATGTTGCTAAATTTATGACTTAGGAATTTTGAACTATTTGCACTTTTATATGCCTTGAAAGTCCCAAAAATTTTCACCAATAAGTTTGAATAGTCTAATTCTTGCTGGAAAATATTCAGAAAATGAGATCAGATTAGAGAAACTACAAAGTCTGTGTGTGATCCTATTCTTAGATATTATGTTTCTACAGCAAAAAAAAAAAAAAAAAAAAAAAAATCTTGCTTTATTGCTGAAAAAAAGTGTTACTGTCATAGAAAAGAATTAGTAATAGTTACTAACAAGGTTGTAGGAGAAGCATGGCAAAATCCACCCATTTTGAACTAGAATAAACTTGGTTTTCATCAAGATTTGTTATTTTCTAAGTGATCTTATCTCCAGCAGATACATTTTTTGATTTTGTGTCCCTCAGGGGAAAACTATTTGAATTTTTTCTAAAATGCACTTTAGTATGTGGACATAGAGTCAAAACCTAGAGTCTACTTGGTTCAAAGAAGGGTAAAACTCACAGAAAAGAAGTGTGACAGACATTTTACCTGAAATTCCCATCCTCTTCTCCCTGCCTGCTCTTGGAAATGCTCTCTGCTGCTGGACAAGGCCACCGTCCACTCCCCTCTGAAGTATTGCCAGCATGGGCTTCTCCTTCTCCCCTGTAAAGCCAGGTCACTTGTTCTTCATGTCAGCTCAGGTGTCTCTCAGTGGAGAGAAGTTTTATTAACAGTTATGAGAGTGCTCTTTCATCATCCGGTTTGGTCGGTCAGCTAAGATGAGGCAGCTCTACGCACAGAGATCTCACCATGCTTTGGAGGTCATGTCTGTGATTTGGAACAGTGCACAAAGAGAGTGTTATTTGCAATGTGCTCTCTGACCAGCAAATGTGGCTCTGAGCCCTGGAGTATTTAAAGAATACTCGGAAGGGTGATGGTTGCTGGCAGTTTTTAGGCAGCTCAGGTCCCCAGCAGCTCATGGTGTGAGGAGCAGGGAAGGGCTCTGGGAGGAGGCAGGGGACACACTGGGCTCTGCTGATGTTCAGGTCTCACATGGCAGTGCCAGGCTGTGATGAGAAGCTGGCAGAGTTCTGCAAGCACTGCAGCAGCATTAGCACCGTGCAGTCAAAAATCCAGGGATGTGAAACCAATTACGTATGGCAAGGCTGATCCAACACCTGACCCTCGAGACAGTCACATCCAGCCAAAGCTGCTAAAGGCTTTACTGTGCGTACTCAACTGCAGGGCATGTTCCCTTTCCTCCAGAATCAAGATCTGAAAATACCAAGTTGCCAAAAATTCATAGGCTGTAACTGATTTCTCCCCTTTAAGACTCTAAAAAATTTGCATCTCTCTTTGGACATTCTTAATGGAGTGCATCTATCATTGCTATGTGTCTGCAAACCCTGAGCATGATGGATATCAGTTCCTGGACTCTGCTGTTCTACAGCTAACGTATACATAAAGATATAACTCTTGTATTAGAGGAATGGTGGTTTTATTTCTGACTATGTACCTACAGTCACAAGCATCGCCTGCTTTGCAGAGCAATGAATTTAATACATTAGCTAGTGAATTATTTTTTTAATGATTTATTTGTAGATGATTTCGATTTAAAATGAGATTTTCAGGTAACAAGGTAGGCAAACATGTTTAACAATGCCATGATATAAATTGCTGTAGCTGACAGATCCCTATAAAAATTATAACAGGCAGATGCGCATTGCAAAAAATTATTCATGTGACAGCAATCAGAAAGACAAATTACTTAGAGACGATGTACATGCTCCTCTATAATTGCTTATAAATTATTATAGTTCATGGTAAAAAGCATCTAGACTCCCTAGACAACTAGATTTATTTAAAATAAGAGTAATGGGAAATTGCCAGGAAATGTTGAGGAAGAAGATGCAGTACATGCTTTGGGTGATTGCTAACATAAAAGTACAGTAACTTATTGTCAGCCAACTCAATCTATATCTTCCTTAATAGTTTTGTAGCCTCCATTTTCACTCTCTGCTCAGGTAGCAGTAGCCTGGGTAGGTAGCTGGGATGGGCCCAGTGGGGCTGCACTGCGGTTCAGTGCTGCTGTGTTTCCCAGCTCGTGGAGGACACAATGAGGTGCTGTTCTGCACCCTTGCAGGAGAGAGCACTCCTGAGCACTTCCATGTTCTATGCAATAGGGTTGGATTTAGTCAGCTGGGGTAGAAGTAATGCTGAGGGGATGGGGAAGATTGACAGATAGGTGGGCAAACCACTTTTCCTTAAGAACCTGGGAAAAAAAAAAGTTTCTTTGGAGGTGTGTAAAGTACATCCTCAATAGACAGGATTTAATTTGAATGAGCTTTCAGTCAGGCACTTACCAGGTGATTATAGGGTAGCAGAGAAATAGTGTATATACATTTATTGTATAAGTGCCTCTCTAATGCTAATGTTTTTCACATCAACCTGATTATATTACATATTGAGAGCCAGCCCAACAAAAATGACAGCAAACTTTGTTCTGGATAATGGAGTGCTGAACTCCACCTAAGCAACTCCAGTCATTTGTGATGACAGCTTGGAGAATACTCCAAACGAATCTAACAATGCTCACGCTCCAGTGACTGACAGCACAGCAAGAGGAAAAATTCCAGTTTCCATGTGAGTGCAGGGAGCCTGACCTAGATTTTAGCCTCTACAGCTTCAGAAGAGGAAACATTCTTACCTGTGTATTTAACAAGAAAAAAAGAATAAGGGGAAAAAGTCATCTCTTCTTTGATTAGTCTTTCTTCAATAATTAAGATTTAGCTTATTCTGTGAGACTTCTCCCCTCTGCAGATGTTATCAACACTATAATGGCTGGTTGCTCTGTTCCCTGTGTGCTCTTCTCTCTGTAATTACCCCCTCCTGGCCTGCTGCAGGGAGAGCTGTCACAGGGGAGCAGCTGGGGCAGACAGCGCCATGGGCAGCAGCCTGCCTGCACCTACCACCTCCACCCCACTCCCTGTTGCAGTCAGCCTCCTGTGGGCTGCTCAAATTCTTTCATTCAGATACTATTAATAGGGAAAAAAGTCTCTAGTGTAAATTTCCTCTTCTTTCTTTTGTTCCTTGGGATACAGGTGCTATGCTGGGCTCAGGTCACTGTGTCTGGTGCCTCCACTGGAGAGCTGGCAATGGCCAACAGAGCACTGGCCCCACCATTGTGTTGTCCCCTGGGGGCAGTCAGAGAGGGTTTTTAGCCACTCTGGTGACCTGGTTGTAAATTACTGTTCAAATGCTTTTCCCTGTGCTTCCTATACTTCTACAGCTCAAATTCTGAAATTAGAATAGTAGAGAAGTGCACACAAGAAGGGAAAAGAAATTTTCAAATGAAAATGGAGGATGAGGCAGATTGAATGACACAGATTGTATGGAGGGTTGCTTAGTGTTCATTTGAGCTGTGCTTTGACAATTTGTTTGGTGTGGATATGGGAGAAATATCATTGAAAGCAGGGAATTTTCAGCTTCCAAATTTAGATTTCCATACTGGGTGAGTTCCTAACTACTGAACTCGTGCTAATTGTGACTCTACTCTGTGAAATAAATGAAAACCTGGCACTGCTGTCTTTGGTCCACAACCTTTCCATGTGTGTCTCATTGTTAGTTATTATTTGGTGTGGTTTAACTTTGTTGAACCAGCACAGATTTGACAGTATTAGATGATGTGACAGGATTCGATTGACACAAGAGTGACAGAATTAATTAGATTGGCTGAATTAATTAGATCAGCTGGATTAGTTTGGATCTAAATTCCACTTCTGGAATTCGTATTCATTTCAACTTATGGCCCTACTTAGACTTCTGTGACTTTACTAAATCACAAGAGAGAGGGTACCTTTGAGAACACCTATGTGTCCTGGAGGACAAGGGATGAGCCATCTGGAGAGCTCAGCATTGCCTTGCACATCCCTTGCTGAGAGAAGGCAGCTGTGAGCTCTGCACTGTTCTTCAGTTGTAAGTCACATCAGCCTGAAGAGCAGGACTTAAAAAAAGCACAGAGGTTTTCAGAGGAAGCTCTGTGTGGAGTACAATGATACCTGTTCAATGTAAAAGTCCTATCACCTGTATAAAATAATTCATGGTGTCAGAACCAGGGATTTAATGTAAAAGGACTGGGAGAAGCAGGCTCATTCTCCTGCTCTGCTGCAGGTTGCCCATGCCTGTGCAGCAGCAGCACAGAGAGAGGTCAGTGCGATGTTTCTTGGGGTCCTGGCAAGGGCATGTTCAAGTTAGAATGTGCAGCTTTGGTTGTGGTGAAGGATGTTATAAGCCTGGAGGAGATGCACTGAGAACAAATGCTTCAGTACAGGATTTTCAAATAGTGGTTATGCAAACTTGTCCTATTGCATGTGGCAGTGTTAGAGGAAGGACACAGCAGAAGCAGTGAGGAAAAGGAACATCAGTAAATTGCTGCTGGCCCCTTTCAGTTCATGTCTTTAACAGCAGCCATTAAAAACAATGAATTTTAATTTAAATCAGTAGGATATTGTCAGCAAAATGAGAATGAAAGTCAAAATTGAAGTTAACTGGAACAGTGTGTACATAAATTCAGGTGAAGGGGTTGGTTTGGGGGGCTTTTTTGATGAAGAAAGAAGTCAGCTGGCACTAAAAGCTGCTGCTTTTGCACCTGCCTGTGGGGTGAGGGGCAGGAGCAGGAAACACCCTGGGGATAAAGGTGCTCCATGATATCCTTTCACCTGTCAAAACTGTCATGAGTAATGTTTTGAGTCATGGGCTTTCCTTCCCTCCTGAGCTTATGTTAGTTTTTCTTTTTACAAGTTTGTTTTGCAGCAAGATGTTACATGGAAGTTTATATACCAGAAAAGTATTAAAGTGGTCAGTGTCAACAATTTTAACACATGGCTCATGTGATCACAGTACACTTAAGACTGATTTACTGTGATGGGAAAATTAAAACCTTCAATTTGTCAGTTACTTTTGAATGATTAAACAGAAACATGAAAACTTGGTAGACATAATTTAGAGGCTGTAAAAGTCACTAAAAGTAGGATCAGATCTGATATTCCATGTACATAAATTTCTGCTGACTACCTTTGTTTAGGAAGTAAGATAAAAAAATCACTTGATGACAGAATGCAATTGACAATGTGTATGAAATGAAGAGTGTATGAGGATATCCAACAATTACAGTTTTAGAATTGATACTGTAAATGCAGAAGAGGCAACTTGAGAGTTACCTGGTTGAATTTGAGGTGTTGCAGTAAGGGTAAAGATGTTCCATTTACTTCTAGCTTAATATGATCAATAAATTCTAAACCCTACATATTTAATGAAGTCTATTAACTTTAGGTATTGTGTTTGCCTTTTGATGATCTGCCTTTGAAATATTTTTCTTTGGTTTTATTCTTGGCTGATTTTCACACTGACAGTTTTTCTAGCAATGAAAAAGATTGAATTAAAAGGTCTCTGATACATGTTGTGTTGATATGTGTACATGTGCTAGGGCTGTATTGTAACTAAGATAGTAGCAATGGGAGAAAAAACTGTAGGGAGAAGTGATCTTTTATTAAACTGTCTGGTGTATGTTAATTTTAAAGTGAAGTATTAAGAAAACTGTTTCAAAAGTTTTTGCTGAACAGAACATCAAAAGTGGTCCTTTTTTATTTTAATAACTCCTGTATTAAGTTTGATTGCACAGGCAGCATGTTGTAATTGTATCCTGTTTTGTATAATACAGACCTCTACAGTTTGAGTAGGCTGTAGGGGAAAAACCCAACTATGTGGAACTGCCTTGAAAAGAAAATTATAAATGTCACACCTGTTATTTGGGGATTTTTTTGCATAACATATCTAACAGAGGTGGATGGAAAAGTTTTAAGGGATAAGAATGGCATCAGATGCCAATGTACATTTTCTTTCCACAAGGAATTGGAGAACTCAAAATAGGTTTACAGAGGCAAGTAGTTAAGGTGCTAAACATTTGGTTTATTTAATAAAGAATTAGTGTTTTGGGGATGAAAGTAATGATATTCTAAAGAAGTGGAATTGAGCAAGCTCAGTGTGCTCTATTTACTGTCTGCACATTCACAGTTACATGTAATTAAAAAAGGTGTATAAAAACCCTTAGTTGCCAATAACTGCTTTAGGTTTTTCATATTACCCTGAAACAATTCAGCACATGCCAAAAGCCATTTTTTAATGTACTGTATTGCATTTCCCAAGCTGCCTTTCATTATATTGGAAAATGTATCTATGTCTAATATTTCTTTATTATTGTTTTACTTTCAGTTGATGGTTGCATTGACTGGTCAGTGGATCTCAAGACATACATGGCTTTGGCAGGTGAACCAGTCCGAGTGAAATGTGCCCTTTTCTACAGCTATATCAGAACTAATTATAGCATGGCCCAAAGCACAGGTCTTAGGCTTATGTGGTACAAAAACAAAGGAGATTTAGAAGAACCCATTATATTTTCCGAAGTTAGGATGAGCAAGGATGAAGATTCCATATGGTTTCACTCGGTTGAGCTGCAAGACAGTGGTTTCTACACATGTGTTCTGAGGTGAGTATTGTGTTAAAGTCTAAGTAAGAATGTGGGGATTATTGGTTAATAATGTATGGAGTATTAGATATTGGTTAAAATTAATTTTAGCCATTAGAATTTAGATATTCATCCAGTTAATACATACTTTTTTTTATTCTCATAATTACATATGTCTCATAATGCTTTGTCTCAAAATTAGTTTCCCTAGTAACTATAGTTACCTAGTCCAGTAGCTATAATTAATGTGCTTTCACTTAATTACTTCTTTTTCTTAAGTACAAAATATGCAATTTCACAATTTTCTGTAAATCTTCAGAACCTGATACTTCTTAAATCGTGAAGTATTTTGTTTAAATACTGTTCTGTTTCAAATCCTCTGAGTTATTACACAGTTACAGTTTGAATTATTCTGATGGGATCAGGCCATGGGGAGTTACAGTCCTGTCTGATTTTAAATAAATGTTTATTTTAATATACAATTATGATTTATCATAAATTTAAGCAGACCTCATTTGGTAAGACACCAAAATGGATTTCTCAGAAGTGTCTTGGAACTGTTGGATGAGCCTTAAATTAAATATGTGCTAGAGCTCGTGATTTCTGTCATGTAGATGTTGATGTCATCGCTATGCCTAAAATGAGAAGATAAAAAAAAAAAGGAGGACTTCTAAAGAATGAATGAATAAATATTCCTTAAATGATCCAGTTTTGAATGAAAAGGAGTTTACAGTTACTTTGTATGGTTTTAAACTATTCAGTTTCAGATAATAAGTTTGCTTCATCCTTGTCTGCTGTTCTATACTGAAATTAGACATGTTTAATGAATTAAATAACAAGTATTGCAGCAAATTGCAGCACTGTTCAGAACCCAGAATTTGCTTTCTGTCCATCTCTGCTGAGTCTTGGTGCCTCAGCTGCCTCAGACCATTGTGATCCTGAGGAATGCTGCTAAAATCAAAGAGTGTGCCCTGGATTGTGGTGGTTTGTACTGGGCACCAATGTCCAGTTTAAATATTGGATATATCTGCCTAATGCAGCAGTTGGATTGTGTTGCAGCCTTTGGAGTTTTATCAGCTCCTCTGTCAGAGGTAGGGTGTGATATGAAGGCCCTGATTTCGAAATGTTACGGGAAGATGGTGATTTATATGATTCAAGTGAGCTGTGCTTTTTTCATAAGAAGTCATTGTTGTGATAATCAAGTTACTAGTTTAATACTCTGAAACATTCTAATGCAAATCCTTTGTGAAAAATAAATAATTGATCTTGGATCAAATTCTGGGGCATACTTTTTTCTGGGAAATTTCAAAACTCTGCTCATTTACATGACAAAGTAGTTTTGGTAACAAATGGGCAAGTTCTTGAATAATTCATGGATTCTTCTAATTTTCAGCTAAAAACTATATGACATGCTTATTGGAAGGCATTACACAGCAACAAGATCTTCCTTGTCAGTTATGCAGTTTCCTTGCTTTGACTAGAACTTTCTTACATAATTACAGATATTTTTGCCTTTTTCAGATTTTGTCAGAGTGCAGAATAATAAGTGTAGTAGTTATAGATAAAAGACTATATTTCTTCCTTTACTGAATTAATTTTTTCTTCCAAAAGCATGGCAATGTATCCTTGTTATTATTTATGAAACCATAAGAGGCTTAAAATAGTGGAGGATGTAGCAATAGTAATTGATTTTAATTTCATTAAAATTGAGCGGGATGTAATGTTCTGAAATGTGATCACATTTCTGTGGGAGACTATCCACACCATTAACTGTGTAATTTCAGCTTTATTAATCCATTTTTTTTTGAGGGGAATAGGCAGATGTTTGCGTTTTAGTCATTAACCAGATTCACCTGCTTTATGAGAGTTAAAAGGTCACAAATGAGAGCAGTAATTTTAGAATATGATTTTATTTTCCAGAAACATTAACAATCTCTGTGTACAAATGCTATCTTTTGTAGACTGAATTAATTAGCAGACACTGGTAGATAGAACTTGATGCAGTGGAAATGAAGAGGTGATTGTCTCCATCAGTGTGCAACACTGAGTTTAGGATTGCATGCATAGCTGAGCTTTTTGGTTTGGTAGCTGAAACAAAAAGAAACTGGGGAGGAAAATGCTTTTGGTTCAAGATAAATTTAAAACTTTTTCTCAACAGAGAATTTTTCATTCAGATTCTTTTAGAGAAAATCAGAAGCAATTCAATTCTAAATTGATATCTTTCTAGCCACTCTCCAGGGACTTGTGAAGCTCTGGTACATCTCCCTGTGCTGTCCAAAGCATGAAATCCCACATTAGCATGTCCCAGTGACCAGTTCCACCACTTCAAGTCACCACTTCCAACCTTGGAAGTGCTCTGTTATTTGTGCTTGTCTTTGCAAAAGGGTGCAAGGGGGTGAAATGCTTAAATGTGGTGCTGGGGCCAAATGGGATGAGGGGTCCTGGTCCCAGAAGTTCATGGGTTGAAATTATGGGCTCAGTCTTGATCTGGGAAGGCAATAGTTAGAGTTTTCATTTTCTCTCCACCCAATTTGTGACTTTTTTTCCAAGTCAACACTAGATGACAGATAAGAAAACTATATGGGGAAAATGTCAACTGAACTTTTCACTGAATTTCTTATTTGTTGAAATATTTCTTCTTGATTCCAAAAAAATTTTTCAAGAAGCTGCATTTTCTGGTTTCTCACATGTGCTCATAGGATCAAGGCATGACTATCAGTGAAGCAGTGTGAAGGAATTTTTCAGAACCTGCCTGAAAAGGGTGGGTATGAGCAGATGAAGGATAGGCTGCTATGACAGTGATTTGAAGATGGGTAAAAATTAAATGTGTCAGTGAATTCTTTCTTGTACAGAACTGTCATTTCAATAATCATAATGACTGTTTTGTAAGAAACCTGTAATGCTGCATAAAATTAAGGAGTATTAGATCAGCCTTTATAAATGAGGTTGCTTCTCCAGACTGAAGAGATTTGATATCATAATTTAAATGTTGTCTCTCCTCTATTTAACCAATTAAACATTATTCCATAGACAGGTGTGGGGGTGTGTGTATAATAGGGGAACTTATTGTTGCATTAAAACCTACTTCTCCCTTCTCACAATGCATTTTGGCATCGAGCTCATATTCAGATGCAAACTGAAGTGTGCTATTTTTCTCCAGTGTTAATCATATGAAAAGGTCCTGATTCTGCAAGGACATTTAAGAGTGCAGAGTCCAGCTGTGTTAGTTAAGCCATGTGAATTCCATGGATCTTCTTTTTTCTTGGATGCCTTTTCTGTGTCAAATCAGGGATATTGCTGCTACATCCAAAAGGCATCCTAGGTAATGGATATCTGCATATTTCATTGCAGTTTCCAGGTAAATGCTGTGACGTTTGTATCATGACTTTACTGCCCAGTGTGGAATTGCTGTGTTCTGGAGGTCTCCTTCCAGTAGATATCCTGGATATGCCATTAATCTTCCAGCACCCAGAAATGCTACTTTCAGATAAAGCTGTTGGCATTTCTGTTACGGAGGCTTGATGTTCTGGGATTTTCATATCAGCACTCTGGATTGCAGCTTCTTCCCTGAAGAATTCAGAGATGAGCTTCAAAATGATGAAGCATCAAACCAAAACATGGAAATTGCACTCAACCTAAATGAATAGGGTGGTCCTAAAGTTCCAAGTATGTAGGACAGTCTTTTGCCAGATCATGATCTACTTTTGCTCTCTGAACAAATAATCTTTCTATGTTAAAAGCCCAGTTTTTAAAGACAGAAGAAGAACTGGGCCGACTTAGATCATCTTCACCTGGTGAAAGAAAAGGTGAGCTGAGGAGGAAATCTCAGCAAAATTTGGCCTAAATTTGCCATCATCTAGGGACTGCTTATGGAAACCTTCTTCTAACTAGGCTCAGCTCCAAACCAAACTGTAGTCAGGATTTAAATAATAAAACCAGTAAGAGTAAAAAATGAAAGTGTATATTTGCTGTTAATTAACTGTTGGTGAAATAAACTTGATTCCCATAACATGAAACAGAAGGGTAGAAAATCTGGGCCTCAAGAGGGTGCAGGGGAGCAGGAGATGAAAATTTGTGGTCATCAAACTGGCTAATGAAGCTAAGCCTTGATTTTTGTACAGGATGCAGAATAATGAGGGAATGAGGGCCTTGAATGCCTATGGGAGAATAAGCTTGCAGATCTCTAATACCAGCATTTGACGCCAGAGAACTGCTGACAAATCAAGTCAGAAAATCTGTGTGTCGTTTTTCCCTTGCTGTATCCCTGTGTGCACAGTTCTTAATGGAGAGCAGCATTGCTATGGACATGCACAGTGGAATTGAGCCTTTGCTGAGCCATTGGTGAGCTATTGAGATACCACTTTCTGAGCAGTAATAAAATAGAGCAATTGTAGATTTTAAGCCTTCTGGCTTCTGAATGTCTGTGGAGCGCATGACCAGCAAATCAAAATCAGATTTAGACAGCCTGGAGGGGCTGGCAGTAAAATCTGCAGCTCAGCCTGTGTGCTCTAACTTCAGAGGATGTTAGGCAGGGCTTAGGGGCTTGTTGCAAGTGCCTGTCTAGACTGCAGAATGCACCCATCAGTCCAGGAACAGCTGCACACCTTCTCTTAGTACTGAAAGTCTGGCTTCTGAGCAGCATGAAAAGTGTTTTTGGATCCAAACAGAAGTGTTGGACTAAGTCATAAAGTGAACATGTGTAAGGGTAAGGTTGCTTTCTCTGCAGCCATCTCTTGTGGTTCTTGCAATATGTGTTTAAATGCAGATCTTCATTTTGTTGATGGCAATACAGAATGTTTGGCTTTGCTCAGCATTCAACCGCTCATGACAAAGGTGATTTTGTATCTCAAACCCTGTTGGATGCAGTTTTGTAATTCCAGTTTAGCCATAGAATATTTTCTTCCATATCTGTTACTGGCAAGTGCTTTTTTCCCTCGTAGACTTATTCTGGAAAGATTTAAAGATGATACTTTCTTGTGGGCTAGTGTCTTTAATTATTGGATATCCAAGTGAAGCACGTCTAAGTAGCTGATGGATTACACATCCCATAGTTACCTCTCAGCCTTGCACACTGATATATGATCAGCTTTCCTGTACAGTCCCAGGCGTGTCTGTAGAAGCAGCATCTCACATTTGGAGCAAGTGGATTCAGCATGGCACAGGCTTTCCAGGCTCTGTATGGCACTAACATTAAATGCCACACATTTCCCACAATAAAATTGACTGATTCTGTATAAACAAAATCCCTGTGAGATGTAGTATTCAATACTTGAATTCAGTGCTACAGCAGATACATTATAAAGTCAGCATGATTCATGATAAAATAAATTTTTTTGAGGTTTTATCACTGAGATATAATGTTTTGGCATTATCAAAATGCAGGGGAAAGTGGAATCAGAATGCTTCTACATTTGTATCTAAAATTGTGTAAAAACTGATGGTGCTCCTGCAAATCATTTTGATGACATTGTCTTTATTGAGAGAAATCCATTCTGTCTATTCTTTGCAGAAAAACAAAGATTTGTTTCTCTTCCCTGGTGATATGTGTATTTCTGCTCACTCAACCTCCTCCTCTAAAGCTTTAAAAGAGAAATTATTCATCCTCTGTCGCTCTGAAAAACAATGTTTACTGTTGATGAGAAGCTGCAAGAACAGTCAGGGCTTCAAGCAGAAATATCCATGTTGCTTTGTGGTTGGAGGGCATCCGGTGGCTTCCCTATTGCAGTGGCATGGACAAGAATGAGAACGTTGTGAATCCTTCAGTTTTCCTAATAGTGAAGTCCCAGATTTAGAATCTTTTAACATTACTGGCCTTACTTTGTAGCCTCTACAGGTTGTCATAACAAAGCTCCCTGTGCTGCAGTGCCTCAGTAATGTTTCAGCTCACTGTCATTGTTGCTCCTGAAGTGCCTTCCCTGGTGGGCTTCAAACCTTGCCTAGAGCAGAGAAAGGATGCAGAGTGGAGGACTGCTTCTTCATTCAGTCAGACTTCACCTGCAGGAGAGCTGCTGCTCAGATGTTTCAGCCCTCCCCAGCCATCTCTTCTCCAACATGTCTGGGAGTTTTCATTCCCTTCTGTTCTCCAAATAACAATGACAGTGTGTTCAGCCAGGTGTCATTCCTGTTGGAATCCCCATGAAGCCAGCTGTAGCTACAAACACATCAGTAGGAAATGTTGTCTGTGTCCTGTGAGTGGACAGACAAATGGAAGGTTTCCTGAGGAAATCCATCATGCCCAAAGTACAAGATGACAGAACCATAGGGAGTTAAACTGATATTTGGTAAGTGATACTGGAGGGAAATTTCTTTTTTTCTTTAAGCGAAGGCACAGCCAGGAGGACTCAGCTGTAGGACTCAAACAGTTCACATTGTGAGGGCATTCATTCCATGATTCTTTCATTCCTTGTATACCCTGTGAGACAATAACTGATCCACTGGTTTTCCTGCTCAATTGCCCGTGTACAAACAGAGCAGGACCTGCCTTTCAACATTGCATCTGCAAAATAGGACTTACATGCAGAACGAAGGCTGTGGTCCACAGGTTTTATTCCTCCAGGCAATAAAATCATTGAGGTTTAGCAATGCAGACAAGTCTGATGGGTATCTTGAATGCAACTTTTGTTTTGTGTGCTAGGTGTCTAATTAAAAAAAAAAAAAAGGCATAGAGGAGTAGATACGCTAATCCACACAGTGTGTGTTTTGGAAGAAATAAAGGAGAAAGCATTCAGTCCTCTCAGAAACAGGTTATGGCAATTGCAAAATTATTGAAAGGGGATTTCTTAATACTGTCCTGGGAGCAGTTGTTCCTGTGCCTCAGATTTATGTCGTTTGTAATGGGGCTTTTCAGTGAGACAATGTGATTTAACATTAATATCCTAGTTTTAATAGAAAAGTATTAGGAAACAAATGAAAAGGGCTTAGTCATTTGCAGTAGCAAACTTTAAAGCAATTTGCTGCCTTGTAATTCTTAAGGACAAGGAAGGAATTTTCCCCCAGAGCAAACCCAGCCAATTACAGGATTTCTTTTGCTGGAACAGGGTGTCTGAAGCTGACAGAGACCACCTAGTTCATGAACTGAAGTGTGATATGCTGCAATAATTTGGTGTTCTTTTGGCTTCTTCATTTCTTCTGTGTTCTGTATTGTATTTTCATAGATTCAATCCTACCATTTAATGACTAACATCAATGCCAATTTAAAAAAAACCCCAAACTCAAGGAACACTGTAGGTCCAGGATGTCTCCTCTCCCAGTGTTGGGAGATTTTCTCTTTGTGTCTGGGTAGTCCCTGTTGGGAGAGACTGACTGATGATTTGCTTTTTATTTGCATCTGTCACAATGCAGAGGTTATCGGGGCCAAGGCATGTGTGTGTGAAGGCACCCAGAAAAGAAATAGCTCCTCCTGACCCTAACCATGTATGAATCAGATGGTTGTCATTTATTCTTCTTTCTTAAGACACACTTAAGAAACATAATACTAGCAATTACCCATGAATTTTCAAATCATAGCCACAAATTTTCAAATCATGGCCTTGCTGTTACTGGCTGTATCTCTGATTGTAGTAGGCATATCCTGACAATTTTATGTCTCATTTCCCTCTTAAGATGATGTCCATATTAAATTTAAACTTGGAGGTAAGCTTTGATGAGAGAGACCCAACAGTGAGATGCTCTACCCAACTGCCATATCCAAACATCTTTTATTTTTCATCCCAGGATACAAAGTAAAAAAGTTCTCTGAAGAAGGCTAAACTCATAGTGAGAAGTACAGGTCTTGCTTTTGAGTGCCTCTGGTGAGAGCTAGATTGTTGACAGGTGACTTGAGGAGACATTCCTGGATATCTATTTTTCAAGCTGTCACTAATGTGAGCCTTTTAAAATTACCTTTCAGTGACTTTGCTCAGAAGTTCTTTTCTTTTGAATAGAGAGGGTATAGCCTTTCTTCACTGTAAAACATGACCCTCTGGGACATGCAGTATGCTTCAGTCAAGGTCAAATTGTCTTGTTTCTAGCGAGTCTTATTTAGAGATTGGATCTTAGGAGAAAAGAAGTGCATAAAGAATAAAAATTCTTGGTGAATGGTGGGTTAGTTCCACACAGATACTTTTTCTGCTTGAAGGGAATGGGGCCTTGAATGGTACCTCTGTCTGGATTCACCACCTCTTCCTCTGTTGGAAGAAGCAGAGATAATATAAGAGCACTGGATTTGTAACATTGTGCTGGTTTAGCACTTAATTCTGAGCTTATACTTTCCATGGTGTTATTTTCTTTTACCAAGGGGGTCTTGAAAATGTGTCAGATGCTAAAGGAATGGAACATGGAATTTTGATTTCTCCTTTCAGGCACAGGAGTTGGTATTAGATAACAGCAACAAGAAAGCAAAATACAGGACAGGAGTGTTTGGAGCAGTACCAAGACTAGGTACCACACACAAGCCACAGAATCACTGCACCTCTTGGCCTTTGGTTCAGGGAGCAACTACAGCACTGTCAACCTCTTGCACTCTCACCTGACAAATTAATAAGAATTAAAACTAAAAAAAAAAAATCAGGGGTCTGTGATTTGTAACCTCTGGCTGTCAATTACACCATGGGTGAGAAATTGATCTTTTCCAGACAATGACCCCAAATATGCAGGAGTGAGTGGGAGTCACTGAGAAATAAGTTATCACTTGAGTGAAACCTTGGAAGAGTAAGTAATAAACTGTTGTTTTTAAGATGGTACATTTGTGTGATCTGAAAAATAACAATGATGATAAACAACTTATTTTTCTTTAAGCAGATCATCAAACCATGACCTTGGTAACCATTGAGTGAACTGTAAAATTTGGACAGGAATAAATGTATTAAACTCCCATGAAGTGAGAGGAAAACAATCAAATGCTCGATTAAGTCTAAGAGCTGATAAAACAGCACATTTTTAGAGCAGCCAGTAGTGGATCTGGTTGTGCATTAATGCTTCAGATGGACAAAAATGGTTGGTGGTGTAGTTACTGCTTGTTGGAGGTTAGGATTTTTTTTTCTTCCTTCTTTCAGGGAATTTTGTCCCATTTGTAACCTAAGAGATGATAACTGGTACTTAAGAAACAAAAGAAGTGGCGAAGGTGGGGGAAAGGTTGCTGCTGGTTACTCTTACCTGGTGGGTTTTCTTGTTGGAAGGGCAGAGATGCCATGAGATTTTGGCTGGGGATGAGGCGCTGGCCTTTCCCCCATCTCCTTCTCTCTCAGATTAGAGGGGAATGGTCAAGTTGCTGCTACTATGAGGAGAATTCTGTGCCGCCGTGGCGTCCAGCCCTGTACTGCTTCTCCTGCTGCGGGTGAGCCTTTGCTCCTAAGAGCAGCCACTGAACTGGGACCTTATTAAAACCTGATCACACTGGAAAGGGCCCTCACCATCTACTCAGGTGCTTCAGGGGAAAAACCTGGAATCCTGACCCTCTCCCCGTTCCCAGAGGCTGCGTCTCCCGGCTGTGTGCGGCACCTGCTTGCAGAAACCCCGCGGCTGCTGCCCAGCCTGGGTGTTTTCTGCACTGCCTCCTCCAGCTTTTTTGCTACACTTTACACTCAGCATCCCTTGCCCAGCAGGACACCCCGTGGCTGCTGCTACAGCTGTGGAGTTTCTGCTACAGTTTGTTTGCCACCCCGAGTGTGCCCATCTCTGCCGCCCCAGCTGCGCTCCGAGGTTCCTGCTGCAGCCAGGCCGCCATCCAGCCCGCCCGCCATCAGCGCGTGAGGGAGACGCGGCCGAGCTGGCGGCACAGCGCCCCCTGCAGGTGTGGGGAAGCATCCCCCCCGCCCGGCCGGGAGCCAGCAGCGCCCCTGCTGGCCGTGCCCGGAACTGCAGCCAAGGCAGGCTGGGCCGGGGCTGTGCTCTGCCCGCTGGGGCTGCCGGCGTTTGCAGGGTCACACACATGCACACACTGTCCTGTGTCTTCGCCTCAAAGACCCATAATTTCAAAGTTATAGTAATTTGGAGGGAAGGGGGTCGCATTTTCTGTTCTAAGGGAGGTTCTTGCCTTCTTTGGCAGACACCTGTCCTTCAAACCAAGATATTGCTGTTGTTGCTCAAACTCAAAATGAGCTAAGATGAATGTACAAGTTGATCTATTTAGTCCTGCAGTCAGTGAGCCAATAAAAATGTCATTAAAACAGTCAGAGTGTTCAGGGACATGGAGAGAGATCTAAGCCTGAGGTGTGCTGTTCCCTGAGCACTGCTTTGATAAATACACTTCCCAGCTTTTGGATCTACCGCTGAAGTCTTAGAACGTAATAAAAAACCCAGTACAATGAAAAATGAGTCTGTAAAGGGAAAAAACCTAGTGTAAATCCTCTTGTATAAATATGCAGTTCAAAATTAGGTGGGGTTTTTCAATCTAGTAGATATAAAATATTAAACAACATTTCTGCTGCCTTTCCTCTTTATAAGAAAATCAATAAATGAGGGTGGCTGGGGGTGATTCTGAGCATATTAGAGACAAAAATTTTCTACTTGACTCTTTTAACAAACCACCCTCACTTAGCAGAAACACAAATTCAAAAACAAAAGGTTTTTTTTCAAAAGTTGTGAATATTTACTTTAATTTGAATTCAGCCTTGGGGCTGATTAATTGTCTTGAATCCAAAACAAGATGAAAAATAATTTAGGGACTGAAACTCCAGTTTCGAATGTCCTTAATCCATTTCTTTATATCCTTCCTTTTGTCCTTACTTCGCAATCAAGCCAAACACAGTTTTGCTTGCTTTTGTTTTTAGACCTGTTAGACTCCCTTGGTTCTCCCTCTGCTTTTCTATTTGGTTCGAAGCTGGCTTCAGTTTGTGGTTCAGAGCCAGCTCCAGGTGGCCTGGGGATTACAGATGCCTTGCCACCAGAACAAAGGAAACTGCTTTGTGAACTCTGGCAAAGCTAAGCCCTTCTTCCTATTTCCAGTCAAGAGAGTAGGCCCAGTGTGTAACTATTCCCTTGGAACAGATAATTACAGATCATAGTTTCAGTGTGAAAATTCAAGACAATTTTTCTTCTTTGCACTGTGGAGCGGTTCTTTCTTTTCTTCCTTCTTCCTGTTCCACATATGACCACTACTACTTCTTATAGAATTAGAACCCACTAGAAATCAACTCCTATGGAAAATGAATGGTTTGGAAACGTTTCAGAAAAGACAAATTGTTGAAAGACCCACTTCCAGACCCATAGGTTTGTATTTCCTTTACATGTATATGGAAAATGTTGCCTGACATTTTATTGTGGGCTCCAACATTTGCTACTTAGATACAACTCTTCTTACCTGGCCTCACACAGTACTAAGATCGCCACTGGAAGCCCTCCAGCATCTTCTTCACCCACCTGGAAGCTGCTTGCTTTTCATTCCTCTTGGCCACTGTTTCTGACAGCAAAGCCCAGGTTACCTGTAGCTTTGCTGTTATCTTTTGTTCTTCTTGTAGCTGCCTTTCCACATCAAAAATGGCCATATAACCTTTCCTGCCAGCCAGACACTGCTGGGAGCACTGACCTCCCCCACCAAGCTCCATGACCATGTACTGAAAACAAAAATGGATCCTCCTATTAATAATTCATAGGCCATCTGTTTCTTGTCTGAAAGAAGAAAAGCAAAAACATGGGGTTTGTGCTTGTTTATCTACGTACCTCCACCAATTAAAAAAAAAAAAAATTGAAAAAGACCCTTACCATAAACAATTTAAATGCAGGTCATGAAGGAGAGCACTTGTGGACACAGGGATCCTGAAAACAATTGGGAAGAAAAAAAAGAGCTGGATGCCTTCCCAGCACAGAAGCTCTATGGCCTTCCTGAGAGAACTCTTTAGGAGGGCTTCCATCAGTGCCCTGTGTGGCCAGGCCCACCCTGGTCCTGTCTGCTTGCCAGGTGGTAAAAACAAAGTTGTACCAATCCTCTTTGCGATTCCCCTCCTGAGTTCTCCCTCAAGCTGTCAACTTTGGAGAGCCCCTTTATGCCTCCAGAACCCACAAGGCAGGGAAGACACCAAGAAAAAAATCAGCACAGATGCATCAGCTGCTCAGAGAACTGCGAGATGAAATCTAACGGCCCAGCTTTGGGGAACAGCTTGCCCAGCACAGCGAGGAATGGCTCACGACTTAGCCAACTTCAGATCCCAGACTTCTCCTTCAAAACTGAGAAAAACAGCAAGACTGATCAAACTACTGATTCCTTTTGCACATGCCTTGTTTTCCAGAGCTGACTAGAATAAAGGAAGATTCCTGCTTCAGTCACTGACATTCCTGCAGAAATGTCCCTTTTCTGGATTACCAGCAGTAGCAGTAATGTGAGTGGCTGTTGAAGAACCATCCATGAAGCTTTCAAGTTTATTGCTTTTGGCATAGTGGGGGCTTTCTTCATCATGAGCCTGAATAGATTTATTGTCTTGGTCATAGAGTGTGAACAAAAGTGATAGTACTCCCCAGGCACTTATTTTCCTCAATTCTACTCAATTCTAATTGTAACTAATGAAAAGCATACTGCATTTTTAGGTTGTGGTTCCAGGAAGCATTTTAAATAGAAGTAGCCTCCAGCGCTGTTCAAAATGCAATCTAAATAATGCAAGATTGTTAGGAGAAAATACAGCACTATTAAATAACACCAAGTAATGGACAACTATTCAAAGACATTATTTTTTATTAGCCAGGATCATTATTACTGAGCGCATGTGACCTTACTTACACTCAGTAATACTTACAGTCATTCAGGAAAGCTAAATAATCATTACTGATTAATTACTATTGATTACACTGAGTGGTTGTATCCATATTTTGTGGATTTTCAGTGCTGTAAGAACTCTCAAATATGATTTGTTTTCTTCCTACAAGATGGACAACCCTTTTCAAAAGGTAATTTAGGAGAAAGTTGACTTATTTTCCCTAAATTATATAAGCCCACCCCAAATGATGGATTGTTTTCAGTCCAGAGAAATTTTCTTTCAGGTAAAATAATATGTTTTGTGCAGTTTGTGAGAATGAGACTTTATTATAGACTCTCAACTGAAACACATCATGTCAGTGTGCAAAGTGAGCCTTTTCACTCAGAGGTGAGGGAATGGACAAAATATCCACCAATTTTATTACAGATGTACAGGTGGCATTGTGAGGAGAAGTGAGAAGGAAGGACGAAGTCTGTAGTTTTGCTGAATGCATAACACTAATGATGCTGAAAATGGGATGTTTCTGAAGATTGCCTCCTGATTTGCCTTGCAAATGGCTCTGTCTGCCAATGCCTGCTCATGCCACACCTTTGACAAGAACCCACTTGTAGTGTTTTGCCAGCACTTGTTTAGCATGAAGCTAAGCTCTGGTGAAGTGTCCCTGTAGACCTTTTTATTTTCTTCCCAACTACAGGCTCCCTTGACAGAAGGAAATGTAAGAGAAGATTTGTCATGGAACATTTTGGACTTTTTTTTAATTAAAAACACTGTCCTGGTTTTAGTTGGTGGAAGTGAGCAGTCAGCATCTTTAGTGTCAGAAAAATATTTCAAAATATATAAAAACATTTATTTTCCAAGTGAAGTCTGTTTTTTCTGTGACAGTAATGGGTGAGTGGTCTCCTTGTCTTCTTTTTGACCCATTAGCTTTTTCACTTTATTTTCTACTCCCCATCCCATTGAGGGGAGTGAAGGATGCAGCTGGTGGGAGGCTGGCAGCTGGTCCAGGTCAACCCACCACAGTAATGTGCTGTAGAATTTTGTACAGGGGCTCCTTCTCAGGGAGAAATCCTTCCTGTGTGATGTGATTTAACATCCTGCACATAACCCTTCTTCTCAATTATATAGCACTGCACACTGGAGTGAAATCTCCTGAAGGTGGGAGAGAACAAGAGTGAGGATAAGTGTGGGGGGGATACAGAGGAAATGAGACTGTGTATCCTGACCAGCATATGAGGTGCCAACAGGCTCCTGTGTTCATAGACTTGCAAGCTCGAGCTTGCTGTGCTGGGTTGGATCACTTGTCAACAATATTTCTTCAAGGTTCTTCATAGTCTTCACAGTCAGTCAGAAGTGAGCCTTCGTTTCCTAGTAATTCTTCTGTGCAGGAAATGCACAGCATGGCTGTCACTGTTTGCATGTGTCACTCAAGTGTTCGTGAAAATGAGGGCTTGACAAAGAAACTTTCTGTGCCGAAACAAACATGGTGAAAAGAAGGCAGGATAAATGAAACCATCTTTCTGTCCTTGCAGAAACTCAACATATTGCATGAAGGTGTCCATGTCCTTGACGGTAGCTGAGAATGAATCTGGGCTTTGCTACAACAGCAAGATCAGATACCTGGAAAAATCAGAAGTCACTAAGAGGAAGACAATCTCCTGTCCGGATATTGAGGATTACAAAACAGGCAGTCAAGAGCCAGATGTGGTGTGGTACAAGGTAACTATTGCTGTCTTATTGCTGTTGGGCTGAAACTGTTCAAAACTTTCACTGTTTTCAATCTGAGGCTTAGAGCTGACTTTCTCTGAGGCATCAGTGGTTTGTGACTGGTCTGGAGAGTGTTTTCCCAGTATGACAGTTTTGCAGGTAAAACTACCCAGCATAGTCATTGTCCAACAGAAATCAGTATCAGTGAGGATGTTCTGTGAGAGTGCTCACAGGACTCCTCTATCAGCAGTACCACATTCCCAAACCACAGTGCCTCTGTACCAGTTTGTACCTGGGTGTGGTGTCTCCCTGCACGACACTGGAGTAGAAACCAAGGGAGCACCTGCAAAGGAGCCAAAGGTGTATCAGCGCTGCCAGCTCCTCTTGTGCTGCCAGTTAATTTTTATGGAGTCTGTTAGCTAATTTCACCAAGACTTGTAAATTTTTATCAGTGTCTCCTGGAGTCTGCACAGAAGTCTCCTGAAGTTCATTGAGTAACTGTCATGAAGTCAGTTAATTTTAAATGAGGTCAGTTAGATACTTTTACTACTTTCCAGGTAACTCTGCCTGCACCTTCTCCAAGGACTGTCAAGTATCATACACCACTTTGGTCAGCAGATGTATTGGTGATGTGTTTCTGTAGCTCCCCAAGAAAGCAGGAGAATGAGTAAAATATGGGTTGGCTGGCAAATATCAGGTAATGAGACCACAGCATGGTCTGGCAAATTTTGCCTGTTGTCTTGACTGGGGTCAGAGTCTGATATTTGAAAAGCCCTTAGGTATTCGTTGAGGGCTAATGCCCTCAACTAATGATGCAAGAAACAGTGGAGAAGAATAAAGAACTGAGAGTCAGAAGGAACCAGAAATAGTTGGGCAACAGGAACAGTTCAGTGGGATCTGTGGAAAATAGAGTTTGGAATAGTAGGAGTTTAGGATAAGCTTGGTTCAGGTAATACAGACAGAAACCTACAAACTAGTTGAAATCTAAATTTGGAGTCCTTGATTTCCCAACCTTAATAACATTATTTAAAGGTAATTATTTTGCATGAAATAAGTAATATGGGCAGACTAGCAGACTTTGTTCTCCTTAGCAGGTTGCAGCTGAAAAGAGCAACTATAAAAGTTGTCATTATTTGGTTTTTTACAGAAATCTCATATGTTATGTTTTATAGTAACAAAATGTGTGCCATAATCCACTGTTAGTGTGAACAAAGTTTTTCTTTCAACAGTTGAAGCTCTTTCTCTCAGCATATGGGTTGATATCTTCAGTGCTGTTCATATGTCAATTAGATGTATTCAGTTAATCATAGAATATCCTGTGTTGGAAGGAGCTCACAGGGATCATTGATTGCAATTCCTGCCTCTGCACATGAAGTCTGAAATCTCAGAGCAGAGAGGATACTGAAGAGAAGCTGCTTCTTACCCTCTCTGCCTCAGTATTACTGAACACTGAAGATCTCAATTTTTTGCAAAAGCACACTGAAAAATAGTCTGGCAGAAATGATCTTTAGCTGTCATGGAGCAGAAATGAGTCTAAAGAAGATGCATGTGCAGCCCCACACCAGTGATGTACTGACCACGACAGGGAGTGGAGGGTCTGTTCCAGAATCCCACCCGTGTTGTGTGACACCAGGCTGGAGTGTGGCAGCTGACTGACAAATCATCACTGAGGTGAAACTGAACAGACTTTATGTCATTGGATGATAACAGTGAGACAATTGCAGTCGACAACCTTTAGTCTGGCTTGATAGTGAAAAGAGACATGAGTGAGATTACCTACTACATACACCTTCTTATCCATAATGAACAATTATGGGTTATCAGTTTGGCTCTTAGAGAAATATCTTTGTTACCTAGACCTGAGTCAGGAAGCTCAGCAGTATACAATCACAATATTAATGTTGCACAGAAGATGTGAATGTCAGGTTATCCCTTGAAACTTATTTCTGAACAGAGTTTTGGATATTCTGGAGACTATTATGTTATTGTTAATACAAGTCTGCATATTCAAAAGAGTAGAAGTAAAATTTCTAGAAAATATATAATATTTATATAGAAATATATAATTTCTAGAAAATATATAATTATATTGATTTCAAAATAATTTGGTGAATACTGGGGTAACCTCTATAAACTGGGACTTAAGATCATGCTGTGGGAGGTAATGTTGAGTAACAAAAAGCAGGTCCCTTCTCCTGAAGAATAGTGTAAATTGTTGTCCTGCCTTAGGATCTGACCCTCACTTTCCAAAGAAGGCATCCATTTCTGGTCATAGCACACTGGATTCTCCTTAAAATCCAGTGGATTTTAAGCTTGATGTGTATATAAAGCCACCTTCTTGAGTATATATGCTCCAGAGGCACTGGTGGGGAGCCAGTGGGAGGAGGGGGTATTCCTTTCCATTATCCTGGAATATTTAGAGATTTTCACCCAGGCAAGGGGCATAAGTTGTTTGAAACAGAACACTAGGTAGATAAATAAATATGAGGCAGTCTTTGAGATTTCCTTCTTTATTCGTTCTCCTGAAAAGAGAAATCCTTGTGTTCATGAGAACCTGCCAATTCACTGGTAGTCAGGGAGTTTGGACTTGTGACCTACGAAATACCATGAGAGAGGACAGTGATGATGCCTGCTCACTGTGTGCAGAGCCTGCTCTGCCTTCCAAAAGGCTTCTCTATGTTGAGGGATTAATGAATATGAGCTAGTAATTGCATCAATTTACTGGGACTTAACTGTAATTTAAACATGCTCTTAATTATGCTTGAATAGAATTCCACGTGCACACCCAGTACATAATATGGCATTTGCTGTGAGGATTTGTTTTAACAGTAGTATGAACGTCACTTCTGGCTAGAATTACACTGCATTAAATATTTATTTTTAAAGGTTTCCCCAAGTAATGCCATTGATATATGCTCAGCTCAGTTATGCCTATTAGAACTGTTTTGACAAGATGTGTGGGATTTTGTTTTAAGAATGTATGTGTCAAGGCATGATTGAATGAATGGGATTTAAGAGTAAGAGCAGTTTCATGAAAAATCAGCTGGGAGAGGGAAAAGGTATATTACATCTTGAGTGTGGAGTCTTAATCCATTTCCATCATGTCTTTTCTAGTGCTGGGTTGAAAGGAGGGCTAAGAGAACAATCAAAATATCAGGTAAAGGACAGGTAGTTGTTAACTACCCAAAAAAATAGACTTTTGAGGTACTGCCACTTAGATTTCAACGAAGGCAAAAAGAAGCATAATAGTGCACACCTTAACTACTGGGAGGAAAAAACCCCATACATTTCAGATGTCTAAGGAAAGTAAATAGTCTAGAAAAAGAAACTTGCAGATTCTTCTAGCAGGTAAAGATACTGCAAAAGCAGAAAAGAACAATTAATTGGTTAAAGCCTTTGGGGGGAACTTAGAGCACTATCCAGTACCTGGAGGGGGCTTAGAAGATGATTGGAGAGGGACTTCCCACAAGGGCATGTAGTGAAAGGACAGGAGGGAATGGCCTTGGACTGAAGGAGGGTAGGTTTAGACTAGATATTAATTTTTTTCCTGTGAGAGTAGTGAGGCACTGGCACAGGTTGCCCAGAGAACCTGTGGACTCCCCATCCCTGGAAGGGTTCAAACCCAGTTGGATGGGGCTTGTAGCAGCCAGGTTTACTGGAAGCTGTCCCTGCTCATGCAGGAGAGTTGGAAAGAGATGATCTGTAAGGTCCCTTCCAACCTAAACTATTCTGTGATTCCATTAGATGAGTCATACAATTGAGCACTTACCCTTTTAGGGAAATTAGCAGACCTCCGACAGTGAAATATAGATTGTTTTCAAAATATAAAAACCAGTAAGAATTTTGTTTCTCAGCCATTTTCCAGCTTCTCCCCTTTTTTGCTTTTAGTTTTGTGTATTAAATATATAAACAAGAATTTTCACTTTTTACTTTTGTAAAGCCTGCATAGAATAAAAAATAATTAGCTGAAATTTGGAAAGGAAAGGCTTATAAATAATCTTTAATAGGAAGTGTATCAAGAAGATACAAAAAAGTGGTACAATTCCACCAAAACAACTCCTGTATGTAAAACCACAATACCACATACACTGTTTTTGCTAGATTATTACTCTTTGTAGTAGTAAATCTTTCTTCTACTCCTGTAGTGTTATTGCAAACTTTTATATGCTTTATATAAAAATATAAAGCGTATAAAAATGTATCTTCCATCTCTTTGTTCCCATGCTTTTAAAAATAAAGTAGCGAATGTAAAACTGGTAACACAGGTTATTTCAGTGCTGCACTAAAGGGTGCATCTCTGAAATATGCTTACTTTGTGTGTTCTGGGAATTGTATTCCTTCTAAATTAGGATTGAATAGGACTGAATCATATTCTTTGCCCAGTGTTCAGAGTTAGTTACACTGAGTAGGTGGTTGATGTACCTTTCAATAAATCCAAAATTTCAAACTCAAATCAGAAAGGATTTAATGGTATTTCCTGGCTCAGATTTGTGTCCTGAGTGAGTCTCAGCACAGTAGATGGGATCTGGGTTCTGGTTATTCTCTATCACCAGTGTTAACTAAAGTTCACTTGTGAGACAAGATGATGCTTCCCTTACAGCTGTTCTTTGGAAACAGAGGGACGTGCTGATCACTCTTGTACCTGCAGTAGTGTTGCACAGCTTCGAAATCTGAAATCTGATTGTATTGTGACTGAATTTGGCCTCCTAGGGACAGGGAGAATTCTTTAGTGCTCCCATTACAAGTGCAAGGCCAGGAACTCTCAGTCCTGTCTTTTTATTTCTCTGTCATGGTCCTTGAATTTAGAATCTGACATGGATTTGGAATGCGTATGGAGTCCATGAAAGATTTATTTTTGTGTCGTGCTGATCTCTTACTGTGGTACAATATATTTGCATGTTGACGTATTTTCTTGTTTGGTTGTTTTCTTAAGAGAAAGCTTTGTTCTATTTTGTTTTCTGTGTTTCTGACACTGCTGTTGCAGACGAGCAGAAAATGGGGCATAGGTGTGGGCATGTCACCAGTCTCTGAAGTTGCTGAGCCTGATGTAACTGATGTGGGACTGCAGCAGTCTGAGAGCTTATTCCAAGCTGCCACCTTGAGAGAGAGAGTAGAGAGGCATTGAAGGCACTCAGGTCCTATGTTGGTTTGTGTTTCCTGGGTACAGGATTAGCCAGGGCCTCTGGAGCTGCTGGGACTGCTGAGTGCTTTAGAGAACTTGAAAAGTATGGTTTTGTTGCAGGGAGGACAGGCTTGATGTTAAAGGTATTTAGAGGCAATAAATATCTTACATAAATACATAATCTTAAGATGTTATTTTCAAGATATAATGATTAGATTTGGACTGTGCTTTTAGTTCAGAGCATTCCAAGAATGATTCAATCATGAGTGATGCTCACATGGAAAGTGACTGATCTGCCTGCAAGGATCCAGTATGTTAGGAAAGGGAGAGCCTCTTCATGCACTGTATCACACCTTATCCAGAAGGACTCAAATGTGGTTCCAGTAGGACCACGGTTTGTAGCAATGAACCTAAATCTGCCAAACAACAGCTAAGGACTGTGTGGGTGAAGCCTGTGAGAGTTGCAGGCTGTCAGTGCCATGTCCTGCATCACAGGGTGCATGGGGGGATGATGTTGCAAAGAGCCAGGTGATGGGAAAAGACTGAATCAAAGCTCGTCAGGTGCTGGAGAAGCCAGTGATGAGAAATAAGGCTGTAAGGAAACCAGGCTTCTGAATTCTCAAAAAACTTTTGTTCTTCCTGTTTTCTTCTATTGGTAAATGGTTCTGGCCTGGGACTATGTATAAGATTTGCCTTCAGGCTAACTCTTAACAGATGTTGCCCTTA
This sequence comes from Onychostruthus taczanowskii, assembly GCF_017590055.1. Taxonomy (NCBI): domain Eukaryota; kingdom Metazoa; phylum Chordata; class Aves; order Passeriformes; family Passeridae; genus Onychostruthus; species Onychostruthus taczanowskii. The sequence continues at coordinate 7,472,893 of NW_024498462.1, forward strand.
CTCCCTTCAAACAGAGATGTATTTTAATGGTCCATCCTAAAGGAGAGGTCTTGGCAGTAGTTATGAAGAAAAAGAAGATACTTAACCATTGCTTGAGGGCACCATGTATTAAACACAGCCCATGTGATACAGTAGGAATAACTGAACCTTAAAAACATTTCTGTTAAATTTCAGTCTTCAAATTAATTCCAGTTTCAGATCTCTCTGCTTTCTGAAATTATTTGAATTTTAATTGCAAAATATATCTAGGTGGTTGTTTCCTTATGTATAATACTGAAAATCTGATCAGGCAACACCGTCTTATGTTGTACAAGCCCAGTAATTTTGGCACTGGATTCTTTCCTGCAGGAATGTAAGCCAAAAATGTGGAGAAGTGTTGTAATTCAGAAGGGAAATACTCTGTTAATTCAAGAGGTCCAGGAAGAAGATGGAGGAAATTATACCTGTGAACTAAAGTTTGAAGGGAAGCTTATACGAAGGACGGTTGAATTCAAGGTTACTGGTAAGAATCTTTTTTCTTTGCCAATAGGAAAAAAAAAAAAAGCTTTGAAATAATATGAAAAAATGGTATTCACATGTCACTGAAATCTGTCAGTGAATCTATTTGACAGAAATAAGTCCAAAGCAAATCCCAGTAGCTGAGCTGTCCCAGACTCAGGGAAATTTATATCAAGATCTTCTAAAATTCCACAGAAGAGCATTTCTACCTTTTGCTCTGTACAAAACCCGGAAATGCTCCATATTTTTAAGCTTTCCTTTAATTTATGGTGATGAGCTTTTCTAGTCTAGGGATTGTATTTAGTGAAGAGTATGGCACCACCTATTCCAAGAATGAAGTTAGCAATATTGGACTGTCAAAACAAAGTAACCTGCTTGTGAAGAGGTGATACACTCTATGCTTCTGACTCCATGGAGTATTTACCAGACAACAGTATTTTTCTTTCTATTTTTGCCAGGTATCAAAAATGAACAGCTAAAATAAGTATTGTCTACTGATATATTCTTGCTCCCTTTTCATCTCATTGTACAGTATGACATCTATAATTATTATTTTGCCTTCTGCGTCTTTGCAAGTACCTGGAAACAGTTGAGGTTTTCTTCAGCCTTTCACACAACACCGTAAAAACAAATGGTTAGGTATCTTCCCCACATACTGATTAAAATAGGGCCCTACTCAAAGCAGTGACTGGTAGAATTCCTCTTTTTTTATCAAACTGAATTATTCCATATGATGTTTCTAATATGTTCTTGAAAAAAGTCTTCCCTTTATTTTGAGTGGAATCTGATTTTTTTTCTTATCATTATTCCTCATTTTCAGTGAGTTCTTTTCCCTGTGTGCCCTATGTCTTGTGACCCTTTATTGTCCATTTTTGGCCATGGACAGAGCTCTAAAGTACTGATTTGACCTACCTGATCCTAGACCCGAGATATGAAAGAAGATATAATGCATGAAGATATAATACCTGCTTTGTGGGTAGTTGCTACCCTAAGTAGCATGCTAGTCTTCAACCAGAATGTGAACTAAATTTGACAAAGTGAAAATGAGATGCATTTAACTCAGTTCCTCATGACAGATATTCTGTGCTCTCCCTCTCATCATGACCTTGCTAGAAGTCATGTGTTCACTTCATTATTTAAACACTATGGTGTATTTATACTTCACAATTTAAGGAATTTGTCCTAAACTAAATATAGTATTTATTACTGTTATTTCTCTTATTAAAAAGTTTATCTGTATTATTAAAATGTAAGTATGAAATATGTGTTCTCCTTTTTGCAAAATGCTTGAGAAGGAGAAAATTTTTCCTCTTTTAATTTGGTGTGAATTCATATTGCATTAAATTTTGTTTAGTTTATAAAAGCACATATGTTTGTAAACACCTTTTCCAGATGGAAATGTTTGGGACATATCGGATGCTATGTGTTTGCTGGTTGAATCTCTCTAGATATGTGAAAGAGGCTAGTAAGTTTATGTAAATGAAAACCTGAAAATGTGGATAAGAGCTACAAATGACAGCTTGAGTGAGCCAGTTTGTGTCTCCTGTTTTTGTTTTGTTTCAGTTGGTGAATTTTACATCTCTGTAGGTTTAGATCTTTGTGGGGGAGAGGTCAAAGAAAACTTGTACAACAAACAGCAAAGGATTGCTTGTATTGTGTGGCTGTCCAAGCCAAGTGGGAGGTCCTGAGGTCAGATCACAGCCTGGGAGCAGGTACATGACATCCTCAGGGTCTTGGTTGAATACATGTGAATAAATGTTGTGATCTTTCAGGACTCATCTCAGTATGTCCAGGTCTTTCTTGTAATGGAATTGGTGTTGCACTGGGCCCCATTTTTTATCTGTCTGAAAATGAGTTCTCATCAAAATATTGTAGCAGGAGAAGCTAGAGGGAGAACCAGAGCTCTGAATTCTGAACCTGCTGGTCTTTAAAATCCCTGTTAGCAAATACTGCTGAAGGCTGGGGTAGAATTGTCTCTGCTAGCCTGCAGCACAGATGTGAAGAAAAGTATCTTACCTGCTGTTTTCTTCTGAAGAAGCTTTGTGATGCTGTTTCTATTACTAGTACTTATTACCATGTCTGAATTGCATTTATTGGCAAGTATCTGAGTTCCTGTAACATAAAGATTTTGAACAGAAAGACTCTGTTGGGCACTGCTAGCAGCCATGGTAACCTGAAATTGTTATTGAAGAGTTATTCTGAAAGTGAAATGGGTAACTCCATGTCTCCCTTGAGCAAGGAGAGATGCACTGCCATAGAGAGAGGGGAAGCTGGCTTAGATTCCCTGTAGTTTTTGAGGTGTTTGCTGAAGTGCACAGTACAAAATACACCAGTTAGGTGGATGAAGTTATTTATCTCTTGATTGTAAGAAAAGGATCTTTTCTTCTTTGAAGTCACATCAAATATGGTACATGAGGTTTTTAATCCTTTGTGAAGATTCTGGTAGTTATGTAAGTAGCAATATGAAATATTTGCTGTTCGTAGCTAAATGTGGAACGGGCATCTAAAAAGTGAAACTTGAAATCAGAATAAATGCGGTGCTGTCATAACAGAAGTTACATCAAAAGCTTTAGGAAAATTTCAAGGTGCAGGACCCAGATGCACCATTTTAACTTGCTGTTGGTAAAACTAATCAGAATAGTTAATGAGATCCCAGACAGGGGCAGCAGTTCTGCTGAAGATGTGATCCCACAGGCCAGCCTGCTCCAAGTTAACAGCAGGCAAGAGAGCAGCTGTGGGCCGAGTGAAGGATGTCTGCCTGTTTGGGATTTATATCAGTGCTGCCTAAGGATTTATTTCAAGTAGAGACTTTCAGCAGGGGACACAACCCTGCTCTTATTATTTAGTTATCCAGCAAAGTCCAGTGATGTCATTAGAGCTATTAGAAGGTGTTGCCTTAATTTCCTGGGCCAAAGTGTCAGCGCAGTTGTTTTAGTGGCTGTGCTTGTGAGGACAGCGTGGTTTCCTTGGATCCTGTCTTGCCTACTGGCCTTTGCAGACCCAACTGGAAGATCTCAGTGGGCCAGTTAGAGGTAGGAGGGGAGTTCCTCCTCCCTTTCTTTTTTGATTAAGTCATGATATGAGCAACTATGAAATAATTTGTAAGAAAGAAATCTCAGCAGTCTTAGATGGAAACTGAAAGCTATCAGTGTGTGATGCCTGGCCAGGGGAAGACACACAGAGGGACCTGAGTGGTATTGGTAGGTGAGCAGAGCAGAAAGCAAAGAGGTCAGATGGCATTTGCAGGAAGGGGCAGCTGGACGCGGGGATGGCAGTGTCATTGTCTGCCTGTGATGGGTAATGAACAGCTGGATGTGAGTCAGTTGATAAAGGGCTTCAGAGACTGTTGCTCTGCAGGGTTCTAAGGGAAAGGCTTGCAGCCTAGAATATATTTGAAAAATATTTTGACACAAAGTATAGGGAAAAAATCCTGAGCTACAATACAGCGCTAATGAGCAGTGCCTAAATCTTGGTGTTTGGGTGCATTTAACAATAATAGATTGTCAACAAACCAGATTCTTCATCACTAGTTCTTCATGGGTTTGTTATATTATGCAGACAGATGTGAAACAAGTCTTGTCAGCCTTTTTTGCTGAAGAAACACGACAACAGTGTTATCTCTTAGCAAATAACGTGTAACCCTTCAGTCTGTGTTAAAAAAAAAAATATTGATACCATTTCACTTTGCTTCTTGGTAGCTTTAGAGTGACAAACAGGTGAAATTAGAAACTGTGATCTAGGGTTTTAAAGTGTAAAAATGTAACAGAAACTCAGTTTTTAATTAGATAATAAATTAGAGTGCACCCATTTAGAAAAAACTGAATGCACTAATATAAAGTTACAGATAATCTACATTATTAGAATTTATTAAAATTGCAGTTATTTAGGAATATCAACAATCAAAAGCATGTCAATGAGTATTGTAAATGCCAACATTTATTAAAGAACAGGTACACTATTCAGATTAAAAGAAAAAAAAAACCCCGAAACTTAGAATGCAGTGTTGGTTTTGAAAGGCAATTTCTGCATCTTCCTGTTTTCCCCAGCCCTACCAACAAGTTTACTCCATCTTGATGTACAGCAATATTTCAATAGCTTTGAGGGTGGAAAGGTGCCATTGTGAAAAACACCTGCTGTGTTTATCTGCTCCTTCAGCACTCTTTTTGCTTTGGAACACCGGTCTGTAAGGGCACAGGCTGAGAAGAAAATGCAAGGAGACACATCTTGGAGCTTTGGGAAAGGGTGATGCCTCTGAGAAGAGAGCAAGACCTGCTCTCAGGGCATGGCCCAGGTGCCCCTGGCAGAGGAGGCTGTTTTCAGGGATGTGTTTCTTCAGGGACAGCCGTGCTAGTGGGAGAAGTTGCCTTGTTCTTTCTGCTGCCTGTGGAAAGAGGTGATTTGTGTGCTTGTACTCGTGAATTATTTTCCAGTGTGACAGCAGAAGGTGGCCATCCGACCAACTTCATAAACTGCTGGTGATGGATTGGAGTGACAAGCAGGAGTTACTGGACCACCCTGTCCAGGAGCTCTGTCCTCCAAGTTTCCTTCATCCTCTACTTTGGCATATTCTTCACAGGCTGCTAAAATGCCTAGCTGTTCCTAAAAGTCATTTATGCTGCAATATCTGTTTTGACCATCGTAAATGACAAATTATTCCACATGACTACTTGAGTTGAATGATTCTGCCCGAATTCACTCTTTGATCATAGTTTTTCAATTAAATTCTTTCAAGTCTCATTACATCTCTCTCTTTTCAAATTACACCTGCTGCTGTTGCTAGATTTTGTTTGTGGGTTTGGGACCCCTTTATTAGCAAAAGTAATTGATGGTCATTTGCTTTTGTTAGACCAAGGGGATGAATTGGATTTAGAAGGACAGACAATTAGTTGGATTTTCTAGTAGCTCTAATGTGGTAGAGAGAGAAGCTACTACAAAAGAAGTGAGGATATGAGCTAAAAGTGTGTCCACCATTTGGTAGTGGTTGCTTTTCTACCCATTTTTGTTCCTCATCAAAACTGGATATGCTGCTTTACATTATTAGAAGTTGAGGCTAGAGACACACTGGCAGCATTTACTGGGTGCTGATCAAAATCAAATTTATACCTGCAGTAATCTGTCAGTGTGCTGTAAGCCTAATCAGTTTATGGTGGATAAAGTATTGTCACCAAAGTCATACAAATGATGTGTTGACTGACAGCATTTTTGGCTGCTGACAGTTTCCAGAACAACTACAGCAAAATATGTTTAAGATAAATTAAAAGCTTATTTAAAATGAGCTGAAACATAGAAGTCCTTCCAAGTCCTTTGGAATTGAGACTGTTATAAGGGATTTACTTTAATGGTGTCAAATGTAAGAGTTGGTGTTTGCTTAAAAATCTGAAAACATATAATTGTGATTCCCTCCCAATGGCATTGTATTTTGACATAAACAGTTTAGTAATGTGCAATGAATTTATGAAATGGTTCAGTGTTGCTTGAGTAGTTACTTATCCAAAAATCCAGTTTAGCTCTGAAAGGTCACTGAGCTCTGAATATGATTTGTAAATGTAAATAAAAGCAGGGCCAGCGTAAGACTCAGGTTTAAAAAGCAAGTGGCTGAGGAGCAGAAGCTGAACTGAACATCCCCAGCAGTTTTGTGCAGGGAGAGGTGCTGTGCTTGGACATGCCTGAGCTCTGGTGTGCGGGGGTTCCTCAGTTAGCTGTGAGGGAGCTTCTCCAGCAGAGCCAGTTAACATGTTGGCATGGCTTTGGGTATCCAAACTAACTCTGACCTCTCTGCCTGGTGTTGCACTCTGCAGAGAAGGCAGAGCCTCTCCAGATCCTGATGGAGGCTGGACATGCTCCCACTCTCCCAATGTTGCTTTATTTTCTGAGCTCCAGAGCCTTTGCTTTGGAGATGGGATGAAATAGCTATTGTTAGCACCTTTTTATCATCAAATAAGGCACTAACATCAATTAGAGCACTGTGTGAAAATAACATTAATTTTGATTTATGTAATTTTAACAGCAAAGGTCATATTGCAACACTTCATATTTCTGATTTTGTTATCAAATTACTTCATTGTTGTAAGCCAATATATTTTATTTTGACTTGTGGCTGTATTATTTTTGATAACACATATAGCTACTAATATATATTACTGAAATTTTTCAGCATTTCTGAAATTAGGTGTTTTGAATGTTTCTGTTATTTTTTTTAATTGAAGTTTTGCAGTAAATTTCTTGTGAAATACCAAATTTTCCCCAAATGCAGCCTCTGGTTCCTGTCAGCACTCAATATCTCACCTAATCCCTGGGATCTAGGAGTTGCTTGAAGTGCAGTGGTGTTTTATTGTTGATTTTGGCCAGCAGCTCTGATGAGAGCTGTTAGCTCCTCTCTCCCTTATTTGTTTGTATTTTCAAGCATGGGTCAGAGAGTCTGTTGTCTCAAATAAAGCAGAAAACATTTCAAGGAAAGCCTAAAGCAGCCTGTGAATTTTCCTGATGAAACAGCCTGCAAAGCACTCCAAGGTAAAACATGGTGACGTGCGGATGGTGGTAGCTGGTCTGGCCTTCAGGGTTTGCTGCTCCTCACTCCCTTGCATTGCCAGTGCTGGTGGGCATGGGAAGTGTTTGCTGTACTTGGAGCTGTCTCCCTTTTTCTGGAAGCAGATGCTCCTTCTTGAGATCTCTATTTGTTTAGCTCCACATCTCCAAAAGAAAAATTTCCCCTGTTTAGTGTTCACCAGAATTCTAAAGTGATATTGAAGCTGTCAGCAGCTGTAGGGACATGCTTTTTATTCTTTCCCTCCTCTCGTGGCTTGGCAGCTTTGGCCTTTCTTTGCCTGCTGTGAACAACGTGCAGCTCACTCCCAGTGCTTGGCAGTCCCTGTCACTTCTGACATATGGCCTGGGATGCCTGTCCCCTCTTGTATCCCAGGCAAGTGTTCCAACCAGAGCTCCCCTTTGGCAGGACATGTGCTGTTTCCAGCTGAAAGCCCAACTCCTGCTCCCTGTACCTTCATGGGGAGCTGCTGGAGTACAGGCAGGGAACACTGGAATATTGGCACTTTCTATTTTGGAACTCATTTTTTTTCTTAACAGGCAATTTTACCCTTAAGTCGGAACTCCCTCCCGTGCTTTGTAATACAGACAGCAAATCCCAGTGCAGAAAGCTCCTGGAGCAAGGAGGTGATGGATGTTTGCACTCCATTTCCTTGGCTGATATGAGGTTGGTGCTCACAGCTTGACCTGGGAGAGTGCAGGGAGAAGGGGGCTCGCACTGTGGCTCTCCTGGCACCTGCCTGTGTGCCATGGTGGCTTTAGGTATCATTAGCCAAATACAGTGATTAACCAACCAGGGCTGCTGAGCTCAAAATAAAGTATGCATTTTCAGATTTTCCTCAAATGTAACATAAGCAGTGAAAGGGGATAAAAACTGGTAAGATTTTCAGTTTCTTTTTTAGTTCATAGTGTTAGTACATTCCATTGACTAGTGGACTGCATTTATAGTGGTAGATGCAGAAAGGCTTTCCTTTCTCCTGGAAAACATATTTTTCATAACAGAACTTTTACCCGTATTTGAGTCCAAAAGAGAATAAATTAAAAGAACCTGCAGAAACCAATTGTTCAGGGGAAGATATTTACAAAACAGTGGACAAAGAGAAAAGCAGCTTGTTTGTGGCTGCAGTTCTAAAACAGGGAAAATTAGATACCTGTTAATTTGGAAATGAAATCTTAAAATGAACAAGTTAAATCTGCATAAGTTTTTACTTATGGGAGGGAAACTGCAGATGATTTGGGAACAGAAAATCCTTCCTGTTCACTTCTAATATTGACACGTCATATTTCAAGTAATATTTACTTGCTCATATAAATTACACATTTCCATAGCAAGATTTCATCTCTTTGCAATATCTTGACACAGTCAGGGAATCACTTTTTCATTAAATGCAAGGGACAGCAAAAAGCCTACCCAAATTAAGTTTTTACAGAGAGTCCCAAGCTTTAAAAGATCTGTGGTAGGAGGTATTGTTCTTAGCATTTCCTCTGCTGCACTTTCTTATAAATGATGCATTGCATCTTCTAGTATTTTTATTTTCTAAAGGAAACCTTCCTTTCTGTGAGAGACAGCAAGGCAGAAATGGGTTAAGTGCTGACAAATACAGTACTTAAAGACCAGGAAATGAATTTCACAGCTGGGTTCTCAAACCATTGCCAAAATAACTATCTATTTAAAGCTACATATAGGAAGTGCCAACAATTAGAGTTTTCTTTTGATATACTTTATGTGATTTGTATTAATTTTTACCAAGGTCTTTGTTTTGTAAATATTAGCTTTCTGTGATACAGTAAAGTATTTATCTTAAAACTTTAATTTCAATTCTGATTTATTACATGTCTGGCATCCTATTAACTCCTGTAGATAGCTAAGCATGTTTCTGTGGTCAAAGCAGACTTAATTGCTACTGATTTCTGTAGTGACTTTAGTTTTTCTAACTACCTCAGGCAAAGTCCAGTATGATCCTTCAAGAGAAATGTGTAGATTTGCTTTTGACCCCATTTGGAAAATGGAGAAATTTCTCTGCCTTTTTCAGAGGATTTCTTCTTCAACTGTGCAAAAACCTCATTATAAATCTGCAGCAACTTCTGTGTCTACAAAGAGTCAACCCGAAAATTCAGTCCAGAGCATGGTATCAGTACAATGAGGATGCCCATTCACCTGGAAGAAGTGCCAGTCCTGGTCTGTCTTTTAACATCTCTTTTTCACCTGACACCCAGCAAGGTCCTGATAAATTGGACCAGCTCTTCGGGTTTCAGAAGAGCTCACCAGTCTGTAAGCTGAGGATCTGGACAGTTCTGAGGGATGCCTGTGCCCATTCGTGGTTGCTGTGTGAACTGTCACTGTTGAAGTGGCAATAAAATACATCCACAAGGATAAAAGCTCCTTCGTTTGCAGTCCCTCAAGTGATCCAGATTGATGACTTTTCCATTCACCAGAGTGACCTGTTAATACAGGGCACATGAAAAATAAGTTTGGAAGATAAACATTAAGTATTACCTCCGTATCTCCTGGAAAAACTGCAAGTTCTAAGGGCAGCAAGAAATGTAGCAATATGCTGCAGTCTATGAATTATATATAGTGTCAGTACTCTTGGCGCTTTACTTACAGCTCCACAGCCTGCCTTCCTGGCTTATGAACATGCAGAGTAATTAGAATGGCAAATAGCATTAGTTTTTATTGACCTATGTTGCCCCCTAGTTCTCTTTCATGTTCTTGAACATGATGGTTTTTTCCTTCCACCTTAAATCAGCAGTTTGCAGTTTGTAGCATTGATTATTTGGTATTGTCTAATTTATTGATGTGGACAGCCAAGGCTTCCACACGTTATGGGTTGCTCATTTCTCCAAAGATCTGTCTTTGTGCACAGCAACTGTAGCTCGCTGAATCGCTGACTATATACTGTAAATGTCAGAGATGAGCTCCCACTTTAAAAACTGCTACTCAGTCCAGGACCTGCTGAGCCACATTCTCTAAGTGTATTGTGCTTTCAGTAGTGGAGGTGACAGTATAAATGGTAGGATTGTGGGTGTTTTGCCCACAACAGTGAGGTAAAGCACACACACTGAAAGAAACTTGTATGTTTTCATTTTCTGTGTTAGAGGAGGTTTCCTTCTTCATGAAAGTGTAGGCTGGATGCTCTTTCTTCTTTATTAATAATAGATAAGTAGATAGATGCACAGGCACAAAATAACACTGCCCCTGAAACCATTTTGCTAATGGTAAAATAGATACACATGAGTGAGCAGATTGCCTTGTACACTGAAAATGCAGCTTTCCCACCCAGAGAAACAGCAAATTTTGCCTAATATTTTGTCTCATAAGAAAAGCTTGAGAACCAGAAGCAATGACTGTCTTGTTCCTTTGAAATGACTGGAGAAATTTTAATAGGTGAAAAGCTCTGCTGTAACTTGAGCTGGAGATCAGGATAATATTTTCACAGCACAATGCTGATGCCTTTCATAACTGGTTTTTGCTGCTTGGCACTTGTAGCTGTGCATCTGAGATGAAAAGTTCTGCTGTGGAAGGAATAGTGCTCACTACTGAATTGTCAGCATTATTTCTTGCTGCAGTGATGTGATCCTCAAAGGTGCCTTATTCAAGTGCCTGTTTGGCCTGACCGTGTTTAGCTTATGAGATCTGACAGTAGTAGTATTGCTTCAGGCTCTGAAGTTGCTCTTATGAAGTTCACCAGAAGACTGGAGCTAATAACTTACCGATGTTTGCTCTGTGCTTTGCAATTTTTAAGTTGAAAGGACATACAAGAATATGCTGGGTGTGTTAAGTACCTTGTTTGTCTTTGATATCATGGAGCAGCCTGGAAAATATGTTCTTAATTTTCATCAGCACCAACCAAGCTATTTTTTGTCTTTGATAGCATCGATTGACCTTTTCTAAGCAAGAGAAAAATAAGCATTCAACTCAATTTGTATTTAGGTGTTTATTACTCCGGTCTATTTCAAAGGGCTGGGTAACTACTCTGTTACATTAGACTTACATGTACTGACTTATTTACTGTGTGTGTTGAGTGGTTTTCACAATGCAAGCATGTTTCAGTAAATAAAATCAATTTGCAGCCAATGGGAATGCAACAGTAAGTGATTTAACTTTTCATCTTTTTCTTCGGCTTGAAATGAAAAGCTCTCGAGGGTTTTTTTTTATTACAAGCCCTGTAGGCTGAAGTGCTCTGAGAATGTGCAGGAAATATAAAGTGCAAATTGCAAACCAAAATGATTTAGCAGTAAAATTAATAAACAATATAGTCATAAATTTCTAAAGCAGCTTTGGGTTCTTATCCTGTTTTTTTCTGGTATAGCCCAGCAATGGACCTGAAGGCCTTTTTCTCCTCAGAAAGGGCAGTGTGGTCTGTGTGGTCTCTGATTTTATTTTATCTTGGCTGGAGCTGGTTCTCCTGTGTGGGTACCTGTCTGCCAGGAACTGGTCTGAGATAATTTCATAATCGATTGAGATGATAAAAGGGCTTTGGTTACATGGAAGGAAGCTACATCCAAGCACCAGATGGTTTTTCATCTTTATGCAGTGCATATCGCATCACCAATCCAGTTGTGGAGAGCTGAGCCACCCATCCTGGGCCAGGAGTGGTTACAGCTTCTGGCAGGGAAGGAACCAATTTGCTATAAGCTGTGTATGCCCTTCTAGCTTCTCTGGAATGCACTACCATGCTGCTCTTTCTTCCTTAATGAGAGATGAAATGCACCTGGAACAAGACCCTGCCAGGGCTATGACAGCTCTGCAACCTCTAAGTGGCCATAGCAACTGTATTTAGGCAGATGTTTTTAAGGAGAGAATTATCTAAATATTGGTACGTGTGGCTGTGCAGTAAAGCAATCTGATTTAGAGAAGCCACTTGTGCTTCTCTTGGGATATGCACATGTTGCAGAAATACAGACTGCTTAATTTGTAAATGAAAAAAGGGGGGTATGCAGTGGGTTCTTCAGCATGGTGTGGATGGTGTGAGAGGGATGGATCTCAGAAATACGAGAAGGATTAGATGGAGAGAGAGAAAGACCTTTGTTAGTTTTCTGATATAAAAGTCTATTTGGAATTGGTGAAAGACCTAACCAGAGTATCAGGTTGATGAAAAAATGTGACTTTTCAGAAAAAAGCATGAGTTTTGTCAGAGAGGAATGTTAGCATTTGCCCCCTTAAGAAATTCTTTTTCCTTCATAGTAAGAATTCCATTCCGGGAAAAACTGTAGCTTTTCTGTGTTGTTCTCCAGAGGTAGAGAATTCACTGCTTTTCTAGCTAAAGTACTTCTTATATCGCTGGACAAAGAAGCTGCACTGCTCTGGGCAGTGCAGCGCTCAGAAGAAATACTGTGATCACAGACTGCTGCTGGGAAGAAAAGATGGTGAAGAGGTCAGTCTGGAAATGTGGAGTCCTGAGGGGTTAGAACTGTGGTTCCTACACCTCCTAGCAGTGGCAAAGCCTATTCAGTTCTCACCTTTAACAAGTTTCATACATCTCACACAAAGAAATGTTTCATTGTTTACTCATACACTGAAGTTAATTCACTTGGGACTGCTTGTCTTAAACAAACTTATCCATGAGAAATTTCTCTTCCATATTAGTGGCTTCCTATACAGGACTGTTCAAGTTCCTGTAGATCATGGCCTCATGACTGAAGCAGTATGCTAAAGCACAGAAGTACTTCCAACAATTCCCTCAAGGAAAATTATCATTGCCTTCATTCCAGAAAACCAGAGTCATGGAAACTGAGCATACCTGTAATGTACTTGTTGAATCATTCTATTTGTGGGGGAAAATGCCTCTTTTTGGGGTTTTATTTTTAATGTCTGCTTTTTTCCACCTTCAAAAAATGAATAATTATATTCCCCACTATCCACTGTTCTGGCACTGCAATGGGAATTGTGCATTTCTTAAGCAAATACTGAGATTTATTTTGGCTGGAGCTCATGATGTGGGGGAGAGGTTAATGGGACACATCATACTCTGAAGATAAGGAGAGTGAATTATATATATTAGTTTAATGTAGAAGATATGGACTGGAAAGCAAGTTGGTTCCTTTCCATTAAGTTGTGGGAGGGTCAGAGAAACAGCTTTGAGCACCTCCAAAGTCTCTGGCTATCTGCCGCCAGATCTATAGTCCCTGTTCAGCCAGACCTCATTTTAATATTTAAAATGGTACTTGCTTTCTTTTTCTAACCCTCAAAAGGGCTTTAATTCTTTCCCTCATTCTGTCAGTGCTCAAGCTGCTACAGCTGTTACTGTCACATTTAATAAGGACTTTGCAGAGTTTAAATATTGTGTTGTTCACCAGCTTTTCTTTGGTGCGAGAGAAGAGCTTTGTTGTTAACTTTGGGTGCTTCTCACTGACACAGCTGCTGACATGGGGTATCAGCCGAAGGTGACAGGAACTTGTCACTTGTCCTGGTAGTCAGGTGAAGCTCCCTGTGGTGCCTGGCACCACAATGCAGCCATGGATGGAGGTGCTGCAGACAGACCCCGTCCAGCGTGCAGCCCTCGCTGATGTTCCCCAGGACTGTGGTGTTTGGAAATGTATGTCTTTCAAATAAGAACATAAAATTGACCACACTGCAGTTCCTGGCCTCTAGTTGCACCATTACACTGACTTTGTGGTTGCATATTTCTCATTTGAACATCACCAGTGATCCTGTGGTCCTTTTTATGCAGTGAGCAGGTAACTTTCCCTTGCTCAGTTGTGGATGAGGTGGGCAACAAGGCAGCAATGTGGACAGGAGCCTGACATTTCAAAATGTCAGAAGGAGGAGGAAGTGAGACTAAAACTTGATGTCCTCATGCCTACAGTAAATTAGCTGCTTATTGAAATATTCTTCTCCCCAGCCTTGAGTTCAGTATGTGTCAATCCAGCTGAATATAATTGGGGCTGTTTACTATGACAGTCAAAATTCAAGAAAAACTTGGAAGAAAACATTCGGGCCCCAGTCTGCAGTGTCTGCTAGATACCCTCCTGTGTACATTATATCTCTCCCTATTCTCCTTCCCCCCAAATCCTCCATCTCTCTGCACAGCCAGGCTAGATATTTACATTCATTCTCAATGTTAAACTGCATTTAAAAAGCCCATTTTCTTCCTGAAGCTATTCATCTTCTCTCTGGACCTTTGATGAAATCCTCTTCCTTTGATTCAGAATCGTTCTGATGTTTTCAGTATGACAAAGAATGATTTTATTTTTTTTTCCCCCTAACACTGCAAAAAGACCAACCTCTCTTGTTAGGATTTCTTTTGACGTATCCAGGGTGAAAAGAACTGAGCTGCAGGATAGAAAAGTATTGCTAAAACAGGACATTTAAAAAATTTGATAATAAAGTCTAGGTTAAAAAAGAAGTTACTGTGCAATGCATATATTTTCATCTGAACATTACAGGCTGTTGTTTTCTTTGAATTTTCTGGGTGATGAAGGAAAATAGATAAGTGCTCATTTTGGTAAAAAATACTACATTTCAAGAATATTATCAATTATATTTCGATACCTCATGGCCTGTTTCTATCTTTTAAATAGGATTGATTTTGGCTTAGTGTGCTTTTACTGCTCTGGTTCTGCCTTAATTCACAGACATTTGCATTTCTCTGCTCTCCCTGTTGGTGACATGCTTGGTGAGTAATAGCTTGCTGGGTTTACGTTATGAAAATAAGAATAGGAAATGAAACTGCAGATCCTTATCTTCAAGTAAAGATGCCTAAATTGGAGGAAATCTTTCTGTTGTTCTTGTGTTTACTAAATATAAAAATGTAGTTAAATCCCAGAGGCTGACATGAGAAACAGCTGCAAGTGTGTAAGCTGCAGTTTAAATTCCCAAATCCATGACACAGCCATGCCTGTTAACCCAGAACAAAGGAAAGTTAAACCCAGAGATTGTTTCCATCTTTGAGGTTCTCTGTCATTCTAATGCATGCTTGAATGTCTGGGTGAGAACTTACAACCAGGCTGTGCTGTATCGTCATGGAGGAAAAAAGAGTCTCCAAAGAATGGGAGCAATCTGTGACCCAGCACCTATAGTCCAAATCAGTCCAAAGACCTGGTAGAGATATGGAAGGAGGCAGCTAAAACAGGTGCCTAAAAGAATCCAGAGCATCAACCAGCTCAAATCAGCAGTAAAAATGAAGGAGACAGTGCTGCTTTGTACTGGCCTTTATGTTTAATTCTCAGTTGGTTATTATGGAGGTGGGTTTAAGAAGTTGCTCCTGTTGATTTAGATTCTGCCTGTGCTTTTCATGTGTGCCAAGGACCTTGCAAGAGGACATTGCAAGATAACACAAGTAACAACAAGAGCAGTTATTCTCCTCTCATCTGAAGCCCTGGTGCACCAATAAATATTTTAAATCATTATTTAAAGTGTTTATCATAAACCCCTTCCTAGAAGGAGCAATTTTGGAGTATTAAATGCTATTTTCCTTTTAGCCATAGCAAGGAGAGGGGGCAGATGGAGTCACTCCAAAGCCTGTGGCTGCAATTTTGTGTCTGAAGCTCATTTGTCATCGTAACAAATGTAGTGCTGCCGTGGTGGGGTTGTTGTCGTGGGTGCTGTACATCACTCCTGGAGGCAAGGTGCACATGTAATATAAAGCAGTGGAGGAATGTAGCTCTGTTCCATCTTTGTCAGAGGGCGAGATGACTGTCCCAAGGGACAGGATAGATGCCACCACACTGTCATGGTGCTGCATCCTTGCAGCACAGTCTGCTGGGCTGGCTGGCACAGCTCCCTTGTCCCATCGGCTTTAGTTTTGAGTTTCTGACCTTCAAAAGAGAAAAAGGCCATCTAAACAGATATTTTCCTTGCAACAAAAATGGCAACAGCAAAATCAACTCCGGTCTCTGTTCGTGCCTGGGAAATTTCAGCCTGAAAGGGAAAGATTTTTAAGTCACTGACTTGGCATGAAAGGGACATCCTTGTAGCATATACATGTAAGTACAGCTGTGACTACTGTAATAAGGGCTAATGTGTGCCAAAAACCTCAGAGTGGCAAAACATAATGTGAGAAGTGTAAGTGATAGGAAAGTAACCGGGTGAGGAAATAGTGCAGGGCTTACAAGAAATTCATTGCAGCATGAAACTCAAATGAGGGTATTTGCCAGCTTCCTGGGGTGAAGGTGACAAATACCAGCTATTTGCTCTAGCCAGCCAACATCAGGAGGAAAATCCAGGATGCAAGAGTAATCATATTAATCTGGTTTCAACTGGGCCAGTCCGTTTGACCTGTAGCAGTTAGATGGATGTGCCACTGTGTGACTCAGTCTGTGCCACGGAAGGGGCAGACATCTGAAATGAACAGTCTGGTTCTGTTGATGTTAATGAGAGGAACCTGTGCTGCCCTCAGTAGGGTTCCACCAGAGGGCAGGTGAGAATTTGGTCTGTGCCAGGCATAGGTGCCAGTGCTGGAGAAGAACTGTTCAGATGGATAGGCTAAAGGGTGAGAAAAGTAAGAGTTGAGATGACCTGGCAAGAAAAACCTTCCATTTTCTTGGAACAGAGTGGATTTTTGGTGGGTGTTAAATTCCCTTTGCCATGGAGAGCAAGTTTTCAAGCCATTCTTTGTCCCCAGCTAAAGAAAAACATATGCAGTTCCAGCTGTGGAAATTATCATGCAGTAAAGAAGTCTCCAAGGACTTTGCTACTTCATTTTGTAGTTATAATTTTGGAAGCATATCACAGCAAAGGCCTTCATCCAGGGCTAAATTCAAATCAAGTTTTGAGTTTTGAAATTGAAGTCTGTTGTGAAATCCCCAACCATTTAAAAATAAATGCCCTTGGAGAATTTAACAGAAAAATGCAAAATAAAAATTTTATGTTAAGCAGTTCATTCAAAAGATAACAAAGAGCAGGGATGAAACAGTTGTTTCTTAACTACAAAACACTCTGTTCACTTAGGTTTTGGATTGTCTTCTCTGCAGAAAGATGTGAAGACACTAAAATAAAAGTAGAGGTGGGAATGCATTTCTACCAGGAGCAGGCATGCACACCCATCTTGCTGTATATTGTTAAAATGGTACCACATACGTGAGCTTACTCAGAGCTCCTCATTCTCTGCTTGTGGAGAAGAATGCTTTGGATCTGCTTGAGCCTTCCAGTGTCAACTCTGACTCTGAAGCTCCTTACTCAGAAATGTCAGGAGGTCCTCATGGGCTTTAACTGATTTCTGTGGGGCCAAGGTAAAGCATGAACCTATTGCCCATCCCTTGACCAATTGTCTGCTGCATTCAGCAAAACATAAGCAAATGTTTTATTCTGCTGGAAGTGTAGAAGGTTTAAGCACAATGCTTAAGGGCAATCTCAAGACTTGGGCAGGAGAAAAATGGAGTTTTAGAGGAGGGTACATGTGAAAACCTCTGCAGGGTTTTGTCTCTCCCAGGGCTGCCTGTGGTCACCTCCAGCAGTACATGTCAGAGCACAGCTTTTCCAGCTGTCACAGCACCCCAGCTACAACTGTTGCTGTAAAACATCCAGTCCTTTTCCCTAATGCCCTCTAATCCCAAACACTTGAAAGTGTTCAGGAAACTTATGCTGAATCAATACCTTATGAATAAGGAAGCTTTTCTTACAGAGCTCTTGATAGAAATGAGTGTTTGGCTCTTTTATTGAACAAAGTGTACTTGTGCAGCAGCTTCATCTCTAAATGGCATTTTTAGCTGCAGCTACTAGAAACATAAATGGCAAAACCCCATGCTCTGTTGTGAAGACCATTTTGAAAATAAAACTTGTCTTGTGCTCATGTAATAGTGATAATAAAAAAGCTGTTCAGAAAGTGCTACTACTTGAA
Source organism: Onychostruthus taczanowskii (assembly GCF_017590055.1). Classification (NCBI taxonomy): domain Eukaryota; kingdom Metazoa; phylum Chordata; class Aves; order Passeriformes; family Passeridae; genus Onychostruthus; species Onychostruthus taczanowskii. The sequence continues at coordinate 7,490,715 of NW_024498462.1, forward strand.
TTAGGCCTGTCTTCATCTTGTTAAAATAAATGTATTTATTAAGTATGCATATCTTTATCTCTTATGTAATGAGAAGAACAGAGGCGTATCACAGATCTGCAGTGTCTTTTGTGCTCTACAAATTCGATGCGACAGTCACCAGACAAAAAGTGATTTATTCTGTGTCTTGTAATGGGTGGAATAATTAGCAGTGATGGCATCCATCATTTTACAACATGCTTATCTCAGAACTTTTCTATTGATTCAAGAGAAAAGCAGGAACCGAACAATAAAAGTCAGTTATGTACGGGGTCCTTTAACTTGGTGTGCCTGATTTGGACACCTGATAAATAGGTCTCTACAGCTAGAACAAAGTGTCACTTAGTAATGTGGACACAGTCTGGCTTCAGCTTGTCAGAAATTAATTCAGCAAGGCTGAAAACAAGAGAAAAATAAGAACTACAACTGTCCATGGGATGTTAAGGCTGTCAAAGGAGTTTCAATTCTTCTCTCTGCACAGACACTTTATTCACTGGGAGCATAAATAGCTAAGGATTTTGGAAAAGTTTCCTGTCATTGTAAAACATGTGATCTTGGATTTGAAGGAGGAGATGGTATCTTAACAAAATAGTACATGAGTAAATCCTTGCACAGTTCTCGTGTAACTTCTGAACTTCTGATTTACAACACATGTTTGCTCCTCCAAAAGTTCAATTTTTTAAAGTGAGACTGATTGGGAATCTGCACTTCTCTTTCATTTTCCTGGCACAGACAGGGATTTGGAGTTACTCTATTTCTCTCTGTTTTTTTTCCTTTTTTTTTTTTTTTTTTTTTTTTTGAACAGCTGGTGCAAAGCTGCATGGATATCTCAATTCAGTGCAGCAGTATCCTCTGACAACAATTTGGGAGCAAATGCCATGTTGCATTAGATATGGGTCATGCCTTAGTGTAACCCATACACCTGGGCATCTTCCTGCAGCTTTTTGCTTGTTTTCTGCCATCAATAGTCTTCTGTTAAAAAGTAAAGTTTATTTGCTAGCTTTGTTGGTTTTGAAAAATAGGGAAGCAATAATTAAGTACAAGTCATGCAGCAAATTGCCCTCAGAAAACAACTGTAGCAATCAAAATCAGTGGGATTATTCTGTTTCTCTGCATTGAAAGTAAATCTCAACACCACATTACAAGTATTGGAAATGTCTGGGAAGGATTAGGTACAAAATCCATGAGTAGCCTAAGAGCACTATGAAATTGGCTGTCTGACAATAATTTCAAGGTCAAAAGAGGGAAGGAGATAATTTTCTGGCTATAAATAATATTTTTAATTGTGCAAAGTAAGGTTTGGATCGTTGGCTTCTTCACCTCAGACAGTTCCCTTAATACTGATGTCTTCCTCAGCACTGTTTGATGCTTCATCATTTGGTGTGAGCTGAAGGAGGGAAGAGTTTGTTACCATGAGTAAACCACATCAGATCCACAGATTTTTAATATTTTCCACAAGTAGATCTCAGATTAAGGTTGGGGCAGTTCCATGCTTGCTCTCTAGGAAAGTAAAAGTAATTTTCAGGAGTACCTGTGAGAGCTCAGAGGAGGATGTGGATTTATCTCTGAAGCCCACCAGCAGTTCTGTCAAGAGAAGGCACTCAGAGGAGGAGGAGGCAATGGTACAGGTCACCTAGAAACCATTACATATTGATGTCAACCAGTACTGGAGAACTGAGCCTGAAAAATCACAGTACCTGCTTGCAAAAGGAACACAAGGAAAATATTTTGTTCTCTCCTATTAAAATTGTACAATTGCTTGTATGATTTGAGAGTTACTTCCATTGTAATCCAAGCAGAACAAAAATTCCTTTCAAACAAGAATCTTTCTGGCTGCTATAACTCAGGTCACACTCAGATGAAGAAGGAAGAAAATTTTTAGTTCTGTTGTCCTTGAAAAACAATGGTCTTTAATTAAGGATTGATATTTTTGTGAAATACAAAACGGCTTAATAAAATATCAAACTCTTCTATTGATCATTGTAATTCAAAGCTCTCTGAATTCTGGCATTAATGCAGAAGGAACTGTAGTATAAATAAGTACATAATGTCTGTCACTGCTCTGGTGCCATGTTGGTTGTATTCTTAGACCACAGGCTGCTTTCTGTGAATCTGCTGACTGCTAAATAATTGTCTTTTGCTGAGTTCCTGTAACAGCAGACACATAATCATCTGTTCAAAATAATTATGTAAGATGCTAGTTGATCTAAAGAGAGTCATATAGCTTTTTAGCCTATAATTAGCATACATATTTTTCAGCTTTGCTTTTTCAGATAGAAATACGAGCAGTTGTGTATTTTACTACACTTTTCTCTGATAGAAGTCTATGTTCTAAACTCTTCTGAAAGCTGTGAAGGTTTTACAGACTTGGTGCAGAAAGCAGAGCTTAAACCCTAATAATTTCTGTGCAGGAACCAGAAGGGAAGGTAGGATCCCAGTTCAGTAAAGGAGCTTGCTCTGCGCCTACCTGGATTTTCTTTCAATAACTTAAGATCAAAAAAAAGAATATGAACATTCCCTTAGGGTGCAAGTGCCTCTGGTTTTGGTGGACTTAACTCTTTGTGTATTACTGAGGTGCTTCTGGTCAGTGGATTAGAACAAGTGGAAGCCAAACTGGCACAGAAAGAGTCATTGCTCCCCACCAGTGGTTGACCCAGCACCCAGCATGATAAAAATGCATCTGGTTGAAAGTAGCATCACTACTTACCGTGGCTGCTGTCTGGCTGCATGGAGATTTGAAGCTGCAAAAAATTAAACCTTCAGGGTTTCAGCTCTGCTGCTCAATCTATTCAACTCATGGCTTTGAACAAGTTATCAAATTCAAAGTGTGTCCTTTCCCCTCCCAGCAAAAGCTCGAGCATACCTACTGTATACACAGAATGTAGGATACCCAGTGAATTCATGCTTCCAATGTTCTATAGGTAGAAGGACAGAACTCAAAATAATAGTTGTTGTTACCTACTGGGGCAGGAACTCTGAATTCTTCCTGCACTTGGCTTTGGCTAAAAATTTTCACGTTTGGATAAGCCATCATGTAATCTCAGAGGGTGTTTTAGTTGGGAATGTGGAGCTGATTGTAAAAAAGTCCATGCCCCAGCAAATAGTTCTTATATCATTGGTAATATGCCAGCAGAACAGCATTCCAGTAGTTTAGATTCATGCCAGTACTAAAAAATGGAAGCTGAGGAAGAACAGCAGCTGTGTACTGCTGTACAGTGTTACAATGTTTGTCCTGAATCCAAACACTTTTAAGACTAGTCATACAAAATTCAGGTCTGTCTTGCAATCAGAAAAATGTTTATGGATTCAGAAACGTTAAATCAGTCATCCAGGCTGGGAGGAGGACTGGTGCAGAATTTCCAGTTCTGACGTGTCCCTTTGGGTTCAGAACTGAATGGTACCTAGCTGCAAAGCACCTGATCCCAGGCTGCCCCAGCTTCTCAGGTGGTAACACAAAACCCAGGACTGTACACAGTGATAAATAACAGCAAGGAGTCAATTCATCATGATGTCTATGATATCTGCACTCTTGTAAAAAATCTCTATTCATGTAGTACCATATTAGCTATTTTTTTTTCACAGGGAATAAAAATATCTGGATGAGAACCATATGATTGAACCATATATTCAGAAGTTAGTCCCCACAGCAGGAGCAAAAATTTGCTGGAGAGGCCTACTGGTGTTAAATCTCTCTGCAAAGTGGCATCATTTTATTAGCAGACTAGATATGATGTTAAAAATTATATCTATTATAGCCATCCGAGAGGCGTTCATTCAGAAGAGAGTAACGGAGCACAGCTAACAAAAGAGATTTGTCCATTTGGACATGCTGAAGGGCCTTGAGATAAAAAATAATTCTCACATAAGCAGTTCCTGAGTTAAAATATTAATTTATAGGAAATACTTTAAAAAGGTCTTTTGAGGAGATTTTACAAGGCTCAGGTTTCTCATTTTTGAAAGCTTTAGGGCTTACCTCACCTGGTAAGAATTTACAAATCCAATCCCTATCATTTGTGTGTTCATATTCACACTTTTGAAAGCATAGTAGCTTCCTGAGCAAGAAGTATGTTTTGTTCAGGACATAGCCATGCTGTGTCGCTGGCATTAGTTCAGGGAGCTCATTATTCTGGTAGCTTCAGTGGACAAACCTTTGCCTGATGGAGGCTCATTCACCTTCCCTGAATGGTGCAGTGGGGATGGATGGGCATCACTGCACAATACTGCCTGCTTTGCTTACTCCCTGGAAGCCCTCCCTGAGCAACTGGGCTGGAGGCAATTCTCTGACAGACTGAGTTGTTTCTAGAATTACTTAGAGACCTAGGAAATACAAAACCAATACAGCAACAGCCCCCCTTTTCTCTTTGGAGGGGCTCGTTTCCCTGGTGCTGTATGTCCCTCTCCACCTACCATCTCTCTAAGGCTGTTCTTCCTGACAGTTTGTAACTCCCCTGTTACATCCAACTTAGCAGCCAGATTTCAGCTTACATGTGGATATGCATTTCCTGGGATGTCTATGGACATTTCCTAATGAATTTATAAGGTGCACTATCAGGTACTTGGCTAACATCTGAATTTCTGATTTGTGCTGCTGCCTGACTTTACTGTTACAATTCTGCAAAAGAGAAATCAGCTTGTCCAGGGTGGTTAATTCTGTGTGTACCCTCCTGGCTGCTGCTTGTGTAGCCATTACCCAGTAGGTACATAGAGAGTGCTACTTTGAGGGGTGGAGGAGAAGGTGGGATAATTATTTTGTTCTTGCAGCAGCTAGAAACTGAAAACCATGAAGACTACTGGGCTTCTGTTGATCTCAGTTTTGAGTTGATGTATAGCTTGCCACTCCTCTAAATGATCCAGAGATTACATATAGTCCAGCTACTAAACCCCCTGGTCAGCAGTCTGCAGGAGGGGAGTGCATTGTTTTGCCCTTTATCTGTTTTTGTGATTATTTCTTGTTAACTTCAAGAAGTCTGGTTCAAACTAATGGAAAAGATAACAGAAATGCGGCAGCTGGGAGAAATTGCCCCTTTTGAAGGATTGCTTTTATATTAGTAGATTTTTAGATGTTTGGAGACTTTTTAATGGAAGAGACAGTGTCAAAGCCCCATTTGTGCCTGCTTGCTTCAGATTGCAGATTAAGAGTTCTTTTAAAACAGTTTTGAAAAATGATATTCATAAGAAAATGCAAGGAAATTGGATTGTGTAAAAAGAATTCATTAGAGAGCTTGGGGACAGGTATTATAGCTGGCATCTCTCCTTATTTTGGTTTTGGGAGCATCTGGTGTCAATCTTAATTGCACAAGGTGAAAACAGATCATCCCAAATTTCAGCAGAGTCCTCTGTGCTTAGGGTTACTCTGGTAACGATTTCATTTTCAGGAATTAGGAATCGTTTCTCAGAGGTGTTCACTAAAATGAAAGGTTTCTCTTTGCTTTGGTGCATTTAGAAGGCCAGATCTCCTAGGCACTCAAAGCACACGATGAAGTCCAGTTTTTTCTCTGCACCTGATGAAAATGGTGTTGCATTTGGTGAGACGTTCCCAAGTAATATCTGCTGTTTACTCAGTGTTATTTGCTATCATCTGGGTAGAGTGTACTTACCTCTCCAACCTGCAAGAAATATGAAATTTGCCTCTGGCTCTTTAGATTTTATATTAAGCTATTTTTCAGTCTTTAGTGAAGAATAAATCTTTTTCCTGCAGTTCTCTCCTTAGTGCTGGACATGGCAGCAGTCGGGTCCTGCCATCTCGCAGCCTCACCTCCTGTCAGCACTTCTCTTACTGCTGTGAGAGTTTTTTGTTCCTCACCATGTAGCTCAAGCAGAGACTCCCAGCCAGTCCTAGCAGCCTGTCCATGACATGCAACAGGTTGTTCTCCACAGTGCCACGTGCTGTGTTTTGGGGTGACTCTGTCTGCTGATTGTGTGCACAGACATAATGTCTTCTGTCTGCTTCAAAGTATTGTATCAAGGGTGGTGCAGGACTAAAACCTAAGCCTGATTTTCTTGGGAATAAGACATGGAAGCCTCTTCTTCCTTTGTACACAGGCTGGACTATTCTAACTGGGCAGGCCTGGAGGTGTGGATGTTGGTGGCTGGAGCAGCTCACCAGAGCTACTCCTCATTGATTTTGTCAGGAAACTTCTTACCCTCGAATGATCCTGTCTTGTGGCAGCAGCTTGGTCTGCCTAGAGCTGTTTTGAAGGTTTCCTGTGGCTGGGAGTGGGGTGAGGAGCAAGAGAAATATGGAATTAGAAGTGGCAACAGGTTTTGGCAGTAGCAGGAGAAAGCTTACTTGCAAATCCCAGTAAGGTGTGCTCCTAGTTTTGATGTGAAAATCATGAGAAAATCTCAGGCAGGGAGACTTCACACAGCCCCAGATATGGGGAGGCAAAGCAAAGAGAAAGAGGAGGGCATATTTTCGTTGTTGTATTTATGAGTGATCTCACACAGTATCATCTACCCATGTTTTCTTTTTCCAGATTATTTTCATCATTCTGGATTTTGTTTTGCCTTTTTCATTTCCCCAGGTGTTCTCTGCAGCTAAGTGTCTGCAAGGACAATGGATACATAATTTCCTCACATTGCCAGTATTTACTTAGAGGGGAAGGTTCATGTACCTGCACAGACAGACACATAGACACAGCTGTGTAAAAGCACGATGGTGAATTCTGCAGGCTCAGAATTGGGCAGCCACAGTGGAACTGCTTCCACAGATTGGAGCTGCCAGCTTACACATGTTCTGGCACCTGCTTTCCTGTACACAGACTGAATACTTTATTATTTGCCATAAGGAGTAGAGGTTTGAACCCAAGTTTGACACTTTCCAAAATGAGCTCTTGTGTGCAGTGGCACGTCAGGTAAAGCTGCTGTGCTCTCACCCTTGCCTACAGGTATTTGTCTGGGAGTGGCTCCATGTTCCCATTTGCTCTATAGTCCCCTTCAGTTGCTTTTGATCCTGAGTTTATTTTAATTGCCTTGCACTGTCCGTTGGCTATCTCTGTAGCTCCAGAGCTACTGAAGTGATCTCTCATTATGCGATTCGATGTAGGCATAATTATGAAATTATAGTGTGTAATTTATTCATTTTCAGACAGGCCTGTGATAAAATTCACAGCTGCTTCTTTCTGTAGAAAATCCTTTTTTATTTTTTGCTTTCAATGTTGAGTGTGAGGTTCCACAAAGCAGTTAAGGGGCTGTGTTTGCCTGCCAAGAAGGCAGGTCAGGAGGTTGGCAGGGGTGGGCTGTGGGCACACAGAGGTGGGGGCAGTTCTGTGCAGGTGTGTGGCCACATCTGGCCAGATGCAGCCCTGCCACACCTGCACCCTGCAGTGTGCTTTATCTGAGACCTGACATACCTTTCCACCCTTGAGTCATAATGCAGGCTTAGCAAGTATAATTCCTTACAGAAGCTTTGTCAGTGTCTTCAGCTTCTGAGAGGAGAATGGAAAAGTGAAACATCTTTTCAGTGAAACAAAGGAAACTGATAAAATATGTCCTGTGAATTGAATGTTAATTCTGTTACAGGGCAAATACTTGACAGTTTGAGATATCCTATTGAGAGCAGATCTGATCACAGGCCTTTAAGTGAATACAGTACCTTTTAACTCATATCTTATTTCCATTTAGAAGTAATTAAATAACTTTGAAATTAAAATAGGAATTATTTTGTGGTGATTTCGATTTTCATACAGACAAGGTGTGAAAGTATCCAACTTTTAATTTTATCTGTATTTTAGCAGAAATTTATAATAAAATTGAAATGTTGCTTTTTATAGAAGCTTTAGGTGTTACTGAAGAAGTCAGCTGGTATTGGTTACATTTTTTTAACTTTAGCTTCTATATTTTAACCCAGACTTATGGAATAAAATACAGAATTAATTTAAATGCATTTTTAATTGGCAAACTCTTTCAAATACAAATTTTATTTTTTGTTTGGGAAACGCTGTCTCATCAATATGGACCTGCTCATGGAAATACATGGATATTGGTGGAAATTCAAGGGTATTGGCAAAAGTGAGGGCATTGTAGAAACGGCCAGGAGGCTGATTGTCCATGCAATCACCTTGTGGAGACTGAAATTCTCATCCCTAATTAACTGTTTGCCCTTTCTGCAAGACCACTGCTCCTTCTATTCTGTTGTCTCCTATTCTGATGTTTATTCAGTGTTTTGGAATAGAAGGATCAGGATTTGCTTATAGCTTAAAAGCAACATGGGGGAAAAAAAAGTGTCCTCTGACTTTCCTGTCAGATTGAATTGCTGTTTTTTGATTATCCCTAAATCAGTGCAATTGTAAAGAGTGGAAAACGGACAGGAAATATGTTTGATCCAAACTTTCAGTCTTGGCTTGCACACTGTACACACATCAGCCCTTAGGGTATCCCTGGGTGTCACAGCCTAAATCCTTTCCAGGTCTGAGAATGATTCCATTTAATGCTGGTGTCACAGGTGACAAACATCACAAGTGTTTTCCCATGGCACAGTTTCATTACCTGTTCTCAGATGTGGAAGGGGAATTGCTTTGTACCACCATTTTTTTTTGTGCTGGGTGCATCTCTGAGTGCTGGGCATGGCTGAGCTGAATCCTGACAGCTCAGAGACATCTGGAGGGGACAAATGCCTCCTGCTGAGAATTCCACTGTAGCCCTGGGAAGGGATACATCAGAGCTACCCCTTGGGTATTTGACTTTTGTAGGTGGGCATGCAGGGCAGGTGTATCACACCCCCTGGCAAAGGAATTAGCAACTCCCTACTGGTGCTGGAAGACAACAGATCAAAGAGCCCAGAAATCTCTGTAACTCAGAAAAATTCCCAATTATCAGACAAATCTTGCCCTCTCATCAACATTTTGAGTAAATACTTAAAGATGTGAAGCAACCACTTCCCTAGGAAGAAAATTTCTCTTTGGCTAGATGTTTCTTTTCTTGCAGCATATTTCTCTCTAGTCTTAGGCACTATTTTGTTGTCTTTAATACCTCTTGATTGCATCTTGTTATCATCTTGTCTTGATTGGCTTTGTGGCTCATTATACAAAAAGGGTGCTAATCTTTGTTAATTAGTTCCTTATTAGAGTCAGTTGAGATTTGTAGCACAATAAGTGAGCTGTATTTCTGATGGTAAATAATTGGCTGCCAAGGAATCCTTAGCGTGAAATCATGTCAGTATAACTGATGATACTTTAATATTTTATGGGGGTTTGTATGTGTTTACTACAGTACTTGGTTCTTCCAGCTGCAATTCCCCAGACTTCTTTTTTTGTCTTGCAGTTCTGTTACTAGCTTGAACATTCCTTACTCCATGCTGCATTCTATGATTTCATTACTTCATTGCTAGACAGCTGTTTTGTTCAGAAAACTGTCTCCTGTAAATGGCAGGAAGGACTTTTTACTATTGCTTTTCACACTTGTCTGTATTGTATCTTGGCTCTGCTGTGTCACAGCACTTGATATTACAGGTCTTTGGAGAACATTAACACCTGAAATCTTTTCTGGAGAACCAGTAATTAGAAATGGGATGAAAGGTTGTAGTGATACTTTAAATCCATGGGATGCTTCCTGTATTTCAGCAGAAGTCCAACTCATTGCTCTGTATCTGGCCCCACTGATGATGGCCAAGGTTGCATGTTGTGGTATCTCTCACAGGTTCCCTGAACTGCTGCTCAAGAGGAAGAACTGTGAGAACTGGATGTAAGGACTAACCCCTCCCTGCTTGCTTACCTCTGGGACATACCCCAGGAGATGAGGCTGAACAAAACCCAAGCTTTTTCCCAACTTTCTGGTATGCCACAGTGTTTTTCCTGGGAGGCAAATGAAGATGTGCTTTACAGCATTAATCCATATCCAAACAAACAAAACCTCGGGAGTCTAAGCATTTTGAGACCAGTGTTTCCACCCTGCTCAGCTACAGCTCTGATACACTGACCTGGGTACTGCTCCTTTCAGCTCTTTAAAGTGAAATATAGACACCCCTGAGAGCACAGTGATGAACTGGAGAGAAGATGAGTTTGTTTCTTGGCTGGTGCTAGTGAAGGATTGTCTGAGGCCAGAGTGGGCACCTCTGCAGCAGAGCATCACTGCCCTGGGCTGTTCATAAAGGGAGGGCAGCTATCAGTGTGTGCTCATTCAACCAAGCAACAGCAACAAGAGTGGGAGAATGTAGGTGTAACCTCTAACTTAGTTTTCAGTCTGTTTGTAGCCTTTATATTTCTATCTAATTGTTCTGTTAACTCGCAGGGCTCAGTGAGATGTCCCTGCTGCTGTGTCAGTCAGCAGGGTTGTGTGGAAGAGTGGGATTTCCCTGCATGCATCCCCTGACGGAGCCAGCACAGCCTCCCTGCAGTGCTCTAGTGCATTTCTTTCAGTAGGGATCCTCATGGTTTAGTTGGTTATTGTTTTGCAGAAGGGTTGGGGGTATTCCTGGTGTGGGTATCCTGATCTGAGAGATATTTGGTGAGAGCTTTGATCTAATGTCCTGCCTTTCCCAAGCAGGCACAGCAGTGTTTGATTGGTCTCTCATAGTAAGGATGATGTGCTGCATGGAAGAGAAGTGGAGCAAAAAGGCTAAAGAAAGTAAGGGAAGTGTCAGCTCGAACAGTTGGTTGAAGAATCCTTGGGTTACATGTTCCTCCCAAATACTGTCATGTTTTGAATATCATTAACATACATTTTATAGAGCAGAAAAGGAAGTCAATTATTTTAGTCCCAATGGTAGATTTTGAAGTAGTTTAGCTAGCTTGCTGCTTGTTTTCAATTTCCTTACATTATGGATGGAGCCTAGAGGTGCCCCCCCAAATATATACACTTTATGACTTGCTTTTTATTGCCCAGCAATACTTCAGTTTTGTAAAACTACCAGAAAATTTCTTCTGTTAAAGTAACACACATAGAAACATTATTATTGTGACCCTCCCCAGGACCACATTTATTTTGCACATTGCTTTGACATGGTGAAGGAGCATTCTGGAGCACGTTACTTCCATTACAGGAAAGTTCACATCTCTCTCTTGGTCAAATCCTATGGGAATTCCATTTTCAAGAAGCTGCAGCTTCAGTTTTGCACATTGACACTTATCTGCTTGTTCTCCAAATGATAGGGTTTATACAAGTAAATACTGTAATCCAAAGATGGGTATGTGTGAAGCGTGCTTGGTATCCATGGGGTGGGCTTGTCTCCTCTGTGCAGAGGCTGCAATATTCCCAGGCCATGCTGAGCTCCACTTGTTCATCCAGTGCCTGCTCACATCAGGGAGGACCCAGAGCAGTCCGGTGCTGGCACCCATTCCATTCCCAGCATCAGCAGCACTGTGGGCTGGGCTGCAGCTCTGCTGTTAGTTCATGTGGCAGATCATTTTTAAAAGCCACTTACCTGCAACAGATGTTGATCATGTGTACAAATCTGTAGAGGTTTGTGGTACAAAATCCATCCTAACTTTAATCATAAAATTATGTTCCTCTGCTGCACAGTACCTAACCTGGTTTGTACCAATTTTTCAGTCTTTCAGCTTACATTTCTAATCTCTAGTCTCTCTAATATACTGTGTGAACCATGGTCACGGAGTTGGATATCACAGTTTGTTAATGTTATCATTTCTTCCAAGCAATGTAATTTCACAACAAACAAATTTAAAAAATAATAATATAAGGCATCAAATGCTTATAAACAAGCTAACCTCTGGGCATTCCATTTTACTGTGTGGTGGTTGGAACTCATCTGCAGAGTAATGCTGGGTTATTTCTCAAGGATATGTACCAAAGTCTCAAACAGTTTCAATATTTGAATTGCTAAAGGATCACAGTACATATCAAAACTATTTTTAGTGCTTGAGAAGCTGCATGTAGAGTGATGCACATTTAAATAGTGCATAAGATATTTTGACAATGAAGTATTTTTTAAGACATACACTGAATGTTTGTGAATTATGAGTTTTATCCTCAGTAGTCAGAGCAATGTGTTTATTCCCATTAGTGAATAAGTCATAAATCAGAGTGGCAAGACACCTTGCTCACGAATGCTTGTGTGTATGCAGATGTCTGTACTCTTCCCATTTGCAACTGAACAGTTGTGTTTATTTCATTATCCGAAACCATAGTGGTGAAAATCACTGTAGCTTGCATTACAATCTAGTGACATAAGTTGCTCAGCTCCAGCTGACTCCTGTTCATAGTGAAAAATAAGTCAGGAATCTTATGACATTGATTTCTGTATTAATGGGACAATTTGTGGCAATTTCTCAAAGATGATTTCTGTGATAGAAGTTGAAAGTCCCTAATTGAATGAAGATACAACGTGCTGTGGGCATTCTGATTGTTTCCAGTGCTGAGTATTCCAACTGTGTGTGCTCTAGTGAGTTGTGTTGCTGCTGAAGCACAGAATTAAAAAAATTAAAAAGAAAAAAAAAGGAAAAAAAAGAAAAAGCTGCTTCTTGCTGCATGATTGGAACACAAAATGTCACCAAAAGATCCTATTAACCCAGGAATGACTGCTAATTTGTAGGTGAACAAGCAAAGTGGGCATACAGCTGGCCTACTGTATCCCTTCTGAGTCTCTTTTCTGTTCTGGATGTGGAAATATGTGCCTAAAATGTGCATTTTAACCTAAGGTATGAAGGAAGAGTGTCATCGTGGGATGAATCCTGTTGAAGGAAATTGCCTCATTTTAATGATTGCCTCTCTAACGAGTTAAGAATGTTTTTACAGCAAAACTAAAGAAAGCACAAGGCAGGACAAAGTCACAGTCTTGTAAAATAATAATAAAAGGAAGATTGTAAAAGAATCCAGTAACACCTGTTGTTTAAAAAATGATGAATCCTGAACTGGAGACTGTCATGAATAAGGTAAGGATGAAGCTTTCAGAGAAATACTTCAGGGAATTTCTTTTAATAAGCCCTGAAAAGTATGCCTTGGGCATAATATCACAGGACAGAGACTTGAAAGCCTCGAGCCAACTTTCTTTTCCCATTGTAATTTGACCCAGCTATTGTAGTTAATCACTGAATATAAGGTAGCTACAAGCTCCATCCTTTAGGTAACCCATTAGAAGTTCAATAATTAGAAAAGTTTCAGCTATTTCCTATTATTGCTAAAGAAGAATAGTGTTAAAACCCTTTCTCAAGAATTTTAAAGAAGCAAGGTACTTAATTGGGAACCTCCTGTTCTCAGTTGTTCTTTGGTGGCATGTGGAGAAGAAAACAAATCTCAAAGTGTTGAGATATTTTAGTGAGGTGCCTGAGGGAAAGTAGGGAACACTTGACATGCAGTGAACCCAAACTTACAGGAATCCGATACCCTCATCTCACTACAAGCGTAGGTAGTTTTGTGCCAGTGGGAGCTGAAAGTGCTTAGCCTTGTGTGAACAATCTCTGAGATTGCAATTTACTCCTGCACTCAGGGCTGCTGGAAAGGGCCTGGGGGTTACAGAGGATGCCAAGTTGAAAATGAGACAACAGCGTGTTTGATTGTAAATAAGGCAAAACACACACTGTGATGTTGTGAGGGGTGAAGTCAGAAGATAAGGGAAGAAGGCAATGCATGCCCATTCTGACTTTGTTCTTGGTATTGGAAAATTGGTGCTGACCTACTGAGCTCTTGGTTTTGATTAACAGCATGTGCACTATCTGATTCTGAGTGTGTTTACTTGCATCAGCTCACTTGGAGTACTTTAGCTTGGGCTAACATCCTGAGCTCAGTTTGAGAATACCTGAGCTTTGTATAAAACATATGAAGTATCAAGGAGCCTGTTTCAGACAATGACTCCATGTCACCTTGAATATCTTACTGTAACATTGAAGAACTGGTTTGATCTACACTTGTAAGGAAAGCAGTGGTCGTGGAGGATTGTTGAAAGAGGAGCTGATCCTCCCTTGGGGTGAGAGAATGGTAGACATGGTCTCTATAGGTACCTTGCCATTTTTTGTCAGGCCTCAGTAAAATGTAGCAATGATAATCTGTCTAGTTGCATTTATTTTTCTGTCTGTAATTAGTTCTCCTCCTGAGACACTTTCAAGCACTACAGGTCCCTGAAGCAGGAGGAGAACTCCATAGTATATTTAAGTATATATAAGTATATATAAAATTTGGCAGTGTGTCAGTGTATGTGAGTGTGCAATCTGTGATCACATCAGTCTCACTTAATCCTTCCTAATACTTGGTGTACTGGTTTGCCTGGTTATCTGGCATTTTGAATGTGACCAACAACTTCATTATGGATTTTAATGTACCTTGTTCTCAGAAATGTGAACATCCTGTTCATTGTTTACAGTGGGTTCCTTTGAAAAAGTTGCAGATTAATGTATTTTCTTATTGTAAGAATCTTACTAACGGGAATAACATCCAAATGCAGAGTTTGTCTGTGAATCAATAATGTCATTCTCCATGGTGTCCTCAGGCAAGCAAATGACATTTTGAAAGATTGGACTTTAAAATGTATGAAAGACCTGGCACCCAAAATATTGCAGGAAATCAAAAGCATTGTCTGTTACATTAATGCCTTGATTCCAGACTCTGTGAAACTATTTTATGAAATTTACAGCTGCAATTCTCTTGCAGAAAATCATGATATATTAAAAAGTCTATGGAAATAGACAGGCTCTGTGTGAACCTTCAGAACAAAACCAAACAGATTGTGAGCCTGAGTTTGGCTGGATAGCACATCAATCATCTTTTGGAAGTCATTGTTTAACAGTAGCTGTGGGATAGTCTCTTAGAATTTAAGTCAAACGTATTTTAAATGGGATTTATTTATTTGTTTGCAGTTTCACTAGGAAAGGCAGCATTTACAGAGGGCACCTCTGAAATTGTGGTTTTCATTCTGAGTTTTGTCCTGTGTCTGTGAGAGTTGGTTGGAGCGAGGAGAATGATGTCTTCTGAATATTTTTAGTCTTATGCTGTTTTGCAGTATGGTATTCACACAAACCATTGGAGAGGTCACTTTATAAATTGGCATAAAGTTTCACACTCTCACAGCTAATAGGAGAGCTGTTGCTGGTTATTGCACTTTTCCAGTCTTCCCTGTTCCATCATTCTAAAACAAAGCTGATGAGGGAATTCACTTTTGTCTTATACTTTGACTTAAATAAAATACTTACATTTGAACAGCATGAGTTTCCTCAGTTCAGAAAGGTGAGCTCTACTTCTCAAAATCTGTTTTCAGGGGTAGCTTCACTCTGCATTTTGTGGCTGCATTCCCCATGGTTCTGCAGGGCTGTGAGCCCTTGAGCTGCAACCTGCACTGAACTTTGTTATTTTAAGTGGCTTCAGAGAATGCCTCCCTCCTTGTGCTTGTGTTTGTGCCTTCTCAGGGTGGCAGGGAGGAACTGTGAGGAGCCAAGATAAACAGACAGCCTTTCACTTAGCAGTTGAACAGAAATGAGAAGAAACAGGACATGCACTTTTCATGTTTTCAGTAGCCTTCATATGGACAATACGACCAGTGCTGATTTTCCTCTCTACTGCATGTGCACTACTTTAACTCAAGGAGATGTGTCCATGTTTACAAGGACATTCCTTGTGCTATAGAAAACATTTACACAGAGCTGGTGCAGTTGTTTTCTCCTATCTGGAGGTGTCATGATTATCTCATACACTTTTGTGGTAGATCCTTGACACAAAAACTTGGTTCAGGCTTATACAGCTCCAGTGAAGATCATTGCATTTTGTCCTCCAGTTTGAGAAAACTTTTACCATTTGTGTTTCTCAGACTAGGAGTAACATCAATGAATGCAGATACCTCCATTCCTGGAAAACAGGAAAAATACTAAGTGCAGTCCTCAGAAGAAATCCTTTCTCCTCTCATTTTGTTAGTCTCAGAATAAAAGTTAGCTTCTAAAGCAGACCTCAGTGCAAATGAACTTAGGCTGTATTAGAAGCAGGTTTTAGATACTGTGTAAATCTAAGAATATTGGAGGTTGCTGGCTGGACTGCTTAACAAACAGGTTTTCCCATAAGTTTTCCCATGGCCTTGAGGCAATTGCTCCTGAATTGAAATTGGAACCCACTGTCTGCTGACCAGTGTGGCTGCACAGTGAGAAGTTATAGGGACTGTGATGTTCCCTCCTTACACTTTTACCTTCTTCTATCCCTTGATGGTATTCGATTCTGAAACTCCCATTAAATTTGGAATCTTTCTTGTGTGCATTGTGTAATTATGAATTCCATACTCCATGGCCTGACACTCATTATTCTGCATACACTGTCCTTTGTCAAAAGAGGAAGAAGGGACATGTGCTCAATATAGATGGAGCTGTCTGTATGAAAGGATCTTCCAAGTGTGTCTCTGCGTCAGGGAAGGCCATTTCAGAGTCACAACTGAATTTTGGCTAAGTTAAAATGTTCACTTGCTGCATGTTCCCCATATGCCAGTGAACAAACATCAGCATAATCAAGCACGAAAGAAAAGCCCCAATTCTCAGATGAAAGAGTGAAGGCAGATCTGCATGTATCACCCACACAAGTATATAATTACAGAGTTTGATCCTTATCCCTGAGATACTTTGGGATGTGCACAAAAGCTTCCTCAAACCATTGTGCTGTGAGTCCTGTTTGGATGTTAAGGATTCCTCTGCAGGGACAGTGTAAATCAGCACAGGGACTGTGCAGTGTTCACTTTACAGCATGGGGAGAGGGAAGTGACAAATTTTACTTAATTTTACAATAAATAAGCAAGGCTCCCTGTGATGCACTTCCACTCAGGAGACATTCTTTTTTGCCACAGAATTTGTGTTTCTTAAAGCAAAACATCAGTCCATGACTGTCTCACATAAACAAATGCAGGTGTTAGAATTATTCCCCATTTTGCTGTGAGAGTTTTTTTTTCCCCTGCTGTTTGTGTGAATGTTCTCTCTCAGTGAAAATCCCATTTAGCTTAAACTTGTGGGGTTTTTTCTCAAAGTATAACCTCAAGCTAAACTCTTTTGCTTATGTTGCTATTTTTTACAATGGTTTAAGCTGAAGTTAACCTTCCTATTAGCATTTTAATGGAAAAGGAGATTCTAGCACTTAGCAAGACATTTTGTCTGCTTTCAAATGGCAACGTGGTAAAGGTATGAAGTGCTGTTTTCCATTGTTTGCAAATTCTTTCTTTTCCTGCTGCAAGGCTCTTTTTCTTTTATTGATATAAATAAGAACAGCATTTGTCAGGGACATCCTAGGTCCTCTGTTACAGTCATTCTCGTTATAACATCAAATACTCGACTTTATAAGCTAGTCAGTCCTGTTCTAAGCCTATTCTGAATGTTCTTTTTAATGGTCATTAAAATACATCTTCATAGCTTAAATAAATTCATGGTCAATTATAACCATTTGTTTCAATGCCATGTAGTGTTCTTTAGCTGAAATATTGTTCTTTTAAGTGAATGTGACTTTCCAAATATGGTTCTGTTGCCAGAGTCCTTCTTTACAAATGTTCCCATTGTGTGACACTGTATGAGAAGCCCTTTCCTTAGTGGGAATCTGAAAGTGGTTCAGGACACTGTGTGCCTAAGTAAATAATATTGAATGTACTGTCAGCTTTCCAGAGGTACTGCGGGGTCTTTGTAACACCCTCCCAAAATAGTGGAGGTTAAGCCATGTGAAAATCGAAGAGCAAGCAACAGATTTGTTGTACAAGCAAGAATTATTTATTAAAAGTTCCCAATACAATAAAGATTATAAAGTAATGGTTATAATAATATCTTAGTTCCTGTCTTGCTAGGATTTCTATTACACATTAATTCTGTTATTAAAAATTAAAATTGTTTTATTTATGATCCTGTTTTCTGAGGAAACACCTATTGATCAAAACAGGCCTTGCTTTATCAAAAATTCAGAGCGTTCTCCAGATCAGTTGTCAAGCTGGATATATTAAACCACAAGATGTTTCAATAGTAACAGACACAAAGTGATGTGTCCAGCAAGAGGAAAAGCCAGGCACAGCTACAAAGTGTACCCTAAAAACCTGGAGCACCTTCAGGGCTGCAGGTGTGAGAACACGTTATGGTGCTCTGCCAGCAGAGCCCCAGCAGTTCCTTGGTGCATGGCCAGGGCAGTCTTTGGCAGAATGAGGCTGTTGATAACAGCCTGTTGAAAGGGCTTAAAATTGAATAATTTTAATCTCAGTCTGGTAGAAGTGCTGGGAAGGTGCTTTTCTGGCAGTGTGTGGTGCTTTCACACTGAAGGGCTCGCTGACTGTCACTCAACAAGAGAAAACAGAAGCAGCAAGGTACCAAGTGAAGCCAGGCAGGTGCACACAGAACACAGTGCCCATGTGGTGGGGATGGTGCTGTCTCTGTCCCCTGGTCTCTCCTGGCTGGACAGGGAGGACAAACATCAGCACATGCCAGCCCTGAGCTCTGGCAAGGGGGGGCATCTGCAATGTGCATTTACTTGGGGACAGGAGGAGGAGGGTTGGCTTTTTCCTGTGCTGGCTGGAAGACCAGTTGATAGAAAGCTACATTTTCTTGTAAATCGGTGGAATAATGGTGTGTTTGAGGAGGATGTTGGATCTAGCAGACGGGTATCTGATGAGGCTGTGTTAGAAACCTCCATCTGCTGTACAAGAGCACTTCAGTGTAAGTGTCAGAACAGCAGCTCATCAGGGCATGGCTTAGCTGTGCCAAGAGTTATTTATATTCCTTCATTGGGAGCAAGGTCTACAAAGCTGCTGTCCTGAGGAATCAGAAATTCGAATACAGGACGATTTCCAACCAAAAGATGAACATTGGATCAGTAAATTAAATTTAGTTATAAGAGGATAAACATGCTTTGTCAGGCACTCCACCCTTCCTGTTCCCGCTGGTTTGGGGTGATGTGGGTTGGTAATATTGTATGACATTAATATAAAAGATTTCTGTGAGGCTGGGTGACTGTACCTGAGATTATCTGCTCTGCCAGAGGAGAAAGTAGCTGTTAATTTAATGTATTTTCTGTTTTGGAGAAACTATTTTGTTTGGATAGAGAGAGTGTATATTTTTCCAAATTGCTTTTCCATCCTTTTAAGCAAAGAATCGTGAGGAGAATAAAGCCACAAAGACCATGCATTAAGTCTTGAGATCATTCTTGCTGCAGAGTTAAGTGGTTTAAGAATAATAATAATTATTATTACAATAATCACTATTATTATAATTTTATTTCATATTAAATATTAATGAAAATAATTTCAGATATGGTGATATCTCTACCTAATTTGTGTGCATATTGTCCAGTTTTCAAAATTACTCATTTTAAGAAGCAGAGTTTAAATATTTTCTGTTCAAGGAGTGTAAACAGGCAGATACTCCAAATTCCCACATATAAAACCGTCATTTTCATTTAAAATGGCTCAAAAGTGCCATTTAAACCACTCAATTCTGCCCAAGTTCATCATACTTGGGATCAAAATTTTGACAGCAAATCTGTCAATTGTGTCTCAAATTATATTTGTTTGATTTGTCTGCATTCAGGAAGCAAAATTAGAGTCATGTAGCACAGTTTAATTGTGGATCATGTGTGCAAGAGGAGTGTTGTGAGTATGCAAGTGCAAAGTAACTGGTGTTTGCCAGCTGCTGCTGTGACTCTGCTCTGCTTGCAGACTGACTTTGTGTATATGTAATGATTTTTTCAAAGAATCAGTGATCATTGAGTCAGCAATAATTGGCATTGGGGAAACCTTTCAGCAAGTCTTCCCTAGCAGTTTTGATTTCACTGGCTTTTGAATAGCTAGAAAGTGTGCTAATTTTCAGTTGTGTAGTAGCGCTTAATTAAAAATGCTATAGACACTTGGAGGGGTGGGCTCAGCCTTGGGCAAGATCCTGCTAAGTGAGCAGTGTGTACTGAGAGCCTGAGAATCAAGTTCAGTCTCAGACTAACTGAGCATGGGATTAATAAAAGTGCATGTCCAGCCCTGCCAGGTCTTTTCAGAACAGAAAACTGATTTATGCTCCTGCCAAACATCAAACATATGCAATGCCTGCAGGTCTTAGAGCTAAGGCTCAACCAAAGAATAAGCTTAGGGTTTGGATAAGGTTAGAACAGAGAGAAAACCTGATTTGTAGCTATAATTTCATTTGACCAGGTACTAGTGTGGAGCAACCTTGTGCATAGTGCTCAGGAGCAGAACTAAGCAGAAACAGGAAGTGCTTCTCTTCATTTTATTTTCAAAACACTGCTGTAGTTGTCCTTACTCCTGATTTCCTGGCCATAGATTTAACGCAGAGTAGAGCAGAAGGTCACCCCTTTACCTTAAATATTGGTATAAAGCAGGTTGTACATGCGGGTGACTGAACAGGTTTATTAAAAAAGAAAAAGGCAATAGTTAAGGCTCTAGCTGCTGCAGCTGTGAAAGAAGCTTTCAGAACTTTAAATGTGTTTAAATTAGGAAGTTTTATGTGCCTGAATCTGAAACTTGAAAATGTGTCATTGCAGTCAATTTAGTTGCTTAATGAAATAACGAAAGCATCATATGAAATTATGCAAAACCAGGGGAAATTCAATATCCTGAAATCCTACATGCAGATTAATCAAATTAATGGCAAGGTATAAAAGGACACATTTGGGAGATTATGAAGAAAATCAGCTGTACAGTGTTTAAAGCCTTGGAAAGGGAAGACAAGCCATTGCTCAATGCTGTATGGTAATTTTCTCAGCGTAGTAGTTAAATATAATATTTTGGAGGAAATGGTTATATTTTGGTTTTTGCTTTTTTTAATGAAAGCTCCACAGCACATTAGTTTTAGCTTAGAGAAAGTTAAATCACCCTCAAAGAAATTGTCTTAATTTTCTGAAGAAAAATATACCAGTATGTTTTATATAGCAAAAATGTCAGACTAGGGGGTTTCTATTTGTGGAGATATTTCTCTTTCTTTTTATTGGGTTTTATATTTTTGTTTGTTTGTTTCTTCTTTTGTTTTTGTCTTATATTGTTACCTAAAACTGAATTTGATATTAATGTACAAACAGTTTCAGGCAACCGATAACATATTTATTTTCCTTCATAAACCATTTGTCTGAATAAATTAATGGGGCTCCTATCTTGAATATTTGAGAACTTCTCAGTGTTCAAACTGTGTGAAAATATAATTGGAGTCTCCTAGCTTCTGCTTCTTCTCACTGTCATATTTTAAAAAGAATAAACAGTATGTAGAAGTGAAAACAAATGAATTATTACCTGAGATGTGTGACATTTGGGAAAAGATGTAATATGTCCAAAACTTGTAATAAAAGTTATGAATTAAAAAAATGTGCTTACCAAGAGTACCAGCAAAAAAGAACACAAAGAATCAGATACCTTACTGCCAAACTATTGCTTCCAAAATTTAGGAACTTGGCGCTCAGGTGCCAAATTTACTCTCCTCAATGTCAGGCTGCTGTGCCAGCACTTAGACCACAGAAAGTCAGGAGACAAAACCCATAAAGGATCAAGATAAATAGCAGCATGACAATAACCAGCCCAAATCTGCTTGCCCTGAGTGTGCTCACATGAGACTGCAGCATCATCTCCAGAAGGAAATATCTCCAGATGAAATTTACTTCACTAGAGGGACTCAGATTGGAAAGTTCCCCAGTCTGAGGGATTTTGCCTGCTTTTAAAGACCATTCTTCCCCTTCAGCAGTCCAAAACACATCAGTCAAGATGACCGGGCCTTTATGTGGGGTCTGAGTAAAGCACAGTTTCACCTGGGGTGGAGAGCTTGTTCCCATCAGGGCACCTTGTCACAGCCTGCTCTCATGGCTCTGTTCCCTGTACAAAGTCCCTCAAGGAAGGGCTCCATCCCCACATCCATATGCCTGTGGCTTGTACTGGTGCTGTACGTGCCTCTCCTCTTCCCAGCTAGGATCCCTCGTGCCTGTTTCCCACAGCAGACATTCCAGTCTGTGATGTTGGTAAATCATTGTCCTGAGAGACACAGGGAAATGGAAGGGAGGAGGAACAGAGCTTGTGCCACTAGAGGGATGGAGGGGGCACACTCTGTGATGCTGTTTCCTCCCACCATAGTGCAAATCTGCCGATTTTTGAGCATTCCCTGGTGGATGCCTCTCATTCTGATCCAGATTTTTCAAATATGTTGAGAAAGCAGAGGTGAGCACCAGGGAGAAACCTGTGCTTCCCTGAAAACTCTTCACCAAAGCCTGTTCATTGTGACAAACAGCAATCATTGTACAACAGAGGCATCTCTTGAGTTAAGATTATAATGAAAGAAAAGAGAATAAACAAGTTTCCTCGAATGCAGCCAAAGCTCCTGCCAAGCCAGTTTTCCCATCCTGGCAGCTCAGCTCAGTCAGAAAGAGTATCTGCCTCAGTCACAGTGTCAAGATGAGCACAGACACTCCTGACCCTGAGCTGCTCCCATCAGACTAGGTTAAGTCAGGTTCTTTACCCTAAAAGATATGGCTGCAGAATAATCCTTGTTGTTCATTTCCATTCCAAGTAAGCATAAATAGTCTTGCTAAGTCCTCACAGAGCTGTGGGTGTTGCACTGCTGGGAACTGGGCTCTCAGGTAAAGCTCCCATTGCCTCATAGGAGTTCACTCATTATTAAAGGAAATATCTGACTGCCAAAGGTGGAGAAGATGGTGTTTTAGAATAAGTATGTTTGTAAAATCTGGGAGGAAAATATTGGGGAGAAAGATGGGGGAAGAGATACTCTGTTAGATATGTGTGTATTGAAAGTGACAACACCTAATACTACTAGCAGGAGAATTTATCATGTGTTAAATTAATGTACTGTGTTATGGGATGCTTTCATATAGCAATTTGGTTTTCTTGGTGAAGTTTTGTATTGAGAAATAATAAAGAAAATTCTAGTGTAAAATATGCTACCTTCAACATTCATGAAACATGCTGTACTTTAAAGGACCCAATCCTGTTCATATCCACAGAAATGGAAACTTTGCCTTTGACTTCTATGGAAGCAAGGTCAGCTAAAATTATCAATTAAAATAGGATTCCAAGTATGATTTATTATCCTCATGATACTCATTTTCACCCCATTAACGTTCCTTTTCCTTAGTGTGACCTTCAGTCTTGCATAGTGAAATGCTTATTGCTCCATACCACAACGTAACAGCTTGAGAATACAACTGATAAGGCAATGATCTGAGTCAAACAAGATAGTGCCCATGGGCAGGAGCTTCTTGTACAGTACACTGGACTCCTGGCCTCCACCTTGTAATGATTGTGGACATCCTGCCAGTATAAAATCTGTGTAATTCTAAAAAGTCAGTAAATGTGTAGGTTTGAACACCTGCCTGCCCATGGCATGAATTCCTTGTATTGATTTTCTAGTGAGAGCAGCTTTTGCTTAATGTATGAAATTGTCTTTATCTCAGCCGTGAGTTTTCCTACTGTTACTCTTCTGATCCTCTCCCCAGTCCCAGCATGGGAGGAGTAAGCAAGTGGCTGTGTGGGTGTGAGTTGCCAGCTGAGGTTAAATTATGACACTAAACAATAGAATCCAGGAAAATATTTTTTGAGGGGTGAAATTAATGTTAGTTTTCTTTATAGCAACTTTCCATCAAACAGAAAACAAGCAAAGGACTAATCCAAGTGGAACAGGAATTCAGTTATGAACCCCCTATATCACAGACCTGGGGAATCTTGACTTCAGTTTCCATTGGAAGATAGAGGTGTTTGATGTTGGTGTAGTGACAGATGACACCCTATACTGTATGTTCTTCTTCTGTTGCTATTGGAACTGTGTATTTAGTAAATTAGTCAAGATGGATGATAGTGTTTTATGGACTTGCTAGTTCTTCCTGGGAAAAGATGGCATATTTTAGCAATATTAATGGTTTGAGACTTAAGGATAGCAACATATATTTTTGTAATCTTTCAGCAGCAAAGCCACAATTTATACAAATGGATTCACTCTGTCTTTAGCTCAAGCAACTCTGACAAAAGATGTCATTTGAAGTAATGTTGCTCATCATTCATAGATGCAAAAGCTTAAGGGTCCATTGCTTTGATATGAAAGTGTGCTGCAGTATTCTGCTTCTTTTAATATCAGTATATGGTGTTAATGATACTTCAACTATTTTAAGCAGCTCCAGTTGAGACTAAGAGAACAGAAAGGTGCTTATTTGCCAGTAGAAAGAGATGTACTAACTTGGGAGTATTTAGAAGGAGAAAAGCAGCATTCCAGCAACAACTCAGAATTCCCTAAATGTCAGCTCTGCAGCAGTTAAAAAATAGTGCTACAATGTGTTCAGCCAAAATTGCCAGTTTACGGCACAGTGCAGTATATTAGATCCCTTTACAGCACCTTGGTAAGGAAGCACATCATTGCAGAATAATACCAGGGCCTGGGAGAGGTCTCTGGCTTGCTCTGGTGTATTTGCTGAAGTGCAGCCCAATCCTGCAGCTGCATTTGAATGCTCCCTGTGGTTGTGATATCAGTAATGCATGCACAGGGACCCATCGCAGGATGGGCAACAGACAACAAAAGCATGGTACAAAAGGTGGTCTTTAGACACAATCTGAGAGTAATAACAGATTAGGACAGACGTTCTGCTCTAAAAGAGTGTCCTAGAGTGCTGCTGCACTGTGCTTTTGCTTTTGTGGTCCAGCCCTTTTACAATGCCACAATGCTTTTACTAATTAAAAAAAAATCCAACACAACAACTAAACAGTCACCAGCTCTTCCTTTCTGTATTTAAACCACTGGTTCTCTAAAGAGCATTGATATAATGTAGTTTGTATATAAGTGATAGATCCTTATATGGTGTCATATTAAAAGAGTGCTGACACGCAAAGATTTTCTTTATTTACTAATTGAAATCTGTGAGACAAAGTGCTAATATATCCCGTCTCTAATCCTGTATTTAGATTCTCTCAATAATGCCCTCTTAAAATACTTTGTTCTGTAATTATTAATCCAGATATTGTTTGCCTCCTGAAAAATTGTCATCCTCTTTAGCTATGCATCTCACATCTTTCAGTTTAAGCCCTTGCCTTACATTGCTAGAAACACAGACCTCAGAACTGAATTGCTGAACAAGACAATCTTTTTTTTCCCCCTGCAATAAATAAATAGGTGCTTGATAGCTGTTGTGCATCAGAAGGAGTTGATTGACCAGTATGTGTTGATTAGAGAGAACTGAATGTGGTGGATAATGCATCTTAGAGCAGACAACAAAATGGAAAAACATTCAAATGGGGCAGGTGGTAGGTAAAACAATTACACGTGCCTGGGCAGGTTATGACACTCACTGTATGAAGAACATGTAAGTAATGCAGCCTTTACTGTTTCCTGCCCTTCTGAATTTGTGCTCAGCCAGCCTCTCCATCCACCTATCTTCCCATCCTTAGGGACTGAAGTATGGTAAGAAATTTATAGTTTTTATTTGGAAGGAATTTTGTGGGTTTTTGGGGTTTTTTTTCCTCAGAGTTTTCTTTTATTTTACATTGGAACAAAATCCAAAATTCACAAAACTCCTGTCATAAAGGCATGTCTGACAAATGCTGTGTGAGAATGCTGTTTCAGAAAGAAACAGAAATTTCAGAGTGGCCTGACTGGAAGATTGGAGGGGGTCTTCTTTAAATGTCTTTATTGCTTTAAAATTGTTCCATGAGCTGGGGCAGTAACACTACATAATCACACAGAAGATATAAAATGGCAGTCAAAATAGTATGTTGAGTTTCAATTGAATGATGTATTTTAAATGTAATGGCAGTTACCACCCAGAGCAGATTGAATCGTCTTGTTCTCTTGTTGAAAATGTCAAAGCAAAATCTTAAATTCCTTCAACACATGACAAACAGAAGACACTTTGAACAGGAGAATGAAGAGTCAAGCAGGTTCCTTACAAGAAGCTGACACAATTTCATGAGAAATTTCTCAGAAATTACATTCCTGGTGCAAAATTCTTATCTGTCTGCTGGGAAAAAAAGCAGCAGGAAACCTAAAAGATGGGCAAGGAATGTTCCTCTGAGAGCAGCAGAGCAATGTAGACGCTGAGGAAAGTGTTCTCTGTTTTGGGCTGCTTCACCAACAATGTCCGGGTGGCTGAGGGACAGGAGCAGTGCTGGTGTCTGTCCTGGCACTTGGTGGCCATGACAGGAGGATAGAAAACCCCTCTCAGGAATGTGTTTGTGTGCAAGTGGTTCAGGCAGAGGCAGGGGGAGTATCTGAGTATTGGGGCAGCCCATTTGTGTCATGCCCATGCCCCCTCATGGGGAGCTTGTACTGCCTTTTCCACTGAGGCTGGGGGAGCAGCTTCCCCTTCCTGCAACTTTGGGCATATAAGCCTTGGCTGAGAGGATTTGTTAATAAAAATAGAATTGGTTGCTCTCCTCTTTTTCCACTTGATGATTTTTGGCTCTGTCAAATTTTTTTTCCTATTTTTCTCTTGATTTAAAGATTATCTTCATCTTTTAATAAAGGATGGAGGAAATATACTAAAGGATTAAATCCTTATCTGCAGCCATTTGAAGTGCCTGTGGGACTGTTTAATCTCACATTTCAGAGGATTTGGAAGCTAGGCCTCTCTGCAGTTTCTGCTGCATACAGTATATATGTGCTCAAATTGACCTGTGGGACAGGTGCAATCCATGGCTCACTTGCTGACAAGTTTATTTTATTCTCCTCTGATAAAAATGTCTGGTGTGTTGACAACCTGCTTCAAAATGGTCACATTGATTCAAAACAAGTGAAGTCCCAATGACCTTTTTTTGGCTATGACTTCACTGCTTTCCATTGCTTTTAGCATTGCCTTGAGGTCTTTGAACCGTTTTTCTGGGCAGTTCATTTGCTCCTCTCAGCTGTGCTGGGTGTCACTCTCTGGGCTGGTTAATGGGGCTGTCCAGAGATGTCCCAGTGGGCACTGGAATGCAAATCCTTGGATTTTTTTCATGAAGAGATCCCTGTACAGCCTTTAGTCACTTTCCTCTTGGAGGCTTGCCTGCAATTCTTTGTATCCCAACTGACCAGTAAACATTTCTAAGTAATATGGTAGTCTTAAAATATCATGTTTACTGTTGAATACTTGCCCTCTGCAAACCTGATACAGTGCTTTGCACATGTTTCTTGTATTTTTGTGAATAAGAAATTGCATTCTTGGATCAGAGACACTTCCCTTTGTTTGATAGTATCTGATACTGAAAGGTTCAGGTCCCAGGCTGATCACCAGGGGTTATTCTGCTTCTCGTCAGCTGCTAGAGACTCTGATGTAAGTGGTAAAAGGCAGCAGAGCTGACTCTGAAAATGGGTCGTCCCACCAGAGATTTCTATGGATGCTACTTTTTTTGTTAATTATTTTAAATCCTTTTCCTCAAATAAGAAGACAAATTTCCTGGGATCTAGCTCCTTCATTTCTTAGAGCATTGTCTTTCATCAGAAGATTTACATTTTCTTGATCTTTGGTCATGAGGTAGGATAAACAATAGCAAGTGTATCTATGAGTTCCTTATGTGCCTATATTATGCCTGCTTTTATTCATTTTCCTGCTCATCCAACCAATAATGACATGATTTGCCCCAATTTTATTCTTAATGATGCTCCATGTGCTTAGTGAGTATACAATTCAAAACTTCTTCAGTGGAAAAAACAAAAATATAACAGACAAACCTGGTAGAATATATTTTGCAGCTTTTGAAGGCAAATTAGAGACAAAGAACCTACATAAATATTGCATAAACATTTTTTGAAAAGGTTTTCCTTGTCAAGTAAAGTAACATTTTTCATCACTGTAACAAGCTTAGGAAGCCAGGCTGCTAATCCAAAGAATGTATCAGAATTAATAGACTGGATAGGGCAGGTGAAACCTTCTCATTAGCCCCCAACAGAGAAAAATCAATTGGCAAGAGATGACTTAACTGAAGTTTCATGTTTCTTATTTGTGAATATAATTAATCTAAAAGACTTATAGTTGAAATTCCATCTGAAAATTGTTTGTGGTATGGCAGCTTTGCAATCATAATGACCCTGCTGAACATCAAAACAGTTTGAGCTGTCGCACTGTGCAACATCTAAAATTGTCCAAAATACAAGTTTTAAATGGTTGCTACTGCCTTTGAGACTTAAGTGAAATGCATTTTAACGTCATTCTTCAGCAGTTCTGTTGTTTTCTTTGAAAAGCTGCTCAGGGTTGTTTGGTCTGCAGCAAGGGTTTGTTCTGGGCTGTCTCAGGGCACAGGTGAGCCCTGAGGTTGACTGAAACAGCAAAGTAAGAGGTGGCGAAATGGCACCGGCTCTTCCTTCAACAGTTTGTGGTGGGCACTGGCTGGAAGCAGCTGTTGAGCTTGGAGATGGCTTTTCCTCAAAAAGAGCACCCATTGCTTTGCCTACAAATGGTACCATAGGTGCTTAAAACTTAGTTCATTCGTACACTTTCTGTACCTAATATAAGTCTTTTTTGTTCTGGAGGATAATGGATTGCTTTGAGTTTTGTTAAAACAGAGCCTAAAATCCGCTCTGTGGTAATTCATGTGTCTGGGGCTGTGCTGTGGTGCAGTACCTCACTGTGCACAAGTGGTCAAATTGATCATGGAATATTAATGGGTTGTGGACTGCAGGCTTTTGGTAGCCTGGCTTCAGGTTGACAAGAATGATAGCTTTCATTTGCATGCAGAGTCCAGCTGTTCCTTTAAGATGGATGAAGTGATCTGGCTTCATCCGTCACCACTTCTTTACTTTTTTATAAGACAGAAAGAAAAAGGAATTAAAAAAGCCAAACCATAAAATGTCATAAAATGTTCTTTGCAGATCTCCTTGAAATAGAGGGTAATTTCAAGCATCTTATTTCTGCCCAGAGTCCAAGAGAAACATTTGAGTGCAGATGAAATGGTGTCCTTTGTACTAAATACACTCTTGTTCATTAAATAAAGCACACTCCATTTGAGATTTTCATGAATTACATTGAAGGAAAATGTAATTTACATTTAGTAAGAATTTATTACACTTTTTTTCTACTTGAGAGGAAACTCATGCTTAATTCTTAAAGGCAAGCTGCATGATCCACATTTAGGAAAGGAATAAAATGATCACAGGAATCATTTTGGTTGGGAAGGAACTTTGCATAATCTAACACAATCTGTGAATTTTAGAAATGCAGTGAAAGGAAAGGTGTGTTGGCAAGTGTAGGAGTAAGGAAGCTTGATAACCTCATACAGTGAAAGCCCTGCTAGCACAGAATTCTTCTGTTTTCCAGCACCCACCTTGCAATGACTCTAGTGACAGCACCAATGGTAACCCCTGCCGTCAGTGCCACTGAATGTTTCACATCAGGAGATGCTAACAGTCAGTGCCATGGGCATTTAACACGTATATTGCAGTCGTGTTAAGTGTTCAGCCCTGTTGTAATTACTTTGTGATAGGCACCTTGTGGGATTTTGCCATCTGTGCTTCAGTAATGTGCAATCTGTGCTATTGTTTCTACTCCACTTCACCAGAGTCCTGAGCCGTACTCTATTGCATAAGTTCTACCAATCTCACCAGTTTCTTTTCTACAACCCTATGATACTTAATTGCCTTGTGAGAAGGTGGAAGAAGGTCCAGCACAAACCTGAAAAATAGAAGATCCCAAACCAAAAATCTAGTTAATCTCTACTTCTCTTAATGTGTTCATTAATTCAGCAGAGTTCATCAGTACCTTTGGCTCTCTGTGTACACTCTGATAGCGTCCCATGTGCAATAGATGGAGACAGGGGAGGAGACTGGCAGCAAGACTCTTTATTCAGAAGTGATCTTGCCCATGGAATGATTAGCTGCCCTTAGTAGTCATAAATAGTCACCATGGGTTACAAGGTCATGCCTGCAGTAGAAGCTGTTTGGAGCAGCTGGTAAGAACAGGACAGGCACAGCCAGTTGTGCAGGATTTTCACTGCTCTCAAAGTCAAGGGAGCTGCAGTCATGACCAGCTTCTTCTTGGTGCCAGTAGCATGACCTGTCAAACATGGGACTGTTCTGAGTCATTGAGGACTTAATGGGTTAAAATCAAAGCCACGAACCAAGATCATTTGAGTGCCTCAAAATTTGTTTCCCTTGTGAGCTGCATTTCAGCATGGACACAGCATCTTGTGAAAGCTGTGATTGTGTTGTCCTTCTTTCTATGTCATAAAAAGAATTCATGTGATGAATTCCAATTATTTCCTGCTAATATAAAAATGCTAAACTTCTTTTTGCAGAAAATGTCCCCCAAAGTCAGTCCTAACAGTGCATTAAGGCACTATTTATCCTAGGTAGGGTTTTCAAAAAGTGGTGTTCATGGTGGTAGTGGCAAAGAGGGAGGCATCCAGCCGCTGAATCATTCCACATTTTCCCAAAAGGAGCATTTCCTGCTTGAATGCTAATAAATAGAAAAAACCTCTTTGTCATTGCCTAATGACTCCTGACTTCCACACAAGTTCTGAGTTTACTGAGTTGCAGTTTTTTGAGAATAAGCATTCAGTGTTTATTTTCAAAGATGGAGATATTTATCCTTAGACAACATCTCATTGCAGTGGCTTTATTTCTGTCAGAGCAAACAACAAATGGAGGTGCAATCATTTTGTCAGCTTAAACTGAGAGGAAGGAAATAACACAATAGGCAACTGATGGAGAAGTGTGTTTTGACTGACTGGTGGAGCACACTACAATAGAGCTAATCAGGAAACAGAGTCCCTGTAAAAACACAGCCTCACAAAATTGCATTTTTATGAATGAGTTGCTTCATGTGATTTCCTACTACTTTTCACCTTGTGTGGTAATTTTCTAATGTGCCAAGAAAATGAAAAGCAATGATTCTTATCTGGTAGCAGGACTGCTGGTGATAGTGTGTTAGAGGTTCAGTCCACAAAGTCCAAGTGAGAACCCTTGGCTTTTTAAACAAGCTTTTAACCCTTCAAGTGAGCAGTTCATTCCCTTTTAGCCAAACTACAGCTGTCACATTTCCATTTACATCTGCACAATTGGCTCTCACATTTGCTTCATTGTAAGCAGCGACATGAAGGATGAAGCAGTAGCAGGTCAGGCCTGAAGCATTTTACTGCCAGCCTCTGAGAAACCTCTTGGCACAAGCTGGGATTTCAGGTGAGACAAAGGGAGTTAGGTACATATCTTTTTAAAAGGTAAAATGCTGAGTTTCTCATAGCAACATATGCCCTCTGGTTAATATATTGATTGAGAGTTTTGTATGCAGTTAGCTCCATTGTCGTCTGTGGTGTGCAAGTTGCAGTATCACTGCCAAGGTTTGTCTTTGCCAAAGTAGATCTAAGCCATGTCTGGAAGCATATGTATTTGAACTGGGAGTGAACAAAAGCTTAACTTTGGGTGTGAGCTAGTTTCAGATTAAGGATTTGGCATGCAGTTATTTGCCCCAGAGGATGCTATTCAAACAGATCTGTTCTGCTGTCAAAAGGTTAGCCAGATTCTTGATTGAATGATACTAGAGGCTCTGTGTTAATTAATGGTGGGAAAATGCCAGATCTTTTGATTGAAGGAAGTAGGCTGGCATGCAATTGTCTCATAGATGCTTTGAAACAATTTTGTTAGTTTCCTTGCATTCTGTTTCATATTTAAATCATTTTTCATTTCATCATTGCAAATTACATGAGCAAATGTCCAGGCGGTACGTCAATAGTAAAATTATAGAACAGCAAATGTACTTTGGGTGCTTATCTCAAGAAGAGGGAAGTCATTATCCACCACTAGGAAGAAGAAAGCTGTTCCCCAGCATTTGACAGTTCTTAGCCACATGGGAATTAACATTTTAGCTCCCTTCTAAGAGTTATCTGGTCTGGAAAACACATCAGCTATGCTGAGTGGCCCACACACAAGAAAGAGGCCCTTCAGATCAAAAGCAGCTGGATTTCAGTGATGACCCTGGTGCTGACTGGCTGCACACTGGAGCAGTTCGGGGCCTGGAGCACAGGTGATGCCAGTTGGCTTGGGGCATGCCCTTTTGCATGGCACAGGGGAGTGGGATCTGCATTCAATTCAGAAGTTGTGTTTAGCTGAGCCACTCAAAATATGCAGTAAGAGACTTGAGTTCATTGTAGCAGCAGTTCGGGCTGCCTGTCTGTCACTGTGGATGCTGTAAAAGTCTGAGTGGAGCAGGGAGGGTGCTGTGAAGCTGCTGCAGAGGGAAGGTAGGAAACAGTGTGGGGAAACAGAGCTGTGTCAAATAAGAAACTGTGAAGGAACTGGGGCTTACTGAGAAGCCTGATGGTTTTTCTGGCTAGTTGTGGCTGCTTTTCCCTATGTAAAGATATCCTAAGGCTGTTTGTTTTCAACTGCTTTCTACTTTTTCAAGAGAACTCATTAGTGTGTCTGAATATGGAATGACAGATTTTTGAAACAGTAGGGCTGTGGTGGGGGAAAAAATGAACCTCCAGGCTCTGAGGCTTCACTGGCACTTAAAAGTAGGAGCCACTCCTATAAGGCAGTTTTCTTTAGTTGGTCCTGTGAGTAGCCAAACGTCGACCTGTGCAGCACATCATCCTCTGCTTTATCTGATAGAGATCACTGTGTAACTCACTGGAAAGACCAAGTCTTTTACAGGTCTGTTTTCTGCTTTCTGCAGCATTTCTGGTGTGACAGCATACTCCTTGTGACTATGACAAAGAGAGAATAAAACATCATTTATGCTGGGAAGGAAAATGCACCCGTATGAACAGCTGAAGAGGATCACATCAGTCTTGATCTGTACAACACTGTCTCTTTAAAACCCTGATGGACAAATCAAGTGACAAGTGTTGTTGAAATCACAGCAACGTGATTATTGTCCTAAAGTTTGTGTTACTTTTGAATGGGGTGAATATAAGCATAGGAGGAAACAGCACTTCAGACAGTTCTTGAGCAGTCTGGCTGCTAAACAGCCTCTGGCCATGTTCACCAGTGTCTTTTGGGAGGCACATGCATTGCCAGGTGCCTCTGAGTAAAGAAATGTCTTTCCAGCTTGTCATCCAACACCTGTGACTTCCAGCCATGCCCCAGGTAGTGAGTGCTGTACTCCTGGGACAGGTACAGAAGCCTCCCCTCAGTCTCAGGTCTGTATCTGTCTGTAGCTTCCATAAACAAATCCAGCCCAGGCAGTCCCAGCCTGCTCACTGGATGAAATCCTAGAATGATGAGGAAATGCAAAGCAACCCCTCAGGCTGCTGCATTGTTAGACCAGTACCTTCCAAAGGCGGGTCTGTCCAGGTGGTCACAGGAATTGCTGCCTTGGGAAGGTGATGTTGTCCTTGTGGCTTCACCATGCTCAGAGCAGCCCAGGCACATGCTGCATTCCATGGCATTTGGAAGGGGAAAAAAAAGTGTAGACAGCTGTATCACAGCTCTTTCCTTGACAGTTCATGAGGTGGATTCAGTTTCATAGCAGAATTACTGCCCCTTTGATAATAGAAAGAACATGTACAGTACATTTCATGTAGCTTTGTGGGAGGTGAAGTAAGAGTTTATACTGTTAGCTTTATTAAATACCTGTTGATACAGTAACAGCACTAACTTTTTGTTCTTCTTTTCCTTAAGCAATGCTGCAAATCAGTGCCCCATATCTATAAACTGTTCCTAGAATTAAAGAAACTTCTTGTAGAGGAATAGGAATTTGAATAAATGTTTTTAGACTTCTGTCAAGTACAGAGATCATGTAAGTCTAGAGCCCCTTGTAACTGAAAATATCTTGTGTTGCCTTTCTGTTTAAGAAGGACGAAAAGTGAATTTCATAAGGTGAATAAGTCATCTGATGTCTGACCTCTAAAATAAGATTAGCCTTTGTTTTCAGTAAACACATCTGACATTGAAGACCCAGCAGTTTGTTGCCTTCTCATCCCAAAATCCCTTTGAGCCATTTCAGTTCCTATGGAAAGAGCTCTGACAGGCTGTCAGTTCACTACTGTGATTTCTCTCCAAGAAGAACATGGCAGACCATAACCATTTAAAATGTGACACGCAGGAGCACATTTAGAGAACTTCCAAATGTTACAAGTAAACCTGAGGAAACAGGAGGAAGCCCTGGTCAGATTGGGTTAGAAAGGGTGTAGGTAGAAATGGGATATGAAGAGAATATGAAGTAAGGAAAGCCTGATCACACTGGCACAGCATGGATGAAGCTGCTCCAGCAACTTTTCTGCAGATTCTACAATGGACAGAGTACTATTTACTGCCAGAAAATAAAAATAATAATATAAGAAAAGCATAAAGGTAGGAAGAAAAGCCTGAAAAAAGGAAGAAAAGGCTAAAGAAAAAACAAAACCCTCTTGTAACTATACCAGAAACTGAAACTCTGAGGCCATTGTGGATGTAAAATTGGTTTGTAGATTGACAATCACTGTTGTTTATTTTACAAACTCTGGTCAAATAATTTCAGATGATGAGTTTTAACAAGAAAACTTTGAAGGTAATTTTTAAATGTTTAATTTCATGTGGTGCAAGATGCTGTACTTTATGAAAAACATTTCTCCCCATTTTCAGGAATACACAGTCATTTATTTCAAGATAAGCCAAATGTACAAAACCTATTTGCACAGTCTGGCCCTGAGTTTTCAAACAGGGGTGTGAAGCCTGTGCCTGCAGCTATACTTTTTAACAGTTGTGTTATCTGCTTGCTGGAGCAGTTCCCTGGCAGGAAAGACTGGGGTGTTGTTTCCTGCTCTCAGATGGAGATATTCCTGCACAGCAGGAAGCAGGGTCCCCAGTAAGGCTTTGAGGAGAGGCTCTGGGTACCCCACCTGCTGGGATGGGAGTCTAAGCTACTGTGGAGCTGCTGGGGTCCTTCAAGCACAATCATGTGCAAGTTTTCTATGCATTGTTTTGGACAGGCATAAAGACATGTTGGGACTGGTCACACTGAGATAGATTTGTCTGACACTTCAAATTCACTGTGTTAACTTTGCAGTGTGAGGGTCTAAACTGCTTGTTCTACTTATTACATGTAAGTTAAAAGTGAAAAATTGAGTTTGTTTTGTTGCTTCGTGCTAAAAATGTAATTCTTGAAACTGGTAATTTCTGTTGAATCAGGGGATTGCCACAGCCACAAGGTAGGTGGTGACACATTGGCTGTGTAACCGCTGTACTATGTAATAAATGTTTACATGCCATCAAGTGTACAAACATTTGATTGCTTACATGACAGAGCTTTTCTTTTGCAGTCATTGGACTCAATTTTTCCATTACATTTTCTCATTTTCTTTTCTAGCTTTACTCACAGACAAACCTCCAAAGCCATTGTTCCCCATGGAGAACCAGCCAACTGTTATAGATGTCCAGCTGGGTAAGTCCCCTTCTGGGAATAATAGATCCTAAACTTCCACTCTGGTAGCAGATGGGATAAATTGAAAGTGGTAAGAAAGGTTCAGTGTAGTTATTACATGCAAATCAATTTGCAGCTTCTCATTTATAACTGTAGAATTTGCTGCCACGGCAATTTAAGGGAGTGAACATCAGGGGATGGCAGTACTAATTGGTTACAATGGGTATTAAATATAAAGCACTAATGCTCTTCTTAATATATGATTGGTAGAGTAAAATATGTCTAAATTGGTGCTGTATTGGTCAGTTGATGTTCACCATAAGACAAATGTTCTCATAAAAGAAGTGCTGATTCCTTTAAAAGTCAGTGTAAAGCATTGCATTTTCAGGTTGTTCTGAATGTGTACCAGAAAGGGCTTTTGACTAAAATGCTTGTATGCTTTTCTCACTCCTGTTATATGTTCTTCTGTGAATGCACATCTCTGAATCTCAGCTAGCAGCCTCTATTTTCTGTCATGTTAGAAAATAATGTTAGAGAGTTCTGCTAACTTTGGAGAGCTGTAGGGCATTGTGATACTGAAAGAACTGCTCAGTGTTGAGGTTCCAGGGTTTTTTTCAGTGACTTGAAAATAGATTTCTAATTTTAAGAGGCAGAATTGGAGTTGCTGTTAAGGACTGTGGTGCCATGAGCTTAAATTACAAGAGATTGCATATGGGGATTATTTACTCAGTGCTGAAACTGTGGCACTTTCCTTCTTGAGCTTGACTCTCTTCCTCCTGTATACCAAAGCTGTCTGGAATTCAGAGGTGGAATGGTGTTTAATGGCAAGCAGGGTCAGTGTGAAACATCTTAAGAGGGCTGGTGACATTGTAAAGCTGTTTGTATTTGTGAAATTCCATGGGTCTCTACTTGAGATGAGTACAAAGACACTTCCTTGTTCTTAAACCGGGTGCCAGACAGTGTCAGAGAAGCACTGTGGCTGCTATGAGTATTTAAAAATGGGGCTTGAATTCTTGAATGTGAGAATATAAATGATCTG
Source organism: Onychostruthus taczanowskii (assembly GCF_017590055.1). Classification (NCBI taxonomy): domain Eukaryota; kingdom Metazoa; phylum Chordata; class Aves; order Passeriformes; family Passeridae; genus Onychostruthus; species Onychostruthus taczanowskii. The sequence goes on from NW_024498462.1 coordinate 7,526,878, forward strand.
TGACCTTAAAGATTAGCTTTCTCTCATGCACCTGAATTGACTCAGGAGTCTGTAAGGGCTTGCACAGGGAAGACAGCAGTGGATCTGGACAGCAGATAGTGGCAGATGAATTCTGCAGACAGGTTCATATCTGCATATTTAGGTTCCCCTCCACAGGGCTTGAATATCTGTAGCTGAACAGAAATTGCCCCTAAAAGAGGATATGAAATGGATCTGGAGCCATAGTTAAAACCCTATCTGAGTTACCAGCAAAACCCAGTGGCTGAAGTTTGGATCAGCCCAAAAGGCTGAATTCAGTCTCCTGGTCTAACGTCTTAAAAGTCAACTTTCTAATGATTTCCTTTGGGAGCACACTGTCCCTGTATACATCTGTGTAATAAATGCACTCAGAGTACACATCTTTGTTTCCTGCATTTTCATTTCATCTTCATTTTCTCTTCCAAGTTCCCCTGTTCCAGCAGGACTGTTGATTTTGCACTGAATTCTTTGTTGTTGTTGTTGTTTACGTGAAAACATTTTGTTCTGGCTGATTAAAAGGAGGTTTGATTAAAAAAATTAAAACAAACCCCCTCCTCTCCATGGAGATGTGGCTCAGTAATAGGATTTTGGAATATCTCTAGGGGGAAATACAGATCTTGCATTTTTATCTGCTGGAATGTAATCCATTAGTTGTCCCTTAAGAGCAGGGAATTTACATATGGTGCTTTTTTCTTTTTTTCTGATATGTTAATAGGTTTGGTTATTGCCACTAAACCATATTCATATGACTGAACCTTAACTTGTTTTGCAGTGAAGTTTATTGATTTCCCTCTTGATTTAACTTGGCAAATAGGTGAAGCTGGAAGATTCTCAGGGAGCACCTTCATCTTGTGGAGGCCACCAGCAGCTTGGGGCAGGAAGGCTGTGCTGGCCTCTGAAATGTGCCACAGCCTTGAAGGACTGGGAATTATTTGAGTGCACAATGTAAGGTGGGGGGAAGTTTTGTGTAAGGATCTATAAGGTCACTTCATTGAAACCTTGTTAAGCTCCTAGGAGTTTTGAAAAATTTACATTACTCGATATTTTATTAGATATTAAAAGGAAATTTCTGTGTTTTACATGCCCATGGAGTCAAATCACCCAATATGGCTGATTTTCAGTAGTTATGCAAGTATGAATGTCGCTAAGCTACAAAAGAAATGGAGTTTAATCCATCTACTTGTTCTGCAGAGATTATTTTAGTTTTCTATTGGAAAACTAATCTTTAAAGAAATAGCTGTCTTTCGTCTATAAATAGAGGAGATTAGTAATTATTTACTGTCTTTATCCTTAATGATTAGCACGATGCAATGCAAAATCTCCCTAGGCCTCTAGGCAGTGGCCTAACTATTTAGCAGCTTATTTGGCCTTACTGCAGACTTCAATATTCACCTTTTAGCTTTCAGATCTTACAGGATGTTTTAGTGAAAACAGGTGTGCACCATTCTTATTGACAGTGGATAAAAGAGCTCCTTCAGGCTTCAAACATGGTCCCGAGCCTGCCTTGTTCTTCTTAAGGAGCAGGAATGTATTTTGTGTTTTCTGTTTTTCTTTGGAGTGTGACAGAGATCTAAAACCAATCTTGTCAAGATTAGAGAGAAGCAGGAACTGGAATTTGCTTCTTTTTTGTTTTCTCTATTTGCTTGTGGTGGAGAAACAGAGCCAGAGACGGGGAAGAGTTGACAGGAGGACAAAAGAGCATCCCAGAGGACAGGAGAAATAGTCCAAAACAGTTTCACTCATTTGCTTTACCAAGTCAGACAATCATTCCATCTCTGAGCTGACTTAGAAAATAATGACTGATTTTTTGGTTTTGTTGTTGTCCATTTACCGCTTCCTTTTTGTAAAAAAAAAAAACCAAAACAAACAAAACCAAAAAAACTAGAAAAAGACCCAACTTTTTTATTTGCATTTTAGTTTTTTTTTGCATTGAGGTCAGTACATAAATAATTCTTGATTGCATTGTATGTGATATGATACATTTAATATTTCTCTACCTTGGTATTAACAAATAATGTTTGTTCTTACTATATAGTGTATATTTTGCAAATATACAGCATTACTCAGATAATAAAATGTTCTCCCTCAAAAAAAAAAAAAAATCCTGAGTTGTCTTCACGACATTAAAATCAAATTTGATAGTACAGGCCAAAATCCACAGCTCTTGTGCCCAGGAGATGGGGTGGCTTTGGCAGAAGGCCTTGAAGACCATCTCCCATGTGAAGCTCTGACTGGAATTTATTGAAGTGTATGCCAGTGTGATCCATAGCTGAGTTGTTCAAAGTCCCCTTTTTTGGAGCAGGAGCTTGCTGTTACTTTGACCATATAAACCTAAGTGTGTTTATGGATTGTTCGTGCCAAATCCGTGAGTTTAGAGAATTCCTTATGTGATTTAGAAGAGTAAAGATTGAGACCTCAGTCAGGTGTCTTGAGGCTGTGAGCAGTAAGTTTTAAAGACCTGTTATCTACTTTCACATACAGCTGCCTGACAGCAAGTGGAGCATGCTGTGCTGTAAGTCTAAAAATGACATGTTAGTAGGTTGCTCTGCTGATTTCTTACTTCATGTGTTACATTCTTTTCCAGCTAACTTTGTCCACTCTTTGTGCTTTGAGAACATGGAAAGAAGGAAAACCACTCTTTTGTGTTTTGATTTCATGATTACAGAGTAGGTTTCTCCTTTGAATTTGCACAGTTTTAGTAGCACCAAGAAGCCAAAATCCCATTGATCCCTGGAACTGTTGTGCTGCCAGCTCTCGGCTGGTGTAGAAACAGTGGGACAGAGGCATTTGTGGGAGAAAGGAAGCACAGTTGTGCTCTGCTGATTTTTGGCTGGACACAGATCTGTAAGGATCTATATCTAGCCAGTCTATGTATAAACAGCTGCCAGAGTTCTCTAGCTTGCACCATGGCTGCTATTTTTCATTTGTGTGTTTCACAGAGTATCAAAAAAGATAAAAATACAATATCAAAATAGATGCTAAATCTGTTAACTCTGTACCATGTATTACAGAGAGTGCAGTGTTAAGTTAGACTTCTTATGAATGAGTTAGTTGAGTGGAATGAATTTTGCATGTTTGGGTCTGTATTAATTGAATATATCATTTGCATATCATTTGCTTTTCAGCTGTGTCCTGGTTTTGCTTTCAGGTATTTACTTAAGAAGTGTAGCAGGAGTCTTACAAAACAAAGCAAGAATCCTCTGTGTTAATTCATTTACTGAACAGGAAGGATGTCAAGGGGTTTAACTCGCTTTTGTCATGGTAGTTTCTCTGTTTCTAAAGATGCTGAGGAAAGAAAACACGTAGTTTATGAGGATTGTCATTATTCCTAATAGCTGAACTGTTCAGAAAGATTTTGTTTCTAAAAGATTTAACAGCACAATTCCCTGGGACTCATTATTAGGCAGATCAATAGAGATCAATAGAGCTACTGTAAAACAAGTGCAATGGAATGTACAAAGTTACATCTGCTGACAGGTATAGGAATAGACTAAAAATAGTCAGGAACAAAAAACGCCCTTTTGGTTTGCAACAGTGGCTGGAAGGAATTATTTGAGGAGTGAAAATTCATGCATTTACTGACATTTTAAATATACCACTTCACTTTTCACAGTCTCAATTTTCACTGAGATGCCACTTCTCTCCTTAAATAATATTTTTTAACAAAGAAAGCCCTGCAAGATGTTTGAGGCATTCATTTCATACCAAGCCTATTTATTCAAGACAATCCAGCACTGTCTCATTACAGATTTGCTCATTAAATCTTGCATTCTTTCATGTTTAAAGATACAGGTGTTTGATAAGCAGTTGAATAGAGTGGTGATCTTGGACAGAAAGCAATACAGAAAATTTGAACTGTAAAATGCTTCAAATAGAGCAAGTGATTTAAAAGTGAAGTTGGTAAGAAATTCTTATTTAGTGTGCTTGCAGTGTGAAAAGAGCACTGATACTTGTCCATGGTAAGATCCCTTGAGTGTTGTGGATGTGCCCTTTGATTTGGGGTTTGATTACAGGGTCATGTGAGAGAGCTGCTCGGGAATGTAGTGGGTACCTGCAAAAACCAGGGATCCTGGGTGTTGGTTACTCCATGCTGCCTTTCTTTCCTCCCTCAGCTCCTCCCAGGCATTCTCCAGCCATTCTCCCAGGGCTTGGCAGGGGATCTCAGAGGGAGATCTGGGTTTCTGCAAACCAGGTCAGACCCAGAGCTTTGCACCCCCAGCTCATCTGGATGGCATAGAAGAGACAAACATTGAGGAATCAGAGGTGACCTGATCCAAATGGGTCCTGAGTCAGCAAAGAGGATGTCTGAAAGTTATCCATAGAGACTCACTGTTCTTTCCTAGTGCAAGGCCTGAGTGGGGGATAAGTGACAGTCTTGCCCCAAATCATGTCCTACTGCCTTATTCTGTCTGTGTGTCACAAACTCAGGTCTGAGTGATCTGCATGGCAGAGCAGAGGGAAGGTGGGACTAAAGGCAGAGAAGACCTGTGGGTAGTGTCCCCTCCACCCCAACACCACCAAAAACTTGTTTCCCTCCATCCCCAGTTCTCCCGATGTTGTACCTTCATCTCACAGCCCTGCCTCCCTGTACTGTTGCTGTCTGGAGGAGCAAGCTGGTACCTTCACTGCTGTCTCCTCCACACGTTCTTCCAGTCATCCATGGCTCTTCACGGCATCCACCTCCTCCCACAGATAAGCTGGGAGATCCCTGTTCTTCCCATGGGTGGGCCAGACCTCACATGTTGTTCCCCTCCCTTCACCTGGTTACAGACTTGCTGTGTGAATCACCCCAGACTTGGTGCTGGGAAATCACCTCCTCCCAGCAGTGCAGACTCACATACAAAAAGCTCTGTGTTTCTGCACAGAAATACATAAAGGAGCAATTTTCACTAGGAAATGAAGAGAAACTGAGGGGCTGGTCTTTAGGACCTGCCTTCCTTTGCAGCACAAAGGATACAGCTCCACAGCTGTACATGCCTGTAGGAAAAGAGGCAGGATTTACATCTATTGCAATCATTCTGTACTAATCTGAAGGGAATATTAGAGACAAATTGTCTGACATTTAGGTTTAGAAGTAGTTCCCTAAATACCCAAAGTGTATTACTGCTAATGCTTTGATGCTAATTTGGTCTGTTGTTAATATCCCTGCTTCTTTCAGGGATAATGGTGAAATGCTGCACTTCAGAGACCTGGGCTGGGATCTGTGGTTCAGCTGGTGTAAATCCACAGTTGTTTTACCTTTTGTATGATTAATCCAGGTTTTCATCTGTGGAACAGTGCAGTTCATTGGCACACTTCTTTCTTTTGTTTTAATGGACTTGGAAAGACAAGCCGAATTCTGACTGCTGATCCGTGGTTTTTACACTGATTGGGATCCATGGGATTGGACAGATATGTCAGAAATTAAGATTTAGCACCTTCCAGGGTTTTTTGTATTTCTATAAACTATTTATTGCTTATGTTGGATTCAGTAGATGTTAGGTCAGTATATGCTCTTAGGACAACATGAGTCTGCCTGTATAGAAAAAAATGATTAATTGGTGTCAGACAGACACTCTTTCAGTTAGTTTTGAAACAGCAATACTATACATCCATCTGTTGTCTTCTTTTTGTTCCAAGAAAGTGGTTAAGAGGAAACACTTCAGTATATCCTGACTTACAGTTGTCCCAAGGCACTCATCCAAGGGCATTAGCTAACTTATGGTGATTGAGGAATGCCTCAAATCACCTTGCTCCAGTAAATCTTCCTCTGAAAGTGGTGACTGTAGTGTGGGGGTGTCCAGGACATGGACCTGTAGCATTTCACTAGGATTAAAATGCTATCAACCACTGCAACCATCATTTCAGCTGCCACAGACATGCAGCTGTGCTGAGCTTGGCTAAAGAATCTCTTGTTTGGTTTCTCAATTTACTTCATTTGACTGGTGTCTGGGAAATGGGCACAAATTTGTTTGTGCACAAATGAAGTTCAGCCCACGAACAGGTAGTAGAAAAGATGGTCTTGGTGGAGAGCAGGAGCTTAGGGCTGTTAGTAAGAGTTGTGGGGCTTTTTTCTGCTATAACTCTCCTGACCTTGACCAGGGCTCTGTCCTCATTTAAGGTGAGGATATTGCTTCTCTACTTTTCAGGAATGTTGTGACAATAAAATCACCTCGTATTGGGAAAATGCTCCAAGAAGGGCAAAGAAGGAGTACAGACAGAAAAAGCTTTGACCTGGATTTTTGCCTGAGGGACCTTGCCTTTTTGGGCTCTGAGCCTGACTGCAAACATAGAGACATTTAACTTCACCATCCACAGACATATGCTATTGTGCATTGAAAGTCAGACAATATTAATGTTCCAGAAAAGAGAACCACAGGGCAAAGTTTGCACCATTTTCCATGCTTGTTGGAAGCACTGTCACTGGAAGAAATTCATGTGCTGCCATTTTACATTCCCTCTACAGTGTTTGTCATGTGAATGAGTTATTAAGCTGTGAATGCCTCATATATTCTGTAAATTACAGAGTAGAAACATTCAGCACTACTATTTTGACCTTTTCAGCATTCTGTGATTTGCTGGGCATGCCATTCCACATCTTTTGTTTACAGCCTCACTAAAATGTAGGGATGGAGCTGAGTGGGCAAACAGTCAAAATATACAGGGCTGGGAAAGGTCAGGGTCATGCATCACAGCACTGCTGTTCAGTGGACAGGGAAGATTAAAATCTAGACTAAGTGTTCTTGTGATTTTTTCCTTCTTCACTGAAAAATAATAGAAAATTGTATTTTGTAATCTGTTCCAAAGGCAGCAATGCAGAAAATGAAGACTGATGGTATAATTCTTATTTCTTAAAATTTCAATACCGTAATGTCATGATCTTAGAGGCTGTGAAAATCAAAGCTGTCATAGTCCTTCAAAAGAAGTGAAATGGAATTCTACTCACCAAATCTTTGCTTCATTTAATCCATGTTTGATAAATGTTGCTCTTACCTTCATCCTCAATACCCTTGTGCTTGCCTCCATCCTGCAGAAACAAATAGTTTGTATTAGGTAATTGAACTTCGACCATTAGAACGAGATTGAGCTACAGTTTTCATGTTAGATATTGCAATCCAATGAAGACCAAATGAAAGACAGTCAAAACAAGCCTTCTCTAGAAATTAAGAGATATTTTTATTACCTACTGAAGACACATGTTATGTGACTTCCCAGAACCCTTAATCAGATGGAAAGTAAAAAATAGAGGAAACAGTAATCTGAGGAAAGGCAGCAGAGGTGCTCTGATTTCTACCATACTTTTTTAGTTTATAACAAGCCATGAGGTGAATGATGACTGGAACTTTCTGCTGCTGAGTAGGTTTTTATTATCTGCTTATACTATATGAGAAGGTTACTAATTTTAACATTCTTGGCTCTAGTCCCATGAATAAGTGAATATAATTAGTCATGAAAACATCCATGGAGATCTCATTGATGCACAGTCAGGTGTGCAGTTACTTCAGCTCACAGGAGCCTAAACACTTTCTTCAGCAATGTTTTATATATACTCTCATACGAATTTCACTGATAGTCTTGTACACTACATTAATTAAAAGGCCTAAGAAAATTTCATTTTATATCCAGCAGAGCTGCAAATTTAAGTGAGCTGAATATGCCACTGCTATGTCAGTGATGAAGTTTGTAAATGGTGCTATGTGCTTTCCTGGCCAAATGTGATGTAACCATTTGCAAACTGGAATTGTTTTTCATATTTCTGTGATCAAACTCAGTGTTTTGACTTGAGAATTTAAATACTTAGGATGCAGTAATTTTAATTTTAACAAGGAAAACAACCGGTTGGTTAAGTGTGCTTTTGCATTACTAGTGAGATGATTAAATATTAGCAAACAGTCTGTTCTCTGAATTTTGTCTCTCTTTATGAAGGAAAAGACTGACCATGTGGATGTTTCCTTGGATACATTCTCTAAATGCTTCTAGCAAAATAGTGTGATTTGACACACTATTTTGAATAGCATATTGTCAAGTCCTGAATATGCATGTTGAAAAGTGAAACTGTTATGATTGGGCAGGCTGATCAAATCAGGATTTCTGTTTCCCAATCACATTACTGTAAGCTGTTTTTAATGATTTCCTCATCTGTTTTGATTAATTTGAAATCCAGTTTATAGATAATATTCTGCAGCCTGTCATTCAAATTGTTGATATTAAAAAACATTGCAGGCAGAAAACTGCTTTGATGTAACATTTGATCACTGCCCCAATGAAGTGAATGCATATAGTGAAGGCATAGCATTTCATTTGTAAGTGCATTGTGTACTTGTGGTTTAGTTTTACTGGAATTCACCTGCCTTTCCTGCTTAACTCACTTTGGAAACTGAGTTGAAGAGACTGCACGGTGTGCAGTGAGGAATCCACTTTACTGAGGATCATTGACCAAGTGCTTTTATTTGGGTTTAACTTTTCTAAATATCACCTGGTGTAGTGAGTGGTGTGTAGTTATCAAGCTGTTATTCACCCTGTGGGCACAGTGCCTCTGAGAGGGGATCTGTTGCACTTGAGCAGTTATTCTGAGGCATGCTGCTTCTCTCCGTGCCGGGATTCTCCGTGTCTCACATCAGCTCATAACTTCATAGCCTAACCTCTCTTGTGTGAAATGCCTCCTCAGTCAGAAGACTCTTAAACAAACTTGTGATTCCAAACACCTGAATTTTTTTAATGCCATTCGGGGGTTATCAGTCATAGTTTTGCCTGTGAAAAACACCAGGAAATCCACAAGTGAATCACAGCACTGTAGTGTGTAACAGCAGGTGTGGCTGCCTTAGGTTAGTAGAATGGCTTTTTAAGGAGATATCAGTAAATCCTCCCTGGGAATTTGCAAGCATCTTGTTTTCTGTACTGATTTTGTATTAGAATGTTGGTTCTCACCTGTCTTGTACAATATTCTGTGCCAGCTGTGTAGTGAGGTGTTCTACTAACATTTCACCAAAACTGACCATGCAGTCATGCATGGTGTATCTGCATCAAGGTTTTATTTCCTCTCCCATATTTATTTACCATACAGTCTCAAGCACTGAAATCCCTGTCAGAGTTTCCATTAATCTTGTTTCTAAGGCTACATTAGTTAAAATTACAAATATCTTTTGATTGAGAGAGCTTTGGCAAATTTCTGCTGCAAATAGTATTTTTGAATTGTGATTCTGTTATCACACATACCATGTAAAAATTACATCATGTTCAGAAACATCACTTTAAGCATTCAGGGAGATGTTATCAGAAGTTTTGTTTATGTCAACTTTTGGCACAGCAAAAATTGGGTGACAAATGAGAGTAGTTGAGGGTCTACATTATGAACAGAGATGTTAAAACAGCATTGATACATTCAGGCCCAGTCTAGCTCACTGTGTTCTGTTACAGTACAAGCCAAAGGAACTTCTGTCTGGCAAGGCTATGATGAGTCACATGAAGAAGCACCCATCATTAATGTGTTACAAATGTAGAATAATTGTTGTCTTTTGTTGGGTCAAAAAAATATGACCTGATATGTTTGGAATTTTATGCTATGTTACTGCCACCATGGCATGCCTTTTAAAGAAATGATGTGAACTCCCAAACTGAAGCCTGCTGCCCACGGCATCCGAGCCATGACACTTCAGACACACCTAGAATTCAAGAATCCATGGGAATGATGTCTCCTGCAGGAAAGGGTGCATGGCCTTATCATGACAGTGTGGTGTTCCTGCTCTGACATGAGCTTAATTTCCATCTGAGGCTGCATTGCTCTCCTTGTGTTCCTGTTTCTCATGGCATGAATAGGATGCATTTTGTCTAGATCTTTGGGAATTTTGGAAGCATGCGAGGAGTTTGCTTGCTGGGTTTTGTTGTTGTTCTTCTAATGGAAATCAGAGAAACATTTTTAAGCAGGTTTTGGGGGATTTTTTTCACCACACAATAATGAATGATTATGAGATCAAAAGTGGGCAGCAGAACAGCTGGCATGAGTAAAAACTTGTTTGTTTGGTTTTTTTTTTTGTTTTGGTTTTTTTTTGCTATATCTCTGATTGAAATCACCAGTTTTCAAAGCTGATGCTGACTCTGTTGAATCTAATTTAGTTCCTGCATCATCTCAGTTGAAGCGTAAGTGTAACTGGGAAGGGAACCAATGTTCTCTAGCAGGATGTCACATCTGCAGTGTCAGACACGTGAGTCCCCACAAACACCTGTTTTAATAAACAGCCAATTTGCTAATTCTCTCTAATGCCCACAAATAGCATCTGTTTCTGGCCAGTTGTCTACCTGAATATAGCATCCTTCTTAATCAGTGAAAGCCTCTGTTGCATAACTAGTCTGACTCATTTTCTAACCAGAGATGGGAATTACCCACTTTGCTCTCTGCCCTTAATATCCTTGAGGGAATTGGTGGAAAATAGAAAGTCTGCTGGAACAGTTCCACCCTCCCTTCCAAGCAAATAAAGCTGTCAGGGCTTTGATATGTACATAAAAATAAATGCATTTTTAGAGCTGGGTGTTATTAAAATACCACATTGGCTGAATGATAATTAGTGATGGACCAGTGGAGCACCAGGGCATTCCCATGGTGGATGTTGCTTTAATGATGGCTTAAAACAATTTTCCAGAATTTATAGTGAGGTTGGACACTGCTGAGAAAGAAACATAAGCACCTTCCTGATACCTGGAAGCCAGCACCATGCTGTCAGCTGAAAGGAGCCTGGACAGCTGATCCAAGCAAACCTGGCATCCCACACTTCCACTGTGCTGAATATGTGCCTCACACTCTTGGTCCATGGACTTTGAAAGAGAGCCTGGCATAAGGGCACAGGAAAGACTTAACTGCTCTTCCTCAGGCAAATTTTGTATCTTTAGACTGCAATTCTGTATCTAGTAATAAATTCTCTGTATAAAGTCTGTGTGTACAGCCTTACAGTGCCAATAAAGGAGTAAATAAAACCGTAACACTATATAATCTCTAAATAATTTCCTGTCTTCTCCTTTGAAGGAGCCAACCTCGTGGGAGGAATTGTGGTGATAGGGCTAATCCTTTTCTCTTCCTGCCATGCCCCATTACTAACTATAGAGATGCAGCAGCAGTGCATTCAGGTATTAAACTGTTTTATTGCTTTTCTAATTTAAACATTCCTAATGGGATTACAACAGAGGCCATTGCACTTAGACAGGAATAAAGCAACTTCTGACCACTCTTCATGCATGTAGGAAATAATATATTGTCTGCAGTTATTGCAAGTAGTAAATTGATGCTACAAACGATCCAGCAGGAGTGAGGGACTAGAGAGACAAAGCAATAACATAGCCAGATTTTGGCAATTTTAGCCTTTCAGGAGCAGCATAGCAGCTGATCATGTACCCAATACAACAACCTGAAACAGTACAGTAATATAGCCAGGGAGTATTGACTCTCTAACCCAGCAAAAGGGAAGCCAAAACTTAAACCTTGACATAAATTTTTGTAAGCCGACTTGTGCTGATTGTTAGCAAAAGACTAAATCTTTCATCCTCCTTGATAATTCTGTCCAGCAGATTGTATTTAATGGAAAATCATCTCAGTGAAAGCCTAGCCAAACTGCTTGTGGCTTGAATTATATTTTATAGAAATCAAGCTGCCCAAAGTGCAGCAGAAAACAATGTGGTTCTGTGGCCCCTGATTAAAAAAAAAAAAAAAAAAAAAAAAAAAAGTGATGGATTATTCACTTATGATAAATTTTCAAAAAGAAGGATTCATGCAGTACAAATTGTCTGATTAGTGAGAGATGAAGCAACCAGTTTCTTAAACTTCTTCTGTAACTGAGCAACCAGCAGTGGTAGATGTTTGTTTTGAGTCCATAATGCACCCTGACAAGGGAGTTCACTGGATGGAGGTAGGCAGAAATCAAATCAAAATTGAATAAAAACAACTGAAGCACAGGGACAAAATTGCAACATTCTATTTTTATTTTTGAGACAAATGGCCTCACTGGGGTTTTCTAAATGTCTCTCACTGAAGTTGCATATTAAGTACCTTGAAAGCAAACGATGCAGTACAGGAGGGAGTTGGCTACTTGCTGTGCACTGAGCAGAGATTTCTCATTTCATCCATCATTCACAATGTGCTGCAGTACTTCCAGAACTACTGAACTTATCTAACATAGGGTGGAATAAGAGCAAGAGCTCCATTTGCAATGTGTGCTCTGCTCTGAACTGAATGTAATCACTGGGTTTAGTCCTATAGAATATTGTGTGGCTGTGCACTCTGCTTTTTAGGATACATGGAATTATTGGCTTTCGGAAATCAAGAATTGGTTATTTATAAATCACAAGACTGACTTACATATCAGACTCAAGGGGCTTTTTGCCTTTTGTTTCCTGTAAATGTAGACTGCACTTTACCTGTAAGAACATCATTAGAACTGCACTTTAAGAACTGCTATCCAGCTTCTCCATTTCCCACAGTGTATCCCATAGAGCTTATGTTAATGGATTTATGGCTTTCCAGGTCATCCCACATCTGACTATCCACACAACAGAGAGCAGGCTGTATAATAATTTACTCAGAGTAGCAGTAAAAAATGCAGCTAAGCCTTGCTAGCTTACTAGTAGTTAGCCAGCCTTGGGAGCTAGGGATGGGTGGGCTGATCTCTCAAGACCCTTCCTGGTTCTGTATCCACTGTGTTATGATTTAAGAAGCTGGAGATTTAAAAAAGATTGAGGCTCTTGGTAAAATCCCAAGATGTTGATTAATTTGGCAGTGTACCTCTTCTCTCTTTCTGCTCACCACTTCATTGCAGTTAATTTAAATTCCATAATCAAATTATTAAAATAGATTCCATTTGTCAACTTCTTTAATACACCTCTGATCTTTGCTGTTGAAATGTATCAATGTGTGTGGTTGGAGAGGTAGAATCATCTGTAGTGCCCAAAATTATGGAATTGTAGAATAGTTTGGGTTGGAAGGGACCTTTAAATGTCATCTAGTTCATCACCCCTACAAGGAGGAGGGATGTCTTCAACTAGACCAGGTCGCTCAGAGTCCTGTCCAACCTGACTGAGTATTTCCAGGGTTGAGGCCATGCTCAGGCACAGTCTGGCAGCCACAGCAGGTTCTTACACCTGAAGCAATTCCATCAGTCCCTGTAGTTTGCTCTCAGTCAGTGTGTGCCCTTTGTCTGCTTTGGTGGTTGAAGAAAGAATCTACAAATTGAGATTTTTTGGGGGGGGGGTTTGTTGTTGTTGGGGGTTTTTTGTTTCCTCTTCTTGGAGGAGACTTTGGGGACTATGTCACACACTGGTTTCCACCACTGATGTGAAGTACTTTTAAAAAAGGTTTGTAGCACTTGCAGCCAATTGCAGCAGACATTGTTTTATGTTTTCATGTCTGGCTGGCTCCGGCTGTCACATCAACCTGAGCTTTGAAAACCATTATTCCATGTGGATTTTGTGCTCCCCCATTAGGATAGTGTCTGTACAAACCCAAAGCACGTGCAGCAAGGTTACTTCAAGATTTATTTTACAGCAATTTCATTTCTCTGGATGCCTCTTGAGATTAAAGTCAAACTTAAAAGAATCATTTTCCAAAAGAGAAAGTGAACAATGATTTAGATAGTCCATACCCCATCATTCACCATTCAGGCTTGGAACAATGGCAGCATTATGTCACTGTCTTAAGTGTGAATGTTGCCTCTAAATTTGTATTTTCTGAAGATGGAAAGTGAAGCAGCCATTCTCTGATAAAGGCTGGTTGTCTTTGATATCATAGATAAATGCTTTGATAGTTACTTTTTAATTGCTTCATTGCTAAAAATTTTCAATGAAGCCATAAAATAGAAAAAAAAAAGATCAGCCTAATTGTCTCAAGATGGATATGTAATGCATAAATCTCGTTTAATGGATCTAGTAATAGACCACCTGTTTCAGTCACCTTTTCCCATTCAGAATATGAATTAATGATTCTCTAAGATGTTCACAAAGAGAAAACACAATTGCACCATCAAAAAGTCAGTGATTTTTCTTTTTACTTTTTTCTTCCTTGAGGTTTGTTCATTCTTGGTCTATATATCAGCCAACCTTGGTACATTTAACCTTTGGAAAATAAAACCCTTTGGTGTGATGTGTAAAGCTTCATGCATTTTTGTTTTCCAGTTGTGTTTCAAATGAGAATAGAGAGCCAGCACATTAATAAAACATTGCCAAATCCCCAGAGACTCAGGCCTGAGTTGCAAGTATTCCTTCATGATGTGGTCCATGTATATTCCCCAGTATGGATACCACTCCTCTTGCCCAGTTCTGTGTCTTTTGGCATGGTTAATACTTGTCTCTGGTAGGATTTGGTTGTGTTGAGGGTATTTGAGCTCCACAGCCTGGGCTTAAATTTATGGGCTTAAATTCAACCTGGTCTATATAAGAGAAATCTGGTGGGAATGATTTGCCTGATGGAAGTGCTAAAATCAATGTTTATCACCTATTTAAGAGCAGATGAGGGAAGGAGGAGCCATCTGTCAGAAGGTTTGCAGCTTCTGAGAGAACCTGGAAGCAGTTTCTGACGGATGTGTATCCATCATTGCAGCCATGAAAGAGCAGGAAGGGGGATGGGATGGTGTCTCTGCAGACCATGGGTTTGCAGAGAGGAAGAAGGTGACCCCATGAGGTATTTCACTGTTAGTTGAGGGCTGGGAGGGCTGTTCCACGGTGTTGCATTTCATCCTTATTTTGGCAAGCTGGAAATCAGGCTTTATCAGCAATAAAACTTCCCCCTGAAGTACTCTATCCTTAGTAGAGGATTTATATGTCAGCTTCATCCTGAGAAGCAAAGAGGAAAATCCAGAATCTCTGCTGTGTTCAACACAATGCCACATGGCTTAGTCTGTGAGTTACATGTAGAGGGAGCTGGAACTGGTGATGGAGAGCTCTTGTGTCTATTAGGCTGAAGTGTGTAACAAGAAGTGATTATGTTGTGATGATGAGTGTATCCCAGATTTGCAGCACAGGCTTTCTCCAGGGGAAGTGATAAAGAAATGCAGCAGCTCATCAGCCTGTGGCTCTCCACCAGTGTCAGTTCCTCAGTCAGGAACTGGACTTTGCCCAATTCAAGATGTGCTGCTGTCTGACCTCCTCCTGTGGCTTGGGGAATGAGAGCTCAGAGTGGGAGATCAGAGGGCCCTTCTGCCTCTGTCCTCTCCAAAAAGCCAGATGTCCAGTGTTAAACTCTTGAACCTGAAGTTCTATAATTGACTTGATTTTAAAACCCTTTCAAAGTCAGCAGGATCTGAGCCTTGGTACATAGCCAGAGTGAAATTTCTAGTCTGTAATTGTTAATTGTGTGTGAATGTACCTTTATTTACAAGTACACTCTGTAGAGGACCAGTACATGAGAGAAAATAGCCTAGTTCAGGCTAAAATGTGCTATTTCTAATAACTGGCCAAGGCAGAATATAGACCCCAGAGTCCTGGAGATTGTCTTGCTCCAGAACAAAACAGAGCTCATATACCATATGGCTACCACCCCAAAATCTCTCCTGAACCTCCAGTTTTGTCTGTTGCAGGATAATTTGTAATAGTGGGGAATCTAGGAGATACACCTGCATGGCAAAGGTATGATTTAATAAGTTTCAAGATTTAAAAAAATTGAAATAGTTATGCCAGCACACTCCCTGCTATATAGTTATGCTAATATATAGGTATCTTATACTTCAAAATACTTTCTTGTTCTTAGTGTTGATTGTCTGTGCCTGTACGTGCAGATTCTGAGGTAACAGATAGTTTTAATAAACCCCTTTGATAGTCAGATTTTACACAAAATAAATATCAGATTATGCTTGCTTTTTATGCATCAACTCTATTCTGGTTTTATTTCTCTATAAATAATGAGCTAAGCTCTAGTTACATATGCCTAAATGTCTGAAAAGAGGGATTTAATTCCAGAAGCTGTTGTTGTAATGCAGTTAGCTCTGATTTTTCTGCTAGAAAATTCCATTTGGAATCATGTTAAGGTAGGAGAATAAAATAGACTGTGAAAGTTAGCTGTTTCTGGTGTTCAGAAGAGCCTGCTTTTTTCATCCATTCTCTATTTTATGAAGTAATAAGTCTAAACCCGAATTTTTATTTAGCTATTCCCAAGGAAATGGAAGTGCATAGTCTGATTCTGCCTCCTACCAGAGAAAAGTAATATATAAAGCTCGTGGTTTGCCCAGGAGCCTTCAAAGCCCTATCCTGTTGAGTAAATCTCAAGTTTGGTCTGTACTACCTGAAGGATGAGTTCATAAATAGCTGTACCAGGAAAGGACATGTTCATTGTACCTGATGGTTTTACCGTCATCTGCAACTTCAGGCACTGAGACACCCTGATAAAATGAAAACAGATGCTCATAGGTTTTTTATCTGTTCTTTCCCTATTTAGTTCCCTGAATTTTAATTGTTGCATTTTAGGCTGTGGCTTTTTTTAACATAGTGTAGTGTATGTGTATTCCATGTGTCTGGAGGCAATGTGCTTTTCTCCAGCTTCTCAGAGATAAGGAGCCAAATTTTCAAAGGTATTGCAAATTACCAGGAAAATAATAAATCTGGGCATGGTGTTTTATCCAGGGCTGCTAATGACCCAATTTGTTGGCTTCAAGTGAACTTTCCCCAAGGCAAGTTACGTTTTTCTAGCTAGTCCTCTCCTGCTTCCCATTGGTCCCATCTGTGGCAGAAAATGATGGAAACTGTAGGAGAGCCATTACTTTAATCACACATCTTGTCCCTTTGCCTGCAATGTGCTGTCACTGGGTATTCAGACAAAAGGGCTAATTCATTATCACCAAGTTGTTGTTATTAAGAGTAAATTCGAGTAATTATGCATTATGTAGACCCAGAACATCCTACATCCATTGCTGTATTCACCATGAATTGTATGATTCAATGGAATTCTAAGGAAGAACCAGTTAGTGATAAGGAACTAAAGCTTAAAATTATGTACAATTAAATGTTTAACAATCTTGAAAGGGATTTCATATAACCTGCAGCTCCAACCGTAAAGGCAGTGACTACTCAGCCATATGCTCTTCATACTTGTTGCTCTTTGTTCACTTCTATTTGCACAACTCTGTTTACCTGGATTAGTTTCCATGTGCTACTCAGAGAAGGATTCACATAAAGAATTCATAATGCTGGTGTTAATACCATCTAGATGTCTCAAAAAATCACTGTGATGTTTTAGAAATTATTAAAATGAGGTTGGAGGGTTTGTCCTTTTCCAGGTATTCTAAGAATTCTGCACACAGGTTCTCCTATCACTTAAACATTCTGTTAACAGCCTCTGAAAGGTAGGGAAATGAGAATGGAAGGAAGGAAAAAGCTGTCTGGGGGAAAAAGAAGTAATGTCAGAAAGGCAGGATGAGAGAAACAGAAAGCTAGAGAAAGTTATCACCTCTCAGCAAGAAGAAAAGCAACCTGAAAACATTCTGGTGGAGAGAAAAGGATTTTTTTTTTTAAGGAAAAAAGAAAAGACTAAGTGAGAGACTTAAGAAGTGTCTCTACCTAGCATCCAGCCTCAGGAGAGATGTTCTAAAATTGAGGTATGTTAATAGGATACATCAATTCTCCTGACCAGTTACTCAGATGTATGTTTTATTAAATTCTGAATAATTTCCTCACATTCTATTCAAACACTGGCATCTATGCTTCCCACTCCCTGAAACCTGCCAGGATTGCTTGGATACTGACAGAGATCCTGACTCCACTTCTGTTACATGTTTATGGTTAAGTGTGTGTGACTTTCAGTTAATCTGTACTGGCTGTATGTGAAGGGAAAAATCTGTCCATCCACATGGATCTTCAGGACTACACAACTGTGCCAAAAGCAGGGCAGCAAGTGTGTGTGATTGGATTATGTAACTCTTCCAAAGGAGCACAGATTCTGTCTCCAGTTCTTCACCCTGAAGCATGCAGTACTGGAGTTATCATTAATTATTGCCAGTGAAGTTGAGCATATGGACTTAAAAGAGTTCTAAATGGTTTTGTTTTCTCTTTTATTGTTACCCATCTGATATGTACAACCAGGCAGCATAAGGCACTTGATTCTCTTCACCAATCCCTTGTGTACAATATTGAAAGAATTCAAAGCAGTGCATATTTTAGCTGTCCTTTAGAGATGAATTACTGCTGTTTATGCTTCATGCAGACACTTGGAAAGAGATTTCTGCATATATATCATATTTTGCTTGCAAGTAAGTCTTTAAAGCCACAGTTACATGAGATTTAAATCTAAATTATTCTGCATTTTTTTAAATCTGTGATGAGTTTTTAATTAGCTACCAACAGTAAATTTGAAGTGAATGAGGGAGACATTATGAACTTAGCTTTTTAACCATTTCAAAATCATATCTTAAGTGGAGAAAAAAGTCAAGATTCAGAGAAATGTCCTTCTAAGTAGACATGCCCACATCCCTATAAACAATTTGTGTAATAGTTCAGGTGTTCTTCTCACCCTTATTTAGACTGAGATTTCAGTGTTGAAGCTGAAATATTGGTCCTGTAGAAGGGAAAGATAAAGCTGGTACTAATGGAATAAACATTTTATTTCATTATCTGTGTAGCCATGTGGACAACTGAGCCACAGAACTCTGCTTTTGGGCAGAGTAGGTCAGCATACCCAGCCTCATCCTGTCTCACATGCATATCTTCATCTCTATATGCTGTGCCTTGGGAAGTTCTGCATTCATATATTGCAGTTCTGCAATAAAGTTAACAACTGTCTTTTCCTCTTCCCTCATTTTCTTAAGTGCAGTGATTAAGGAAACTGTGTGGATAAATCACAAAAAAATATCTTCTGTCCCTCTGCCTTGATAGGGAAAGTCACTGCAAAGCCTTTTTTTTTTCTTATGTACAGTATTGTGTTATCTGTGTCTTTTCCTTACTGTAATCTCTTTTTCTGTCTCACTTATTAAAAATTCTGACTTTCAAACAGCTACATAAATTTCTTTAAACATCTCCTGACTCAATAAAAAAGCAAGGAAGGGATTAAATTGAACATTCAAGCTTCATTCCATCGTCTCACAAAAGTGTTCAGATAAACTATGAAATAAATCTTTCTGTCCTGTCAGGTCATTTCAATAGCTCTGATATTATTTATGGCCTCATCTATATAATCCTCACTCAGAAGTAATCGGAAAGTTCCCCTCAGTCAGCTTGCATGATCTTTAGAAGTGGAAAGTGCAAATGCTTTTGCTTAACTTCAGCTCAGATAAGAGACAGGGATCACAGTAGTAGGAGTGCATGGTTATTCTCAAACCATACTAATGTTCAATTAAATGAAAAATTCTGGAGGTGCTTCACCCCATTTCAGTTCTCTAGTAACACTGCTGGCAGTGGGCTGCTGCTGCATGAGCTTGTCTAGAAAAGGATTCTGATTTCCATTGTAACTGTGGTGCTGTGGGAAAAGAGGCCCATTGGGAATGTGTGGCTCCCAGTTTGCTTTGAGCTGTGAGATTTCAAAGGGCTTGGGGAAGGGAGAGTGAATTTGGTTGGCTTTTGCTGTATGAGCAAGATTTTTTGAGGGAGAGGCATAGTTCCAGAGCAGCTGAGACTCCAGAGGACAGTGTAAGGGAAAGGAGAACAGCCTCAGAAATATGGCCTGTTTATTTTTGACCTTTACTGTTGGTGCCTTCTAACCCAGACTTGGGTTTAACCAGAGGCCATTGTTTGATTTTCACCCAAAAGGTGACATCCATCCACACACCCCAGGGGAAGCTTGTGCCAAAATCAGCTGCTGACTTCCCCATCCCCTATGTGCTTCTCATGGGAGGCAGTGCTGGGCCAGGACACAACTCTCAGCTGCAAAGCGGGCTTTAAAAGTAAATGTCTGGCTTTAAAGGAACCTTTGGAAAACTATTAGCATGGGATTTGTGCCACAACACGTCAATATACCAAAAAAAGGAGAGAAGTTTGCAAACATCATTGAGTTCTGCTCTGAGTGCTCTCTCTATCCCTTCAAGGAGGCTTTGAACAGCTCCTGGTGCAAGAAAGTGATATTGGGTTTATTGATAGTCTTTAAAGGTTTGAGAAACATGGTTTAGAGCATAGGACTGTTGCTCCTTAAATGATGTGTACTAAGATTATCTGAATTTCTAAATACAGGCTTCAGGTTTTTTCAGTCTTCCATTACATAACTTGTAATCAAGTTATGATTACTTGAGTAATCATAACTGAGTTCAGTACTTTAGCAGC
Source organism: Onychostruthus taczanowskii (assembly GCF_017590055.1). NCBI lineage: Eukaryota > Metazoa > Chordata > Aves > Passeriformes > Passeridae > Onychostruthus > Onychostruthus taczanowskii. The sequence goes on from NW_024498462.1 coordinate 7,547,086, forward strand.
ATGAAAATAATCATTGTCATAAAAATAAGGCTTTGCTACAGGTAATGTTTGGAAAATAGATATGTTCTTCTTCTGGACTAGTGAATACTCATACTTACAGCAAATATTCTTCTCCGTGCCTAAGAGAATTATTATGGGCTGCTGCATTAAAGACTTTCATTTCATGTTTTTAAATGTAGATGGCATTCCTGCGAATACTTTAAAAATTGAATCTCATCACATCTGTTTCATGCAGTTTAGAACACTGTTAGGCAGCTTTTCTGCAGGTGTTTGCTGATTTTTTTCTTTTGTTTCAGTTGTCGCAGTTTGATTATGTCTGAAAATCTTTTGGTTTGATGTCATCTCGTACACTGTGTTGCTGTCATGGTTTTGACTGGCTCAGATGCCATGGTGCCTAACCCTGTTAAGCTCCATAAAGGCAGAAGTTAGAATTCCTCAGCATAATCTTAGCCCCTAACTCTTTTCTAAGCCATTTACAAACAGACATAATATCATTTGCCGTGTATATTACACTCAAGCAGATCATGAAAGAGAGATATCTTTTGTACTGTCATAATTCAAACTGCAGTTCTGAGTTATTTTTCTGGACAATGATTGGTGGTGTTGAACGTATGGAGTGTTTGTATGCTTATGTTTAGTGGGTTTGGTAACACAGATTTATGAGGGGGGGATCTTGGGTGTTAGTTGCTGGGTGATACCCTAGCTTGCACCATTCTATCTTAAACAGTGTAGTTCCCTACTTTGCCATGTAGCAAATCAGATCCTGCCACTGTTACTCTGGCAGAATCCCACAGTATTATGCTTTAAAAGATCATGCACATATAAAAAAATCCAGATGGGTTTGGGGTGGATATATGGCTCTGTGGAAGAGCCTGCCAGCTGTTAGTGATTTTGAGGGCATGCCAGTGCCTTGCCTGCACAGACATGACATGTTTCTCACTCAGCACCTCTCTACTTTCATGCCCTGGCTGAAGAACAGTCCCTTTGACAACAGTGGGGCTCAGGTCAGCCCTCAGGTTATGGCAACATGAAATAGAATTTTGTACTACAAATAAAAGGCTCAACCTCTATTTCAAAACTAAGTGGAAACTTTGAGGATACCCAGCTGCCATCCCTCGTTTAACTTCTTCTCCATTTACCTCACAGTGACTGTTAATTACATGGCTCCTGTTCTCTGGCATCTGTTTTCCAGTGTTTTGCATGACAGTGGTAGATAATACAGTATATGTGTGTGTTGATTTGGCACAGGCTGGTTTTTGGTAGCAGGGTGGGCCACAGAAGTGGCTTCTGTGAGGAGCTGCTGGAAGCTTCCACCATGTCTGACAGAGCCAATCTCTGATGGCTCTGGAGATGGACATGCTGCTGGCCCAGTTAGAGAGGTTGGGAATGCCTTGGTGATTACATATGTAAGAAGAAAATCAAACGAGAGCATTGTAATGGAACTAGGACATAACTGCTACACTGCTGCTGTGCCTTTGCTGCCAAAGGTGGTATGATAGAGTTGGGATTCCTACTGAGGACCTAGTCCTCATCTTTGACTTGGTACAGCTGGAGCCACAGAATTCCTTGGAGAAGGGAATGATAGATTTCTGAGACTGTCTTTGAACCATCTGAAATTTCTAATGGCTTCTTGGAAAAGGCACAAAAAGACCATGTGAATGTAGAAGAGCAGCCAACTCAAAGGATAATTATGCCTCTGGCTTGGCTACTACACTTTATTAGCCTGAAGGATCAAAGGAGACTAATGATTGCTGAATGACTTTCAAGGAATCAGCTATATCAATCACTAGCTACTGACACCATTGATGTTCCAGCAAGATGATGTGCCAAGTAACAATCAGTTTTGGCTATAATGAGAAAAGACAAAGGGAAACTACTGATGTGTCACTTTGATCTTATTTCAACAAGGTGCAAAATCCTTGCAGATTGGACCCACCATAATGCTTGTAAGTACTTATACTAATGTGAAATTTATTGAAATCATCAGTACCATTAGTTGAGAAAGCTAGAGGTGTCTGACTTGATTCAGAAAAAAATTTTTTGCAGCATAAAACCACCCCAGACTCTTGAGCTATCCTCTTGTGTAAAACCTCTGCCTTCTCCTCCTACTTCTGTGCTTCTCATGGCTTTGTGGACTGGATAGGTCTTGATTTTGGTTTTCTGGTAGCAGTTATAACTGGCCCACCAAAGACCTGTGTTCCAACATCCCAACTTACAAACTCATTAGTGGAAATTTATAGGGTGTACTAGTTTGAAAGCAAGCCAGTAGAAGATTCCAAGTCAATAGGAAAATTAAAATAAAGGCAATGATACAGAAACACTATGTAACCTAAAACAGGGCAAGCGGATCTGTGGCAGATTGTGAAAACAAACAACCTGAGTTTGGAGATGACCTAGACACAGCAGATGCTTGAGTAAGTATATTGTAGACTGAATAGATACTACTGAGTTTTTGTGTTAAAGATAATTAGAGATATTAATGCACTGCATAAAACTGGCATCGTATTTCACTGTATTCCTTGCACCAAAATAGATTCCCTTCAACATTAAAGTGCTAATCTCAGAGGTATTTGTTATTTCCAAAGAATTAATGATCATTTAGTCAGTTAACAGCCCAAGGCAAAGCAGAAGGGTTTAGCATTGTGCCAAGTGGTAGCTTCTTGTAGGAAGGACTGCTTTCAAAGAATTAGCATTAAGCAAAATGCTTTCAGGATGTGCCAATCAGCTCACTGGTTTGTGGCACTAATAGTCTGCTTGTTTTTCATATCATTTACCCATTGTAAATGGGTAGATGCTGCAAGTTACATTTAGAAATCTAATCACTGCTTATAGATCAACGAGTAATTATCTAACCAGTAAGTTTATGAGTTTACTCTCAATCAAAAAACCCCAGGGCTATGTGTAGTTGATGTTGGAAAACATGCTTGAGGAGTGAGTCCTCTAGATAAATTGAACCTCTTGGGTAGATTTTTTGGAAAGCTGATCCAAATTAGAGTCCACTGAAATCAGCATTTCTGCTTTCACAGAGAGCAGCAGAAGTTACTTTTGTGCATCTTTGTGGCTAGTGGCAGGACTGTTGCAGAAATGTGCTTTATTCAGTCAGAACTTTGAAAGCATAGAAGTGTTTTACAAATTTCATTTTGAAACCCCTCCAAGTCACAGAGATGTATTATTTCCATATATTGCAGCATCACTGGGAACACCTTCAGACCTTGAAAGTTTAAGACAAAAACACTGTTCAGAAATACTGCAGCTGTCTGATCTAGAGCCCTGTTTCTACTCGCAGAGCACCAGCTCAGTTCACATTCACATGAATAAAGAGCTATATCACTTAATATCTGCCTTTATCTCAAAACTGCAAATGGAATATTGCTTGTGCTGTCAGGTAACAGTTCAAAGTGTGACCTACCCAACTCAGAACTATTTCTTCGTGTCTGCTGAAGCCCAGAACTATGTGACTCCTGCAGCCCAGATTCACATTTTGTTAATGGAAATGACAATCTCTTCATAATTTTCTCTCATGTTCTGTAGTTTGGGTTTATTGAGTTTTTTTCTGGTCTCCACGAAGGTGGTACGGACTGTTGGTGTAAAATCAATGCCATCAACACATTTGCAGTGATAGTGAAGATGACATATTGTACATTCATAGCTGTCCGAGTTGAAGTCCACATTTGGCATTTGCAAACCAGGACAAATTCATTACTTGAAATTTGTTAAACTTGTTTATGACCTGTGAGGGCAAAAGAACCATTTTTACACAACATGGCTCATTTCCTCAGCTCTCAGCCTTGGGAGCAAAAGTATATTCTGGCTCATTTGACAGGACAAGGACTGTCTAGCATGACCTGTCAGTGACAAATAGGCTCCCATTGCCCCCAGCAGAGCTGGAATGAGTCCTGGACTGTTTTTTCAGTATGTGACTGAACATGAAATCTTATACTTTTGTTACTGTATCTTTCCAGCTGTAGCTTATTTGTCTTAGGCATTGTGGGTCCTCACTCTCACTAAATGGTGCTAGAATGTGATAGAACAGTTTCTGTTTTATAAGCAGAGCTCATACTGTTGTTTTGTTATGGTGGTTGTATATCCTCCACTATAAAACTTTGGTTTAATTTGAATTTGGGTAAAATATGAGCTTTGAACTCAAATTTCCCATTCTGGGGGAACATGCCTTAAACAATTAATTTAAATTCAGTCAACTCACATGTATCTGAGACCAAGGCAAAATCAAACATTCTGTCTAACTAGGGCTTTGTAAGCAAAAACTTGATAGCTTGGAGAGGAAGATTAACACAGATTTCAGGAACATGTTCTTTGGATTTGCTGAAAATACCTGTGCAATTTACGAAATTACAAACTTTCACAGTGCAGGTGAACATCCAGCCCCTCACAGGTGTTTGTTGTCATTATTTGGGGCTTTCCTCCATGGACACACACTTGGATCCAGCTGGCCAGGCAGAGACAGGCTGTGTTCTGTGTCACAGACAGCTGTTTCTTCCATGAGATGTAGGGACTGGACAGAAAACAGGTTTAAACCTTTGCTTTCTTGCTGTCTATAGAAAATTTTTCATCCCATCATCTGACCTATGTCAAGGATAGAAAACAGCCTGTGTGAGGGGCCATTGATCTCACCCGTGGGCCTGTCTGGAGCCAAACAGAGATCCCTCCTTTAAAGACATGGTCCTTCTAGATAAGGGTAAACTTGGGGGTTTTGGTATGAATTTGCCGAATCCCACAAGTGTCTGGGATGTTTCTGGAGTGCTAAGAAAGTATGTGGAGCATTCCTGCTGGCCACGTAAAGAAAATTTTTGTGATGAGGAAGTGGGATTGTCTTCGTTAAAGGGAAGCTAAATCAGCTTAAAAATAGCCTTGAAGTGGAAAAGGGCCAAAAGCCAAAAAATGTTTAAAATTGTATTGAGGGCAGACAGCCTTGTATTTATATAGTTGAACAAATTCCACAGCTACACAGTCATTGTTAATCCTGAGGTGGATTATCTGGTTTTTGAAAAGCGCTCTTTCTGTGGCTGCTGCTCACAGCTGCATCCTGACCTGGCTCTGCTCCAGCACAGGCATCACCTCTCCTGCTCCACAAACACCGCGGGGCAGGAAGGAGCCCAGCCAGCAGCACGGGATGGAGTGCTCCCTCCTCCCTTCCTGGGAAATGCTGATCATTGCCCTGGGTCGGAGCTGCCTGTAAACTTCAGTCTGGTATTTGCTAGGCAGTTATACTTCCTCCAGCTTTTTTAACTGAAATAGGTTTCAAAATAGTTAAATATCAATTCAGTCGTTTGTATTTCAAAATTTTTTTCCATTGCTATGGCAAGAACTGATGTCTTCATCATATTATTAATCTTAGATATTTTCTGTGTGAAAATGCATAATTTAATTTAAATGTCTAAGGCTTCATTTAGAAGCAGTAGAATTTTATGTGGCATCAGTCTTTCCTGCATTCTTGCCTTTGAAATAGAGCTGAATCCCATGTGAGCAATTTTTTTTTCTCTCATCTTTTTTTTTCTGGTTTCAAGTCAGGTAATAATCACTTTTGTGTCTTGTCTTAAGTGGGTACTTTTCATTTGAATGAAGCTGGGATGTGTAGAAAGACTGTAGACTGTTTATTATTGCACCATACCTATTGTGCATTGTTACAGAGAGTCCTGCCTCCATTGTTCAAGGGAATAACAAAACAGCATGAAGAAAAATGAGAAATGGAATTTAAAAAGAAGACAGCTTTAGACATCCAGGAGCTGATTCAGCTCGTGTATCAGAAGTAAACACTGCTACACTGCTCAGCACAAACTGGTTTTAGCTAATGGCAATAAAAGGAAACACAGGACTTTCAAAGTGGGCAAAAGAATTACAGACTGTTACAGGAGAAACAGGCTGAGAGGGATGAGATATTCAATGCAAATACAGTTGTTGTAGGAGTATGAATATCCCTGATTTGTCAGTGGAAGCCAGAGAGTTTTCAGATTTGCATAGGTGCTTTTAAAAATCCTTTTATAAGGTGTTTGCATGGAACACAATAGCAACTTCCCTGCAAAATATTTTTTTAATTGCAATTTAATAATGTATGACAATATCATAAAGCAGAGCAACCCAAGAGGGTGAGAGGTCACGTCCCACATCTCCCCATTCATCTGCAATGGGCTCTGGGACTGCAGGGCCTCAAGAAAGCCCCTTATGTTGTATTTCACCATGCAGAAGTGAGCCTAACACTGTCGCTGTGTCACCAGGCAGAGCTGCCTGAGCTCTGTGATGGCTCTGAGCAGCCTGGCAGTCACTGAATGTAGGAAGGAGCAGGAGCAGAGATAGCAGTGCTCGTGGTGATCAGTGCTCACACACCTCAGTGCACTGAGGACATCCTTCCCCTGCACCCAAAAAGGTTCCAAGTCAAGGCCTTTTTTGAATGTCTTTTGCTACAGATAATCCTGGTGGTAGAGAACTGCAGATTAATTCTGCTGTTAAGTTCATTTGGTTTGTGTTGAAATGTTGAAAAATATTTGGAGCAAGATTCAGTTTTTGTTCCTTTATAGGCAACTTTTAGTGAGAACTAAGTAATCTCCTAATTATGGTATTTGTGCATGTGTGTGTAAATTTGTACAGTGGTGACATCTGGTATTGCCTAATCAGCTTCTAAAGAATAACAATAATCACAGGAAATGGATTTGGGAAATCTGTACTTTAATTAAATCTGCTAAGTGTCAAGTTTTGTTATAGAATTTCTACTTACTGACTGTAGGTCTTGTCTTGTTCTTACAAAAAAGTTAATTATAATCTGATGCAGAATTATACTTTAAATTTGTTTTACTCTGCTCAGACCAATTGACTAAGTACTTTCACTCTGCTCAAAAAGCAAACATATTTTTTACTGAGATTCATAAGCCTTCCTGTTGGAGTCTGTGCTGCTCTTCACCCCCTGTCTTGGCCACATTGTAAAGCTCAGGGGGAAACCTAGTGTAAAGCTGTTGAATATTATGTTTTCCTTCTAGGGAGAATTATATTACTACTCTTATTAAAGAGGGCATTTCTCTGTTAAACTCATATTCTCACTATTTAGCAGTCCCACGAGTTGGGATCTGTGAGAACTGCCATGGTGCAAAATAGCTGTTCCAGTGCTTGCAGTGTCCTGAAAACCTCCCACAGGACTGGGATGCCGCGTGCAGGGGACAGCACACACATGGGGACACAGGCAAAGGAGCTGCTGCCCTCTCCACTTTCTAGGAGAGACACAGAATTTTTTAATATAAAGCATAACTGAGCTCTACATCTGTTCTTCTTGAGCTCCTATGCTTTGGAACAGGGCCTCCCCAGTTCTTGGTATTACTGTGTGATGCTGCCTCTTCTACACTGGAGGAAGTTGAGTTTAAAAGCCTTGTTTTTAAAAATATTTTCTGGACAGGCCTGACACTGGTGTCACCTAGCTCGTTTGTCCCCAGGCGTTAAATCTGTGCAGCAGGAAAAAAAAAATCATCAGAGTCTTTCTGAACTATAAATGTAACCAGCAAATAGATAAGAGTTCAGTGTCCTATAATAGGATGTCTTTTCGCTGACTAGCAGAAAGGGAGTGACTCAGCCTGACTGTGTACACACACTGAAATAGACTTTTTCAAGTTTGGAGACAAAGGCCTTTACATGCATTTATAAAATTGCCTTTAAAATGCTTGTGAATGAGTTAATCACAGAGCCATCTGATTAGACATGAACAGCCTCCCTATTTTTTACACGATTAGGTCATCCCAAGAGAATCACAAAACAAAATAGACACAGATGTGTCATCCAAGAGTGACTAATAAAATGTAGTTGAAAACAGTGCAATTAGGAAAATAGTACAAGTAGGAAATTTTCAAGCCAGTTTCAAACTCTGTGTCCTTCATCTTTCCTGCCAGAGCCTGCTCTTCAGGAAGTTGATAGAAAAAGTTCCCCATGGCTTGCACAGGTCCAGACAGGTCTCTGCTTTCTCCTTGCTCGTTTTCTTACCCTCCTTGGGGCTGCTTCCAGCTCTGCAGTAACATTTTGAGCATCTGAGCCTTACAGAGTCTTTTCACTTTCACATGAAGATTGTACTTTCCCATGAGCTCACTGAAGTGGGAGCTGGCATTTTGAGCATCTGAGCCTTACACTTTTCACTTTCACATGAAGATTGTACTTTCCCATGAGCTCACTGAAGTGGGAGCTGCTGCAGTGGAGATTTGGGAGAGATTGGATGGCACTTAGAATCTGGGGAAGAAGAGAAATGGCACAACTGGCACAGTCATAAATGGGTGTCTCAGTAGCAAGAGCAAGCACAGAGCTGTACCCTTTCCATACCCTTGCAGAGGGGACATTTTGGAAAGTACAATAGAGAAGGACCCTTCCTGCTTGCAGACTTTCATCTTACCCTGAACTCCAGCGATGTGGAGTTTTTGATAAGCTGAGATCATTGTCTGGGTACTTGTAACTTACTAAATGGGCTTTCAATTACAAGCTCAGAGAGCAAGAGAGAGGTGTCAAAAGAAGCATGATCTTTATAGTTTTCCTGCAGTTTTAATTGTGAGTGGCACCTAATCTCTAGCAGGCAGCTGTGAGATGCAGACCTGGGAAAGGAAAAATCCCCTAGACAGCTGAGAATTAAAAAGAAACACTCAACTGACTTGATTACTGGTGTAATCTTTGAGGTGTCTTTGCAGTCCTAAGAACCTTGTTTTACAGCTGTCAGATTTAAAGAATGAATGTCATCTTTCCTGAGCCTCTTTTTCTAGTGGTGGCAGTTGTCTGGGGAGATAAAAACTACACAGACTGACACAGCTGCTGATATGAAGAGGCTTTCGATGGCTCTCTCACCACTGCTGTAATAAAACGAAGAACTACTGAGTCCAGGATATCTAGCAGATTTCTAGTGAGTAAAAAAGCTGCCCAGAGTAAGTCAGGCAAGTTCTAAAAGTTTTTACAGCTTAAAAGGTGGTGGTGGTGGAAGAGGTGACTGGTTGGTTGCTACATTGCAATATGTTTTTGTACTAGTGGAAGCCCTGAACTAGGTCTGCTCATTCTGAAAATGTGATGAATACTGTTGTGGAAAATCTTACTGGCTCTAATGTGAAAATACTGGGTACTTCCACTGCTGAGCACTTTTATGTGTTCATTGTAACATCTCCAGAGGGACTCCCTGACGGGAAAGTGCTTCCCTGCTCAGCAAAGGTTGTTGGTATTTATTTAGCTTCTCTCCTCAAAGTGATTTAAAACTGGGCAAAGTTGCTTGAATTGAAAGGACTAACTGGTGTTTTACTCAGCGCTGGGTTGTGTCAGACACATGGTGTTTGGCAATAAACATTACTGATTTAGACATGCGTGGGAAAAATCAATGGAACACCAAGTATTAATTCACGCAGGTTCTTTAACAAATGTACCCTGGGGTTGTTCAATGTGCTCTGGTTTGCTACGATGATCTTAGTATTAGGCTGGCCCAAACCTTTTAAGTGTTATTAATAGCACTGCATTAATATTGTGTGCACAATCAGGGGTTGCTTAATTTAAAGTCATGTTAGTATAATGTAAATGAATTCTTACCATGCTGACTGATGGCACTCTATAATTCCAATTAGTCCACATAGTGTGTCACTGTTTTGCAAATTAGGGATTCTGGGATGTTGAGTTTTGTTGCTGCCAAAATTTACCTCAAAAACATTGAGATTCACTGTAGTTAAATGAACAAGGAGAGAAGCATCCTTCCTGGCTTTTTCTTATTTCCTAACATCTTTTCTACTTTTTGGAAGTCAGATTTAATTTTTACTTCTCAAAATATGATTATGAATTCTTATTCTTGCCAGAAATGTAAAAGTAATGAGTTCAGGTCTTAAACATTTGTTCTCCTGTCAAAAAACAGCTCCTCTAAAATCATTCCTCCTAAAGAAAAATATGAATAATCTTAAAGAAGAAATCTGTAGGCGGAAGAGAGCTGCTAAATAAGTAGTCCTAAGAAAGAGAAACAGTGAGCTGCAGCCTTCAACAGCTAGAAAAAGTATATCTTATATAGACACTAACTATGGTTTGCTATTCAAAGAGCTGGAGGGAGAAGAGAGCTAAGGCTATAGAAAAATTATTTCCTCAGAGAGAGAGTCTGCAGGATATAGCGTGTTGTAGAGTTTAAGGAAAAACTGAGAAACCTCATGTTTGATTCAGAAGTTGCTGAAAAGAGGAAAAGAACAGCTTTGGATGTAGGGTCTTTTCAAGAACTCATATGTTAACATCTTGCTTTCTTGGGAATAAGGCACTGACCCCTTCCTGACAGACTGTGATGGGCTTGATCTGATCCTAAGGGCATTTAAAGAAACCCTTTCCTTACTTTTACCCAGAGCAGTCAGTCATTCTGCATTTGCTTTCCTTGGCTGGAGAAGAACTGCAATCCAATTTAACCCAATTATTCTGTTGGGCCAGGTTGTGCTGTGCTGATGGCTCCATGTGTGCTCCAGAGCAGAGCGTGTCAGAGCTGTGTGCTGAGCTCATGTGAGCAGGGCTGGGGAGGTGGATCAGTGGCTGGGCAGTGCTCCAGCAAGAACAGGAGTTCAGGTTCTTTTTGGGATTTTCTGCATGAACGTGGTGCCTTAGCAGAGGAGAGAGTCCTGCTGACGCTGGTATGTAATTAGAGAGGTGGCTCAGAAGTGCCTCAGGACACTAATGACAAATCCTGCAATTGCTGAATTCATCCTCCCAGTTGACCAGTAAAGCAGTTTGAGATGGTGCACTACAAGTAACCCACCAAAACCCAGGCTATTAGTAAGAGAAAAACATCTTGCAAAATGCCACAGACAATAAAACCGTTATTTCAAAAGCAAAAAGAGGTTGGGAGTTGATGTGTTCACTTGGAAATTAAGCCAGTGAGGATTTACATGTTCAAATAAAAATAAATAAAAAATAGCAGAACATTTAAAAGAAGCTTATTTCTATAATAATGCAAAATGTTAAGCACAGATTTACAAGCATAAATAAAAACTCAAGTAACAAAATGGATAGAGACATTATATCAGCAGCATTAAATAGATGAAATAGCAGCAGTCAATTTAATAAATAGTTTTCCTTTGCTACCTTTGAAGCCAAAGAAATCATACTGCTTTAGGGACATGTTCAAAAATAATTCAGAGAAATATCTGCACTGCCTCCCTGCCACTGCCAAAATGCACCATCTGAGGTCACAGCACCAAACCTCTTTTCACTGTTGCCGTGGCCATTGCACACATGGCAAAATTAAGCTTTTAAAGGGCACCAAAAATGATGAGGAAAATGTGATGGCAGCAGCCAGGGAATTCATCCTGCTGAAATCAATGGCTGTTTGAATTATAGTTGCTAATTTTATCTGCCTACTCCAGGAATTTCTGAAACTTTCTTTAGTCCAGCTTCTTTTTAACCATCTGGGTGCTGGCTTGCCTTGCTGTTTCCTCCAGAGGAAAAATAAATACCCATCATTGCTCGGGATGGTGGAAGCACTGATCATTTTGTAGCTCTGTGGGGACATCTGTTGTTGCATCACTCAGTCTGTGAGTTAGTGCCAGCAAAAGCTCAGGTCAAATCCTCTTGTTCTGTTCTGGTAAAACCAGCTTGGAATACTAGTTCTGATTATCACCAATTGTCAAACCAAACACTTTCTTTTTTTTTCTTCACCCTCAAGTTACCTGCAAATCACATCTTTGTGTGAAATTAGAGGGAGCACAGACAAGAGCTAAGGAGGGATGAGGAGCTGAGTGCTGGTTGTGTATGTGACACATTGGGCAATCTCTAAATGATAGAGTCAGTAAAACTTGAAATTTTAGGGCTCAGTCTGGCAAAGGTTGTGCTGAAGCTCATTGCTGGATGCTTAAGCATATGCTTATATCCCCTGGTAGGCAACAAATCAGAGGATTCTTCTTCTAATCTGAATTTTGTGCTTTTGCAAATGGAGCTGGAGAGCTCATTTGGAGGTTCAAAAATAAAAACACCTCCCTCTCCAGCCAGGTCTTTGAGACGCTATTTTATAGTGCAGTCCATTAAATGAACTGCTGGTAAACCTCTTCTTTGCAAATCCATTTGTATGAAAACAAATAAACTTGGATATTTTTATTAAAATTTTTACAACTTCACTAGAAGCCTATGTTTTTAAATAGCCTGCTGCTTTCCCAAAGCTCATCTGCTAAGGGTTTGTTTGACAGAGATAATCTGCTGGTGCCTGTAGTACCTTCTATTGAAGGAGTACCTTTCCATTCAGAGGGTTCAGTCATGTTTGATGAGGAGTGCTCTTCATTTTATTTAAGTAAATGATAGCTTTGGCTTCTGTAACAAAAGGCTAATTCTGCTCTGCTTGAGGGAGAGAGGAAGACATCTTAAATCGGTGTAAAGCACCATCGATCTGTCTCTTGTCATCTGATTCTGTTGTCCCAGAAGTCAGAGAGGACCAGGATCACAAAAAATTATGGATCAGGAGCAGCCTGGAATAGAGGAATTCTTCACTGTCACTCTCAGTGCTGTGATGGCAAGTGTGTTGTGAGAGACCAAGCCCTGTCAGGTCCTGTGGTGGTGTCCTCAGTGGCAGCCTTCCTCTGCACATAAGGTGTGAGGGATTTCCATCTGGCACCTGCTGCTGTTCTGCCAGAGCCTGTGCATCTCTGAAATCCACTTGGGGGGTTGGCATGAGAGGTGTTAAGCTTTGTTCAGGCTCTTCACCCAGGGGAATAAAAGCACTTCTCGGTGATTTCATGGCAGAGCACAGGCTGCAGAAATCCTGGGATGGGGAAGCATCCCACACCCTGTTACTAAAAGAACTCTGCTTGCCAGCAGCTGATGTGGGCATAGCAGGCAGAGAAAGGTCTAAGGCATGTTTGAGCAGTTTTTATAGATAATAATATGGCAAAATGAGTATGCAAAATTTTTTCAGCTTATTTTACAATTCTGGTTGGGGTTAGGTGGTTTGGTTTGGTTTATTTTGCTTTGGTTGGGTGTGGTGGGGTAGGGGTCATTTTTTGTTTATTTATTTGTTTGGGTCTTTTCCACATGGAGCTAATTCAAGTGAAATAAGCTAACACCTTTGGAGACACGACCAGGGCTGGAATATTAGAACATGGTTTATGTTGCAAAGACAATGCTGTTTCATTTAAATTCTTTTCTCCTTTTGCAGTTCCTCATTTAAAAGGAGTGGATGTTTTCTGTTTCAAAGCCTGTTCCAAATTTTCCTGATTTTTTTTTTCTCTCATGTAAAATCATCTCTAAGTCCATAAGGGTTTAGTTGGATAAATGAAAATTGTTCAAGAGAGGTAATTTAAGGACATCCCTACCCATTTACAAAAGCAAAATGGATATGGGTTTAAAGGGATCCCAATGCAGTAACGTGCTACATAATGCATATACAGACACAAGTTTTGGGTTTGGATATTTTATTGTGTTGCCCCAGGCTGGCTACTCAGGTGTCCTGAAGAGCTGAAGCAGGTGTTCCCAATAGAATTTGTTGAGCTTTTAGGCATGGGATTTCCTCTGTTCTGCAGGGACAGGCTGTGGATTTTGCCCACACTAGGCAGTGACGTGCCTGTTGCTCATTGACAATGGAGCCAGTCTAGAGTAATGCTGCAACTCATCTGGCCAGCTGAAAGTGAACTGAGCAGCTTTGGGAAGCCCCTAAAGTGCTCCTAAGGGGAGCTAGATTCACTCCAGAGAAGAGTGTGAAATTTCCAATGAGAAATTATGGGAAATATCGCCAGGGAGGAACTAACAATACTAAATGAGCTATCATTCACAGCATAATATTAAAAGTTTACTAATATAGCCTGTCCCCTCAGCAGCAGTGATGGCAGACATTTCCATGTCTAGGTGTTGTAAGTGGTGTCACTGCCTGTTAGCAGAATATTTGTCACTAGAAATAATGGGTCCCCTTTGCTGCACTGCAGTGTTTTATAATTAAAGGAAACTATTAAATCTGTTTGACATTTGCAAAAGGTCCATATATGTGGATAAATTCATTTACTTTAGGGTAAGAAAAAAAAGGAAGATAATTGCATATTAAAGCTTATCCTGGCTCTCTCAGACTGCACCTGAGAACTTGTGCCTGTGTAATACTTTCTCTGCAAAGGCATCCCCCAACTGAAAAGTAAAAAGAAACACAGAACTCGAGGTACTGCTTGGCTCAGGGTTCAAAAGCAGTGCCTTGTTTCCCAAATGAATTTGTTTGGCTTCTGTTCCCAGCCATCAGTTCTTGTGTAATTTCTCTCTGCTGGACAAGAGAGACTCTAAGTACCCAGTGTTTGTTTCCTCCACAGGAAAGTGCTTACACTGTATAAACCAGTCACTTGTCAGTCTTCTGTTTTATAAACTAAATGTCTTGAGATTTCTGTAGTCTCTCTGTATGGAATTTTTCATATTGTCTACGTAGTCAGGGGTTTGGGGCTGCTTTCTGTATTTTGTCCAGGTTTTTTTGTCTAAGACAAGATATGAACACACTGTGTTCTAACCCAAGGTCTCACAAGTGCTGTCTACACTTCCCTGCTTCTCATTGCCCTCTGGTATTCAAATTTAAGGAGTAAGTTTCCATTTTCATGCAGCTGGGATGATACTGGGAGCTGGCAGGTATGTGTAGATATCTGTGTAGTGTAGTGTAGATCCTTCTTGGTATCACAGAAGCATTCCTCTTCCTGCAAATAGGTTTCTATTTATTTTTTTTAAACTCCTTGCACTTGGCTAATTAAAATTTAATTAATTTAACTGGGCATAGCTTCCCAATGATCCCCATCATTTTAACTGGCTTGTCCTCCTCATGACGTGTCATTCAGCCACAATTTGTCACCTGCAAATGTGTCAGTACATGATCTTGTCTTTGCTTGCAGGACATTGATGAGAACAGTAGCTCAAGTATTGCTTTTTGCCAGCCCTCCTATGGAGCACCCACACCTCAGGCTCAGTCCTGGCTGACAGCTTTCATGCCCATAGCTGACATCCTCTTCCCTGTGATTTGTACAGCTCTGTCTACGTGTTGTAAACCATTAGAGAGTTCTTTCATGGTCAAGTTTTGCTCTTGGCTTTTGCATTTTACTGAAGCAGAGGAAATAGTGGAAGCCCAGATCTTCAGAGCCTTGTGTATTTTGGGGCAGAGGTTCTTCACAGTGACACGAGTAGACAGACCTGTCTCATGGTTTTTGAAGATCTCTTATATTCCTGTTGCAGGAGAATGAGTGGGTGACAGGTAAGTCAAAGCAGCTCACCAAACCTGCCATAACATAACTGCTTGCCTAGCAAAAGTTACAGAATTTAAGAGTTTTGTTTCACAGCTGGGCTGTTAATCTCATTATTATATTCACTTGTCAGAGCATATTAATATAACCAAGTGAAAAATGCTCCTAGACGCATCCTATTGAATATTTAAAATGAAGAATTAAATGTGACTTTCAAGACATCTAAAATAAGTGATCCTAAATCATGGTGATCTTTAAGGAAGGGTTAGTTACCCTATACACGTTCTGAGAGTCCCCCTAAGTATAAATCACAGAAAATTCAGTTAGAAGTCAATTGAGTAATGAAAAAATATTATGATCTTCTTTTAAATCTCCATTTTTTTTTGTTGGTATCCTTTTTGTTAGAGGTATTCCTTAAGGACTGAAGTGGAATGGTAATTCTGCACATGAAAAATATAAGCTGAAAATTTGGTCAGCAAATTTGGTCAGAAACTATGCAGGCAAGAAGAAATTCAGAGATTAAAAACTTTGTTGATAAGATTGCTGTGTTTCTGTGCTGTGTCCCTGCAGATTTAATCCCTGAAGTTGGTAGGAACTTTGCGTTCTGTAAGTGCTCACACTTAGCACACTCAGCCCCCGCTCATCCATATGGTCATTTATTTTTCTCCATAAATATTCTGTTTTAAATCTTTTTAGAGAGCAAGTTCCAGGTGTTTAACAACTTCTAAAGCCATCAGTAAAGAAAAATACCCAAATGTACAAAGGCTCACTGGAGACTAATTTGTCGTAGTCAGTGAGTACAGTCCTTGAGGATTCCATTCCCTTTGCCTCCAGCTGAGCAACAACAGGCCGGGTCTCATTTGCCTTTTGGATTTCAGTGGGGCCACTGCCACGGGTGAGCAGGAAGGCTGTGACAGAAAGTGTACAGCACTTGGGTTCTGAGACACTGAAAAAATATTCCTTCCTCCAGTGGAATAATTCAAACCTCTGCATCTTGTCTCTGATGGCAGGAGGAGGTAAATAATGACACATTCAGTGCCATTTGTCTGTGTGGCAGGGGAGCTGAGCCTTTGCCTGGGCATGCTCCCTGCTTTGGAGCAGCACAGAGCTGAGGCATCTGCTGAGCCAGCCTGGGGCACTGGCAGACTGCAGTCCCTAAGTGAAGGGCTGGGGAAGTCCAGGGTGGACACAGTGAGTGCTTCTACTGGAGGCAGTGCAGATTTTGGGAAGGTTCATACAGAATTAGAGCTCATAAGCCCATCTGGCTGTAAGTGATTCTGTTCCACAACTATCCAGGCTTCAGAAGAGCTTCCATCACTCTGTCTTGCTTTTATCCTTTAGGCCATGAGATGCATTGATCATCTTTCTGTGCTTTACTTGTGTTCTTTCTTCAGTGGAAAACTGGAATTGCTAGTATTAGTGCATTGTGACTTTCCCAGATAAAACATACATACACACATATGTTTAGATATTTATATTATTTATTGCTACCTTTCACAGGCAGAGCCATTTGAGATAAATCCTTTACCAGTAATTAATCCACAATTCTACATTGGTGGTCCTTTTGGCAATTGTAACTCTCATGGTTGTGTTTCCCCTCCTTGCCCTGCACATTGAGTATCAGTGCATACCCACATAATCTATTGTACCTCTGTTTATGCAGGCACCTTAGCACAATGTAGAATCTGTACAAAAAAAAAGTTATCAGTTAAAGGAAACATCAACCCTTTACTGCAGCTGCATTTTCCAGGAAAGTAAATGCAGTGAAACAAATGGTTAATGAGGGATTTCTTCTAATTGGCAAGATGGTCCTGGGAATATTAATTCTAATTTCACTGAAAGTTACACATCCAGCTTCTGTTTTGGGGTACCCAGCTCCTCCTTTCATTCCATTTCATGTTTTTGGTAATCAGCCATTAATTAAAATGTCATGGCTTCCCAGCAATAGCGCAGCAGTGGTTTGGTCCTCCCCACTCCTGCAGGAAATGTGCATGATGGATTAGCCAAGTGTTTGGTTCAGGTCAGTGCTGGCCTGTGCTCTCCCCATCCCAGTGTGCTGGGGGTGGCTGGGAGCAGCATGAATCATTCAGGGCACCACAGGACTGTGACGGGAGCTTTTCCGGACAGTGCCTGGACAGATGGAGAGCAGGGAGCATGCAGGAGATCCGTGCCAAGCCTGGGACTTGGTTGCCAAATCTCTGCAAAATAGGGCTGTGCAGCTGAAATAGAGACGTGAATTATAGGTTTTTAATGTTCATTAAAACTTTCGGTGCTTATAGTCCTGCTGAGATAAAAAATTCCAGAGCAAATAGAAATCCCTAGGAACTCACCATGTTTTCTACAAAGGTCGCCTTCAATCTCGATTTTTTTACATTTTCCTTCCTCCCAAAAATGTTTAATTGTCACATGTGTGATGGCTTCAGGCTTCAGACTGTGTAGGAAATTGAGACTGAGTCTTTAAGTGTAAACAAAACCCCTCATGTCAGGAACAAACCTAGAATTAATTCTACTCATTCCACTTCATAGTGCTACAGCAGTTTTTAGTAGGTACAGGATAGTTTGACAGATTGTGATAAAAACAGTGATGAACTGAATATTACTATTTATACTGTAAAACTGACTTGATAAAAAACCCAGAGCATTGTCCTAATTTGACTTTCAATATAGAAAACCTCTGTCCTTTAAGCCTCTTTTTTGGGGGATTCTGGCTGGGAATCGAGCTCTGCTTTTACAGGCAAAACACACGATCCTCACCAGGCAGGGGCAGGGCGCAGTGTGGGATGCAGGAGGACACTTTTTAACTGATGGTTGGCAGAAGGGACAAAGCTCTCAAGAAGCTGGTGCTCAATAGAAAAGCCTCCAATGTGTTGAAAGAAATTTTTTCTTCTGTTTTTTACCTTTGGGCTATTGGTTGCACAACCTAAAACACACACTTGTTTTGCCCAAGGCAGGATTCCAGCACTCAGCAGTTTGGGGTGAAATCCAGACAGTTCATTCCTTTAAGCTGAGTTCCTCAACTTTAAGATATTCACAAAAAAAGACAGGTTGGCCTTGGAGAACATTTAGACCCCAGCGGTGGTGGTCTGATCTAATGCACATAGATCCAGAAGCAGAATAAGTGATAAAGCTTGTGGAGTTTGTGCAACTTCACAAAATGTGCCCTCTGGTAGGTTTGTGGTGCAGAGGGAAAATACTGTTTTCATTTTATTGATATTGCTTCAGGTTAATCAACTTATTTTGGTAGACAGGGATGGGGAAAGTTACCCAGAGAACATTTCTTTAAATATACTAGAAAATTTTGCAAGTATACCACTGAATTTCTTTAAGAAGTGTGATGCATAAACAGGAGGAACAATAATTTCCCAATTTGATTTGGGAGCTCAGATGCACTGGAGATCATCTTCTGTGGCAGAGCTGCTTGTCCCTTTTAGTAGCTTACAAAGTTAGGTGGCCCTTTGGGCCACTAAAATGTGCTGGATTAAGAGAATGGTTTTTTTAATACACAAAGCCACTTTGGAAATGTGTACCATGTGTGGTATTCAGGGGTGACTTCAATCTATTGCTTTTTCTTTATTTGTTGCATATGTTATATGGCAGCAAGTGTAATTTGAAATTGGCTCTGCCTTTTCATCTTAAATGAATGAGGATTTCTTGGCTGCTAATGCTGGCATCATTGTACTTCTTCACAACTTGTTCTAAGCCCATTACTGCAAAGTTTTTCCTAAGAGGTAATGTGAGTTTTAGGTTTGTTTTTGAAATCCACACACTGCTTTTCTATTGTGCTTCTGAGCCTTCTTTTTTCTGTGATTCAAGACTCAATTCAATAGGAATGCTTCCCACCAAAGCAACAGAAATGAACAATTATCTAGCTACTGTGAGAAATATTTTACAGAGGCTTGTATATTCCAAACAGACATTTCAATCCTCATGGAAATGTACCCAGTAGATTCCATTTTCAGAAAATATGACCATTTTTACATAAAATAAGCTATTCTTTTGTATTGCTGCTCTGCAGAATTCTTTGGCAGGGAACAATTCTGTGTTCTGTAGGGATACTGCAAATTGAAGCTTCAGGCCAGATTTTGAAGTACTTTGTGTTTACATTTTATAGAGGGAATGTGTTACTTTGGGGTTTGACAGTGTATTGGAAGACCCTCAGATACAAGAGATTGCAGTGAAATTTCCTCAAAATGAAAGTTGCAATTTTCTGCTTCAGATTGTATTACATTCAGTAGTGAAAATACACATAACAGCTTTTTTTGGTGCTAATTCTGCTGGAATTCACCACTGAGACATTATTACACATTACTCTTAAAAATGTTTTATCAACTGCCTCTCTGCCCATACTAGCCAGCAGGAGAAACCACTGCCCATAGCTAGGTCTGCTGGGAAAAAACCCTGGTGTTTTGGGGACCAAAATTGTCTATAGTTTTTATCAGTCTCCCTAATTTACTGCCCTACTTCTGCCAACAGGATCTGCCAATGGATCAGGACACGACCTCCTTGGCTCATGAGTGAGAATTAGAGCTCTCTAAGTCACAGGAGAGGTTTGGTGTTGGTGCTGGGCCACTGAGGCTCTCCAGTGCTGGAGGCGAAGCCAAGGTGGAGCAGAACAGCCCACGCAGCTCACAGCAGTTATTGTCAAAGAGGAGCTGGTGCCAAGTGAAAGTTGTATCCCAGGCTGGAAAATGTGATGCAGAGCCACAGGCTTGCCCCTTGCTCTGCCATCCCTCTTACCAGCTACCAGGGTAGTACCTGGTGGCCAGGCAAACATTTAGGGAATGTACCCTCCTAAACTGCAGGGAGTTGTGGATTTCAGGAGGATAGTTATGATTCTGGCCACAGCAAGATATTAAATATGTTTCTGCAGTGATGACTTTGTGCCCTTCTAAAATCAGTGGCTGATTTCCTGTGGGAGTCAATGTGACAAACAGAAACTTCCAGAAGCATTTTAAATATACAAATATTTGCCTATGTGCAAAGTGTAAATTGTTTGTTCCAAAGAAGCTCCATTTGTCATTACCTTAGGCTAAACCAAATTGCAGAGGAGAGTAATTTATTACAAACATGATGTTTTGCGGCAGTTAAATCCATTTACTAGCAAATATGGAAGGCAAAATTCTGTAATTGCAAATGTCTTGGCATGGAAAATATTAAGAGGAAAACCAGTAAGGGCTGAGTAGTGCTTGTTTTGAATAAATGTGCATGATCAAATAATGAGTGAAGTTAAATTAGTGGGATGTCTCTAATTTAATCTCATCTTCCACTAAAAAAATACCTAACTATAACTTCAACTATCAAAACACTTTATACTGAGAAAAGACACTTAGTACTCATTTAAACTGTGTTCAGATTAAAAGACACTTCCCTTATTATTTTTAATTCCTTCATACATTTGGAATGATATTGCTTTCATGGCCTTGTTATAATTAGCAATAGCTATTTCTTGTTAATGACCTACAAATCTGTATAATTCATCTGACAAGCTGACAGCCTGACTCATTAACAAGGTTTGACCAGAATCTGAAGCCCACTGCAAAAGATTTTCTCCTATGACATTACAAATTGTTCTCCGAGGTACCATATATAAATATATAGAACATTGTAAATGGTTCCTGCAAAGAGGTTACAAAATCACTCTGCTGAGAAGTTTGTCTGTAACATTCATCTAGAATAGAGATTGTTACCTAGAAATCCTATTTTGCACCACATTTATGCTGTGATTAAAACTGTGCTGACACCACTGATATTTATAAATCCCTGGCAATCAATAGCATTATTTCTACGTGGTTTGCAAAAAATATCTTCAGAGAGGAAACACCAGGCCAGCCAGCATAAAGAAGCCTCTGGATCTCTCCACTGATGGAAAACACACATTTGAAAAAAAGTTTGCCTGTTTTCAACAAAAGCTGTACTGTCAGCTTTTAGGGCCTGATTAGTCAGTCTCCCAGAGAGGCATCATTTCTTGCACTTCAGTGAAATTTGGATCTGGTCCTGGGCCTTCTTGGCTGCATGGTGTTACCTAATGTCTCTCTTTTGAATTTTCTGCACCCATGTAATTAACTGGAGAATTTGTTTCTCCATTTCTAGAAAGTGTCTTTTACATGGCATTAATACAGGTTCAGTAATGTTCACAATCACACCCTGTAAAGTTACAGCTGCTGTGTGGATTTATTGATGCACATGGCACTTTGCTGTGGAAAAGGCAAAGTCACTGCCCAAGGCAGTTTTCAATCCAGTATGATGTGATCTTCTGCATAACGTGTGGTAATTTTGTGTGGTCCAGATTCAGCACACACACTTTGCCTCTCAGACTTGCTGTGAAAATTAGACTTTTTTATTGTTTGTCAAGCCATTTGAAACTAGAGGGATTAACCCAATGGAAAAGAGGAAATTACAAACTGTCATCAGTGTAGTGTTTGAGTGATGTGAAGTAAATAAAGCCTGGGACTATGCAGTGAACAAAGGGGCAAAATTAAAATACTGAATGTTTTTTCTTTACGTGGAAGCATCCTGCCCGTGCAGTGTGTGAGGGAGTGGCTCTCAGGAACAAACACCTTGTGTCTGTGTCTCTGGGCTGCTGGTGCTGCAGAGGCACAAGGAGGCTGTAGTAAGGCTGCAGCTGTAATTCCAGCACTCAAGCACTTGGCATCACACCCTTTTTGTTGTTGTTGTGATGCTTTCTCTGACTGTGTTTAGGATGTGTTGTAGAAACCACCTCAAAATTTGTCCATAATGGAACAAGAGCCAATCACAAGAGGTGTTGTCCAAATACATAAGATGCTGACCAAAACAAGAATTGGCCAAATAATTTTTTTTTCAAGGCTAGTAGTCAAAGCAAAAGATAAAGGGAGCTAATTTCATCTCAGATTCAGTGACTGCATTTTCTTGGAGGTTTGTGGTGAAAGGGAAAAGAAACCCTTAGAAAGATTTGTTCCACAGACAGCCACATTAAAGCCCAAATGACAGGTCTCATTTTGGTCACTAAGATATTGGTACACAGGGAAGGAAGACAGCAAACAAGACTGTCACAGAAGTGGCCCTGGGGAGAATGTGAGGGTGCAGGCACGGCTTCCTTGGTGAAGCAGCCAGAATGGATGAGTGCAGCTCCAGGATCATGTGTACATAAAGGCAGAAGAGATCTCTGGGAGCGTCCAAGGCTCACTCCCACATTGATTTGCAGGGTGAATGATGTTGTTCTAACTCGGGTGCATTCTTTGCTTTTTGTTAAAAATACATACTTTTCTTCTACAGAATTCCCATAAAAATGAATTTTGTTTTATTTAGATTTCAAGTGATGACTAACTGGTACATTCAGGTGGATTTTATGAGTAGTTTCAGCTTTAATTTAAGATTTTCTTTCTGGCTATAAGGGAGGATAGTTTCAGCTTTATTTTTCCTTTGGGGAAAATTCATCCATCTTTACTTGCAGTTCAAGGAAAGATTTTCTTTCTGGCTATAAGGGAGGAGCTCTCAACTTTCTTACCTTGGTTTCTTTCCTTCTCACTGCTGTTTTGCTTTATATCTGTCTGTTATCCCATTGTGATACCGAGGAAAACTGTAAAATTCCCTGTTGATGTAATCTTTCATTTTTTATTTCTGGAGGAGAAGCTTTTTGACAGACTTTTGATGGTGGCACATTCCTTCCCTTGTTAAAGCAGTGACAGACACTTTTAGCTGCTCAGTTTGCTTTTTCCAGGACCTTTCTCACCACAAAAATAAATAATGATACTGCTGCAGCTTGAGGCTGTGCTACTGGGAGAGTGTCCATGCAAACACCCTCAAGAGCTGATGTTGTATTTTACATCAGTCCAGACAGTTGCAGAGTAGCCCATGTGCAGAAATAATGTGACCATTGCAGTAGTGCAGCTATTGCTGTGCTGTGTCACCCCGTGTCTGGCCTGGCACAGGAGGCTCGATGTGGAGAGAGACCTTTTGGCAGTGAGACAAAGCCCAAGGCCTCTGCTCAGCAGGACTTTAAAGCATGCAAGTACTTCATTGATGTTGACACTTAAATTTACACACTTTTAAGCATTCTGGTGAGCAGGGACTTGAGGAGAAGCTGTTCTAGTATGTAACAGAAATCATGTGAAACCCTGACGAGAGAGAGAATGTATAAGAGAAGGTGTAAACTAAAGCATTTGCAACTTTCAAGGCATTTCTTTATTGGTAATGGCCCTAGAAATGTTTTTGGCCCTGCAGAAGAATGTTTAGAAGAATGTTTGAGTTTTAGACTGAATGGCACTCTGACTTTGTGCAAACTGGGTGCCATCATTGCTGTCTGATGGTGAGAAGCCTTTGTTTTAGGACACTGCATCGTTTAAGAATTTTACTCCTTAGTGTAGACATAATAAACATAATAATAATCATTTCAAGGAAGAAAATGAGGAGCAGCACCTGGGACAGCTCTCCACAGGTGCCACCTGTGTGCAGCAGCGTGTCCTGTGCCAGGGCTCTGGAGCTGGGTACCCAGCACTGTCAGCCTGCAGAGAGCAGTGGGTTTTGCTGCTCTGTCCTCACTGCTCCGGCTCTGCTGCTGCAAACGATGTTCAGATTAACTCCAACACGAGCAGTGCTGCTGGTGGAGGGGAGAGGCAGCACACCTGTCTTTCACTGGTGATTTCCAGCAGGTAGAGTGTGCTCTTAAAGCACAACCAGGTTATCAGAATATATAGTGGGATAAATGAACTTCTCCTTAGGACAGGGGACAGTATGATGGATGAGAGACTCGCACTGACAGCTAGCAGGACACTTCTTGGATAAATATGTCATTTATCTTCTCACAAAGCACATCTCTGTTCTAGGGCATCAGCTGTGTCAGTGTTAGGAATAGTACCAAAATCCAGGCAGTAAAATCTCAGAGGGACATGCAGGCTTTGGTGCTAGCATGGTTTCCACTTTCAGCTGCAGCCACTACTTGGTGAGTTATTGTTATTGTATTTGTAGGTAACTGTATGCAGACAACTTTTAACCAATGCAGCATATTTACTTTGTGACAGCTTTAGCAGCCTGATTGCACATGATGTGTTCAGGCCATAGGGAAGAGCAGCTCCTCCTCTTCTCCCCCATCACTCACACGTGTCCCTCCTGCCCCTTGCCCTGCTCAGAGCAGGAAGCAGAAGGGGAGGGGAGCAGCCCTCACTCTCCTTGTCCATGGCTCCTTGGTTCTTCCCCAGTGCCAGGACAGGGCAGGTGCTTGATGTGGCAGAGCTCCCACCAAGGCACACTGCGTCCATCCCAACTATTCCTTCAGAGAGACGGGTTTTTCTACAGCACTGTTGTCTGTTGAGGCAGGTCACAACCCTTGCCTTTAAAGCTACATTTAGAGAGGATGAGGCCTGAGCAGTTTTTACCCAGCCCCTGGGTTCACTCTGAGCAAGGCAGCTCCAGCTCAGCTCTGCGGGAATTCAGCAGCCCCGTCAGGCTAACAATGCCACTGGCTTATCCCATTTATTGAGTCGAGGACAGATTAACTGTGTAATAGCACACAACTCCAGGGGTGGCTGTCCTGCAGAAGGCTTCAGTTATCCACTTTACAAAATACAGGAAAAATATGAAACAAAACATGTATTCTTTCAAGCAGCAAAATAGGTATCAAAGATACCTGGACTTAGACTCTGGAGAAAGTCTCTTAGTCTCTGTCCAGAGAATTACAGTCTAATAAATTTTAGCACAATTAAATAGATGATAACAAGGGAAATTAATCTGTAAATAACCCTTAAACCACAAGGAAAAGTTTATTTCTGTCTTGTCACTAGCTGACTTTTGTGCATGATAAGACCAGAAATATTTTGGTCATTATTATGCATCTATTATGTAAACAGGAAGAATGGCCATCATCAAAGCTAGTTTCATTTGTGTGCTAGCAGATTGGCATTTCTGTGCAGTTGATGAATTTTATCATCTGGGAGTGTGACCACTCTGCCTCTAGACGCTATCATAGACAGGCTCAGCTTGTCAGAAGGGCTTGGGGCAGAGGCTGACCAGCAGCAGCTGTGAAATGTGACTCAACCTGCAGCTCAGGAAGTCCTTACAATGCTGACTGCTGAAAGGATGAAGGGTGTTTCAGGGGAAGGGTGGTTGTTTTCCTTTGGCACTCATCCCAGCCACTGTCAGAGAAAAGATAGGAGGCTAGATGAACTTCTGGCCTGATCCAGAATGGCTGTTTTTGTGTTGCAAGGACATTGTTTAATTATTCAAGAGCCAAGAAGAAAGAATGGTATGGCATCAGTGAAAAATGGTATTGGACTCAGACAACTGCACAGGTTTTGACCGGGGTGTTGCTGATTTAATAAGCAGTTGAGACTTGATGGAGTTCACTGTCACTCCAAATGCATTTTCAAAGTGTGGCTTTAATTTTTGGAGTAAGATTTCTCCCGGCTGAGAGCTGTGTGCCACATCATTTGTTAGCAAAGTGCCAGGTGTACTGGTAAGTACATCGGTGTGGAAGTTAAAGATGGCAAAGACTTTAAAAGCATTAATGAGTTGGAAACAGGTCAGCAATAGAGTCCTGGCTCGTTAAAGATGTCCTCTTGATTCAGAATAATTGCCAGAGTAAGTTGGGCTGACATTCTCAGTGCCACAGACTGAGATGAACTGCAGAACTAGAAATTAATCACAAAGTGTCCACTACCTTCTGCTGCTAGGAGGATGGGGAAAATGTCCATTTTTAGTATTACTGGCTAAAATGATGTTTTAATGCTTTCACAGCCTTTTGAAATGTAACCCACCCCATTAAGAATTGCTTCATCATTGTGAAATTATATTGGGCTAGACCCTCAGAGAGTGTAAGTGCCAGAGAATTGTCTATATACAGTGAATGAGAATCCATCCCATTAATCTTATTGCTCTTCTGAGAAAGCAGTCACATCATCTAGACCTTCCTTCAGGCCAAAGCTGCCAAGAGAACTCAGAAAAAAGACCAATTTACAGATAAGGAGGTTTTCAGTCAAGCCTGGGGACCATTTTTTCTATTTGTTTGCTTCTCCTCTTAACCTAAAACTAATTTAAGGAATTTCATGTTTTGTATTTTGAATAACTTTTCTTCTGCAGATAGAGTGCTAAAATGACCTTTCCCTAAATTCTGTTTAGTGATCCCTACGTTTAAGGGTAATATGTTTTGTTTCCTACCTCTAAAACAGGGAAAAAACCAAACAATGTGTGCCAAGTCATGAGAAAGAAGATTTCATTAGATGTGGGAAATTCTGAAGATGATGAAAAGTGTGGTAAGATTAGATTTGGACAACTGCACTTCAGTAGTCAAGTCTGCAGAAAACAAAACAAACCTGAGTAACTGAGAAACTCTTTGGGGGAAAAAAAACACCACAAAGTTTTCTCTAAAAGTCTTCATAAGTCCCCTTGCTTTTGTTGTTTCCTCTAAATTAGGATATAGGTCATATTGCTTTGTTGTGATGGGAAGTACATCAAATAGATGGTATCTGTTGGGAGAAATTTTCACTAGTCATGCAAGACCTCATTTATTTGGGAGTTTTTCATGCAATTCCATCAACATTAGTCCATAGACTGAGTTTCAAGAGACAGTTTGTTAGTTCACCTGATTTCATCTTGTGTGCATTATGGGCAATGAAATTTTCAGTCATCACCTGTGCTGAGCCCAGGACAGTGTGTTTTAAAAAGATTATGTAGTTCAGGGAGTTCAACTTGCCTTGATCTCAAGGTGTGGAGAGCTGGAGAATTCACTATTTCTCGGAGTCATCATTTCCAATTACTGTTTAGATTCACTCTTTCAAACTGGTATTTTGTTTGCAATTAAAACTTTCCTGGATACCCCTTTCAGCTCTTTAAATGCCTCTCCTGTTGTGCTAAGAAATCTTCCACTTTCTTGCTTTTCTTCTCAGTGAAATCCTTGTACACTGCATTGTAGGCACCTTCCAATTCTCTTACCAACAAACTGAATATACAAGTCCTTGAATTCTTCCTCTGACCTCTCCCTGGCCCTCTTAAGGTGTTCAGCCTGTCTGCCTTTCTCAGCTGGTGTCAAGCCCAACATCTCAAGACTCAGTGGCTGTAACAGAATTAGCTGCATAATTAAGGAAATTTTCACAGAATCGGGACCAAAGCTGGTAAATCTTGGATTTGGCTAAGTAGGTATAATTCCATCAGCTGTGAGTCCCTGTTGGATAGGATGGGAGCTGGACTGTGCCTCTGCATGGGCGTAGCATTAGGAGAAGTGTGGTTCAGCACTAGATGCTGCCAAGTGGTTCAGCTGAATTTGCTGCAGTCAGCCAGTCTGCATTTGGCATACAAAGAAACTGCACACAACTTGCTAAAATGTAATCACTGAGTCACATCATTGACTGCTTAATCTCTAGGAAAGTTAACTTTTTCGGCACAGGGTAGATCACATCAGCAGGATTCTTTCTTATTTATTCCCAGGTGCTGCTAATGCCTTCTGCTCCTCGTGCTGAAGAAATTGTGGGCAGTGCTGTGGGAGCTGCTTTGAAGTCATTGCACATTGCTTTTACACACACATCAAAAATGCAAAAGCACAGCTTGTTTACTATTGCTTGACAAAGGGACAAGTACACTTAAATCAAAGAACTTGCCAGTACCAACATCTGAGGGTGTAGGCTCCATTATTAGACAGATCTTTGGGGGCTTTAAAACATGGTGCCATGTAACAAAATCCTCAGATGCCACAAATGAGGCTATTCCCCTTACTGTACTTGGCAGGAATCTGTTAAATGAGAAGCTTTTCCTTGGCAGCTGTGCCAGGAGGAATAAAATGCAATGAAAAGGGCGTGCCAGTGTTTACTGACTGCACAGCTACACTCACAGGCAGAGTTACAAAGTCATTTCTTGTCATGCCTCCTGTGACAGTCAGGCTCCTGCTCAGTGTTCTAATTTCCTTGATGTCCTCTTCCCAATGTGTGATGTTCCTTTGAAACATCACTATTTATTCAGTTGACAGCTGCAATGTCAGTGACAAGGAAAAATAATAACTGTGTGTTGCTTTGTAAAAATAAGTTGGAAGAGAAAAAGTCAAAGTCCTTGTTGAGTTTTGAATTGTCATCCCTCTGTTCTGCTCTGGGAAGGTTTTCTCCATCTGACGACCCCCAGAATGACTTTGTATATTCAGGTCATGTACATTAGATCATCTTCTGTTCTTCACCATTAATGCTTTTCTGACAAATCAGCAAGGAAATGGGAAGACTCTGTAGCCTGTAAGGCAACAGTGGTATTTTTGCTTCAGTCACTTGATTTGACATTTCTTTTTCAGAGAATCTGTCCGAAAAAAGCATCCCCTCTCCTCCCCTTCGCCTCTTTTGACTCCAAGCAGAGCTTCCCACCTGTATTTTTGCTTGCTTCCTTTGATACTTCTAAAGCACCATCCTGAAAGTGAGAATGGGCCTAATGGAGGAGTTTCTTGTCTTTGATTCTGCTTTGGATCTGAAAGGCAATAAAGAAGATTTTCTAAATCCCCTCTTATCTCTGTCACCTCAAGCCCCTCTCAAACCAGCAATGCAGAGCACTTGCAATTAAACCCCAGGCAGAATTTCTGCTGACCTTCAATGTCCACAGGCATTCACTCTCCTGCAAACCTCCTCCAGACTGTTCAGAGTAAAACTGAAGCCCCTCCATGGAAGGAGGAGAGGAAATGAGGGGACGGAACAGGTGTGACACAACTGTAATTAATCATAGGAGACCTTTCATCTTTTTCTTCATTCTTGTGACCTGTGGAATTTTAACAACCAAAATGAGTGCAGGGGGCTCCAAACATAGCTGAGAGTTTTGTGTATCAGGTTTCTGTTCACCTGCAGCTAGACAGTCATTATCTGCTTTCAAAACCCTGGCAGCTTAGCTAGCTCATGAATCTCTTTTTTGAGGAGAAGAAAGGGAAATCAAGCTGCATTTTCTGCATTCTTAAATCCTTCTTTTCAAAGTAGTGGCAGTTTTGACAGAGAAAAGCAGTTACTATGTAGCAGGTAGCCAGAAAGAAATACAGATAATTTCATGGACAGCTTTGTGCTTACTCAAACCCTTCCCACCAGGGAAGCAACAGAAGTTTAAAATGACATTTGTAAATGATGTGACAAAACAACCATTTTCTTTCCTGTGGGTGGTGATAGGCTTCTGATTACAAAGCTCAGTTCTGAAGGCACAAACACAATTGAATGAGAAATGCTGTGCTTTCCTAGACTTCTTTGTACTTCAGAATAATTCGTTCAGGACACTAACACAAACATATTTAAAATTATTCTGTGTTTTGGAAAAGCAACAATCCAGACTTCTCTTTTTCTTTTGTCCTCTAGTGACTGACTAGCTCAATTTTCTTAGTAAGTTGTCTCCCGGAGCACTTGTTAAGAAAGGAAGCTGCTGAGTACGGCTGGTGCACCCCTGTGTATCCCAAGGAGAATGTGTAAAAGATTATGATGGCACTGAGATAATAATAGTAATGATGGGTCAAAATCACAGAAGGGATGAGACTCTGGAGCAGCTGTGCAATTCAGTGACAGCATTGAGCATCTGGTGAGGGTGTAGGTAGCCCAAAGGTGTCAGGTATGTAAACATAGTGTGTGTTTCTGTGAGTACATAAATTCCCAGAGAACTGTCTATAAGAGTATCAGTGCCTTACTAATAGCCTGGTAATTGTTTGCTGCTTTCTATTGATCTTCAAATTTCATAAAGTCAAGATCAATTTCCTAAGTAATGTCTCTGACATTTGTAAGTAATACCCAATATAATAATTGATCTTGGGTCATCTTGTCTGGGACTGACAACATTGTAAATGTCTACTGATCAATATATTCCCAAATAGTGCTTTAGTGATACTTCTTGGAAGCAGATATATGTGTCATGGAAGCAATGTACGCTGCAGGAGCTGTTTTGAGAGCACAGGAAGAAGGGCCCAGTTTTCCTTCCCTGACCCTCACATGCCCATCTGCTCCCTGTAGAGTTGTGGTTTTTGCCTGGGTCTGTAAGAAATTCTACACCTGTATTTAAGAACTAGAGTCTTTTTTGGAAAGCAGCTTGGTGGGTATTCTAATAAAGTATGTCAAAAAATTCCAGTTTGGATTAGACAGTAAATTCCATCACACTTCAGTGGAGGTGGTTTGCCATAATTTTCCCAAACAGTACTGCCTGTTCATGAGTCCTTCTAGGACTTCTCAGCCACCCAGTCTGGCAGTGAAGAGAGAGAGATCAGTCATGATTCCTTCCTTAGATTCATTATCCTGCAGCGTGCTGAGAGCACCTGATCTGATTCCCTGCTGATTGTACTTCCCTGAAGGGAACTGAAAAGTCTGTTATTCTTTTCTATCACTGACAACCCAAAGAGTTAAAATGGAAGTCAGGCTCCAAAAATGCATGAGAGAGTTTTAATATATATCTAAATGCCAGAACAGTCTTCAGGCATTGTTGGACACTTCATCATACTTGAATTAGATCACTGAACTTCAGTTTTCTCTAGAGATCTGTACCACATGGAGGCCAAGCATTAGAGCAGCAGTCTATGCAAAACATAGAGTGGGGTCCCACAGTGCCATCCCAAGAGCAGGCATTGGCACTTTACCACCTTCTGAAGCTTCAGCATCATCAGCTTCTCAGCAGAAAATGTGAAAAAAGCAAAATTGTTTCTGCCTTTCAGCTTGAGCCTGTCCCCTGCTCTGGCTGGGTTGGTAAAGTGGGTGAAGGATAAGGGGCATGTCTGAGATACCCGAGAGCATCAAGGGAGGATCTGGGCATGGTGTTGTCCCAAACTGCCTCTTCCCCTTGTTCCCTGCTTTGGATGCAATGGTTTGTTTCTCAACTATTCAACTTGAGAAGTTCAGTAAGATTTGCACATTGAAAAAATTACCCCAGCCTGTTCTGTGTGCTCTATAAACTGTACTACAAACCCAATCAGATGCTGTCATTGTAGCATGAAGTTGTTCTGGTTTGAAAGGGAAGCTTTGGAGTGCACCGAGGACAGGATCATGGCTCTTGGTCTCCACTTGAGCTTTTTAGTCTCCTTTGAAGTTCTACTGCCTTGGTTTTTTTTTTCTTGCAGTAAACACAAAAGGCAGTGTGGCTCTGGTTGATATCATTAAGATAAGCAATAGGCAGCTGTGTGCTGAGCAGCTCCTGCTCCCTGAGGTCACAAAGCAACCTTAGCAGCAGCCTGCGCTACCACTGCCTGCTGCTATCCCTTTTAATCCCT
The DNA here is from genome assembly GCF_017590055.1 of Onychostruthus taczanowskii. Lineage (NCBI taxonomy): Eukaryota > Metazoa > Chordata > Aves > Passeriformes > Passeridae > Onychostruthus > Onychostruthus taczanowskii. The sequence continues at coordinate 7,578,403 of NW_024498462.1, forward strand.
TCTGTCATTTGGATACCCTTGCTGAAGCCAACAGACTTAATCACATCAAGTTTACCTCAATGTAACACTTTCACTTGTCCTTTTGAGGCCAGCACTGTGGACATTTGTATCCAGAATGAATCCTGGAATATGGATGCTATTTTAATCTCTATATGCTCCACCGGATGGAGGCTCCTTTTGATAAAAGTCTCTGTGGAAGTTTTGTACCAGCTAGGAAGACAGTGGCAGCAATGCCCTGGCTCTCTGCTCAGCAGTCTGAAAAGGTGAAATAACAGCCCTTTGCTCATGATAGGAAGGTAACACTAAAGGGGTCAAACATTGCAATAGCTTGTTTTCCTCAGTCCTGTGCAAAGAGTATCTCTCAAAGCTGTGGTACTTGGCACATAGGCCGTGCTCTCTCTGCATGCGAGTATTTTTTTCAGTTTGCCTTTTAAAGTTTTAGGTAAGTCTCTGTTAGGTTTCTGCACGTCAGTACCCGGATTGGAGCCCAGCATTCTGACTCCTCATGACGACAGAAGCATTGCTGCCACACGTGGCAAAAGGGACAGATACATCAAAAAGACAAAGCTCATTTCCTTGGACTTGAAGGCTCACTTCTGTGAGGGGCTGGAGTGACAGAAACCAAACATACTGCAAAAGCAGCAAGATCCTTTTCTTCTTTCCTTAAAACCAAGTCAGTTTTCAGAAAACAAGGATCATTACAACTGGTCACTGGCTGTGGACGTGGCTGAACAGGAATTAGTGTTTGGACTGTTACCAAGGCTCTGACAAACAGGGTTAGGGCAGGGAATTCCCCCGAAAGGAAGTTGATGGATACTAACGATAACCATGAGAAGCAGTATGTCATCTGGTGACACACTCTGTGCAGGGTTACTTTCTCATTACTACAAGCCAAGTCATGTAGAACTTGTAGTTTGCCCTTTACCATAATTTATATCCACTGGGGCTCTAAGCAGATTCATAAAAAATGGCAACCAATCCATATCTATCATGTTTTATGTTTGGGCAAAGAATATGGATATTACTTTTTTTAAGTTTCATGAAATATCTGCTCTTATATTCATAGTGATAGATGACTCTGCCAAAGTTTTATTTTAAGGTGGGTTAGGGGCAGCGTGCAGAAGGAGGGGATGCTAAAGGAGAGAAGGATGTTGACTGCAATTTTATTTTACTGAGGACAAAGAAGTCATAAACCCTTCCTGCCTTGGGGGAATTGTAGGCAAAAGGCTCTCTGGCATAGCCAGAGCTATCTATATAACAGGATAATATTTTCTACAAGGCTTCTTAAACACATTTTGTCAAAGTAAATTGATCCTGACAGAAGCCTTCCTGTCACCATGATGTTCTCTCTTGATCAGGGCCTTCCAGCTCCGCTGAGATCTGCCAATTTACAAATCTCTCCTGGGAACTGGACAGGGTCTTTTGATATTAGATGTCTGAGTATGTAGCTGTACTTATCTTCCAAAACACATTTACTATATATAGTAAATGTATATACTATATATAGTCCCTATATACTATATATAGTATATATAATCCTTATATACTATAGGGACTGCAGGTAGCTTATACCTTCCAAACTGCTACTTTAAAAATACTTTGTCACATAAGTATTTTCTCCAGGAGCAAGTAAAATAAGGTAGAAAGTTCCCATTTGCTTACCTTATTAATCTGATGTTCTCTTTCTCGCTTTAAAAAATTCAATGTAAAAATAACCAACACTAAAAAAAATCTACAAGCCCTGGGGAGACTGGTACAGACATGTTGCTTGCAAGCTTCTGAAAATGAGGTGCTGGTCTCTGCTCTGGTGCCAAGGGGTGCACAATGCTATCAACCAGCCCACAGAAGAGGAGGGTAGATGGCTGCTGAGGGAACACTCTGCTCTCTTTGTGCCTTCAGTGTTACACCAGAGCTTTTCTGAGCAGTGGATCAGGGATTCCAGGCCATTTCCCATTCCAGACTTTCAGACACTCGGCCTTTTTTCCAAATGCACTCTCATCCGAGCACTGCGTAGTGGGCACAGGGTCGGGGTCAGTAAGGACACCTTTATGAGCAGGGCTGGGGAGAGATGGTCTCGATGACCTGTCCTAGCCTTAAAAATCTCTGATGCCAGCAGGGAGCCCAGTGCAGCTATCAGAGGAGCAAACCAGCATTAGACGAGTGAACTCCTTGATGTGTGGTAAAACCACACAGAATTAAATAGCAGGAGAGAGATTCAGTTTTCAGCCTGAGTCATACTGGCTTAGAGAGGCAGCATGCTTTGTGGTAGACTCCTGCAGATTTCTAAGACCTCTTTTCCTGGATCAGCCTGAACATTATCATGTTCAATCCTTGCTCTCTATCCATGGTGTAGTTTCACAGAGTGTAGCTGCCATTCACATTTTACACCTCAATGGGGTAAATTCAGGTCAGTGTCTCACAAAGCATAGCAGTAATAGGGTTGCTCTATCTGCAGTTGTTTAAGGAAATAAGCATGGCAACATGCAACACCAGTGAGTGTCCTTCCACTGCTGACACAGGGAATGTGCAGAATACCCCAGTGTTAACCCAAAGGTCAAATTTTTGCTTTCTTGCAAAATACAAGGTGAATAAATAAAAAAATCACTAAGTGGTTTTTGTTTTTTTTTTTTCAAAATTGTAAAGCAGTATCATGCCTAGTGCCCTAATCTGGGAAGTGCATGTCTTAGAAGGTAATCTCCAAATCTTCTGAAGCATGTAGCATCTACGTTGTGAATATTAGCAGGAGTGAGACTTTTCTCATATAATTTTATCCTTTCCTTTTTAAGGAAATACAACTCTGCAAGGCATCATTTAAAGGATTGAGGGATTTGCTAGCTAAATCTATTATCTGTGCGTGCAGATAGGATAAAAGCTTGAGTTTACCTGGGACAAGAAGTAAGGAACAGTGCACTGTTCTACAAGACTAGGACAAAAGTGTAAGACCAGATCCTCTGAGGCTGGACATCTTGCTCTAAGGAGAAATTGCATTTTGCAGGGTAGGTGGATGCTCCTTAGCAAAGATAGTAGCTGCAAAACTTCCCACAATGCAGCCAAGCTTGCTTTTCCTCACTGCCTCCTAAAGCAGATGCTAGAAGCAGTCTGTGGTACAATGGAACCAGACAATTGCTTCTGTCTTTGAAGCAAAGCCCATAGCTTTCCCCTTCTTTGCTTTCCTGCATGGATGAGTGGTAAGGAGCAGCCCTCTGGCTGTAAAAAACATCAGGTAAAGTAGAGACTCTGTCCCAAAAGAAAACCTGCTTGCTTTTGTCTTCCTTCTCTGTCCCATAGCCAAATGGCTGGAGGCAGGAACCAGGCCTTGTGTGCTTTGGTGCTCTCAGAAGTGCCCTCAAACACAGGCTGTGTCTGTACACTGACATCCTGAGATGTCATTTTTAACACACTAAAATTTTAAATACTAGCAATCAGAGCAAAATGGAGTTTTGGCTACCGACCCTCAATCCAAAGAGGCAGCGGCCTGATTTGGCCTGCCTGAGTCAGGACTGAGATTCTGAATCCCAGCACTAGTCACTACCTTTTAAAATTTAAGCATCACTTGTACTGACAAATTGCTTTCTAAAGTGAAAACCTGCTATGAGAACAGCTTGCTGGAGTTCCAGCAGGAACAGGGGAAAGAGGTGCATCTTGTGTGCCTGTGACAGAGGATTGAGGGGATGATTCATGTCTCCTCATCATTGCTTATTGTGAAACATGAGCTGGGCTCCTGGCAGGGTGTGGAGATGTGCCTATAGGTAAGCCTGAGGAAGATGGTGGGGGCAGAACCACACTTTTGTGCTGTTCAGGAGGGTGGGGGGACTCAGGTTGGCACTTGCCCCAGTGCTTTTCCTGTGTTTGGAAACAGATTGTTCAGTGTAACAACCTCTGAAGGAAACGAAGAATAGCAGCAGCAGGTGAATCCATGCTTCTGTAAAGCAGCAGATTCAGATGTTGAACCTAAAGAACATGGCCAGCCGTGGGAGAGTGGTTTCCATGGTTAATTTTCTCTTTTTTGTGCTACTGATTTTTCTTTTCATTGTGTTTGAAATTGGGAACACTTTGTTCAACATTAGTAGCCAATAGCAATAAGCTGTAGAGATGAGACTTTGCAGAGATATAGGGCAGGGGGAAAGAAGAGATGTGAGAAATTGAAATGACAAGGTTGTGTTGGTGACTAGTGATGTGGAGGAAGGAAATTTTTACCTGGTGTTCTTTGATGAGAAGAGGAGACTGTAGTAGGCAGGAAAATCTTTAGAGACTGAGTTTGCGCGTCTGGAGCACATCTGGTGTAAAACAAAAGAAAATTGAATAACTTCTGTTTTAAATGAGTCTCTTTAGGAGATTTTTATTATCCTCTTTTTCAAGTTGGAGACATCTGAGCACATTTTAATTTGGGAGGAACCCGATATCAACTACTGATTACACCTCTGTGTCTGTGCACGGGAAGTAAGCTACTAATATGACTCACAGAGGTTCCATCTGTCACCTGGGACCACAGCAGGTCTCACTACTCAGGTTTTTATGTGAAATTGAAGTCACTGAAAGAGGGATCATGTTTTTGAGATCTTACCATTCAAAGTCTGTTTGCAACCAAAAGCTTTATTGTGTGAACTTGTCTCCACAAGGCTTCTCTTCCTTTCTGTTCAACTGTGGTCTCAAATTGCAAACAGTGCATTTTTCTGCTAGAGAGTAAAGATATGTTTTCATTTTATTGAGACAATACTTTGCCATGACTGAAAAACTGGACTTTTCTAGAAATCTAGCATATGGAAAATGAAAATATTGTGGGGGAGTTAAGATACTTCTGATTGAGCTAAAATGGGTGACATCATGCTCTGGAATGACTTAGAGTATCCTTGTACTTCTGGTGTTTCTCTCAGTTACTCCAGCTCATATTTTGTATGTTGAGAGATATATTGGAACAACTGTGCAAAAAAGTCACTTTCCCTTTATAGAGGGATAGATGAGGAGAGAGAGTCTGGGGATGGATGGACGGATGGATGGATACACACCACCAGGTGTCTGCAGTCCCTGATACAGCCCACCAACCCCTGGCAAAGCTGCTGGCTCAGCAGCCAAGCCCTGCTCACACCCTGCCAGACACTCAGCTTTCCCTGCCTATGAACCAAGCTGGCTCACACTAAAGGCAAGTGACCATCAGGGTGGTGACTTGTTACCTGCGAAGTGCCTCAGGAACACTGGAAGGAAAAGCACAGACAGAAGCAGGGCAGGCATCAGCATTCTGTTGGACAATTCACACACCTTTGATTTCTTCTGGGTTTGAGGTTACATGAACCTTGTCCAAATGAATGTTGTCCAAAGTGAAATTTCTTTCTGTGAAGCAGACTTTCCCCAGGCACTGCTGAGGCACAGGGGCTCAGATCTCGTGGAAGTGCTACTCAGGCTCTGCGTTTGCTTCTCTGCACAGTCGTGCATGTCAGCCTGGCTTTCACTTCATTTCCATGTGAGCAAGCAAAGAGCACCATCACAGAGGCTCTGAGCAGCTTGCAGATGACTTGACATGACAAAAGCAAAGTGCAGGGTGCCAGCAATCAGTATCTCCCATAAACTGCCTGTCACGTCTCCTCTCTTTTGCATCTAAAGCCAACCACAAAAGTAGGGCAGGCAGTGTCAGGGGGCAAGGCTGCTTGAGGCCCCTTCTCCTAGTGGGGCAGGCCCACTTCAGCAGTGGTTGGGCACAGAAGGGCTGAGGTTTTTTTAACCCATTATGAAAGATGTGAAAAAGATTATGTTAGCTCAAGTGCCTGCCCAGTGTGGCAGCAGCACAGGTGGGCCAGGGCCCATGGGCTGTGAAGAGGGGAGTCAGGAGATGGTGGCTGAACCACCAAGGGCCACCCCATGCTCTGCTCCAAGCCTGTGGGCAGCAGGGACAAGCAGGCTGCTGCCATGGCATGGCTAATCCTGCCAGGCATGATGGGGTTCCCCTGGCTGTGTCTTCCCTTGCAAGCCCAGCTCAGAGCAATTCACTGCCAACCATGTGTTTGCTATTCCATGGGCATGGGGGACAGATTTTTCTTCCTTGTCAAAGGTGACAGCAGCTGAAGAGCAACAGTCCCCTGCCAGCCTCTCTGGAGAAGTGTAACCTTCATTAGTACTGCCCTTGGCACTGTTGAAACTGAGCTTGAGACTATTTTGGTGAAGCACAGGCAAGGACCTCTGCTGTGGCAGCCTTGGGAATGGCAATGCTGTGTTCAGGCAGGGCAGGCATAGTGCCAGGGGGACTGTGCAAGCAGCCCTCCTGGGATTTAGGGAGGCCACAGTTTGTCCCTTCTATTCTTACAGTTGGGTGTTTCACTAATCATTGCTCAGGGGTATGAAAGGCAGCTGAGCTCTACCTTTCTGTGGCTGGGGAAAAGAGCTCTCTGAGAAGGTCAACAGCTTGAGCAGAAAATTGGTAGGGGTCAGTAAATCTAATAGGGCTGAAAAACTACTACTACAGGAGTCAATATTACAAGTAATTAATGTATTTTCTGTCTGTTGGGAAAACAAGAAACAATCAGCACTCACTGGAAAAAAAAAAAAAAGAAAACCAACTTGTTTGCAAACAGAGCTGTGTTTCTGTGTGGAGCTGACTTTTATAAGAAACAATCAGCAACTCACTGGAAAAAAAAAAAGAAAACCAACATGTTTGCAAACAGAGCTGTGTTTCTGTGTGGAGCTGACTTTTAAAGAGGGTTTCATTAGAGGGACTGAAGTAGAGTGGGAGTGTCTGTGTAGCTAATTTGTTCGGCACTTGGGAATAGTGAGGGTTATTAGGTCTGTTTAGCTGATAACTACCCAAGGGATCCTGGTTTTCAAAGTGCAGTGCTCTGCAGGGGTCTGTGCTCATTCTCTGGGCTCAGCTGTGAGATCATCCTTTCTGGGAAATGGGAAATGACACAAGTATAGGTATCACAGAGCACAAATCTGTCCTAACCTTCCCAAAGGAGTGCTGCTTTCAGGCACTTGCCTGATACCTGCACAACTCAGAGGAGGGAATGGTTTCTGAGAAATACTGGACTGAAATGGAGCAGCTATAGCATATAAGGCAAAATATTAAAAGGCCTTCAGTGAAATTCCAAAGTACACAGACCATACCCATGAGAAGAAGCTTTCTGTTCCATTCCCAAGTCAACACAGATGCAGCATTGGAGATTCAGGCTGTAGGAGGGCTGACTCTGGAGTTAAGGGTTGAGGGGAGAACATTCTGACAAGATGATTCCTGACAAATGTAAGTTATTGTATTTTTTTGAGCCCTAGCCCAAAGAATGAATCAGCTAAGGAAGGAAGTATGGTTTTGACAGAGAAATAAAAGACATTAGCTCAGACATATTCATTCTCAGCAAGGTAGCACAGAAGACAATTATCCAAACAGAGAGAAAATTTTACTCAGCCTTTTCTGCCTGTAATACTCAGCAGAGTCAGTGGAAGACTTAGAGAAAAACCTCTCTGACTTCAAAGAGCAACAGCCCCCTCAGGGCAGCTATCAACTCTTCCCAGGTATCACCCTGCTCTGGGAACCCTCTGCCAGTATTCCCCTGGGTGCTGGAGTGGAAAATAACAGCAAAGTGCTGCCATGTTCATGTCACCCTGTGCTGAAGAAATAGTGTCTTTTCTGAATTTGAAAATACATTCTGGACTACAGCAAGTTTCTTCTGTTGTATTTGTCTCTGTTTGGTATTGCTACATGAGCTTTTGAGAACACACACAGCATACCTTTAAAAATCCTTAAAAGAAACATTGTCAGGTTGTTGGGGACAGGGTTTGCCTCAGCCTGTTGCCAGCTGCAGGCACAGCTTTATTCAGTGCTCTGGGGGTAGCAGATGCACATCTCTGAAGAACAGTCCTTTGCTCTGGCTCCTGCCCATCTGTGTGCAATTAGACCATCACACTTGCAGACAATCACAATTACCTGGGTCCTTGTTGGGTGGTAGCAGGAGCTTTGCCAGGGGAGAGAAGATGAAGCCTGTAACCTTCTCTAGTTAATGCAGAGGTGAAGGCTATGTAAAGGTTTCTGGCACTAGAACAAAAGCTCAAATAACAGTCTTGATGCTGAAGTGGCCAAGGTTTCACATTAGACCTTGCAGGGAGCAGCTTAATTTCCTTCTTGGCTCTAGCACAGCTAAGAAAAGTGATAAGCAATAAAGAAGAGCAAAGCTTTTCTCTCAGGATGGGTTTTTTAAGATCTTGCTCTGAGCTCCTAAGATAGTGCCTTATATCCAGACACCACTGTGGGCAAGATGGGCGGGGAGGGGAAAGGACATTCCGAGGCTCTAGGACTCTATAAAATCAAAGCTACTTTCTTCAGAATAAGGGAACAAATCATCTCTCTCTGGCCCAGGCATGGCCTCATGCCACCACAGCCATAATTTCTGCCACTGCTCTGAGAGAAGAGCAGGAATTATTCAGGGAACACTTGCTTCCTTAGACTGCTGTCCCATGGTGAAAAGAAGGAACAGCCAATTCTTTCTTTGAGGTACAAAGAGAGGGACCACAAAGAGATGCCCCTGTGTCCTCACACCAATCTGCTGGCTAGAGGGGAAGGAGGATCCTCCCCCTCACACTGCTGCCAGTTGCTAGATTGAGGAGTTTCCAACTCTCCAGCTTGCCCCTGAATTGAATTTTCTATGGTCATTCTTGGGCTACATTTCAGTTTCCTGAGCAAGTACCTTAGTTCACCTTATTCTGGATGTCACTGCTCTGCTGCCATTGGGCTGCCCCAGCCCTTGGAACCCCACCAACAGGGGAACATTTTCCAAGTACCTGCAAGGCATTTCTCTTAAATAATTCTTCTGTGCCTCAGAATGCACAGAAATGAGATTTTCAGAAGGACCTCAGCATTGAGCACAAGTTAAAGCCAGCACAAGGCAGCTGTCAAGCTGCTACTGGAAATCCCGCTAAGCATCTGTCTTCATTGTAGGTGCATAACTGAAAGCTAAAATCCTTGACTTGGAGTTACACCTGAGCTCTCAATGACTAGGATTTTAAATTCTGGCCCCAAGGCAGTTCTGAAAATGGGATAAAGGGTTTTACAGGATTTAGGTGAAGTTAACTTTTTTCGAGGGTGAGGGGGGAGAGATAGCAGTTGGGATGTTTTCCTGGATGTTATTTTTTTTGAAGAAAGCTGCTCTAGGTGATCTTGATTTGATTGATTCATTTTTAGAACATCTGATAAGTTTTTATCAGCAACATTTCAGCCTTGTGTGTGTTTTTTGTTTTGTTTTTCTCTCTCTGTGGAAGATACAGTCAATAGCCAAGCCTACAAGCAGCCCTTGCAGTGGGTGATTGTGTGATTTAAATTAGCAACAGTTGGGGCTGTATGGAATGACAACAAATGCATTGACTTGTGTTCTTGGCAACAAACTGTCTAGAGGCTTAGTTGCTTTGTTTCGTGTTTGGAGTTCTGCTCGCTGTTAGTGTTATTTTTATCCTACTTTTTATATGTGCTATTTGCTCACTTGAGTGAGACAGAAAAGCACAAATATCTCATGGCTATGTGTTTTCTGATGTCTCAGGGCATAAGAAATAAGAGCAGAGCAAGAAAGAAAGTTAAAATTAAGATCGTAAACTATAGAGAATTAAAAAAAAAAAGAGAGACCTAAAGATCTCTTGCATTTTTCTCGTCAAGTTTTTGCCAGTCTCTTTTTTTTATTGCCAAAGACTTACCTTTGTCAAAAAGTTCTTATATGAGTGAAGAGCCAGCTAACTCTTAAGTTATGTGCTACTGCCATTTATTTTTCCTACACATCATTACAGCTGCCAGGATATTACTGTAGTGGCTGCATAGCCTTGCTTAGGGGAAGAGCACCTCCTTTAGTCTTCTTCTAGGCTTCTTTTAAAAACCTGGAGACTAAATCTAATAAAATATATATTATATGGGTGTACTTTCAAATGCTCTCAAACTGTTATGAAATGAATGTCTGGAGGCTAGTTGGGTTTGATTTCACTATAAATTTATCTTATTAAGAATATTATTATCACTATCCAAAGCAGGTTTCTTAATTTTCTTTAAAATGCTTTCAGTTCATTAATTCCTGGCTGAGCTTTAATTATGCAAATGTTTGGGAGGCTCATATCCAGTCATGAATCTACTGGCTGCTGGAATAGAATTTTGAAATATTATATAATTTTCTGTAATTATGGGAGTTTTTTTCATAAAGGAAAATAATTTGGTTTGAGTATGTTCTATTTTCACTGGATCCAGTAATTCTCTAACTAGTCGCTGAATTTCATGAGACTTTTATCTAAATGGGATAACATGGTTTAGCACGCAGCTAAGCCTGTATTCTGTAGAATCTACAGGTAAAAGAGGAGGGAAGAGAAGCCCAGGTACAGTAATTAGCACTGTCTTTATTGATCTTCTTGAGGAAAGCAAAGCATGGAACCTGTGAGCAAGTGGTGCTGGGATATGGCCAGGGAAAAATAAGGAATCATGCATCTGAGGTTTTTGTGAAGGTTTGCCTAGTGGGTAAATCTGTGAAGAATTCCAGTGCCACCTAAGCAGATGAGAGGAACCGAGGCTGAAGCCCCTGATGGGGGGCTTCAGTGGTCCTGCAGGTCTGTACTGGGAGAGGCTGGGAAACATGCTTAGCTCTGCTGGGTGACACAAGCAAAGCCCAGGCCGAGGCTGAAGCCCCCGATGTGTGAGTCTCCCAGTACAGTCCTGCAGGTCTGTACTGGGAGAGGCTGGGAAACATGATTAGCTCTGCTGGGTGACACAAGCAAAGCCCAGGCACAGCCTCAGCTGCCCCTGCTAAATACTCCTGCCTGCTCTAGGGCAGTGGTGAGCCCTGGACAGAGGTTTGTGCTTAGCAGCTCAGCCACAGGGCTGGGCTCTGATTGCAGGAGTGACCTTGTGTGGGCACCGTTTGCTGCCGTGGCCATCCTCACATGCCCAGCAGCAGCTCAGCCTGGTCAGCATCAGCCAGCCAAGCCAGGGCCATTTTTGGGCTGGGCTGCAGCCCCTCCATCTGCTGCTGGCTCAGCTCACTGCCCAGCCCAGGAGAGCAGCTCAGAGGATGTCATTGCAAGGCACTTGGAGACAATTGGTACTCTCTGCATAGAACTACCACACACAGAGATTGTTTTTCATGAGTCAAGGTTCGTGTTGCCCCTGGCATTTGTTTTGTGGATAAATTGCAGGCATAAGCTCTGTGTTCCATATCTTCTTATCCAGGATGTCCTTCTGAAAGAAAAGGAAATGTGTTCTTTACTTCAGGGTTGTATACAACCCAGCCTTGCCTTGCCAGGGGAATTTAAATCACTCTGCTGCTCTTTGGCCACTTTCTAGCACTTGTAAAGCATATTAGAACAATAATGTTCTTGTCAGTGACATGATGATTTGCCTTGCAAACCTCACAGCCTGGAAAGTCAGCTTGAATTCTACAGACAGCCTGCAGAATACACTTACTGAGAAGTGATAAGTAACCTGCCTTTCCTGTCCTCTGTCTCAGCAAATGAAAGAAACAAAGCCCATGAAGTGCCTGTAAAACATCTGCATGTGTCAAGTGGGAAGCTGCTCCTTTGGCAGCACTCAGTTCTCTCCTAGTCTTCCAGGGACAGAGACACAAGCACCATTATCAGAGGGGAGCTCCAATATGCAAATACATGGATAAGAGGGACTTGGAGTGTTAGGATGACCCTCCGGTGACAGCACTGCACACTCATCTGCCCTCCCATGTGTGGCAGCACACAGCCCTGCAGTAGATTAAGGCAGTGGATTAGCACCCCTTTGGAGTGAGGATGTAAATCCAGCTAGCAACATCTGTAGGTCTGACTTCTGGTGTTGCTTAGCACAAAGGGAGACCTTTGGCATTTTCAGTCAGTTCTGCCACTAGGTGGGAAGGCTCATCTGCTTCAGTTCAGGCTTGCTGAGAGCAATATTTTATCTGGCCCAAAAATGCAAGAGAAAACGAAAACCAATTCATATTTCAAGACATAAGAAAAAACAGCACCCAGGGATTCACAGAGGCTTTGGCTGCTTCATGGGGTTGCTCTGAGATGGTGTGCTCTGTGAGTGAAGATCTGATTTGCTGGAAGCAAATTCTCTGATGTGGACTTCAAAGCTACAAAATACACCTGCCTGGGCAAAACAAGTGAAAAAGAACAAACTATCCATCTGCATTAAAAAAAAAAAAATCCTGAAAAATGCCTTGGCATAAGCCAGATGTGAAGAGCCTTTACCTTCTATGCTGGTCAGTCATCCAGCCTTGGCATTTAAGTTTTTAAAAGACAGAACAACTTTTAGGTATTTTAAGCTTCATTTACTTTATGCTTGAAGCACGTCTCGTTCAAGAGAAACTGTGCTGCAGAATTTGTGATTCTCTGTCAAAGCATCCTGGCCCTGCATTAAGCACATTCCAAACCATTCCTGACTAAATTCTTTTGCAGATCCTTTTCCATCATTATCCAGTACTCCTACCACCATCAGGAAGCTCTTCTGCTTGAAAAATTGCATTTCTGTGGAATTCTCTTTGCCAGAAAAAAAAAAAAGTTTCTTGAATGTATTGTGGAGTTCACACAGATTTACTGGAAAATGGACAGGTGAAAATTGTACAATAATATATAGCAATACTTTTTTTACTGCCAGTGGTTGTGTCTTATCAGCTGGGAGTTTGCAACAAGCCTGCCTGACTGACAAGGTAGTGAGAAAAGCTAAACCAGAGACTTCTGCTGAACCTGGTCCTTTACTGTATCAAGGTGACCCCAGCAAAGCAGAAGACAGTGATGTCTGCAAACAAGATTTTCTACTTTCTTTCCTTGTTTCTTCAAACACTTTCCTAACTGTTGATTCATTAGAAATTCACAAATAACTTTCTCTGTTCCTCTGCTAATTATTTTATTAAGTGTAAAGGCATCTGAAATGTCTGTCTGCTCTGAACAGAATCCATCTGTAAATTGAAAACTTTTAGGATACTATTCATTCCAGGAATTTTGATGTTGTTAATTAAATGATGCAAGGGGAATATTTTTTAATAAGACCAATTAGTAGTGGAACTACTGAAGGTCATGCAGAATAGCAGTAATGATGTGCAAAAGTTTGGGCCTTACACAAGATGAATTGCTGGAATTACAAATTGCCTGCTACTTCCTTCTGTCTGGAACTGTGGCTCAGTGTAATATTGCATGGCTTGAAGCCAGCCCTAAAACCAAGACCTGCAAAGGGGCACTTTCCATGCTCAGTGCCTATTTCTCCCTATATTGAAGGGTACATTTAGGGACCACAGAATTCAGCCTCATTTTTATTGCAGTATTTGGGGGAGAATGTAGTGAAACATGCCATGTTCCTTTCTGGGTGGGGATGGTTGGAGTTCCCTGAAAACCAGCAGTAACAGCTTGTTGCTGTAGCTGTGTGGTGATAACAGCAGGAGGGGAGGAATCTCCCTTACTCTTCCATATGGAGGCTTATTTTGGGAGATGAAGTGGTTCTGCAGGGAAGTCAGTGTTACCTTTCTGATGGTGTCCCCCTCCCAGAGGCAAAAGGAGTGATGAGAGTTATAAACCAGAAGCTATTTCAGAAGCTATAGAGGAGTGAGATGTCCTTACCAGCTTGAAGAGTATTCGAACGGCAAGTGAGAGTTGGAGTTTGGATGGGTCCTTGAAGTATCATCAAGCCCCAAGTTCTTTCCATTCCAGGACAGATCAGGTCAACCCAGACCTGCATTATTCTGCTACTGAGATTAAAATTATTTGTCCGATGAGAAAAGTTGTTCATGCCACCCTCTGATCAGTGATGGGTTTGCAGAGGAGATGAACTATGGGGTTTTTCAGGTGTTGCTGGCTCCAAACTTTGAACTGTGAATACAAACTCACTCCAGATTTTCCTGTTCGTGGTATTAGTTTATTTTGCTAGTTTCCCTGGTGGCAAAGCTAGGAAATAGATCTGCCCAGGCACATTCAGAGCACGCAGGTTGTCATGGTAAAGGTTCCTGATGCTTTATATTGGGTTTGTTTATTACAGAAGCTGTCTACCAACAGCTGGAGTTTTTAAGTTTTCCTATCTGCGTAGAAAACTTCATATTTCTTCAAACCAGACATTATTACCTCAGGGTATTTACTCTGCATGTATAGAAAGACTTAGACTCTCCTTGGAGTATTTTCATTTCTCATGGCTTGTTTTTTTAGGTAAACATCTGCTGGTTTGAGGAAAAGTACATTCTGTAAGATATTTTGCCTGTAACACTTAATGTCCAGCATGGTGTGCTGGGAAAAGGGCAAATACTGTCAATACTGATAGACCTTGTCTATCCTTTTCTTTTTCACATTGCTACAGTGTCTTTTTCCATTAATATCAAGCATGGACTGAGCAGCCACACGCTAGGAATCACCAAGTGGTATTTAAAAAGATGTGTGTCGTGACTCCAAGGCAAGCAGCACAAAAAGACCTCACACCATGCAGGCATTCAGCATGTTGGGAAGAGGTGAGGTGGATACAGCCAGAGGCTCCAGTTGTCCCCTCTTCCCATGGAGGACACACAGCACCTCACAGGGTTGGGTGAGCCTGTAGTGGAATTAAAAGTCTGCCTAGAAGTGTTTCAGACTCTTCATTAGTTACTGAAGTTTGGAACTTTCTCTGATGGTTGTCAGTGTTGTAGGCTGTGCAGATAATTGAATATCCACTCTTCTTCTCTCTTGTATGTCTGGTCTAGTTGTGTAATCTGCCAGCATCTCCACGTGTTCAGGGGCCAGCTGTGGTGCCAGAGTTCATAGTGAATATGGAGATAATGAAAGAGTCTGGAAAACATTTTCAGGATAAACATTTTCCATTTTTGTCTTTTGCTATTTGAGAAACAGAGACTCAAGTGCAGCCTTTAAATCTTTTCTTGCTGTATCCTAATGTTTCAAAGCAGTTGTAATTTTGGATCTTGACTTGGAAACAATTTAAAGGCGGCTGATTTTCTGTGGCTGGGAGTGCTGTGCTTCCTGACTAATCAGACTCTTTAGACATGTCTTAAATTGGGCACTGAAATAATGGATAGACAAGTGCAAGCAGTTGACTCAGCTCTATGGGGGTTTAGGCAAAGGCACTTTAACACTCAGCTCTGATATGCTCTGAGTGTGCACACAGCCAGTTATCACTCCTGGGCTGACAAGAGGTGAATGATTCAGGCACAGCAAGTCAATCATGGGAAGCTATTAGCCCATACTCAGCCAAGTGGTGTGCTCCAAATGATTAGCCCCTTCTGGAAAAGTGTAGGCCTGTTCTATTTCAGCCAAGAGAGTCTCCTGCTAACACAGAGAATAAGTGTTTTACTGACATAGTAAAACACTTCTTTCAAATACAGTAAAATTCATTATTTAGGCTTTCCATGCTTGCTCAAAGCCCTGAAAGATTCAGCAGAGTCTCCACTCACATTAAATGAGGTCTGTTCTCCCAGCTAAGCTGCTGATTTTACACCTGCTCCATAACCTGGAGCACCTATGTGAAGTAAAATAGGCAAAGAAAAGTGGGTGCAGCAGCTGTACGTGCATGCCAGGGGAATGGGCATGGTTCTTCCAAATTTCCTGACTTGTTGGAGGTTTTTCTGGGTTTGTTTGTTTTTCCTTTTTCTTTTTCTTTTTTCTTTTTTCTTTTTCTTTTTCTTTTTCTTTTTCTTTTTCTTTTTCTTTTTCTTTTTCTTTTTCTTTTTCTTTTTCTTTTTCTTTTTCTTTGTTGTCTTCTGCAGGCAGACAGTTATCTGTCCTGGCAGTGTAAGCACATTCCTGGACTACCTAGAACAGTGAAAACTGTAGCCAGACAAAAAAACCCAGTAAAATGCTGAATTTTTAAAGAGAAAAGAAATTTGAATAATTTCAAAGTTTTCTTTTTTTGAGGTGAAAGGAAGAATTCTTTACTCTATTGCTTGAATAATGCTTTGAAGTTTGGTCCTTAGCCAAAAGCCTGTTGACAGTAACATCAGTGTTGGGCTGACTGGCATCATGTATTTCTTGGGAGTCTTTAAAAGCTCTCTGAGCAGCTCACCAAGGAAGGAATTATTCCTCTGTGTTTATGCATGGATAAGGAGCAGTCATTCAGTGATTTACCTGCCTTTTAGAGACAAATCTCTAAACCTGGTAGAGATCCAAGGAGTATGACAGGGAAGTCACCTCTTTCTTTTTAACAACCAGTCTGGTGTCACCTTATGTTGACACCATTTTCATACCTTCTCATTGTTCATGTACCATTTTTCTCAGAAAAAAAATGGGTGGCTAACCTCAGAGTTTCATTTTACACCTCTTTCCTGTAGATGCAAATCAACATCACTCTTTTTCCCATGGTTTATAGTTATTCTTTCCCTTTTTTTTTAACTCCTCCAGTTTTTTGTAAGGAGGTTTATCTGAGGTGTTGATACTTCTTACAATAATTTTCTCACTAGTAGCTATGACAAAGTCTCTAATCTTCTCTCTTCCTTTTATCCTCAGGAAATCCACTGACTGTGGCCTGCAAAGCTTTCTTTGGATTCAGTGGAGAATCAGGCCCCATGATCTACTGGATGAAAGGGGAAAAATTCATAGAAGAATTAGAAGGTCACATTAGAGAAGGCGAAGTCAGGTACTTTTTGAATTATTTACTATTAAAAATACTGTATGTCCCACAAGCCTGTTGAGCTGACAAGTTTTTAATTGAAAGTGGAAATAATTTTCTGTCCAAAGAGTGATGGATGACTTGGAGCCAGGGCTGTGTGAGTTGCTCCCTGTCCTTTGTAGTGAGGACACTAAAGACAGAGTAACTTATGCCTGAAAATCTGTTGCCAAATTCCTCTGATGGTTGGAGGCTGAAACATCTCCTGAGTGTTCTGGGGGTTGATTCTGCATGGGAATGGTCCTGTCCCATGGGACCTGCCTTGGCAAGGTGACATCCATTCCAGCACCACTGTTAATCTTGAAGACAAGTGGTCTCCTGTCAAAGCCACCACACTTTTTCTCTTCTCCTGAATGTGTTTTGTGTGTGTGTGATCCAGCTCTCAGTGTTCCTTAACCTGAGCCTTCAAGAGTCAGCATTTGTTCCTCCAGGCTTAACACACAAGAGAGAGGAAGGAGTGGCTGTGTCCAATATCCAGCTTGTTCTGGGCTTTTTCCCAAGTGTTGGTTATCACTTGATGTAAGTTGTAAAGAAAACACACTTGTATCCCCATGAACTTCCATGGAATTTGCATCTAACAGCACCTTACTCTCCTCCCTAATAATTACCTGATTATTGTTCTCTGAGCAAAGACTAAGTTATGGTTATACTGTGGGCAAGGTGGTCCCAGCTCCTATAGATAGAATAAATATCAATTATGATACAATGAATATGGATTATAAAGAAAGCCAAGGCCTTTTCACTTTCCATTGCACATTTTTTAATCTCGTGTCTGAGTTTTTTGTTTCTTGTAAAGGTGATTTTGGAGAGCAAGAGGAGAGAGGTCCCTTTGCTTTATTACTTGATCAATAATGTGAAGTTCAGCCACTTAGCCACAAGTTGTTAAGATACACTTAATTGCACACAGATTAAATTTATTTTATATTGCCATTGTACAATCCTCCTTTGTTCTTCTGACCACAAAAAGCAATTATTGGAAACTTCTGCCATTGTAAGTAATCAGCACTTAATGGCATTGTGCTCTCTCTGTTGTGTTTATATATGAACAGAGTGATTTTGGTCATGTTCTTCCTCTGCATCAGGACAATTTGAGGTTTGTATTTAAAGAGTGCTCCAGCTTTGGCACAGTTCAAAACTTTTATGTACATTTATTAGTGAAACTGAGTTTGAAAAGGCTGTTACTTGTCCTTTGTTGTTCCATCTCATTGCACATTCATGTTTCAAACTAATTTGTGACAAGTCACTTTTCTCATTCCACTAAAGTGCTTTGACTCAGTTTACAGACCTTCACAATTCACTGAATCTTCTCTTCAGCAAAGCTACTTATCACCTACCTAATCTCCTGTGATCACTGCCAGCATTTGAAACAGCATTTCCAAAACACACTGCATCATTACCAGCAGTGTCCCAGTCCATCCCTTTTTTATTTAGAAGTAGCTATGGCAACTGAAGTAGTAACTTTTTGCAAATGATTTTTTTGCCCATAACAGCTCTTGGTTTTGTATTCCATTACAGGTATGCTGCTTCAGGGGAACTAAGCAGCACTAATTATTCTGTCAGTGCCCTGAGGCAGCCCACATCTTCCACCCAGATGTATATATTGATGTATTTAAAAATTGTCATGTGTGTTTCAAATTTGATGAGCCATGGTGAACTTGCTGGTTTGATGTCTGCTTAATCAGTTTGCTTCTCTATGGTGTACCAGGACATTTTATTTTGGGAAGCTAGGAGTAGTACAGAATTGTTACAACCAGAACAAGATACTCCCTGGGCTGTTCCTTTGGTACATTTCAACTCTGCATCACCTATCTTGAATTAGTTCACAAATTTAGTAGCACTCTGAGTTGATGGTGCTGTCCTTACCCTGGGCTGTGCCCATCCATTGTGTTGCTGGATTTTCTGTGTATGATGAGAGCTCAGGTTTGCAAATGACATGTGGGAGCACAAACCACCCATCCCCAATGCGCAGGTTTAACACTCACTGTGCTGTCATGAAAGCACTAAAATAAGGATGCATGTAACCTGAGTATTCCTGTTCAAACCCAATCCATGGAACTGGGTTTTGGTAAGCACACTTCACCAAGAATGATACTGGTGTTGCTCTGGGCTTCTCAGTATTTATTAGACCTTTTTACAAAGCTTCATGATAAAAAGTAACTCAAAGTTTTGCAGGACATGGAGGCAATGACGCCCTGTCTGAGCTGCTCCCTTGTCATCCCTTGAATTAAGATCCCCAAGTGTTAGACATGCGTGGGGGGAAGGAGGAAGAGACTTTGCTTGCCAGGTGGGTTTTTCACAGCAGTAATAAAAATGTCATGTAAATTGAACCAGAGTTATTAAAGAAGGAATCAGAATCTTTAAGCATGTCTGCAGAGTTGTCAGTTGTACCTAATTATCCAAGCAGCCCACAGCAAGTTTCAACACCAGCTCTCTGCCATGGCAAAGTATTTTCAGACATAAATGTTGCTCTCTCAGCCACCTATGAATTACTTTTTTAGTTCTTCAACAGGCAACACTGCTGAATAGTAATAATGCTCATCTTGTAGAGTGTGTTTGTCCTTGTTTTCTCTCTCTTGTCCATTTTTGAAGTAGAATAAGTTTAAGTCATCCTAGAGGGATGAAAAGAGGTGAATGGAGACATTTTGAATGGCAGCCTTATTTCTTCTGATTGATTTATCACCCAAGAAGCCAACAGATGGTTATGAAATGCTCAGACAAGATGAGGATGTTGTTTTCTGTTAGGAGGGGGTGCTGGGGGACAGCAGGCA
This sequence comes from Onychostruthus taczanowskii, assembly GCF_017590055.1. NCBI lineage: Eukaryota > Metazoa > Chordata > Aves > Passeriformes > Passeridae > Onychostruthus > Onychostruthus taczanowskii. The sequence goes on from NW_024498462.1 coordinate 7,597,726, forward strand.
CAACTCCCATAGCTAATGTGCTGGGTACTTTGCAGAGAAGTATGGAAGCAACAGCTCTCTCCTGAAAAGCTTACACTACTCAAGTAGGCAAATTCAGGGCAGAGAACAAGAAACACAATGCAGGAAAGAGAGGGAAGGTCACTGTCATGCTGCCAGTTGAACGACTTTGCTTTGGAGAGGTGCTTGTGTACACACAGAACTTTCCTTTCACCTACAGCTGTTGTCAAGGAATAGAAGGAAGGGAGTAGACTTCATAACCCTGTTCACAGTTCAGATCCTCAGCTTTATAAAGAATGAAAGTTTCATTTTTGCTAATCTCAACTCTCATGCAGGTTAGTAAAAGTTTGCGATGGATGCCTCTGTCTTGCAGAGAGACCCAAGTGAAGCTTTCTTATGGCCTTGTATGTGTGGTCCTACAAAGACTGAACATTTTGGGAAAGTATGGTCTCAAAGTAAAAGTGTTTTAAATTCAGATTCAACTTAGTGCATACAAGCACTGGGAAAATATGACCAAGGATTTGAAAAATCCAAGCCATTGCATAATTTTAAAAGAAAGTATCTCTGTTCTGTAATGACGCTTCCTTTTTAAAATTTATATTCTTACCTGAAAATTATTCACTAGACAAAATGTTTTGTTTCAGATCAAATAAAATGCTTCAACCTGAAGGAAAAGAAGGCTCTGAGTGTTGTTTTTACATCACCCACCTTTTATTTCTCTTTTTCCATCCTGTTTGTTGTGAGTTGTCAAGCACCATTGATTTAGCTATGCATTAAATGTCGTAATTACTCTTACACTTTGTTCAGCAGCCCAGAAAGTTATTGTTTTCTCAACTTGTGGGAGCTGGCATGTGTTGACAGTGATGCTCATGAAGCTTCCCCCACCTCAGACAGGGACAGAGATTCATGTCTGGGTGTGCAACAAATGCTGTTGCACCCTTGAGGTCTTGTTGTTGATATTGTATTGTGCTCCGTGTTCTCTGAACCAACAACAAAAATTAATTAATCAATGCAATTAATTAAGGGCTGTGTGTGTATTAAAAAAATGCAGGTGACCAGCTGTGCTTTTCTGTGGCAATAATGTACATGTAGAGTAATGTTAAAAGAAAAAAGAAGAAAAGTGAATAAAACAGGAATGAAAGGTTTAACACTGCTAAGAGCTTCCTACATTTTGCTGCCAGCATAATGCTTAAATGTTTGTCACCATTTTCATGATAGATCCCACTCTATAGATTTCCATTGCTAAAAATTGCTGTTAGAAGACATGTAGAAAAGAATTCTCAGTCCAAAAATATTGAATATTATTTTTTTTTATGAAAGCTCCTCTTTAGCTGATTATATATCATTTAAATTTAGGTTAAGGGTCAGTTATTTTATCTTACATACAGGTAGTTTAGATATAGATAAAAATAACATTCTCTTTTATCTTAACTGTAACCTGTCTCCATTTTTTTTTCTGTGTAAAATATCCGATTACAATAAACAAGAAAATCTGAACATTTGCAGAATGCTCCAGATTAGTTTCCCAGATACTTTCTCTGTTAATGATTATGTTGTTCCTTGCAGCGTGATTGGTAGACCAAAAGTTTTTGGGCATACTGTTTGCCAGCAGAGTGGCTTTCCTGAGTCTTTATAGAGATATAGCTGAATAATAGGTAAATGAGAATTGACTTATCTCACTCCCAGTGAGATTTAGGCTGAGTATGCAAATGGACCAGGCTTTCTGAGGAGGTTGTTTTCTGCCAGAAATTGTGCAAATTTAATCTTCCTTCCATTATTTCACTACTTGGACTCTGGACCAAAATTTAAAAAAAAAAAAAAAAAAAAAAAAAAACAAAAAAAAAAAAAAAAAAAAAAAATTAAAAAAAAAAAAAGGAAGAAAAAAATAAAAAAACCATAATCAATGGGAATGTATTTGGAAAAAAAAAAGATGCAATTCAAGTTTCTAAATTCAACACACACACAAACACACACCCTGTTTTTAAACTGTTTTTCCACTTGCTTTTTTGCAAGTTATGCTGCCACAGTGAAAGAGGCTGAATTGTTGTGGATCGTCCTGTGTCTCTTCTGAGTTACTGCAGAGATGTGCTTGTAGCAGTCAGGCTTGCATTTTTGATTTTCTAGTGCAATGCCCTCATACTTCTCTTTTGATCTGTTTTCAGTGTGTTTGGAGTTCCATGGATGTCATGTGAAATCATGTACATAAGGAAATGTGTGTACACACAATGTCTTTGGTTTATAATTAGAAGCTTGGGGTTTGCCATTACTGACAATTGTGAATGTCTCCAGCAGCAGTTTCCATCCAGAGCAGGCAGCACTCTGGTTCATCACTTCTCATCCACTTTCCTCCTATCTGTCTTGGGAGGAAATATTTCTTTTTTGGTGACCCTGGGTTTTATTTCTGCCTTTACCTCACAGTGCTGTGCAGTCTTTTCAGAGAAGAGACTCACTGAAGTGCCACTGCAGTGGTGAGTTCACAGGTGACTGTGAGGGCACCCCACATTTTCTGTTTATCTTCTTGTGCAGCATTGCACAAACAGGATCAAATTTATCTGGTGGACTTTACTTGACATTACATTTCCCTGTTCAAAGGAGCAGCGACTTTTTCTTGAGCAAGTGATAAGCCCTTTGAGAGAATAGTGTATTGTATTTTTAGACTTAATGTCAGCAGCAGAAAACGTGCATTTACTTTGCATTCTTTTTAATGTTCACATGAGAACAATGACATGAAAAGGCTGTACCTCTGGCCTGAAAGTCTGCTAGAACTTTTATTCCATTTGTGGGGATTTTGCACGTCTCCTCTTTCCTCTCAAAGGAGCAGAGAGCTCTTATTCTTGACACTGTTTCCCTTAAAAGTCAGGATCTAGCCCCAGAAAACAGAGGAAAATTCCAAAGACTCTGCAGCTCCTTTTGTTGGTTTTCCACACTGAATTAAAATGTATCACAATACCCAGCCTTTAAATTGCCCTGTAATTTGTTCACTGATGGCTTTGTAGGACATCCTGCTTCTTGAAAATGGGTATTTGTCACTTCTTTTAAAAGAAGCATTGTTTTTAGCATTTAATTCTGATGGAGCCAAGAAAAAAGCCACACATAACCACTGTACCCATGGCCACTCTTCCTGCACTTGGTTCAGCTCCGCAATAGACATGGCAGGAGAAAAACCTTTCTGATGGTCATGGAAAATGCCTCTGGGAGGCCTCTTTCAGGCAACATGAGTTTCCTTTTAAGTCCTTCTCCAGGAGTGAAGGAGGCCAAGGAGCATTGTCTTGTGCTGAGAAATCATAGTGCTTTTGGAAATCTGCCATCCATATTAATTCAGTTAAAGCAAAGGCTGTATCCTTCCTTTCAGACTCCTCAGAGAACATCTTGGAGAAAAAGAAGTTGAGTTGACATTGATCTTTGATGCTGTGGAGGAGGCAGACCTGGCTAACTACACGTGTCACGTGGAGAACAGAAATGGACGGAAACACGCCAGTGTTCTTCTGCGCAAAAAAGGTAATTTTCCCTTTTTTAGTTATCTGTGACCTCACCTGCCTCAGCAGCAACACGTCACTCAGAGGTCCTGCTGACCTCTCTGAGCCAGGCTGGACTCCTGTGTGCCTGCTTGGAGCTGAAGTGTGCTTGTGTACAGCTTCAGTTTACCTTTTGTTGAGAAAAAAATCATGGGTTGTTCTTTGGTGTCTAGAAAATTGGACTTGCAGGTGATACACCTGCCTGGAATACAGTCACCCATAAGGCACCAATAATCAGGGAAAGCATTTTGGACTAAAAAACCTATGAATTTGACTCAGAACTGACTAACTAGGCCAGTTAAAACTTACATTTCTTAGAACAGGTGCCCTGGCAGTGAGGTCAGATGTTCTCCTGTTTCTCTACTTCCTGGCTTTGTGTTTTAAATTGAAAACTTTAAGCTGTCTCCGTGCGTTTTGGTTTCTAACTGCATCAGGAATGAAGACATGCAATGAGATCTGCAAATACATGGAGAGTTACCCCATCATGGTTGTCTTGCTTGATACTGAATGGAGTTTCTGGATGGATAACAGCACTACTGAAAGATTACCTGTAGCAGAAAGGAAACTGTTTGTATTTGAATGTGCCAAATTTAAAAGTGCTCCTGTGCTCTGTGTTTGAAAAAGTCACTATCAGGGGAGTGTAACAGTATCTCATGGCAGCTCTTTCGTTGTTTGTTCAATCAGCTCTCCTATTCATAAGTGGGCTGACATTTAGATTGGATGATGGTCTCTCTGAGATACAGCGTATTAGGAAACATAAAAGCTGTAAGATAGTAATTGTTGGGAAAGCAAAGGAAGGTTCCACCCTTGGGGAAAAGCTGTTATGTGAAACCACAGAACATCAGCGCAGGAGATTGATTCAAGAGTTGATACAGTATCCAGACCTCTGCCATTGCTCTTGGATGTAAATTATTTTGCCAAAACAGGAGAATAAGAATTGTTTTCATGAGGCAAACCAGAAAGGGCAGCTCCAGTCCTTTGTGTGCTTTCACTGTGTCAAAGTTGGAATAAAGGAATGTTGATCCAGCAGATCATTCTACTATCTACTACAAACTTCCATGCAGGGGGGCTCTGCAGAGGGATCGGGACTGGCTGGGTCCGTGGGCTGGGGCCAGTTGTGTGAGGCTCCACAGGGCCAAGTGTTTGGTCCTGCTCTTGGCTCACAACAAGCTCCAGGCTGGGGCAGAGGAGCTGGAAGGCGGCTGCCAGGTGGCAAAGGATGTGGCCATGCTGGAGTCACCATTCCTGCAGGGATTTGAAAGCCATCCTCGTGGACATGGTTTAGTGGTGGGCTCAGCAGTGCTGGGTTAATGCCTGGACTCAATCATCTGGGAAGTGTTTTCCAACCAAAACAATTCTACAATTCTGTGATCTAAACTGACAGGTTGCCACAGCTTTAATTAAGGAATCTGGTCATCATGATGAAGGATTAGTGTCTAGTGCAAAAAGCATTCTACCTTTCCTTCCACTGAACCTCATAAATATACAAGTGATAGTAAGTATATCTCTTTGGCACTGGTAAATGTTCTGCTGTGTGCATATAGTAGAATAACAAGCTTGATTTATTCATAAAAAATGCAGATATTTCAGAGCTCTGCTGGAATTATGGAAGAAGCACTGCTGAATACAGAATTTGGAGGTGGAAAGGATCACTTTGCAGCTACTATTTCATTTCTCTCTGCACCGTGGCTGTAGAAAACTTATATTCCCCTCAGGCACTCTCAGTAGTTGATTTCCAGGCTATTAAAGTGTCATTTAAAATAACCACTGTATTTTACTGTGTCCTTTGACTGCCTGTCCTATTGTCCTCTTTGTTATTTATTAAGTTCTAACAAATACTTGACCAAACTTTTCCTTTCTGCAACTTGATTTAATTGCTTCTTGTCCTAACTTTCTCCAGCTTAGATTTTACTGTAGATATTCATGAGTCAGGAAATACTACTGTTTTTACTGAGCTGGGACAAGATTTAGGGCAGGACTTGCAGAAAGCTGTTGACCAGCATCCTTTGTGTGTGTCAAAAAAGGGATTTCTATTGCAATGTGCTGCAGCACAGATCTCTCAGTCAGAGAAATCTCCCTCCTTGCAGTCTTACCTCTTAAGAGCTGCATTATCCGTGTTTGACAAGAGGCACTTGTAGCTCTGTTTTGTCTCCAGACCTGCCCGCTGTTCTGGTTTTTTTCTGGCTTGGATGAAAAACAGGAATAAACCCAAAATCTGCATTGTAGGTGTTGTATAAGATTTTCTAGAGTTCTTGTTCTGACATCAGATGGTTATTTTTAGCACATAATTTGCTTTGAAAAAAAGGAAAAATTAGCTTTTCAAATGTTTCAGGGGAAATACATTAGTGACTGTATTAGTGATACAGTCCCCACAAACCCTCAGGAGAATACAGCAGTGGCTTTTTGCACAGCTCAAGTGTAGCAATAGCCCCAGAAGCACGTGCCATCATTTAGAATTATTTTTATTGTTTGGAGTTTTCACCTGAAAAAGAACCAAATCAAGTTTCAAACCCAAAGCTACCAATGCAAAGGCAGAGTCAGAGATGCTCCTAAGACCTGAACACAAGTGTCTGCTATCACATTCTTCTTTACTGACTATAGTTCAAGGCCACATTGTTACTTGCTCTCAAGCAGTTCAGAAATACGTTCTGGACAATCCTGGGTTTGGTTTGCTTTTATTTTTTTTTTTCTCCATGCTGTCCTAACATATTTGCTGCTCAAATAACATGGAAATGCAATATACACCCAGTTGTCCCTTAGTTGTGGAAATAGTTCAGGACTTCCTTCAAAAGGGTTTGAAAACAGTTCAGTATTGAGTGACTGGAGTCTACATAGTCTATAATATAACTGATCTGAAAGATTAATAACTTGTCAGAAACCGCAGAATAAAGTCAGACCATGCTTTTAGTGGCAAGAAGTAGTGAATTGAGATAAGTGGCAAGAAGTAGTGAATTGAGATAAAAGTAAATATTATGATTACTTTTCCTCATGTTTTTTTTTTTTAAAGATGCTGCCATTAAGACATTAAGGAACTAATTTTAGGGAGGGGGTGAATTTGATACTGATACATCACTAAATTATGAGGAACTTCTAAATTATGAGGAACTTCTAAAATTGTCTCTCACTTATCGGGTATTTATGAGACTTTTGCTATTTTAAAGACCATGATCCTCTGAAATATGTGTAATATGTTGTGGCAAGGTCCTTCTACATTATTTTATATTAGAAACTATCAATAGTTATTTGCTATTTTTCTCTCTTATGGCACAGAGACCAGATTCAGCTTCTTTTCCAGTGTTGGATATGCTGCTTCCTATTTGTCTCAGTGAGGACCACTTGAGGAGGAAGGAATTAATCAGATGCTAAGGCTAAGTAGAGTAGGCAAGAAAATTGAACATCCTGGGTTTTTTTCATTGCCTCCACTTTGGAATGGAAATAAGGAGAGCTCAAAAGCCTCAGCTTTTCCCTCCTTATGTCTGTACTCTAGGAGAGTTCATGGGGCAGAAGGATATATACTGGACATGCAAAAGCTGATCCATTTTGCCTTTCAAGATGGATTTTGTGGGTTTGCTTAATACCCTGCTATTCCCCCCACCAAAGTGGGCACAGCTCTGTGCTTCTGTGTGGGCGGCAAGGCTCAGCATTGTCTTTCCTTCCAAGCTGGCAGTTTTGCCATCATCTCCATTTCCTAGCAGAAAAGATTCAGTACAATTGAAAAAAAAAAAAGTGATTTTAACCAACTCTGCTCTCCATTTCCCTAGATTTATCCCCCAGAGGATGCAGGCTTTATCATGCCGTGTAGTAAAAGTACCATGAATTCCCTGTGTTCTCAGAGAGATTAAATAGCTATTAAAATAGACTTTTTCCATCTATTAGTCCATGACTTCTTGCCAGACAGACATCAGAGATACTGTAAACTGGGAATAGCTTGACATCTGATGTTAATTATTGAAATAGAAGGCATGGTGAGGCAAAAATAACCCCCAAAGATACACAGCTAATTTGCTTTTTATCTTGAAAGTGACACAAATGACATATGAGTAATTTTTTTCTGACCTAAGTTTTAGAAGTGTAAGGATCACAAGAACTTTGTCCCGGCTGTGTGAGTTTGGAAACTTCTCTCTGTGTTTGTCACAGCAGCAAATATCTTCATGATGTCTTATCTGAACCAGTACAGGCTGGGAGAGTCAAATTGTCATCCTCTGTCTTTTATGGCTAAGTAATATGCCAGGTGGTGTTAGGAGCAATATTGCTCTCAGAGGACATTTCAGGATAAAGAGCAATGCTGTTCAAGTTAGTCCCTTGCATCAATGGAGCTCTGGACTGGTATCCAAGGGGTTTATCCCATTTTGTCATTGGTTTGCTGAATGACCTTGAACATGCTGCTTGTCTTTCCTAAGCCTGTTTCCCCAGCTGTAAGAGATGGATCACTGTGTCTGGAGGTATTTATGAAGTTCTTTGAGTTCTTGTGATGTTTCCTAACAAAAGCATCTGAGTAGAAAATTTTAGCTAACACTAGGTCCCATTAAAGTATGGTGTGAACTCTACAAATACGTGAGAACTCTGTTAGCAGCCATGACAAACAAAGTGGCTCTTTGCAGCCTGATGTCTCCTGGCTTCTTTTGTTATCTTGGGCTTCCTGCAAGCTCAATTCATTTTCCAGGGATCCAGCTGAAGCCCTGGCCTGGCAGCTCACATCAGCTTGTCCACAGGCTTCACAAATAGAAAACCAAAGCTGTCTAATTTGGAGGGGATGGGACCAGACCCTGCCCAATCTGTCCTCACAAGCTGCACACAGCATTTGATGCACTCTGCCAGTGCAGAAGTTCCAAACTCCACCAGCTCATTAAAAGTTGGTTACTCCTCTGTGTAAAATCATTAGTTCTTGTGTAGGAGATTTACATGTGTAGCCTCAAATGCATTCTGGATTTCAGATGGTTATTTCAGATGAGCAGTAGATGGAGTAAATGAGTATAATTAAGGAATAGGCAATGGACAAAATTATTAAGCATTTTTAATGTTGTGGTGGTTGTAATTAGAAGTTGCACAATTTTATGCGGAATTGTACTGTGGATTAGAGAAAATACAGCTTGGAAAGATCATAACCTTTTTGCCTTTCCTTGCTAATTTTAGATTTGATCTACAAAATAGAACTTGCTGGAGGACTGGGAGCCATCCTTCTTCTGCTTATTTTGCTCGTGACCATCTATAAGTGCTACAACATAGAGTTAATGCTGTTCTACAGACAGAACTTTGGAGGAGATGAAGCAGCTGATGGTAAGCAGTTGCACAGGAAACTCAATATATGCAATGGAAGTATTTCAGAGACCCAAAGTGGTGAGGTAGAAATTAATCCTAAAAGATACCTGCTGCTAGTTTAAACTACTAAGCACCCAACAGTGTAAAGCCCTAAGACTTTCTCCCAAAGCCCCCTGAGATCGATGAGTCTTTCCACAGAAATGTCACTGCTCTGCCATGAGCAAAAGGGAGCCAGGAGAATTGTTCATGAGTCTGCTACAGAAGCTCACGTGTCATTTGTGAACTCTTCATCTTCTTGTGCCAGATGCCAAGGGTCATCCTCGTGGGTCCCTTCCAGCTCAGAATACTTTGTGATTCTTTGTGATAAATAGCAGGAATAGAGAACAGGAAAGTTGCTCTTTCTCAATCCTCATGTATGACTGGGAAAAAACTAAAATTATGATTTTTCCGTACTCTACAATACTGCACAATATTTACACTGGTACTTAGGATAAAGGGAAGGGTGAGATTATGTAGTTTGAGAAGTACTTTACCTGGTTAAAACACCTTGGGATTATACCAACATAATATCCCTTCTTCACACCTACCAAAAGTGGTAACTTCCTCCAGCCTGCTTCAGTATTTTTATCCTGTGTTTTCAGCATGAAACTGCTGCATTTTTACTCATACAACTTCCTTGGTTCAATCACTTTTTAATTTATGAAACAATATTATTTTCTGGTTGTTTAGAGGAAGCCCCATGAGTACATAGGAGATTTTGTCTGGCTATACATTTTGAAAACAACCTCGTATTTTCCCAGTACATAATTGTAGACCTTTCACAGCTTTATGTCTTGTTCTGATCCTGCAGGATGAAAGATGGAGGCAGAATGTTACAGAAGTCTAAAGCATATATGGGGATATGTGTTTTTCTCATGCACGGGGAGCCTACAGAGCTCCTGTGAGCACTCAGCTGTATGAATGCAATCACAGGGTCATTTTCCACTTGTATGTGTATTTCTTTAAAAAAGAAGATTTGGAACTCAACAGATCTGCTTTATTCTTATTTCTAAAAATACCCCACGTAAGCAATGCTGGACACACTCACTTCCTGTGTTGTGTGTAGCATTTGCTTTTAGAGAAAATGACACTGAGGATTAAAGGATCCATTAGGAAATGGCTCCAACAGTGCTGCTCCCAGAGCCCCCAGAGCCAGCAGTGGGTGAGTGTGGGCATCTCCTTCTTCTCTGTCCTGGTGCAGGAAGCTCGTGGGGAGCCAGCAGAGGCTGCACCACCAGTGCCCGAGCTGCCAGCAGCCCGAGGGAGCTGCCTCTGTCAGCATCCTGCTGGCTGGAACTGTGGGCTGGGGTGCCTGGGCAGGGCAGCCGTGCCCCTGCAGGGGCAGGGGGCTCAGGGACCCTGCTGCTCTGCAGCTCCCACACCTGTGCAGGGATGCTGCCTCCAGGATCGCTGGCATCTCTTAAAAGGTTTTGGCAGGCTTCCTTATGGACAGGGTGGCAGGTTTTGGATAGGCCTCCGAAGCTGGCTGGCCTGTTGACTTCAGAGAAATGTCAGCAAGCCAGGTGGACATCTTCCATGGACCCCTACAGCCATGGTGACACCAGGCAAATTGCCTTTTACAAATATGTAATTATTCACATGCTTTGACTACAGCTCTGACCCTCATGGGTCTGGCTTTGTGTCAGGAATTATAAGTAACCATCAGTTCAAGGTCATAAAGAGATATATTTTATTGTGATTAGGTATTTGTTCTTTTTATCAGAATATATTGAGGAATTTTAACTGCTTTAATTATCTTTCATGTGCACTATTCTTTACAGATAATTGGTACTCAGAAACCCTCCATTCATGCAGTTTTCTTCTCACAACATTAACTACTTGATTTTTCATTTCTGTAAATAATGGCAGCTGGGCTCTTCCCTTGAGGCTGAATTGCTGAAGGTTGACTTTTTCAATATACTGTTTTCCATTACTGCAGAGGAACACAAAGAGAAATGTCACTAAGACAGTCTGATCCCAGCATGGGTCCCCAGCTCTGTGGTGGCACCACTCCTGTTCCTGGCACACTCATGAGCTCTTAGCTCCATATTTCAGAAGCAGAGCTGGAGACAAGCCCCAGTGCTGGGCAGGAGGAGGAGGAGGAGGAATGTTGCCCTTTATGGGAGTTATTTGTCTCTCTTATAATGAGATCCCCAAGTATTTAAGATCTTCTGGATCAAATGGATTGTGTTCCAAAATTATAATATTGATTTTTAAAACTATGGGATTTTCTGGGGAAAAAAAAAAAAAAAAGCAAAAAAAAAAAAGCTTTGAACTGTTTGTATTTGGCATTGTTTTCTGAATAGTCAGTACTCATTTGAATTAAGTCATGTCTTTTCTCACAATTACTTACGGAAGGAAATTCTGCTTGCTCAAAACTTTCCAGGCTCAAAACTTTTCCAGGCCGAAAACTTTAACATACTCCTAGAACTCTTGAGGAATAGAAGTTTAAAGGATTGCATTACAAATATGCAAAGGTTAAAATAGAAGTTTCCACTTTAGTATTTGTATGAAAATTTTGCCTATGATGTTTTCAGCTGTGGCACATGTCTGACCACATGGAGCAGAGTTTCTGCTCAGCATGCAGAAGAAAACTGAAAGGATCCATGAGATTTCTGCCTGGAAGCCAGATTATATGTTCCTGTGAAAAGTCCCAATTTTGTTGGGAAATGCTTGGTGGTTTCAAGGAAAAATATAATTTCCCAGTACTCTCCTGTGTTCCTTAAGAGTGTTCTTCCAAACAGCAGGCTGAACATGATTTGTTTTCTTACAGACAGCAAAGAATATGATGCTTATCTTTCATACACCAAAGTGGATCCTGATGCGTTAGATCGTGATAATAACGAAGAGGAGCAGTTTGCACTTGAAATTCTGCCAGATGTTCTAGAAAAGCACTATGGATACAAGCTCTTCATTCCAGATAGGGACCTGATCCCTAGTGGAAGTAAGTATTTCTGACCTTTTAGTTTAACTTCTGTCTGATGTGTCACAAAGGCCTGGACTGTATGATAAGGACCAGATATGGAAAACCTTGAGAAGTGGTTGCAAAGATTGGAAAAGCTTCCTCAGCACTGCAAATTTGAGTTCTCTGTTAGAGCTTGTTCCTGCACTGCTGAAATCAGAGGGAATTTCCATTGAAATCAATTTGCCATTGATTTCAGTGGGAGCAGGAGCTGGACCTTCCTACAGGGAAGGCTGCAGCACTGCAAGCAATACCAAGTCCAAAATGCCTACATCAAACACAGGTAACTAAGCAGGAAACTTTCCAAAAGGATTTTATCATCTCTGTTACACAATTGAAAATGGGATTATTATTTTTTTCAGTGATTAGTTGTTTTCTCTGCAGCAGCTTTACAAGTAAAAGTCATCTTTTCTATTGTCTTTTGGGTTTTTCCTTAACTTGGAAGTCTAATAAGATTCAGCAGCACCTTTGGATGTCTCTACCAAAGGTCAATGCTTTCCTAGTGGTAGTTATGGCATTTCTTCTACCAGACTAATTTTTGAGCAAGTCAAAAAGACCACAAATCATATCCATTGTGTTGATAAATTCTGAATGCATAGTATGTTTGCTTTAATATCACATTTATTTGAAGTGCTACCGTTGTGAAAAATCAGCTTTTTTTTTTTTTTACAAATTCCATCTCCAAATCACTTCCATTAAAACAATAGAAGAGAACACGAACTTCTCTCTTTATGTGCTGCTGTGTAGGAAATATGAACAAGAGAAGAAAGCAGTGGCTGTAGTGGAGCAGATGTCTCCAAACATGGAATAGCTCAAGCAGAGCTGCATTACAACCTGTCTGCCAAAAGACTTGGAACTGCTGCCTCACTGTGCCAAGTGCCAGTGCCTGACCCAGGAGTCAGAGCCTGTTTCTTCTCTGACCTTTGAGAGCACTGGAAACAGAGCTCTGAACCCTTTAGCACTGGGAAGGAGGAGTCAGAGCCTCACCAGAGATCATGAAAGGCCTTGCAGGGGCTTGAATTTATCACAAGCATTTTCAGCTCTTAGTTTAGAGCTGATTCGCTTTTTCTTTTTGCCTCTGCAAGGTGTAAGTTTTTCTCCCATAGTGAAAAATTACAGAAAGGGGACTTGGCTCATAGCTTTCTTATTTCTTACAGTACAAGTAAATTATATAAAATGTTTAGATATTATTAAGAGAAAATACATCTTTCTGTGATAAAAACCACAGAATTGTTGTAACTAGTTGTTTTATAGCCAACAATATAACAAAGTACACATAGCAATTCTGCAAGTGAACTAAGAAGTTTAAAGTTAACTCTTAAATAATAACTATGCTGAAGCACAGATTTGTCTGAAATAAGATTCTTTTTTCCAATTGTTGTTCCAGCCAGCATGGTATTTTATTTTTGTCTATTTTTGTCAGCAAGGCACTCAGCAAATACTTGCCATCACTTTGGGTATTCATTAAACCTCTCCTGAAAATGTAGGGTACCTGAAAATGTCAGTTCTCATTTATGAACATTCACAGATTTAATCCTTCTTCTCTCCTCTCAAACTCACTTCTTCAGTGTTATGAAAAGGCCTGATTCTAACACATGGAGCTTCAAGAACGCCTAATCAGACATAATGACAAGGCAGAATAAATTGTGGAGCTGAAATGAGTGTGATTTGCATGCTTTAGCTCTGAAAAAGATATGGGGGAAAGCACTTTATTTCAAGAGGGGCTACAGGGAGGGTGAGGGGATGGGGAAGGAGGGAAGACTCAGCCTCCTGCATTTGTGAGGTCTCCGTGCCCTGGAGCAGGGGATCGTGCCTGTGTTCTGCCTAATACTCCCCACTCTCACATGGACTTGCAGTGCTTAGTGAAGGCAGTGTGATGTGGAATGGGCCTGCTAGAAACTTCAGAGGAAAACATAGCATGGTTTAGAGTGGCTGTCTCAAAAGTGGCAGATGTGACAAAATATAAAACTCTCCAGGGCAGATTTCTGTAGAAAAATGGAGGGTTGATCACAGCTATCGTTTTATTTTAGGAAATATCTCTTCTCACATGTTTCACTTCCTCATCTTTCAGGGTAAATTACTTTCATCAATGTAATCGTTTCCCACTCTCTGCTCTGATGTGTGTCATGCTGTATCCTGTGTACCTTGGCGTGTGTCACCCCAGCAGTGCAGCCAGGAGCTGTGTACGGCTGGTGCTTCCTGCAATCCCTGCAGTTGTGAGGAGCTGCCACGGGAGGGTGTGCACCATTCGCTTCCTTCCTGGCATACAGCAGCTCCTACAGCTGCTCCCTGCATTTGAGAGCAGGCAAAAAATAGATTTGTCAAATACTATTTCATTAATTTTCTTGCGCAGTTCTGCAAACAACCTAAAAAGCTGACTTGGGGAAAATTCAGGGACAAGTTTGATTGTGTTTTTGTCCAGCTGGCTCATTGCTAACCTCTGGGGGAAAGCTGTGAATGGTTCTGCATGTCCCTGTGCAGCCTGGGGAGAGATTACAGCCAGATGTGCTGTGCCTGGGACATGTCCAAGCTCTGCTTTCAGCTGTGTCTGATTCAGGGATGTCCATGGAGCGACTGCTGCTGTCCCCAGGAGGACAGAGGTGCTGGCTGTGGGGACTGAGACCACCTCTTCACCACGGGGAAGCAAGTCCCAGGGTTCAGGTCAGATGGGGCAGAGTCATGTTCTGCAGTAGGTGTGGTTCTGAGCCCTGCTGGGATACAAATTTTATCCCAGTAGAGCATTCTGTCCTAGTGGGAGGGAGAAGCACCATGAAGGATGCCAATGGCCTCAGCAATGCCCATTGTCACACAGTGGCCAGCAGGGACCTTTGTGATCACTCTCGGTGCTGCCTTAGAGCAGCGTGGATGGATCCAACTCCCTCAGCTGGCAAGATGGAACAGAATCCCACACAGCTGTGGGAGGCAAGAGTGGTGACCCAGCAGGGAGACATGGCAATGGAGACCGAGCTTGTAACCCAGGAGCTGACTTGCATGTTATAGCAAGTACTGTAGCAGCTATTCTGTCTTAAAGAATGCTTTTTGGTCTTAGCAGAATGAGTGTTCTTCATTCTGTTGAAGCTGACAGCACACACACCTCCCTGCCAGGTAACTTAGGTGTAATTGGACACATTACCCTGCATAAGGAGACTGGGACCCCTGAGATGCACTTGCACTTCTTAGTGAATTCCTGAGCAGTTCTCATTATTTTCACCCTATTCATTTTCAGGGCTCTTTTAACAAACCCTTTCCCACAAGAAACATTCAAGTTCTGTGAGATTTTTCAATTCAGGGTTAGGAGACCTGAGGAGATTGAGTAGTTGGTGCGGGGTTAACAGGATGAGTTGTGTTTTCACCTAAGCCATTTTTTTGTCTTGCCAAGGATGATGTCTGCAGTGAAAAATATCTGTTTGCACTTCACTCTTCTAAAATCAGGACTACATCAGAGGAAGGTATTTTTCTCCATGGTTTCTGAAAATTATTTTAAAACCTCTGAAAGTCAAGAGGTAAAAATTGTCAAGTTGGACTTTTAATACTAACAATACATATCTATTAGAGCATCACCTAGTTGTTCTCTAAGCATGCGTGCATTTGGTCTTGACAGAATTGAGAAAACACCAACAATTCATTCCAGCTCAGCCCAGGGTATGAAGATTAGGCAGTGAAAAGGACAATGGTGATGGAATAAAAATATTTGTTTACCTGAAAAATGAGAAGTTCTCAGCACAAGGGGCAAATGTCTATGTCATGAATGTGATAAAAGCACACGACAGTGAATATTGTAGTTCTGGCACTTTCTAGTTTTGTCTGCCTATCTGTGTGGTTTTTGCCTGGGGAATTCCAGCTTCCTGGGCTCCTACATGAAGAAAACCCGGTTGGACCATGTGTCTGGGGTTCCCAAGGTGCCTTAGTTAAGTATAGGATAGCATTCCTTTGGTATTCAGCTCCACAAACTCCTCCAGGAGTCCCTGGTTGTCTGCCCTGTATGAATCTTACTTTTAATGTCAGGCATGGGTGAGGATAGCGGGGATACACATGGATGTTAGCTGAAAGAGGAATAAATATGGACAAAAGGCAGAAGGGCTGCCTGTCCTAATCTGCATTATTTGTTTCTTTATGTTAAACTCATCAACTGTCCCTCAGCTCATCCTGGGATTGGGCTTTGTCCAGGAAGGGGCCATTACTCTGCTTTGTGTTTCAGCTGATCTGGTCCAAGCTAAGAGAAGCAATATACATTTAATAAATAGGAAAAGCAAGACACAAAATCATTGGTATTATAATAAAATAATCAGACTCAGGGTTTGGGAACTATTCAGCTAGGAAACCAGGACTGAATTACTCTTTTATAAATAACTTTCTCAAGTGATGGTCACACTGCCAAACACAGAAAGACTGGTTATTTTCAGAGTGCCAGGAACCAACCAGCATGGGTTTGATGGTAGATACTCTTTGGCTCTCGTAATGCTGCAAACCATGTTTCCCAAAAATATCCATAGGATTTTATGTGATTTCTAGTGGTTTTTTTTTTTTCCTTCTCCCTAAACTGCAAATCATCTGAATCTGGTTAGTCAGTCATTTCTTTGTGTAAGCAACTCTGTGCCCATAGTGTTCATTAATTTCCTTGCTTCTAGTCTGCTTGCATATTAGGTTTCCCTCTAGCCTGTGGTTAGTGTAGCTCATTAAGGATTCCATAGGCAGTTTCACATGATTTAATTGCAAACGGGATTCATTTCTTGA
Source organism: Onychostruthus taczanowskii (assembly GCF_017590055.1). NCBI lineage: Eukaryota > Metazoa > Chordata > Aves > Passeriformes > Passeridae > Onychostruthus > Onychostruthus taczanowskii. The sequence continues at coordinate 7,614,232 of NW_024498462.1, forward strand.
AATTCTCTCCTTCAGTGCTCCAAACTCCAGTTCAGCATTGTTATGCGTAGACAGTGTTTGGTGAGCACATACTTGCTGTCAAGACAAATTTGCTTGCCATTTGTTGGCAAGACTAAAACAATGCTTGGGTTTGGGTACAACACATCTTGCTGTCCATTCTTCCTTGGGCATTGCATTGAACATGATGCAAGTAAGTTACTGATAGAGCCACTCACAATGGGTTTTTTTTGTTTTGGTTTTTTATACCTATGAGAATTGCTAACATTTTGGGAAGAGCTTTGTACCATAGTGCAAAATATGTTTCCAGGAGAGGGAAAACGGTCAAAATTTAAAATGTGTTTTTTCAGTAAAAACAAGTGGGTTCAATCTAATATTGACATCTTAGTTTCACATTCTAATTTATGATAAAATACAGTCCCTGGAACTAAAAGGTGAATAATTCCATACTGACTTTGCCAAGACAATGTTTTTTTTCTCCCCTTACAATGAAATATCATTGAAGTTGACGCCTCCTGCAGCAAAAGCAAAGTTACAGTGAAATTATATTTATCTGATGGAACTATGTTGTTCTGGAGCTTTACAGTTGATACTAGTTGGTGACATTATTCCTGAAATCCCTATTCAGTTTTTTTCTTGCAGATGAAACAGAGCCATTGCCTGACAATAATTTCTTAGCTCGTTGGAAAGGTGAAGGCAACCCTTTCTTCCACTCACATTGCAATATAGATTCCTTGGATTTGGTACCTTCTAATGGGGTGAACACTTGAGACAGACAACTGAACCTGTGAGATTTTGGGAAGTCTCCAATTATAAAATAAAAGGAGAGCAGATGATTTAGCAACTCAGAGATTTATGCCGTCAGATTGGTACCACTGGGAAAAATAAAGCTGGAAATTCCAGGGACAGGAATCTGTCTCCCCATGCTTTTCTTCACAGAAATGTTCAAGTGGTACAAATTTGACATACTGTAGAGTGCACCCAGTGGAGCCACAGGCTCCAGGAAAATTGTCACCTGCCTTCAGTAGTAGTCCCAAGCTGGAGTTAGTGGGAGTACTAAGTACTTCTGGACCAGATGGCTGGAAGTTTGGGGTTCCAGTTTCTTGTAGCTCAGTGTACTTTACCCTCGGTGCATTAACAAGTCCTCTGTTCATTGGCCATGTCCACCAGTGACCAGCTCCAAACGTGGAATTTGAGGGATCGCCTCAAGACCGTTTGTGAAGGCGTTCATTACCCAGCTGAGGACAGAGCTCTAATGTGTAGCAATACCCAGAAGGGAAGGTGGGCATCCAAAAGAGACATGAGAAGCACAGAGGAGAGAAATGTTCACCCAAGAAAATAGGGAATTTCTCCCATCTTCTTTCCACCCTGTTTGCCCAATGCAAAGGCTGACAACTTTTTGATTGCGATGGGGTGGATTATTGCTGGGGTGACACTACTGAAATGATTGGTGCTGGATATTTGAAGAGATGAAAGTGAAGAGATTTTTTTGTTTGTTTTGTTGGTGTGTGTTTTTTCTCAGTTGGATGCAGTTGGATATGCATGGCCGTACTCAGCACTACTCTGGACATATGGTACTGCCCAGTATTGTGTCCTGCAGGGAATTGTCTTGTGCATAGCAGTGTTCTGAGTGTTTGGAGGAGGGATGAATATGTCTCAGGAAAGACGCATGATAGTTTGTTGTTTTACTGTATCTTGCAGATTCAACCTCTAATGATGAAGCTTCCCACCTAAATTCTTTCTTTTTGGGAGCAGAAAGAAAGGAAGAAAATGAAGAGTCTGAGCTGTTGATACATTGGGATAATATCTTTCCATTGTATTGAACATTTCTACCTTTCCTTAAGTTTTGTTTCACCAGTTCTGCTTATCATTTTCTCATTGTTGCTGATTCTCTTCCCGCTCCACTGCCTCTCCCATGGATTTTAATGTTGAATTTTTTTCATTAATGAGTAACTATTTTATACAGAACAATGGGGGGGTTTCCTCATAAAATATTTCAAGAAACAAAAAAACAAAAACAACTGTAAATGCTGCATGATTAAAAAGTCATAAACCATTAACTAAAAGTCAGGATTGTTGCATAGACATTTGTAATGTATGTGTATGTCTTAAATTTTCGTGTGTCTGTGGGATGTTTGCAATTGCCTCTTTTTTCCATTTGTGAAAGAAATTCTTCTTGCTGCTAAGTGGTGAAATAAAACATTGGTAAAGGCAGATTTGATGCTAACTATGCCTTCAGTCTCATGAAAATAAGCTATTTTAGAATGTTCCTGTTGGCCTATTTTGTAGCAATTTACTTTACTGGAAGTGGTGTGAATAAGCATGCTGTGGTATGGTGCCTGGGACTATAAAATGAGTCTTGCAGTACCAGATGTTGATTAATGATGTTATTTGTAATTATTGTTCTTCTAGAGGGCAGATGTGTAAGAGAGGTCCTGCCCTGTGCTGAGTAAAGATCTGTTCTGTGCAGCTCTTGTGTCCAAGTCTTCATTTCTAACACGTGATTCTCCTCTGTGGTCAGGCAGCACATTCCCAGTAGCATGGTCAAGAGGTTCATGTAGTTTGAAAACACAAAGATCCTTCCTCAAAGCTTGCAGTTGTAATGCTGTGCAACCAATGGACATTTTCTGCCCTTAGTGGGTTTGTTCAAGGGATTTAATTTTTCTGGTTTTGACCTAAAACCCATTGAAGTTTGTGGAATGAAGTCTGTTCATTTGAATGGGTTTTGGATCAGGTCTGTAAGTAGATCTCTTTCCCATCCTGTTCCATGTCAGACCAGTGTATTTGGCTTCTCTTCCCTGCCATCCCTGGGATAAGTGAAACTCAGGGATTAAAGTCCAACTTCACAAATATTTTGAAGTTCAGTAAACTGGCATCATGGAGCTGCTGATGGGGCTGGCATTTCTGCTTACACTGATCAGTTGCAACTACTTGCCATGCATGAATAAAACAATTCTACTATTTTCTTTGTCACTGATGTCTCAACAAATAAATACTTCCAATATGTTTAAATTTTCCATTTGTTCCTGTCACTTGTGAAGTCTCTGTTAATACCTTGGGGTACATAGAAGCACAGGTTTGTGATATCAAAACAGACCACTGAGCCACAAAGAATGTTCTTATGTTTTTGTGGTCAATACCTAAAGAAGAAAAAGCTACCATGATGCTTCTATGCAATAACACAAGTTCTGCATGTGATGAGGGTTCATTTCTCTTTGAGCTTTTGCAAGTTATGGTTCATACAGCCTGCAGCACCCTCATGTCTTTGCATCTGGAACACGGGAACCACTCCTCAGAGCCTGCTTCCCTCAGCACAGTGTTAATCATGACCAATGTTAATGTTAGAATTTACACAAACATTGCATTGATTTCAACCTATATTTTGTTCACTAAGTGAACTGTGTGTTTGTATTCACTAATGCACCTACACAGCAAGGGCGTTATGTAAATGTCATCCTGCTGCAATGAACAGGGGGAAATAGCAAAGGATGGAGGGGGTTATTAAGGAGTTTCCTATGTGTACTCCATAAATAGAAATATTTTGTGATACACAATCCTATTTTTGTTGGAGTATATTGAAATGCCCATTGTTTTAAATGGTGTGGATCGGTAAAATACAGGATTTTGTTATGCTTGATTGCAAGCCTGATGTTTTAATACAATAGACTTCTTTATTCTTTACTCTTTCTCTCTTTCTATAATTTGTAGCCTACATTGAAGATCTCACAAGATGTGTTGAGCAAAGCAGAAGACTCATTATCGTGTTAACTCCAGACTATGTTCTCAGGAGAGGATGGAGTATTTTTGAGATGGAAAACAGACTCCATAACATGCTAGTCAGTGGAGATATCAAAGTTATTTTGATTGAGTGTACTGAATTAAAAGGGAAGGTGAATTATCACGAAGTGGAATCATTAAAGCACACCATCAAACTTCTCTCAGTGGTCAAGTGGAAAGGACCAAAAAGCAGCAAACTGAATTCTAAGTTTTGGAAGCGCCTAGTCTTTGAAATGCCAGGGAAGAAAAAGGAGGTGGTGTCTCGGCATCAGGTCCTGGATTCTGCAGAGCAGGGCCTCTTTGGAGACCTCCAGACTGTGCCCTCTCTTGCCGTCACGGGCACTTCTGCCACGCTGGTGGAGTCGCGGGCGGGTTTGGGCGGTTTCCAGCCGGCAGACTCCGCGCACACGAGGCACTACTGCCGCGGCTACGAGTGCGACGTGTCGGCGGCCACGCTGCCCCTGGCCTCCGTCAGCAACCACCACACGTACTGTAACATCCCCCTGGCGCTCCTCAACGGACAGCTACCTCTCAACAACACCGTCAAGGACCCCCAGGAGTTCCACAGGAACAGCCCCTTGCTACCTTTGTCGGCCAAGGAGCTCAGCTTCACCAGTGATATCTGGTAGAACATCAGGGCTCTTTGGAGATGCTTCATGGCCACCATGAAGAGACGCCTGTAAAGAACTTTGCCCTGCCCGCATGGGGTGAGAAAACCTATTCAGAGCAGCAGCACACTTGTTTGCTTTTCTACTTGAACTTTTTTTGTTTACATTTCCAAATTATTGACGAAGGGGGCATTCTTTTGTAACTCGGTAATGTCCTTCCTGTCTTTTAATGTACAGTTTTATTGCTTCTTTAAAAAGGAGGGGGGAGAGAAAAACGCATCCTGTCACTTCACCGTAGGTTTACAATCTGGGATGGATAAAAGGTCACTGGGTACGATCTCCAGCATCCATCCATATTTAAGTAACAGTATTTGGAATACACAGAATTTGTTGGGTTTTTCATATAGACTACAGTACAGTTTGAAATTCTAATCATGCTACAAAAATTAGTATCTCCTGCACAGACCACAGGGGGTGAATATCTTGGAAAGGAAGGAGAAGGAAACCTTCCTGGTAACATTGTCTTGCAAATACTTCTTAGAAGATGCCCAGCTGAAACAATGCAGATGAAGCTTTATCAATAAAGTGCATAGTAACAGTTACTACAAAATAAATCACCTGCTCCCATCAGCATCTCTTCATTTTATTATTGAGGCATGTTGTATTCTTAGTCAATGGTTAGCAATGTGGTTTTATTAAACAACTTACTAGAATGCTGGAAGATGTTTATGAGGATTTTAAACAATTTTTCTGTCAACTACAGATTATTTCACAATTTTTTGCAGATTTTTAATGACTTTTTCCAAACAGTTTAAGTATAAATTTAGCTGTCTATTGGCCAATTCATTAATCTGAAATTTCTTAAGATCTAAGATTTGTAGTAAAGTAATTTTGTGTAGGATTTTTTTTCCAAAACCAGTAGTTACAATTTGAAATTAGCCTTTTTTGTGAGAACATCAGCAATAGAAAACTACAGCAATATTCAGAGATTAAGTGCTGAATTATTCAGGTTAACTATGAAGTCAGACTTCCGTTGCAGTGATAATCACCTGAAACAGTTTTCTCTCTTGTTTATCTACCTGCCAAGTTATGTACCTTTTAAATATGGCAGAAGCAGGAATATTTCTGCTCTCTGTGTAACTAGTGAAAAGTGATATTTTTAAGCAACTGGCAAGGTCTTGCATTTCACACTTGTGTGAGTGATGCCATCAGTCAAATAGGATCCTGTCATTCAGCATTCCTCCTGCTGGTGGATGAGGATTGTTGCACAGGTGCTGAGCATCAGGCATTGCTGCTCAGCCAGTACCAGGCTGCTTCATGGAGATTTCCACACTCAGCTGGGTAAGGGTTGCAGAGTCAGGCTATGGAGACAACTCCGTTAAAGGAAAAAGCTCTAAATCACGAAGGCAAAAGCCAGCTTTGCAGGTTATGGCATGGCTGTAATGAAAACACAGCAGACATGAGAGTTTTGTCTCAATAAGATCTGCTGGAGCAAGTTCCCAAAAATATTTTTAAGGCAGGCAACCTTGCCTGTGCTTCAGTATGTCTGTAGCATTTTTCTCTTTGATTGCATGAATAAAAGTTAGCACTCTGCACTCAGCTGCCTGTGGTTTCATCAACAAAAAATTCAGTAAATCCTTGACATTTTGCAGTGGTTCCTAAATTGTACCCTACAGTCAAATGGAAACAAGCACTGACCTAAGACTTAAAAGTATCCAGTATTGGCCCAAAGGCCATGAAAATTATCTCAAATGTGCAATAATTCATAGAGGTCGGTATTTTTCCATTGCTTCTTTCCCCAGTTCTTTATTCTGTGCCCTCCTTCACTAGTCATTGTCTGTAAGATTTTTCATTAGGTTCAAAATAATACATGTTTTTCTCATTTTTTTCTAATATGTTATGCATTTGACACTAACACTGAAAGTGGAAATCTAGAAAAGATATTAATTTATTACACAGCATAGAACTATAACTTGCTCTTTTGTGAAGTTAAGTTCCAAACATAGGTGTTTAATAGACGTATTTTTCTACTGAGAAAGAAAGCGATTTTACCTCCATTATAAATATATGTATTTCAACTTCCTCCCAAAAATTTACAAAATTTGCACTGTTTTATAAGTGTTACAGACTGTGTTTACACTGGCTATGTTCTTTAATGCAAAGTGTAATTTAAAAAAAAAAAAAAACAGAAAAAAATCCTAAATGAAAACCCTGCATGAAAAGAGCTGCATATGTTTAAATGAAAAGCTGTACTTTTCATTATTTTCCTTCCCACATTACTCTAGAATCTGATTAATTCACATAGAATGTTCAGTGAGATTTTAAACCTGCTAGTTCTGTATTAAGCATGCAAACTCAAAAAAAAAGAAAGAAAAGAAAAAAAAACATATGCAGGTTGGTCTGCTTCTTTTATTTACAGGGATTTAATATCAGTAACAAATTCATTTACCCAATGATAATATGTCTCAGAGCAGTAGTTATGCTAAAGCAAAATGCAGTCATGTTTGTATTGAGGAAACATGAAAAGAACAGGTTTTCAGTCCTTTTGCAAAAGCACACTGAGTGTCTGTGTATCAGTACCTTTTAGTTATAGATGCCAAGTCACAATCTGCTTTAAGAGTTCTGAGTGTATGTTGAGAACTACGACAATATATACATGAATCAGACCTGCCTGTGCCCCTCTGCTTCTGGTGTGGGGGTGGGGACCTGAGCTCGGGGGGCTCTTGTTGACTCAGCTTGTGTGATACCAGTACAGAACCACAGAATTGTTTAGGCTGGGGAAGATCTCTGAAATTATCAACTCCAGCTGTTAACCCAGCTCTGCCAAGCCCACCACTGACCCGAGTCCCCAGGTGCCACAGCCAAGTGGTTTTTGTGCACCTCCAAGGATGGCGACTCCACCACTTACCTGGGCAGTGCTTGACAGCCCTTTCAGTGAATATTTTTTCCTAATCCAATCTAAGCCTCCCGTGGCACAACTTGAGGCCATTTGTTTGTGTCCTGTTCCTTGTTACTTGTGGGGAGAGGCTGAGCCACACGTGGCTACACCCCCCTTTCGTGGAGCTGTAGAGAGAGAAGGTCCCCTCCGAGCCTCCTTTCCTCCAGGCTAAGCCCCCCAGCTCCCTCAGCTGCTCCTCAGCAGACGTGAGCTCCAGACCTTTCCACAGCTCTGTGTCCTTCTCTGGACATGCTCAAACCCCTCTATGACATGCAAGAGTTTCCATAGGTAGCACTTAAGGGTCTGGAAAATCACTGTCAAACAGTGAAATGCATCCATCTGCGGGACTTGGGTGGCACAGGAGCCATGAGCTTGTCCCACTGTGGGAATACCTCCTTAGCAGCTCTCCAGGGTGGCAGCAGTGACAGCTGGGTCAGGCCTTGGTGGCAAAAGTGTCCCAGTTCAATCATGTGAGATTCATCAGCTGAAATAGAAGGGCATATGGGCACTTTGTGTTCCCCTGTCTCACCAAAGCCATGGTGGCTTTATCAGCTGGATTTATCAGGGAGAGGCCAGGACACCACCCTGACTGTGCAGCCCCACCACCCCAGCTGGCCAGGCTGTGCCTTCCCCAGTGACAAAGCCACCAGCAGCAAACATCCCTATTGCAACCATGGGGACTTCTGGTTTGGGACACATTCATCTGAAAGATGGTTTGTGGTAATGTTTGGAAGCTACTGGTTTTTACCTTTGTGTGTGATGTACTTTAGAAGTAACTGTGGTTAAAGATTGTCTGTAAAATGAGCCAGAAGTTGGAAGCCTATCCAGTGCTACAGATTTGATGCTCCTAAAGAATGTTCAGCAAGAAAACAGGATAATTTAAAATTAGGTAACACAGTGAATATTGACAGTTCTTGGGGGCCGTGTGTTGGGCTGGTATTTTAATAACATTCCTTTTTCTAGACAGTAGATGAGAAGCATCTATAAAGATATTGCCATACTCTGCCACCAGATCTGCTCCAAAACCCACTTGAGCCAACAGAAAGAGTTCCATGAAGTCCAGCAGATTCTGGATAAGGCCATAACACCTTATGCTTGCTGTGTGCAGAGGAATAGGAAAAAAAGAGAGAAAGAGAAGGCAAGAGACTAAGAAGCATTTGCTTATTTATTCTGTCTAAAATGAAGCTTATTTTTGTCCCTGTTTGGTGTGGATATGCTCCAGGACCATCCAGCCTTGGGAAAGGAATTTTGTTCATTCTTTGTTATAAACAAGATAAGAACTTGGGAATAAATAACAGATACTTTTACAGGGGGAAAAAAAATCCTTACTTTTAAGGGCCTGTGCTCTCAGTAGTTCCTTTGATTGAGCAGGCTCTCTGTTCATCGAAATGCATAAGCACATACTTAAATTCCCTTAATTCAGTGAGAAATGGTTTGCTGAGCAGGGTCTGGAAGGGCAGTTCAGTGCCAGAAATCCGAGCACTCAGCAGCCTTTAGAGCTGAGCCCTTCTGGAGAGCTCTGAGCAGAGGTGAGAGGAGCTGCCAGGTCTCACAGCCCTGCCCACAGCAGGGACAGCCTTCCGTGCCCCTTGGCCTGGCAGTGACACCACCTGGGAACTCCTCATGGGGGAGAACTCTGGGGTTTGCACTGGGTTCCAGCTGGGCAGCTGGGAGCTCATCCCATGGGATGGCTTGGTGAGAGATTCTGTCTGCAGGACACCTCCACATCCCTGCAGCAGCTGCTGCGTCCTCTCATGGGCACCCTCTGAGGTTCATGCTGGGGCTGCAGAGGTTGTGGGACTCTAAGAAAAAAAGTGGAGAATGTGAAGAAGGGAGAGGAAGAAGAGAGCAGTCGGAGTCCAAGGGTTTTTCTTGTATGAATGCATCATGTTTGTCCACTCTTCAATGGATGCTGTGTGAAGTTCCCCCAAAAAATGCCATTTCTTGCCAGCCCACTTGCTTCAGAACCCTTCTCTTGATAATTTTAAAATTCAAATTTCAGGTTTTGGTTGGATGGGAATTTCTTGGTTTCATCCACAGGGGGAAAAAAAATTATCCTTCTTTATTCCCCACAAAATAAAACATCACACTTTCTGCAGTCCCACAGGTTTTCATCTTGCATGTTATGCCAGAAGTATTTCCTTGCTCAGGCCCAAAGGAATATGGGTATGTGAACAGTACAATACTATTGATTTAACATAATCAATATTGTTCTCTTTGTTTATAAAATAATGAAAAGTAGAGAAATGTAGTTTACGGTCTTGGAAGTATTTAAGGTTTTGAAAGTTCATAAATAACATTGATTGAAACAGTTCCAATTTAGAAGTAGTCAGCCCAGCAAATGTTAAAAATATGACATTTTGGAATATTTTGTTATAGGAAGCAAGCAGAATTTGAAAATTGAAAGTAATGACATGTCACATTCTTGCAAACACAAAGAACAGTGTTCTGTAATATATTTTCCTTCCCTAAAGAAAGGACCTGCAGTGTTTGTGGTGCCAAGAGAAGGACAGCTTTGCAATGCTCACCACAAGAACCTTTTTGATCATTTCAGTGCCACTGGAGAAATTCAGAGGTTAACAAGACTGCTCTAGAGAGGTATAAAACAATGTCTAAAAAAAAGGAAACAAAGTAAAAGTTACCAAGCTTTACCAGGATATTTGTCATATAAATATAAACATCAGCACTGCCAATAGAAGCAGAACATGACCTGTCAGCATTTTCTCTTCTTTGCAGTATTATTGTATAGCTACAGACTAAGCAGTAAAGCAAATAAATAATAACAATAAAAATACAGTTTGTCATGCTGAGCCAGATTCTCACGGTAGGTGTTCTATAAACTCCTCTAATTCATTTTGATAGAGTGTAATTGGCTTTACAAGGTTTTAAGGTTTTCTTCTCTTCAGGACAAACACACAGACAGAACAATGTATTTTGTATTAGATGAGTTTTGCAGTTTCTAAGATTGCAAAATAATTCCTTTGTACACAGCAGTGGGTGGTAAATGTTTTCCTGGCTGTGAATATCCACTGTGGATATTCAAAGTGGTTTGCTGGAGTGGGAGCACCAGCAGCTGCTGCTGGACCTGCCAGAGCTGGTGGAGCAGCAGAGCTAAATTTGAGGGCAGTGGGGCACCCACCATGCTCAGCATGGCAAGGTGGGCTCAAGAATTTGGTTGGAGAGCAGAGCACCAGCTCAGAGTGTGCTCACACTGGATAGAAGGATTTGCAAAGCTTGGTGCCCTCTTCCAATGGAGAAATACAGTCAAGCCAGGGCAGGAATAAAAACTGCCAAAGGAAGAATGTGCACCTAATTTCTTTCTAAATCAAACTTATTTGGGATTCAGAGCATGCCTTGGGATTTATGATGTGGAGGAGAGAATTAATGATTCTTATGCAGAGGGCACAAGGGGGTTTGTTTTTGCTACCAAGATGTATTTCCATGAGAAATCCAGACCCTAACGTGGCCTAGACTTCATGTAAATTAGCCTCTCATGAGGTGACTCAAGAAGAGAGGGTCTAATGAGAGGTGCAGAAGCTTTCAAAGCACTCTATACTCTAATCAGCTCGTGTGTGAGGCTGAAAGGTGACTTCTGTCAGCATCTTGAAGGGAGCACTTAATATTTAGTCCCCAAATAACATTAGAGACTCCATGTTCTCTATGGGCTGCACACAGAGAATTAACATCTCTTCCACAGATTATAACAACCTTTAAAACCCTTAACAACTCTTTGATTAAAGGATATCAAAGGCTTTGTGATCATGAAACAATCAATCTAACACCTAACTCCTCTGGGGAAGTATTTTCATCCACCCTTTAGCAAATGAAAAATAGGGTTTAGAACCATTTTACCTAAGATCCTATGAAAAAACCAAAGGCAGAATTTAGGCTGTGCTCACAGTCTCTCAGTCTGGAGTTCTGGCCAGTAGATAATATTCCCTGGACTGGGCTGGTAACTCCAGGGCAAATTGCCTCATCCTGGCTGTGTGGCCACATCGTGTTCCAGCCTGTGTGAGCAACCTCTGGGTGCGCCCCAAGGGGTCACAGCAGGGCTGCTTTGGGGCTCAGCAGAGCTCTCCCACAGAGAATTGTGATGCTTCTGTGTGGGATCAGCAGCTCGCTGCAGAGAAGGGAGGAGACAGAAGCTGATCGTGGGCACTGAAGTGACTCTGGAAGGACGCAGGCTGACAGGATGACAGGAATTCTGTTCTGTACGAAATTATTGGCAAGAGAAGACAGCAAGGGAAAGCACTGAACTGACACATAATTTGTACCTAGCCTGAACCCTTATTAGAGCTCTTATGCTGCCAAGCTCAGGGAAAATTTGAACAAAGTTCAAACTTCATTGCTTTTACCCATCAAGACAATGAACAGAAGAAGCATCTGTTATGTGACAGTGACAATCTGCAAGGAAGGCTTCAACCCAGGGCCAGAAATTTCAGTTACCCTCTGCACAAACTGCCCAGACCAAAGCAGGTGTGGGTACAGCTAGTGCAGAGATAATTCAAAGCAGCCCCTTTATTGTGGAACAAAAGTGAGCAGCCTGAGACAACATATGAAAGGAGGATGTTCATGAATGTGCTGGACCTGGCTTGTCCTTGGCAGAGCCCCAGATGTGAAACAGCAGCACGAGTGCTCTGTGGGAAGGGTGAGGGGGCAGGAGCAGCCAGGCTGGGTGGGTGTGTGCAGGGGATGGGTCAGAGCAGCAGAGAGGGGCAGGAGCTGACACATGAGGGGCAGGAGCCCAGCAGCACTGGCCAGCAGACCTGCCCATGCTGGCAGTGTGGGGCAAGGCTTCTGCTTGGACACAACAGCAGCAGAATCTTGTGATCATTGCAGCCTGCTCTAAAAACCACAAAAAGGCTTCTAAAACTATTTATACCAAATTTCTGAGCTCCTCAGGGTCCAAAGAGAGGTAAATCCTATCCAAGCAGCTCTGCCCTCAGGAAACAGGCTAATAAGGGGCTAATAAAGGAAACAATAACAATAGTCATTAATTTGGCAATTTACTTTAAATCCCTTTCTTAAACCATTAACTATATCTTAAAAACTGATAATCTTTCTTGGTTTTTACATGTTGAAGTCCAGGGAGAGGGTGTAGGAATAGCATTGCACAGAGCAGGAAGTGTTTTATGTGCCAATAAAGCCGGGCATCATCATTCAGATTAAGTGGGAGATGAGACATTAGGTCTGGGGTACCCCTTCAAGGTCTGGGTACCCCTTCAAGGTCTGGGTACCCCTTGTGATGTGTGGATGCCCATGGGGGGAAGAGAGCACAGACAGGCCCTGCAGGGCAGCAGTGCAGAGCTCCCCACAGCACCACAAGCACTGGGATGGGACAGAGAGCTGGGGCAGCACAGCCTGTGGGCAGAGAACCCCAGTGCCCCGTGGGCAGCAGAGCACCACAGCTCACAGCCAGCTGAAGAGAGGCAGCCCATGACAAGGGCTTCTCTTGCAAAATACAGCAATGTAACCTTTGAGCTGCTAATCATTTTTCCTTTCTGGCAGCCAAACAAATGTTGCGAAAGAGTAATTCTCAGCATCCATTGTACCCTGAGGGTTAAACATGTGTAAGAAGAGATCCAGATAGAGAGCTGGCAGCATCTGCTTCTCCTTTACTGTATGGAGAGCTCTTCTGAGACTTGAGGGATGATGGGAGTTGTCTTTTTTTTTTTTTTTTTTTTTTTTTTTTTTTTTTTTTTTTTTTGAGAAATAAGGTCATGGAAATTGTCAGAGGAGCATATGGAGCGATTATAGCAAAAGCACAGAAGTCTCTTAGTGAAACTTCCTGATTTTAAAAGCCTGATTCTTGTTATTTTACAGTGAGACTGTAAAGCACAAATTCTCTCCAAGAGAGCCAAGGAAAGTGCAGAGGTTTGTGCAGGGTGGTGACAGATGTTGAGGTGGGCAAGGGGCACAGTGTGTGAGGGGTGGCACAGGGATGCTTGTTTGGGGCCAGCATCCAGGGCACAGGGCTTCAGGAGCTGTCACTGTCCCTGCCACGGAAGAAGATGCAACTGCATTTCAATAAAGCTCTTTTAAACCAGAGTGGGTCTGATTTTTAATACTCACTCCCCCTAAGCCAGCAAAAAGCACAGGAATAGCACTGGAGGCAAAGCTGCAATGGAAGAGTGCCTGAAGGTAACCAGGTCACCTAGCCAGGGCCAGCCTCACTTGCAGCAAGTTTTTACCTTCTTTAATAGTACTTAAAAACTGTGGTGTGGAAGCAGTGTTTTCCCAAAGCAGCTGGAGCAGAACAACCTCACATAATCATCAGCCTCAGTGTGTCCTCATGGCTTTGCCTGGCACCACTGGGAAGGGACTTTCCCCTGGCTGACCTCCCCTGCCCCAGCCCACTGTGCTTTTCCCAGGTTTACCATGGGCTGGGGTATCCCAGCTGATCCTCTCAGCCACCTTGCACTGACACCATTGCCCTGACAAAACATTTTTATCTTTAACTAGTACTTTGCACTGAACCACCTGAGCAATTCCCTGGCTCTGGGAAGGGAAAAGTTCCTCCTTGAAATGCAGCACTTGGGCAGTGAGGCTGACTGTGACACTTAGAAATTATATTTTATGGTGCTTGGTTGATTCAGAAGCTTACAAGGTACCATCAAGAAATCACTCTTTAATGATCAGCCCCTGGCCTCAGCCTGGGTGCTTTCCTTCTGGAATGAAATTCAGTGTACACGTGAGCAGTGAGACACCAACAATAAAGTTTTGTTAGAACTGAGCATTTCTTTAACTTTGCTGTCTTCCTACAGGCCATGAAGGAAGTGACTAAGTCCTGAGCAGGCAGCCATGGACCTGGGGAGATTTCAGGTGTGTGTTGGAAGGTAAAAAATGTGCTGGTGCCTGTTAGTCAAGCCCTAATCAGCACTACATCTAAGAAAGACTTCTCCAGGGAAATCATGGACTGCTAATTTGGAGGGAGGAAACAGTGCAGAGTTTTTCCACTAAGATGATAAAATAAAGGTCTCCAGCTGAGATACCCATTTGGGGAGATGAATGATAATTTGCCAGGACAGGGGACAGCTGAAATTAATAATGATATTCTGCTGTAATTTATACTGCTCAAAAGCCAGAGTCAAATCAGTGTAGTCACTAGGGATCTGTACCTGATTGTTCTGAATGAGAATTTGTTCCATTAATCTGGGTGGCTTAGAGGGAAGACTGTAATAACTCTGAGCATTGGGCTTCAGTTGGTGCAGTGGTCTCTACTGAGGACAAAAAAGACCTGTGAGTTACAGGGTCTGTATTTTTGTATTTTGGATTAGTGAGTGTGATGTGGCTTGGCAGAACTTGTGATTCCCTCTAACATGGAGGGAAGTTACCAGGAGTGTTTTCAGATTGCCAGCTGCAGTACGAAACCACACTCACCCCCTTCCCCAGTTTTACAGGGGTAGGACATCAGGTACTGCACCAAATTTTAAGAAGTGAGTTTCCCACACAAACCAACCAAATCTTCCCTGAAGAAGTCAGCTGTGCTCTAAAAGACCACAAAAGTCACAGAGACCACAATTGTCCCTCCTGACCTTAAGGGCAAGCAGGTCTCACTTACCTTTCTCTTGGCTTGTGCTTCTGCAAAGATCCTCAGCTCATCTGACTGCAGAGTCACCCCAGAGCTGGAAAGGCAAAACTGCAGAAAATGCTCTCAAAAGGTTAAAAATAAAAATGCAGTAGAAATCTGGCCAAGGAGGGATCAGCCCTGGAAGCTTTCTTATTCTCAGTTTGAGCTTGGACATGTGGAAAAAATAATAGTCATGAAAGGACTCACAGGCTCTCCCAGTACAGATGAACAATAAACAATGCAAAGGCAAAGAGAAAAATAATAGATAAATTTTTATTATCCTCTGAGCAGTTGTAACATGGAAATTAGGACAGGATAACAGGCAATTGAATGCCAGCATATGCATTGGAAAATTGGAGGTGGTCACAAAGAGGATTAAATACGACTGGAGAAACAGCCAGCACTGGTATGGGAGAATAATCAAAATAAGCAAAAAGGAGAAATGGAATGAGGATAAACACTACCAATCTTTGCTACACTGCTCACAGAAATGTCAAGGGAAAAGCCATACCCATGCAGCCACACACAAGTAGAGCAAATTATCAGCCTGAGCAGGAGGACATGCCTGAACAAGAAAGAAAACAATCAATGTCTGTGGGATGACCTAAATCCAGCAAAAAGAACAAAAGGGTTCAAGCACTGCAGAGTTAAACTGAAAGTTTTCTAGTTGTTTTGGTTTTTGTTTTTTTTTTCTGTAGGTTTTAAATTTTTTTATATTGATCAGAGAAAAAAAATGTAGGAAAAAGAATGGGAGTGGTACTGCTGCTCCAAAGCAGGAGATGGTACAAGGCATGTGAGCACCCACAGCGTGTGCATGTCTGCTCACAGGCAGCCTGAGCACTCTGCTTTGACAGCAGATTAAAGAAGGGAAGGTGCTGAGCACATGGGTGCTAATCCACAGGGGAGCCCACAGGACAGCCAGGCTGGGGAGACAAACCCCTGTGTCCCAAGTGCCTCAGCACAGCCAAGGGGAGCAGTGCTGGCATGGCTAAAACCACCCAAAAACCACCAAGTGACAGCTGAGGTGCCCCAAACTGGGGGGTGGGAGCTCTGGAGGAAGTGTGGTGGAGCATGGTGGAGGGCATCCCTGTGCCTGCTGCAGCACAGCAGAGTGCTGCAGTTTCCAAGTGACAGCTGCTGTCACCAGGCTGAGTCACCAGGCTGGTGAGCTGGGTTCAGGTAATGAGCAGCACAAAATGCTTTATGGGACTGGGCTCATCTGGGACAGCCCCTTCCAGCACCCCCACATCTGCTTCAGGGTCCAGGGGCTGCACCTCGGGGTCACATCCTTCTGGGGTGATTTGTCACTGGCTTAGAAGAAACAGAATGGTGACCTTGAGCAGCTCCAGAGCTGTGGGTTTGCCCTTCACATAGCGCTCATGGAAATGTTCCTTTTTAGGCACAAGCATGACTGACCTCAAGTACGTGGGCAAACTGTATATTTATTGCTATAAAATGAGAGCAAGTTCACTGATAAAAGTAGATTGGGCAGCTGGTGGGGGTTTTTAATCACAGAGAAGATTCAGTGGTCTCTGAATGTTAATCCACAACTTTACAGAATCCTATTGTTACTGCAGCATGTTGGTTTTTCTTTGAAGGAGTTAAAACTGTATTCTGACAACATAAAGACATATGGTTATTAGCTGACTTTAAAAGAGCATTTAGGAGATATACAATGATTTTTTTAAACATATATATAATGTAAATCCATATATTTATATATAAATATATCTAGACATGCAGGATATGTCTTACAGGAAACAAATACATATAAATATATCTAGCTTGCAGGATGTCTTACAGGAAATAAAGGGGGCTGGTGATAGCTTCTCATAAAATTTTATGTTGTGGTTTTCTGGCTTTCGAGATGTTGCTGATTTGTCCATTTAAAAACAAATAGAAAGAATCCCTAAGAAAAAAAGCCTAGAACAGTACTTCAGAGATTTGGCTCTAAGCTTTCATATTCAAATATCAAATGACTGTATTACTGTTCTCTTACTTGTAGTGTTAACTAATCCAAAGGAAAAAAGGCAGGAAGGAGAGATAAGGCACTGGGATGGGACCTGGGGGATGACACCAGTTCAGTGTGCCTGCACTTCCACAGGGGATGTGTAAATGAGGATAATAACTGCTCCACTCCCACTCTCAGTGTGTAAAGTTTATGAGCCCATGGGTCATCCATTACTTTATAACCTAGAGCTGGGGCTTTTGGAAAGCAAAGGAATAAAGGTGGAGTTGGCCTTTTCCAAAGAATTTGCTCTCAGGATTGAGGCCACAGGATGCAGCACTCTGAGGTCTGCAGAGGATTCCAGACTTGCTGACTCTGCCTGGCATTGCTTGGCCTGTGACCTCATAAGATGCTCAGGTCCTGGCTGGGAGAAATCAGCTTTCAGCCTGTGAAGCCATGTAAGCATGCAAACTGCTCGGGGAAGGTAGGAGAGCTCAAGGACTCAAAGACGTTTAATTGGCTTATGCAGCTAAACTCCTTAAAGAACTTAAGCTGCTGTGAAAAGGGAAGCTGGTTTAAATCCCCAAATCTCCCTGCTGGAAAGTGAAGCCCAAGTGTGCTGTGGGGTGGCAGCTGAGGGCCTGGCTGTGCCTGGGCTGCTGCACAGCAGCCATCAGCCCCCAGAGGGGACAGGGGACAGGTTTCCTGGCTGGAACAGAAGCTGCTGTGGCCAGGACATCTGGCTCCCCTGTGACTTTGGGCTAGTGAAGCTGCCTGAGAGGCTGAGAAAGCCCCTCTAATCTGGGGAGGTCTGAGCACTCTTTCACACCCTAGGAACCAGAAAGGGACCCTTGAGACACATGAGAAATGGAAACCAGGAGGTCTGTGAACATGTGGTGCCTTTGTTTCTACTTTGCTGAAGTTTTTTTTAGTTTTGGAGGGGTTTATTGTTGTTATTGTTTGGTTTCTGCTTCAGCTACTGGCTCTCATTATATCTCACGTGATTACAATGCCAATATTTTCTCCTTAGGAGAAAATAAAAACATCACTTCTCTTTTTAGTAGGGTTAGAGCTTTAGCTATTCCAAGTGGACACATTAAACCATTTTGTCCTCAGTATTAATTTTTGTGCCCCCTCTTTTAGCTGAATCCAAGTCTTCATTTCTGCTCTGTGCATTGCTAGAAAGATGCTGGAGCTGCAGCCTCACAAAGCAGTGTTGGAGGCAAAGTCCCTTCCATTCTCTTTCCTTGCTTATGCAGCTGATCCCATCAGCCCTTGTCCCGCAGCATTGCACTGGGGTGTTCCCACAGATTTGAACAGATTTGTGTCCCTGGGGCTCTGGGCAGTGTCCAGGCAGAGGGAGGAGGGTCTGTGCTCCAGCCCTTCACCCCAGTGTGTGCAGGCTGGGCTTGCACACAGCCTGGCACGAGCTGCTGTTCAGGTGAATATTGTTCCAATGGGCACATTTAGCAGTTGTTTCCAAGTTATCAATAAAAACATTTGCAGTTGTTTCCAAGTTATCAATAAAAACAATGAACACACCCAGTCTCAGACCTGTGCAAACACACTTCCTTCCCACAAAACTTCCATGACTAAATATCAGTGAATGACTGGCAGATGTACAGAGCCTTCCCACTCTTCCCAAACCGCTAAACAACTTGTCTGATTTAATTTTTAAAATGTTTACAGTCTCAGCTGGCAGCTGCACTGTGCAGCAGCAGCATCAAGGCGAGTGCACCTTCTCAGTGCTCTGCCCCCAACGCTGTGAAGTGCAGAGAGAAGCTGACAGAGCCCCACCAGAGCTCTTTCCAGCCTGAGCGTGGTGTTACAGGCACAACTGAAACTTGGCTGGAAGTTATGTGTGGTTATTAATACACAAAGATAGAGAATGTGTGGATAGGACTGGCACAGAGCTACAGGAAAAGACAGAGATTATTCATGAGTTACTGTTGGAAGAGGACGCTGTTGCTCAATGCTTAAATGAGCTTCCCTTCGCCTTTCCCACCCAGGAGACACACACACACAAACTCAGCAGCCTCCCAAATACAGGGTGCATTTCCCTTGAGGAAAAGAGGAGAATTTAAAAGATTCAGGCGCCCAAGTGTGTTTGAAATGGTGGGAGTTGGTAAAATACTGAGATGAAAAGCAGCTTGGAAGTAAATGGAAGCTGGAGCAAGAATAGAGGAGACTTCCCCAAAGATGTTTAATAGGTCACAGAGGGCAGGTTTTGTTCCAGAGGGCTGGACAGAGGTTTATAAATTACAGTTCCTCTTTTGCTTTTTTTTCCCTCCTCTAAGAAAAGGAGAAGCAGAGGGCCTGGGAAATGCAGATGTGTAAGAGGGACTTGAGCAATGAGTTGGGCTTTTTTTGTAGCTAAGGCAAGGTTAAAATTGTGTAATTTTGTGAGGCACAGGTTAGGCTTGCAACAGGACTGAAAAAATCAGTTTAATTACTGAGAATGTGCCCAATTTGACAGATGACATTGAGATGGTTAAAAATATAGGATAAAGTTAATTTTTAAAAATAATTTTTAAAGTGAGAAAGGTGTCCCCACATTTAAAGTTTTTGATCTTTGTTTTCTTTCATTTGGGAAAGAAGGGAACAGAAACCAAACTAACACCCTGCCCCCAAAACCCCATGCCCAAGACTTTAATCTGACAATTCCTCCCAACTAAGGGTGATTCAGATACCAGTTCCTTTTTAGCTAACCACCAAACTTCAGTGGTTTGGATAAAAGGGAACCGTGGTCTGAGTCATCCAGAGTTAGTATTTGGTTGGCAAAGCCATGCCTGCAGGATTTTCTAAAGTCAAAAAACCCCTGCTTGTCTGCCAGAATTACCACAACTTGTCTTGCTTTCAGAAAAAGACCGTCTGCCATGTGATATTTTGACTGATAAATTTAATGTGGTAGCGATTAAACTGTACATTGTCAGTTTTCTTTGTATTTTTTTTTGGGGGGGGGGGCGGTTTGGGGTTTGAGGTTTTTTTGTTTTGTTTTTTTTTACTGAGAGATCTGCCTGTGAAGAGGCAGCAGCTATTTTTTCCATAATTGCATCTGTTTCAGAGAGCAGACAGATGTTGGGCTGAAATTCATTATGGTATTCATAAACTCCACTGGGATCTGATGACCTAGTAACATATAGCTACTGTTCCTTGCAAAGTGTTTCAAAGTGTTCTTATTTTGAATGAAGAAATAAATTTGCAGAAGATGGGAGGGAAGGGAAAAGCCTCTAACAAGGCAGATGGCTGCACAACAGCAAGATACAATAGTTATACAGAATGTGAAAGTTCAATTTATTTTAATAAATTATCTTTATACTGCAAAAATTGCCAGCCAGCCTTTGTGCACTGGTGTCATCATAGCAGGCAGATACTGACTTGGTATTCTGATAGAAGGCAGAGCCACGGGGAAATACTCAGTGACACAGGAGACGAAAGACAATCAGAGTAGGAAAAACTCTCACGGAGAGACCAAATAAAAGAAACAGCTTTCACACAGGGAATCAGTTATTTATATAATTCGTGTATTATGGCACAAAATCACTGCTGAGGGTTCAAGTGGTGCTGGAACAGAGTCCAAAGACAGGAGTGCAAAGCACCATCCCTACAGAGGGCAGGACTCCTGTCCCTGGGAGGGTTGGGGTGGCTATGTCCAGGGACAGCAGGGCTGTGTGCTGGGCTGAGAGGAAACTGGAAACCTCCAGTGCAGCACTGGTTTCCTTGAGAAACTCCAAAGGGCTGGGCTGGAGCAGGGCTGTGAAGCGCCGGCCAGGGCTGTCGGTGCTGCAGGGAGAGGCTCCTCTGCTCCCTGAGCTGTGTGTGGGGACAGCCTGGCACGGGCTGGCTTCTCTGCCTGCCACTGGGAGGAAAATAAACTCCTGCAAAAGTCCCAGTGAGCGGCATTTGGAGCAATGCATGTTTTGTGGGAGAGCTGTACATTAAGTTTTAGCCTTGGGAAGTGAGGCGGACATCCTGGCTGGGATTACAGTAGTCAGAGGCACTTTTTCCAGCTTGCCTGTCCACTCAGGAATCCTTTGGGAAGGAAGCTGCTTGGTCTCATTTTGGATATCCTGTGAAACTGAACTAGCATGTTTGCCAGGAACTGAAAAAAGTTATTTAATTTTTAAAGAGCTGAAAACTACTGTATGTGCTTCTGAGTACTGTACGGGAAATTACTGTTTTGGTTTGTTTGTCTGGACCTCTGGTATTTCCAGTTTACTCAGGATAGCAACCCTGTTTCTTGATCCTAATGCAGCAGTGCAAAGTGGAAATCTGAAGACACATTCAGGTTTAAATATGACTTTCTGGCTCAGACTTTATGTGTTTGGAATGAAGTGGGAATTTTCTTTAGTTCAAATAGGAGAAAGCACGAGAAATATTCAGAGCACAATCCAACAATGCATTGAAAACAGCCACACTTTACTGTGATTTCCAAGCACTGTAGGGATGGGTCCCAGGAATGCTGAAGATATGAAGTGGATTGTGTTGGTAGTTCATATTTTTTGCATCTTTTAACTAAATTGGAATCTAAGTAGACGTCCATGGCCTGAAACTCAAATCTTCCCTTTTGCAGTCCAAAAACATTTTGCAGCAGCTGCATTAAGTTATCCTGGTATTCTCCAAGGTGTGACCTGATAAAAGTATTCTCTGCTTTCCTGTGGCCATGAAATAGTGCTCCTGGCATGGTGTGACTGCTACCAAACCAGCATCCAGACATATCCAGGCTGAACACAGGACTTTGAAGATTTTTAATGTGTAACCTTAGCCAGCCAAGGGCTGTCCCCTAAAGAAATATTAAGGAGATGTCTAAAATCTCTTGTTCATATAAAAGCCAAAAGTAATGGAGAATTTTGTGAAGTATTTTTACTCTGGGAGAAAAGTGCTGATGTTGGGGTGTCAGCATCAATCCGATCAGGTGCCTCAGGCACGGGCACAATGCAGGTTCCTTGCAGAAGGTAAGAACACTTCCAGCAAAAGAAACCTCTCAGGGAGTGTTCCAGTGCCAGGGAAAGCTGGAGTTCATGGAGATCCTGTCTGGCATTGGTGCAGGTGCTGGGGAGCTGCTGCAGACAGGAGCCCTGGGGAAGGCTGGCACACTGGGATGGCTCTGCACTGGGAAGCTGGGAGCAGGGGAACACAGAAGCTGGCAGAGGGATTCATCTCCTTCCTCTGTAGCAGGGAGCCTCCCTTGAGCTTTGGGGTTTCTGAGCTTCATGTTGGATTTGTGTCCTGAAAGTGCTGGGAAATGCATGCAGAGGGTTGGCTCTGGGGCCACAGATGTGGCATGAGCTGCTGAGCCTGGCTGTTCCCACAGCAATGGGAGTGGCAGGGATGTCCATTCCCTGAGCTCCATCTCGGTGAGTATTCCAATAAAATGATCATGTGTGTTGACGTTTTTCTGAATGATAAATTTTTCTGAATTCACAGTTCAGAGAACAAAATGCTGAAAAGAGCCAGTTCGTCCTTTTCAGGCTAAGCCCACAGTTTAAGAAGCTGTTTATTTCCTGTAGACCAGAAATCTTATTATCTTATGAGTTATCTTGTTTATTTCTCTGCCAGCTTCACACCTGTAGCTAAGACCCAATGTAAACAAAGCTAGAGGAAACAAGCCAGCATGTCAATTTGAGCCTCAGCTTTAAACACTCTCTTCCTTTACTGAGTGTCACATCTGGCAGGGGCAATTACTCTTGGTAGGATTACTATGGACCCAAATCTGTGTTAGGATGATGACAGAAGAGCTCAGAATTAGCCCAGTACTTCTGGGGTACAATGGCATTTCCTTTGCTGAAACAAAGGAAGTTCTTTCCCCTTCATTCTTGCACTTCCCTTTTAATACAAAACATCCTTTGCATGCACATAGACATTTAAAAGGATTTTATGTTTGGGTCTGTGGTTGCTGAATTTGTCTTCAGGGTCTTGAATATGGCTCTTGGAGAGGAAAGCTGTACAGATAGCATTTGATTGTCTCTTGTCTTTGTTATGCTTTGGTTGTTTGGTATTTTTAAAATTGAATTTATTATTAAGGGAACCTGTTCATTTTTTTATTATTGGTAAGGTGAATGCGGGTTTATTAACAATTGCACCAATGCATGGAATTCCTGATTCCTGGGAGTTACTCTGCCACACAGCTTCATGCAGAAGAGCAAGGTGGGAGAGGCTGCTCACAGGTCAGCAGCAGCACAAGCACCCTGTTTGGTCAGGGCTTTGGGAAGGATTTGCCAGAGCAGGGCACGAGGCCGTGGGGGACACCTGGAGCACATTTCTCTGTCTGTAGAACCAGTCAGCAAGCTGGTGAAGAAATCAGGCCTTGTAAATCTGGTTCTACTGTGTAAAGTACCCTTGTCCTGGTGGCATTTGTAGCCTCAACAGATCTGCCTGTAAATACTGGTGACAAAAGCAGCTGTGGCTTCTGTTAGACCTGCAAGGCCTTGATGGGGAAATGATGCTCTGCCTTCCTCAGCAGCAGGGGAAGAATTGCTCAGAGCCCTGCCTGCAGCGGTGTGAGTGGGACTGGAGCACCCACAGAAACTCCCAGCAGGGTGCAGGGGGAAGGCAGTGAAATGTGGTGAAAGCACAAAGCAGGGATAGTGAGACCTGCCTGCAAAAATACTACAAAACACATTGTACTTCTAAACACTTTATTACTTCTCATTTTGGGTAGAGCTTTCTGTCAAGTGGAAACTAATCCTCAAGTTGGAGCTGAGCAAGGCAGGCAGGATTAATTTCAGCAAAGGATCTAAGAGGTGGAGAGGGAGAGAGGGCGTTGGGTAGACAGCAGTCGGGAGTTTCACACCCGTTCTCACCGGGAGGCAGGAAGGAAGTGGAAAGTGGCAGGAGACAAAGGACAGCCTGAAGGTTAGAGAGAAGAGATAAATAGGGATTGTGAGAAATAACACAAGCAAAAAGGCTAATGATGTATTTATGTAAGGCAGGAAGGCTCAAATGGAGAGCAAAGCTCTGGCTTAGCTTTGACAAAGGTGACAGGAGAACCAGAATTTTCTAAATGCTGCCCATGGGAGAGCAGGGGGCTGGGCTGTTGCTGTGTGTGGATTTCTGCTGCATTGCATGTTTAGCTCTTCAACAAATTTACACTTTAATGCAGTGACTGGCCTCAACTCTTTAGCAGTGCCTCCAAATGCTGGCCTGCAGGCAGGCAGAGAGCACAAATTCAGGGTCACATTAGCGATAATGTACCCAATGTGGGCTGTTGTACAAGAATACTTTGAAGCTGAGTGATACATCAGCACTCCTTTCAAGGAAATTGCCAAACGCCTTTATTACAACACTGCCCCTCGCTGCTGGCACTGCAGCGCTCCTGGAGTGCTAATAGCCACCAAAGAAACTTCAACCACTTCGTCTTGATTTTGTGTCTGCAGCTGTGGAAGTACGGATTGAGAATTTCGGCCCCTTTGCGTGCTCTCTGCGAGGGGACAGCGCCCTGAACATCCCCTGAGAATGTTTAAGGACTTTGTCTCAGAAATGTGCATTTCCATTGATACTTGTCTCTAAATACGAGGCCAAAGAATACCCACAAAGCCTTCCAGCGCCTGCTACACTGCTCCGTGCTCTTCCTGCGGTCCCAATTAGCTGGGAAAGGCGGCTCTGAGGGGCAGCGAGGCTGCGGAGGATGTGCCTGCGGGCCGGGCTGGCCGAGCGGCCGCTGCCAGCCCCGCACCGCGGGCACGGCCCTGCCCTCGTTCGGCTGGGGCCCGGGCTGAGCCCAGCCTGGGAGCATCGCTGGGAGCATCTCTGGGAGCGTCCCTGGCAGCGTCCCTGGGAGCATCTCTGGGTGCATCCTTGGGAGCGTCCCTGGGATTGTCCCTGGGAGCATCTCTGGGAGCATCCTTGGAAGCGTCCCTGGGATTGTCCCTGGGAGCATCTCTGGGAGCATCCTTGGAAGCGTCCCTGGGAGCATCCCTGGGAGCATCGCTGGGAGCATCCCTGGGAGCGTCCCTGGGAGCATCGCTGGGAGTGTCCCTGGGAGCATCCCTGGGAGCATCCCTGGGAGCATGCCTAGGAGCATCGCTGCCGTCACCCCCCTGGGCTCGTGTTCGCAGCGCCCGCCACCCGAGGTGAAGGGGCTGGCAGTGTCTCAGCTGTGTGTGTATAAAATCCTCTTCTTTGGACGCTGTCACCGCAGTTTTGGGGAGTTTTGGGGTTTGGCTAGCGGCTGCTGCATCGCTCCTTGCGCCGTGCGGGAGCGCAGCGCCGGAGGCATCCCCCCTCTCGGCCCGGCCCTTCCCGGCCGCGCGTGGGGCGGTGCGTGCAGGGAAACTCCCATATCCCGTATTCCAGAGGCGATCCCCGTTCCCGCCCCGCGGGGAGCGCGCGTGGGGGGCCGAGCGCGGGCGGCAGGTGGCCCCGACCCCGCCGCGCCGCACGTCACTTCCTCGCAAACTTTTTCCCGAGCTGCTCCCTCCGCTAAAGTTGCCGGCGGAGCGGCCGCCCGGGCCGGGGAGGGCGCTGGGGCCGGCCGGGCATGCCCGGCTCCCTGCGCCCGCCGGGGCACGGCCGCGGCACCGTTAGCTCGGAGCCATGGCCCGCAGCCTGGACGGCATCGACCTGGCGGCGCTGCGGGTAAGGACGGCCGCGGCTGCGGCGGGGGGACCCTTCCCCGGGCTCGGGGCTGCGACCCCGCGGTGCGAGGCTCCCCCGCGTTCTCCGCTCGTCCGAGCGGTTCCGCCGAGCCGCGCCGGCGCTGCGGGACCGCGGCGCAGCCGCGGCGGTGGCGGGGACGGCGGGGCGATGCTGCCCGTGCCCGCACAGTGCCCGAGGGGCTCGGGGGGCTCGGGGGGCTCGGGGTGCAGCCTCGGGGCTCTCCCGGTGCCGCAGCCCCCGGCTCCGGAGGTCGCGCTCCCTTGGCTGGAGCGCTGCGCTGCCCGGCTCGGAGCGCTGCGCCGCCGAGCCTCCTTCCCCTGCCCGGGGAGTAAATAATTCCTACCGACAGCCCTAAAGACGTTGTGGGTGCTGTGAAGAGAAAACAAATGGGAAATTAGGAGCTTCTGGAAGACAATATCTGTGTGACGGTTTGGCTTGTGTGGCCTTTTAGTTGTTATTGAAGTTTGGGATCTTTTATGCCCCCCCTTCTTTCCCCCAGCTAAAACAGTCAGCATTCTCCTAGTTTGCTGTGAATTTTTTATTGTTATCCTCTTATGTTTTTAATGTAAGCCACACTTTGGCCACGTTAAAAGCAGTGCTGTCAGTGTTCCACATGCACAGGGTGGATGCCCCCAGTTCCACTTGCCCTTTTTACACAGGAGCTGACCACTGAGCAGCCCGTCCAACCCAGGCAGGTCTTTTGTGGAGCACTCTCGACAGAAGAGGAGGGAAGAGCTCAATTGTGGCAAAAAGCAGTCATCCCCAGACAGCAAAACCAAAGCACTTTCTAAAAATATCAGGGAAAAAAGAAGGAGGGCTGGGAGAAGCCTTTGCGATGCTCACATGGTGAGAAGGGTGTTCCAGACTGGAGGCAGAAAGAGGAAAAGCAGCAGGGACAGTAAAGTGAGGGAGGATGGCAAAAGGCTTCTGGCTAAGCAAACAGAAGTTTAATCTGGCTCTGCTATGAGGTGTAAGGCAAAATAATGGAAGTTCTTCTTTAGGGCTTTAGCAGATTAATCTCGTCTCCTTAAATAAATGAGGAAATAGTGTGAGTTTGAAAAGAAGTCATTCTGCAAAGCAGACAGCAGGCTTTGTGACAGAACCATCTGATTCACAGCCTCCAAAGGCTGAGAGATCTGTGAATTTCAGCCTCCACAGGGGAAGGGATAAATGTCTGGTTTGGGAGAAACCCTTTGGAGCATGCCAGTAGCCTTAGTTTGGGGCTGTTGTGCTAAGTAGGAAGTGGGAGGCAGGTGAAGGTGAGCTGTGGAAATTATTTAAAGACAGGTGCCTTGCCTTTGCTGTGTCTGAGGAGTTCCTGGGGCCAGCAGGAGCTGCCTGGTGCTGTGCTCCAGCCTCCCACAATTGTGAGCAGGGTCATTTTCAAACTGAGATTGCCCTGCTCCCCTCCAAATGGGTGTTCAGCAGAACTCTTCCCTTTCCCTGGAAAGAAAGGAGCCTGTGGTTTCCTCACACTGCTGGGTTCACCAGGGCAGCCAGAGGCTAAAAAGCCCCTGAACTCTGCATTAGGTGCTGAGCTCCAGAGGCCCTGTGGAAGAACTTGTGCTTCAGACACCTGGATCTTCTTTAGCTGCAGGGATGTGAAAAGTGCATTTTGGTCACGCCCTTGTTGCTTTTTGTTCTGCCTTGCAGAGGAGATGGACGTGGCCTGGCTGCCTCTGGGCCAGCAGGCTTGCTCTGCTTTCTGAGTGTGCTGCAGGTGACTGGAGGGAAATCGAGGTGGTCACCGTATGGTGCCATGGGTGGTGGTAATTAACCTTGGAGTGATGAATGTTCAGGCCAGTGTTCTGGCATCTTTCAAAGGGAATCTAGCAGCTGGGCAGGTGCTGGCTGCTGAAGGGTTAGCTGGAGCATGGCCTTAGGTGGTAGCTGGGAGGAAGCACTACATCAGTGGTGATATGTGACTCCAAGACAATTAGGAAGGTGGCCCATTGTGAACAATGCCAGCAAACAATGCAGTGCTGATATCCAAGCAAACAAAGGCAATCCAAGGACCAGAGCCCAGATTAATATCCTTTATGACTCTTAACAAGGCTTGCTTCACTGTGGTGTCCTGATTAAAAGAAGAGAGATGGCAAAGTGTTTGGCTGCACTCAGACCTGTGGAGGCTTGAGGTGCTAATGCTCAATTTGCTAGCAAGGGCAGGATGGGATTTGCACTGTATTAACTTTAATGCTAATGTTTATTTAGATAATTGTTAGGGTCTTTCCTGGACTGTCAGAAGCCTTTACAAGCAAACTGTTAGGATGCTGAATCAGAATTGAATTTATTGAAAGAGGAAAGAGAAGCTAATTTTGAGGCACTTAAATTACTATATTTGCATAATAAATAAGCTTAGAGAAGAAGAGTAAAGACAGAACATATTTAAGTGAGAGAAGCAGCTGGAAAGTCCAAGTTGAAAATGCAGTTTAGGTTCCCCTGGGTTTCTGTGCACTGTGGGCACTTCTTAATTCACAATGCTGCTTTCTGCAGGAGAGGTGGTGAATTAGGGTGCTGCTCATGCTTCCCATGGAGTGCAGTGGATATTATGCATGGAAGCCCTTTCCTGGAGAGTTCCTTGGAGAGCTGCTGTGAGTTGCACTGCCTGGAGCATGAGCTGCCCACAGCACAGTTCTGTGCAGAGGTTGCACGTGAAGCAGAGGTTTTGTACCACCCACCAGTGGTACAAAATAAACCATTGCTTTAGCAGTAGTGATGGTTTATTTGCTGACTTCAGCCCCACTGAAGTAAAGCATTTGTTTATATCCAGACTAGTCAAAACATAAAATGAGGAAATGAGAAGAAAGCAAAAAAAACCTTCAGTGAGATCCAGTCTTGTAGGCATTCTTATGCCTGTGCTTAAATCCATATGTGAGTGTTCCCATTGATTTCCTTTTTAGTGAGGGCTTTTGGAATTGGGGTTTAAGTCTAGAAGGCTTACTGACTTGTTTTAAAATATATGACAGAGGAAAAAAGACAACTTCTGACCCATGCAGGTCAGTCTGTATCTTGATCTGATTTACGCATTGCTTTTTTAAAAAAAGATCAAGTCTTTTAAGATTGACAGTCCAGAAAGTTTAAGATTAAAACTCATTTAACTTAAAACCAAATTAACTCATTAGTACTTTCAGTTATGGAAGTCTGGGCTGTGTTGCTCTGAAAGCTCTTGGCATTTATCATGACAGTTGTGCCAATAAAGGTAGAATCTGCTCAGGAAAAAAAAAAGCCTGTGTGTTTCCACTGGGGTTTTGCCAAGGTAAACATTTCCATATCCAATATGAAGAAAGAATTACTTATATTAAAAGATTAACATATAAGTGGAGTGGAGAGAACTTTGATACCTCTTTTAAAAAAGGATGTTTTGCAGCCAGGGGCATAGAAATTGTACTTCTGAGATAATGTTTTCTGTATCACATCCCTCAGCAGCACCAATAGGCATTAACTGACATGATAAATTGCTGAAACAGATGTGGTAAAACGGACACATGGAGTTAATAATATTTTATATAAAATATATCACTCTCAGTGATACCATGGCAAGAACTGAGCAGAGTGATAAATGGCTTAGCCAGAAACCAAGAAACTGATCTCCTGAGTTCTTAATGGTTTTAAATAAATCGCTCAGGTGAGTTTTAACTGAAGCACCAGAGTTTTTAATGTGCTCAGTTGTTCAGGAGTGAGCATTGCCCGTGCCTGGCAGCAGGAGGGCTGCCTGTGCCCGGGGGGCTGCAGGGGAAGCCCTGCTACAGTGCTTGGTGCTACAGCACAGGGCTGGAAGTTGGTTCATGTGGAATGGCAGACTGATCACCTGACTCATTAGTCTCCTGTGTAAATTAACAGCAATATAGTTTGGGTTCAAAGCCAAGAGTTCAATCCTCAGTCAAATTCACTTTGTTATGTTTGCAGAACAGGAGAGTTGAGTGTTCTCAGCCTGCCTGTAAGTTCAGGTTGCCTGGTTTGGTACATTTCCCTTCACTAAGGTAACTGGGCTCAGGTGCTTTCTGTTGTAATTTTTCAATTCTGCTCTTTAGGTTTTTTCCTTTGTTGCATTGCTCATACCAAGTGTTTCACAGCAGAGCGCAGCAGCTCAGCCTCAAGGCTGGCTCAGTGCTGTAAGGCCTGGAACCTGGAGTTTCTTCTTGTCCTACTGTAAGCTGAGTCTACATTTGAATTCTAGCATTTTTCACACACCTTTATTTATTTGTTGTGTTTGCTGTAGTGCCATCCTGCCAATCTCCACCGAGTTGTTTTGTATACAGAGTTCTGTGAAACTTGACTGAAAATGTAAATATTCATGCATTTCTTACCCTGTGATTTGTCAATTTCCCTTTAGTGTGTAGCACATTAGGAGATGTGCCTCAGATATTTCATTTTGGTGTTGTACAGTTAGTTTCTGTTATGAAGTTGTTGCTATAATCCAAATAATGTTATTTATTTTGCTTTTTGCAGGACCCTGCGGGAATATTTGAACTGGTGCAGGTTGTTGGAAATGGGACATATGGACAAGTCTACAAGGTTTGGATCCCTCTTTAATTTAGTATGCTGATCTTGATAAAGCTGTATTACCAAAATGAGCACCATTTAAGAAGGTGGAAAATTGTTCCAGTAATAACCTGGTTTGTCTTGCTCACTTTTCTGCATAATGCAGAATGTACTACCTGTGAAATTCCATGGCCCTTCCTTCTGTCCTGTTTTCATGTCTCTTTACTGCCACAGGTCACATAAATGGCTTTTGTACCAACTTCACTCTGCTCTGTTCTTATTTTCTCTCTTTCGAAATTATTTAAAAGGTGTCTGGCAGAAGTTTACATCAGTGATGGCTAAATTTGGCCTGGATTGGGTGAAGTTCAGTTCTCAGACAGCAGTTCTCTTCCAGACAGAGTTGCCAATTAGCCCAGCTCTGCAGGAGGCAATGAAGTCTTTGATTTCTGTCATTACCTGTCACACTGCTTTGTCACTGTGGTATCAAAGCAGAGCCACCAAACACGAAACTGCAGCAATTATCATTGCCACAGCCCAGCACTCTGTGCACCAGGCATGCTTCAGTTGCAACAGCCAGCCTAGAAAAGTGTTCTCTTCTCACTGTGAAGCCTTCCCTAAAGTGATTTAAGAAGAGGAAATAGTTGTGATTAAACAGAGAACCAGGTTCCATTTCGAGAAGGAAGGCAGAGGAAGGAAAAGGCCATGCTGCTGAGCCCTTGGAGGTGCAGCAGAAGGTGCAGGAATAAATCTGTCTGGTGCTGCTTCTCCCCCAGGTCCTGCTGCTGACAAGGCTGCTTGGCAAGTCCTTGTGTGTGTGCAGGCTCTTTGTGCAGTGATCCCTCTGTGGAAAAGTGCACAAGGGTCCTGGAGTAGCAGTGCAGGACTGTTCTTTCTCCAGGGCACTGAATACCTGCTGCATTTTGGTGTCCATCCTCTGGTGCAGATCTGCTGTGATCACGTTTTACTTTCCCTTTGAAGCTATAGGTCCTGGAAGAAGCTTTGCAGGAGCAATTCTGGGACGTCTCTCTTTTCCCATGCTACCATTTTTTTAATTCTTATTTCTATGTCAGAAGCAGGATCTTTCTTGTGTAACTCTTTGTGGTGGTAAGGTCTGTGTTATTTCTGAGATTGTCATTCAGATACTGCTTTTAATACTACTGAATTAAAAATACATGCTCAGGGGCTCATGTGGACAGATTAGAAGCCAAGAGAGATTTAGAGGTGCTATTGTTTTTTTTCACCTGTAAAAAGATCCCAAACCTCCTGAATGTTCTGTGAAATAGTTGACTTTCTTTTTGTGTCTGGGTTAATTTTATATTGGGAAAGAAAAATTTCAATCTAGTCATCTTTTATGAATGTTGAGTATGAATCAGCTGCTTAATCATGGCAGAAGCAGGAAGGAGCAACACAGTTTGCTTCTCTACTGCAAAATAAAATGTTTTGAGCCATCATGTAGCTCATTAGAATGTTAGCTGCCAAAATGCGCAAGAAATATTGACAGTGACAATTTAAAATTGCACCCAAAGGCTGCTCTCCACCGAGCATGCCAGAGACCAAGTCTGACAGCTCTGGGAATGGGGTGGCTTCAGTCCCTGCTCATTCTGCACTAGGACTGGCTGGAACACCTGAGGAAGGCGCTGGGAGAGGGTCTCCAAGGGCTGGGGGAACCTTTGTGCCTGTGCATCCTGCACTGGAGGGGTGAGGGCTGTGCGTGTCCCAGCCCTGTGCAAGCACACCCCAGTGAGGTGAAACAAATGGTTGAGCTTTTGTCAGACAAATTCGTGTGAGCAGTGGGGTGTTCTGCTGGGGATGGAGCTGCTCTTGGTGGGAGCTGCTGTTGAAGGAGCTGATGGGGACAGCCAAGCTGGACAGATACAAAATGCACGTTCCACACTCAGCAGTCAGCTCTGCCGCTGTTGTGAAGGATTTTCAGCCAGCCCAAAGCCTCAGCGTGTTTGGAAATCCTCCTGCAGACGCTGAGCTGCCCCTGGATGCTCTCGGGGGCTGCTGCCTGGGGGCATCTCCCTAGGGCTGGCCTTGCTCCCAGGGCAAGGAGTTCTCTCAGGAGGAGGGCAGCTGAAATGGAACACTGCTTCTGCAGTTCTTCTGCAGGCCATGAGAAGTGAGGCTCAGTCACTTTTCTTTTTAACTTTTGTACACTATGTCCTCTGATCTATAAATGCTAGCACTGATAGAGTGAACAAATGGAATTCTGGAATAATTTTGCAGTTTGTCTGGTATAAGCTTGTGATTATAAATGTTTAAGTTATAAAGTAGTCTCTGTTATCCATGTAGTTTACTCATATCATTAGAGCATGTTTTTATTCTCCTAAGGTGT
Organism: Onychostruthus taczanowskii; assembly: GCF_017590055.1. Lineage (NCBI taxonomy): Eukaryota > Metazoa > Chordata > Aves > Passeriformes > Passeridae > Onychostruthus > Onychostruthus taczanowskii. The sequence goes on from NW_024498462.1 coordinate 7,646,488, forward strand.
TAGATTCCTCCATACATTCAGAAACTACACATAGTAATTTGCACATAATCAAAGCAAAACTTATTTCACGCTAAATAAATTATATTCAGGATTACTAAATTGCTTTGTTGGCTGTGAAGATGATTCATATTTTAATATATGTATTTTAACTGTATAAAAATGAAAATAAAATTTTGAGGATTCATCATTAGATTTGGAAAACCATGTTTAACAGATTTATTGAAGGAGAGTATTATTCATGCTGAATTATTCCAGTTCCAGTTCAGAGTCTTTTAAAATTAAATGGAAGAGGTATGAATTGTACACATAACAGTGCTAGAGCTGAGTAGAAATGTTATAAAGATTTGTGTAGAATAGCTGGCTAAAAGCCAGCAGATTTTTTTGACAACTTATGAAGTAGTAGGACATAAATACACTAGTATTGGCAACTTCACCCTTTGGAAAGTGTGAATTAGATGTGTAAAAAATCCAGTGGTACCCAGAATTCATGAGACTTAGGCTTCTTCATTATCTCTTGAAATTACAGGTGAGTTTTTCAGTTAATTCCTGGTTTCCATGTGCTGGAATCCAAAGAACAGTCCTGTGTAAGAGGTGATTCAGAATAATGCCATGGGAGGTGATAGCACAGTCTTCCCTGACAGTAAGGGAGAACTGGAAAGAGCAGTTCTGTGCTGGTCTGTGCTTGGCTGTTCAGTAAGAACTAAACTCTAAGTTTGGGGGAAGTGAATATTTTTTCAAAGACTTCTGCTGTTAGTTTCATAACCTTTGATGAGAGGTGTTTCTTCCATAGGAGCCTCTTGATGCATTGTCTATGTTCCAATTTTCAATGCAGGGTCATTTTTCTGTTGAGTGAATGGGGAAAGGGAGATATGGGGGCAGCTGAAAGTGTTGCCATTTTTGAAGTGTTTGAGTCACACAATTCTTCCTGAGCTCTGGAAGAGGCTGTGGGACTCTGACAGTTGTCAAGATGAAGAGGAATTGTTCCTAATCCTCCTCATTCAGCCGTGCTCTGAGAGTCCTCATCTTTCTGAAGCTTTCATGGGCCAAATGAGGTTCAGCAATGGTGTTTTCTGATGCCAAGAGCCACCTGATTGGGGCTTTTGTCTTCCTTATTTTTAGTGATGTGGATTAGCCTTCTCCTGGGCTTGCCAGTTTCCAGTGGCCTAGGGAAAGAGAGGCCAGTGTCTGTGTATAGTTGCAGGGGCTGATGTTTTTTGGCACATGATCTTGGAGGCTGGTGATGAATCCTGACAGATTTGCAGCTGCTGTGTGTGCAAAATGGTTTTCTCTTTAATGGAGTCTGGGGGCCCAGGGAACTTGAGAGAGGTGCTCTGGTTTGGAGCTGTGAGTCAGGAGGTGAGAGGTGGTTTCCCCGTAATGCAGCTGATGAAGAAGCAGCAGTGCTGTTGCTGTTATTAGCGGGGGTGGAAGCAGCCCTGCCTTCCTGCAGTGACTCTGCATAGCTGATATTTTTATTTTTCTGTGGTCACATAAGACTCAGGATGCAAAAAGGAAGCAGGTCTGAGTAAGGAAGTATATGGGGTTTTGGCTGATTTTATTTTTTTTTTTTTTGGTTTTTTTTTGGGTTTTTTTTTGGTTTTTTTTTGGTTTTTTTTTTAACACAGTTGCTTCTTGGTGTTGAATCGTGCTTCAATTGCTGACCTGAGTTATGGGTTACTTTGCTGCTGATGTAGAGTGGCAGGAGTGCAGCAAAACATAAATACAATGTTTCAGTTTATCTTAATTTGAAAGTCTGTTAAGTTCTTGGTATTCCATTTCTGAATAACTGGCTGATGTAATTGAGTTGGGAGTGGTGGGGGGAAGGACCATGGGGGTTTTTGAGACTGGGTAGTGTGTGGAAAGACTCACCCGACCCTGCTAAGTTATGGAGTGTTATAATCTGTGGACTGTGTTGTAAACCATAATTAATGGTAGCCCCTGGAAGGTGAAATGTAAGAAACATTACAGTTATGTTCAGTATAATCCAGATAGTGAATGTGTATAAGCTGAAAACTTTTAAACCATCCCTTCTGTGGGTGGGTCAGAAGTAGCCACTTTCCAAAGATTGTGTCTTGGGGCTGAAATGCAATTTCAGAGTCTCCAAAGTGCTGCAGGGACGTTAAAAATAACATGTAATCTCAGGTTGTTTTGTTGTTATTTGTGGTGAGTTACAGTTTTCAAGCTAATCTTAGTCTTCAAGGCACTGAGATTTTGACAAGTCGAGGAGGGAAGTCAGTTGTACTCTATAGAAATGACAAAGTGCTACTCTCTGTTTCACTAGCAGCTGATAAAAGTGCTTGTTTGTCTATCTGTTTGCTTTATTTTGGTTTTTGGTAGTGATACCTCTTTCTTGGTCCCAAAATTAAGAGGCAGACACAGTTAAGAGATGAAGGGTTTTTACTTTGGTGTTTAATAAGGGTCTGCATGGTGCAACAGTTCATCAAGGTGGAATACACTGAAATGCACACACACAGTAGATCACATTTGCAATTTTACAGACCTTGCAAATTAGCATATCTAACGAAGATGCCCCAAAGAGAGGCTTGAATGAATAGTGTGACATGTCTCTATTCTAAAGTATTCCCCCAGATGGGTCCAATCCTGCTTTGCAGGATGTGTTCTAGAGGGGCCTTGGTTTCTCAGGACAGCGTGGGGCTCTCCAGCCTCCAGCTGTGGAGCTGTGGGATGTTTGGTCTCCTGGCCTAGCAGAACACCAGGGCTGTGCTGAGATACCAGGCTTAAAGAGTTAAGAGTATGCATGCTAAGAGTTTGAGAATACATAAAAGGTATAGAAAAAGAAAAGGCAGAACCCACCATGGCAGCAGTAGAAGAGCTGATTATCTTTTCCACATGAAAAACTCGTTAATTACAGCAGGCAGCAGTGCATGAAGTCACTGCCAGCAGTGCATGGGATGGAGTCAGCAGCTCATTGCACAGATCCTTGTGCAAACAAGTAATGGAGATTGTCTGCTGCTCCTGGCCATGGGGATGTCTCCCAGGAGTATGTCAGAATTTAATATGTGCTGCTGCCATTGTAATGACATATGAAATGCTGTTTGCTTATGAATGGGCTGCCTTGAAAACTGAAGCATGTAGGGCTGCAATCCCTGTAACACACTAGAGAGGCGTGGGTTGGGGTTTTGGTATTTAACTTCTTCAGTTTTTAATGAGACCCTTGAAGTCTGCATAGTACCAGGTGTGTTCCTTCATCTTCTCTCAGTTGTCTGCAAATCCTAAATACGCTCCCATAAATGTCTCCATGCCTTTCTTGTTGCTTCCACACCACAACTGTCCTTTTCCTCCCCCATCAGAACAGGTGTGGAGTTGGCACCCTTGATACAAGGAGGGCAAACTGAACTTGGACTGACTCAGCAAGAGCCTAGCCAGCAAATCATGAGATGTGATTATTTCCCATGGTCTTGTTAGGCCACACCTGGAATTCTGTGATCCATCTTGGCTCTCTCAGATCCAGAGAGACGTTGGGAAACCAGAGAGGATTCAACAAGAGGCAACCAAAACATTTAGTGGGTTGAAGAAAGAAAGGCAGAAGGAATTGGATGTTTTTCAACCCTGGGAAGAGAGGCTGAGGGCAGTGTAGTCACAGTTCTCAGGTGTTTCAGTGATGGTTGGTACAGGGATCCACAGGGCACGTGGGCTGCCCAGGAAAAGTTCCATCAAAGAAAATCTAAGAAAAAAATTCTGTACCATGAGAATGAGTCACCACTGGAAGAGGTTTCTCATGGTGGTTGTGCAGTCACCTTGCTGGAAATATCCAAGGCTGTTTGACACTGTCTTGGTTAATGTAACCTAAGTCCCTGCTTCTGACAGAAGGTGGGACCATGTGTTCCCAGAGTTTTTCTTTTCCAATCTCAGTTTTCAGTTCAAGACATACATACTATCAACCCAGCCTATTAGGGTGTGAATTGCTAACTTGGAGGATACAAAACCCCCCATTTTATATTAAATATTTATATCTGTATAAAATAGGTAGTTTATGGTGTGTATTCAGTTGTCAGAGTCGGAAGCATTGTTGTGCTGGGGTTTTTTAGGGATTTGGTGCTGTGTTTGGTTTTTTTTTAATCTTGCCTTCCCTGCCTATTTGCGTGACAGGGCCAAACTACATTCAGCACTGGATTTTAAAATAATGGATCAAACATGCGAAATTAATTAGCAAATTGTGAAGTCCTGGTTCTAGTTAGTGAATATTTCAGAGGAACTCGATTAAGATTCTTAGGAGCCAAACTAGTTTATCAAAAATAGAAGAGTAAGGATGTGAAAAAAACCTCTCAGCTGTGGAGTGCCTCTATACAATAAAGGCTCTGACTGAATAGAGCAACATACAATAATTAGATGTGCCATTAGAGAGTAGTAAAATCCTTGCACATAATTTGTTGTCAGGCCTCCTGCTTTCAGCTCCTCCATGTTTTGGACCTAAAACTCCATGTGGGAGAACACAGTGCATTTTCATCCTAAACTGTTGGCATTTTGAGCTCATGTTGCGTAACACTTCAGAATTTGTCACTGGGTCATGCTATTTTGAAGGTAAGAGAACGTGCTAAAAATGCACTGGCGGTAATATGAGCATAGTAGGAAGTAGTTCAAGCTCTTAATTCCCTGCTCAAGCACTTTGCTGTGCTTTAAGCACCTCAGCAGTGACATTGATTTCAGTAATCCAGCTTCACTCCAACATGCAGATAGATCAGCAGGACCAGTGACCGTGGGTCTGAGCTCTGCAGTGTCTGACCCACTCAGAACCATTCTCACTGGGGAAAAATTGTAATTGCCCATTTGCAGTCCAGAAAACCATGGCTATGACAGTTAATGAGTGGATGACACGATATTACTTTATTTTAAACAGCAGAAAATCTAGTGTGTTGTTGATAGATGTTTGAGCTGATTCCCATGGCAGGCTAGCTTTAGTAACTACTTTTTTCACAGTGAACTGCAGGATTTTAGAGCCTGGTGAGGACATATCACCTGATCTGTGTGTCTCTGACTCTTTCTTAGAGCTCCTTGTGAATTGTACTTTCCCGACCTGCTTTAATGTCCTGAAGAGTGCGTGTGTGTTTTTTGAAAGTCCTTCTTTGGTACTTCTGGGCAATAGCTAATAAAGCATAATAAAATGAGCAACAAATCAGTTGGTTTCCTAAAATAAACCAAGGAACTATTTTTCAGCTGTTTGTAGTATACTTTTTATTTTTCAAAATCCTTGTGTATTTTAAGTCTGCCCTGGTAACCTGAACCTTGTGGAATTCCTGAAAGGTTTTCAAGATTTGCTTTAGAAACACCTTCTCAAAGGCCATTTATTCCCCATCCCCTTCATCCTTCCCTTGAAAATACAACATTTTAGTAACTTCTGAGATCTTACAACTGAATAGTGCAGAAGATACATTTTGTAGCAAACTGTGACCTCTTCAGTGTCCTGCATAAATAATGTTATTAGTCCTGTGCAGTAGCTGGGGTGTGCTCTGGGCAGTGCCTTTAGGAGCCCCCAGTGTGTGAAAAATGCACTTTTTCATAAAGGTCAGAGAGGGGCTGAAGTGGCCAGCTGTGGCTCAGGAGATCTTGCTTCTCTTCTTGCCTCTGCTTCCCACCATGGCTAAAAACCATGAATTTGCTGGGAATTGAGCTTTTAGCGTGAGTGTAGCTGTTAAAATGGAGGCAGCCCTTGTTTTTGTGCAGCATTTTGGGATTGTGGTTAGGAGGAATCAGTGTGCTCATGGAGGTGATTTGTGAAAATTGGTTAGCAGCCACTTCCTGAACAACGTGCTGTTTGAAAACAGTTTCACTTGAATCCAAACATGGGATCAGGAGAAACAGGAGTGGGAAAATTTCAAGAAACGAGTTGGCTTTTGTTTTCAAACTTTGCATCAGAAATGTCAAAACATTACGTTTAATTTCCTTCGTTTGAACATACATTTAAATTCAGCAGGATGTTTAATAGATTGGGGGGAAAAAGGTACAGTCATACTGAAATAATCTGGCATCAAAAAAAATGTGAATATTAATGTGAATTATTCTGATTTTATATTCTGAGAGGAGTGTTTGCAACCAAAAGCGAGACCAGTTGGCAAAATATTGACATTTTGTTGGTGTTTACTGAATACTGGAATTTATTTAAAGTTCTGTTTTCTGACTATATGGTTGCTACATCTGATATGAGCTTTTTAATGCAATTTTTTCTTGTATCTCTATTGTTTAAAATGGAAACATTTAGAGGAAAAGGGCATAAGAGAAATGTGTGGTGGCCTTCTGAAAAGAAAATTTCTCAAGTTCAGTAAAATGTAGGTATCTTTCTTATTTAGTATGCTGAATTTGGCAAGGCATTTCCTCAGTATTTTAAAATAACAAAAGGGTAACCAGTTTACTAATTATTTCTGTTGCAGTAGATTTGTCTACTTCTGTTTTACTCTTGGCTTTAAACCTGTGGACAATTATACTAAAATATGCAACAAAGCCATCATGAAATAAATATGCAAATGACTTAGATAATGGATTCTCAAATGTATTATTTACACAGATTGTTCATTATGTTGTCTTGTTATATGGAAAAAGGAAAGAGCTAGAAAAAAAGAATATTTGTTTTTTGCAGTCTACATGAAATATTTATTGTAACAGGCTTCTTGCAAACATTCTGCCCCCACAAATTGTGTCAGTAGATATCTGATTGCCTTTTATTATAATCAGAGGGTTAAGTTAGGAGTCGGGGGCCACTGTTATCTCTCGTGCTTTGAAAATCAAATTTCTGTGGTGGGGTTTACAGTTTTCCTGTGTTTTGCCCTGCAGAAGAGGACAGGCAGCAGCAGTGCATGACAGGGGGGCACCAGCCCATTCCTGCTCTGGGATGGCTTTGGGATGAAGGGTAGTTTGTTTCCAGAGGCACGGGCTGTGCTTTATTGTCCCTCCCATGGAAGGTGGCCAGGTTTTGGAGGCAGCACACGGGCTGGAGGAGCAGGGGTGCCCCGTGAGCCCAGCGCAGCCTGGCATGGCTCAGGAAGGCTTGAGCCAGAGAATGTGCTGCACGGGGGGCACACGGGGCTTTTTGTGCCTGTGCAGATCAGCCTAAGCGGGTCTGGCGTTTCCCAAAGGCGCCCGAGCTCCTGCTGCCGTGCTCGTGGGTCGGGGTGCAGATTGCTGGGTGCCCAACTCGGGCAGCTGCCCTGGCAGGAAAGGGCTTGGACAGGGAGAAGATCCATGTATGGCAGCCTGCTCTCCAAAAATGTGCCTGAAAATGGATGAAGGAATAAAGAGATGCGCTAACTTTCTTTTGGACACTTGGAAAAAATCAGCCAGTACACTTTTGAGAAGAGGAAGGTACAAAACAAAGACTGAAAACTCAGGTCTTCGATAGCACACGTTGGAGAATAAAGAACAGAGAGGATTTTGGACTCATCCTTTCCTCTGTTCCCCTCCTCCTTTCTTTACATTATGTTAGTTTCTAGGTACCCACCTGTTGGAAGACTGCATGCCCTGCATCCCTGGCTTGCACAATGGAGTTACAGTATTCTCATGCTGGTGAGGAAATCAGCACGTACAGACACTGTGAGAGTGCTCAGATTCCTGCACCTCCTGCATTAGTGAGGCTGTTCAGAGAGTCACAGCAAGCTCCTGGTCAGGCCTTATAATGTCATTTGGCTTCCTACATCTGCCAGAGGCATGGTTCTCTGACCAGCAATGGTAGGAAATGGCTTTATCAGAGCTGGGTGGTGGTTGGAGCCTCATGGCCCTTGCCCTGTCTGTCACACAGATGGGTTTTGAATGTCATAGTGAGTATGTGAAGTATCTGGCTGGCTAAGCTCTTCTGGTTGCTGTATCCTGCATTGTTTACATTGTTCTGGCAGACCTCTCCCTTTGAAAGTTATTAATATTAAAACAGAGCAGTTCTTTATCACGTGGAGATGTCCTTCTAGCCCAGCTCTGCCGGGGTGGCTGGGAGGCTTCGGGCAGCTGTGCTGGGATGGAGGCAATGCTGAGCCACACCAGGGCTGGACAGGGATTGTAGATGCCACTGGAATTTGGGCTGGAGATGAGACTGTGGTGTGTAAACTGTGGTTCTTAGTGGGGAGCCTGTCTGGTTGAATCCTCTGGTGTGTAAATGCTGCCTGATCTTCTGGAGGGGTTGTACCTTCAGGCTAGGTGAGCCAGCAGTGGGTGTTCTTTCCTTTCTGGCTTCCTTTATTGCCAGGCAAGCAGCATGAATGTCATTGTCTAGTGCCCTGTTGTCAGAGCTGTCAGAAGCCATTGTGTGATGTGAAAAGTCCCCAGAGATTGAATGATGCATTTTGATTTCTCCATATAGAACTGGGAGCATGATCAGGAAGAGAAATGGGGAAGCTGCTGCCTCTGCCTTTCCCCCACCCTGGGGCAGGCTGATGACTGTGCATTCTCCAGGTGTATTCCAGGAGCTGGCTGTGGTGTGATAAGCCACATCTCTCCTGCCTGCCAAGGAGGACATCCATGTATAAAGGGCCCTTTATTAGCAAAGAGTGTTTGCTCTACAGGAGATGACACAGAGGGCTTTTCACTGCAATTTTTTTGTTATTCCCCCATGCTGTGCTTGCCTTTGCAGCAGTGCCTTTCTGCAGATGTGCTGCTGAGGTTTTGTGGTCCCTCAGGTGGGTCTGTGGCTGCTGGGCTCAGTCTGTAACAGGGCGTGGGCCTGGACCTGCTGGTGAAGCAGAACAACAGCTCTCTTGAGGTTTGGTTTGCAGAAAATCATTTCTTTTTTTTTTCTTTTTTTTTCGTTTCCCCTTGGTGAAAACAAGAGGAAGCCTCAGCAGGTAGGAGGTTGATGCTTTGCCACAAAATCATGTTCTCACATATCAGAGCAGTGAGGGCAAAACCACTAGCTGGACCCACCCCTGGCTGTGGGCAGCATTTACTGCACCAGTTGGTGATAAACCCATGTTCTCTCTCATTGGATCATGAGACATATGAATATTAAATTACTCAAGTTAATTACTGGCTTTTCTAAAACAAATTCTCTTTTAAAAAGAAGAAAGAGCTGGTAACAGAAATAAACAGAAATCTTCAAAGAACTGATCAGTCATCTCCTTCTATTAAAGCTGCTGTGAAAGTGGACAGAAATGGAGGTATGCAAAAAATGAGCTTTTTGATGACTGGTGTGGCTGGATCAGTGAAAGGAAAATGACAAACAAACCTGATTCAGGCCACTGAGCATGTGCACACTTACAAAATTGAGCTGGAAATAACATTTCTAATTAAACTGGGTCAAACCATGTATGCAAACCAGGTCTTTAAAAATAATTATGTGAAACCTTGTTTTTTTCCAGTCCTTTGCACATGATGTCATTTGTTTGACCTATTCAGAGGGGAAGTTAAGTGCTCACAGTGGCGTGATGGTGCTTTGTGCTCACCTTGCACTCATTTGGTTACAGAGCAAATGGCAAATCAGAATCAGTGCAGGGAGCCAGTCCCTAAAGATGACTCAGTGACTAATTTCAGAACCCCTTCTTGTTAGGTATTTGTTTTGCTGTAACTCTTCAGTTACTGAATGTGTTAGGTTATTTTCTTGTGCAAATGTGTCAGAAATAGGTATTTTCTTTAAGCCTCAGTGGTGCAGGGAGGAAAGGAGTTTGTCTCCTCTGATTTGCACAAAGCATGCAGGGATTGAATCATCTTGGAGACCAGATTTAGTTGGAATGGGCTGACGGGTTAAAACATGATTGGATGCAAGAGGACTGCAATCCCATACATTCTGTTTTCTTAAGAAAACAAAAAAAAACTGGCTGAGCTTCTGTCTTTGGTAGTGCAAGTTCATGTGCTCCCCTGAACCTGAAGGTTTAGAAGTTAGAAGGCAATGCAAAGCAACTGGGAGATGGCTTTTCTGGTGTGGGGTTTTCATATGCACTTTGATATATGTTTTTTTTTTTTAATTACTCTTTTGTTGTACATAGAGACCAAATAATTTAAATTTCTGTTATTTAAATATGTGCATTGGCAGTGCTGTAGAGTTTTAGTTTATCCTGAAAAATTTTCCTCTGGCACATAATATCATATTTATCCAAAGCAGCAGTGAGCTCTTGGTGGTGTATTTTGGCATCTGGATGTAGATGACGGAATATGCAAAGGAGCTGCAAAAGGAAGATTTTTTGGAAACTTGTGGATGGTTGAACTTTTTAAGTGATTTTTTTTTTTTAAGTGAGCACAACTAGATGTTAAAGCAGAAATGCTAGCTTTTAAAATTTATATTCCACATGTAAGCCAGCAAGTTGCTGGCATTAGCTGGATGCCTTGTGGAATGTTGAGGTTGTTTTGCTGTTTTGTTTTAGTCTTTCTTGACAGCTGCTTTGGATGTGATGCAGCTGCTTGGACAGGCTATTGCTGTTACAAGGTAAAGGAAGCACACAGGGTTCAGAGCTTGGAAAATGAGAAGTGGCTTTAAGAGTCTGTCATGGGAAGGGTTCTGGTGCAGCTTCACTGACATCCGAGGTACCTTAGGCTAGGCCAGGGGATTTCAGTGTTTCAGCTTTGAATGTTTCTATGTGTGTTTCTGTGCACGCCCTTTGGTGTGTAGTACCTGGCCCCTGTTGTGTTTGGTGTGGAAGAAGTTCGTGGAGTTTCCCAGTGCTGCCTGTGACAGCTTCCTGTGGCACAGCACTGCTGGGTGAGGGCAGTGCCATCAATCCCACCCCTGAGAATGTCATCATGTCCCGAGTCAGAGCAGTGAGAGCTCTGTGGCACAGCAGCTGGCAGGGCTGGGTGAGGGCAGTGCCCTCCATCCTGTGCCTCTGAAGGTGTGAGTGTTGAGAGTCAGAGCAGTGAGAGCTCTGTTTCCATCTCTAGGTTTATGGAGAGCCTCATTTTCCCTGGGCTGTCAGCTGTGGGTGCAGCCCTGCAGTGGCTTGTCAGAGGTGCTTTTACACAAGTGGACACTCTGCAGCAGTGGCTGAGGTTTATTTCTCGTGTCACAAGCTCTGGCTCAAACCTGTGAGAGGATCTGTGCAATCACACCTTTTCCAACAGGGAAACCATTGAAAATACACTTTTTTTTTTCATTGTAAAGTGAGGTTTGTTTTGTTTGAGAAATTTGACCCTTTATGAGACAACTCCACATCTAATAAACTCACCAGAAGAAATTCCTTAGGACATAGAATCATTAAGGTTGTCTGGTTGACTGCAGTGGGGCCAGGAGTGCAAGAACCTCAGTGCTGGGACAAGCCATGGTCAGCTGCTGGTGGGAAGTGCTGCAGGGAACCTTTGTTAGGTGTAGCAGCAGTGCAAGGGAGGAGGGCAGGGGCCCCCAGCCTGTGCTGGGGCTCTGCTGTTGTTTCACCTACACACAGCTCACTGTGCAGTTCACTGCTTCATCTTGCCCTGCACAAAATTAATTTGGCTTGTTTAAACAGGGCGAGACAAAGAGATGAGAGTTTCAAAAATCCAGTTAGGGCTGTTAGGTAGTTAATTTCAGGAAATTATTGGTACCTCTTGTGACCAGTTCTTCCAATGATTCACTGCTGCTTTTGCTTCATGTGTGCTCATAATTATGCTGAGCTGCATTGCTTAAGGCTCTGCTGTTCTTCAGCTGTAATGTGCTTAGCCATTTTCTTGAAATTATTCTGCAGGGGTATTTATTTCTTTCTTCCTCTCAAGAGCTCACTGTTCATTTCTACCCTGCTGTGATTGACTTCAATCCCTACAAGTAATACAGAAATTGAGAAGATGAAGCATTGAGCAGTAACTGCTTGTAGCTGTTCAGGAACTATTACTGTGCATCTGACCTGTAGTTTGCTTGAGAGGGGAACCTTTGCCAGCCAGGCTTCTGCTGTACAAAGCTGATTAGATCAGTTTAGAAAGAAAAAAAAATAACACCACTGCTCCTTATGAATTCAGATTTTTTTTTTGTTTTTGAACTTGGAATCTCCTCTCTGTTTTAAATTCATTAGAAATACGAGATATACTTCACTTGTAAGACTAATTAAAAGGGTAGTCTGGTTTCATTTTGGAGACTAACTTAACACTGAAAGCCTTTCCAAACATTCAAGTAATTTTCCCTTGAGTTTTCTGGACCATCTGGCCAATAGGATTTTGGAAGGAAATGGGAATTGACTGCTGCTGTGAGATCAGTGCCATGTAGCTCATCTCTTACAGAAATAATTCAGAAATCTGGAGGCTTTTGTGTTTTTTCACAGACTAATTGTGTTCATTAACTCCCTTTTAATTTTTGGAGAGGATTCACCGGGTAGAGCCAAATGAAAAGGCATAATTATATGCTCTTTTTTTCCCCCCTCAGTTAAATGCTCTGTGAAGAGTTTGGTATGTGTGTAAAGAATATGACCTTTCCCTAGGCAGACCTCAGATCTTCTGAACATGACAGTATTAGTCAGCAGAGTTTATGAGTTCAGGATTCACCTCAGGTGAACAGAGTCACAGGGAGGGTATTGGCCAAGAAACACTGAAGGCAAGGCTCTGAGGCTGTAGGAGAAACCCTTTTAATGCCAGTTAGTAACTAAGGTTAGTCCTGGGCTGTCCATATAGTGTGAGCTGTGCACAGCCACCTGCAGAGGTGCATACCTGCATGGTACTGCCATCTGGGTGAGAAAAACACCACCAGAACTGGAATGGAAAAGTAAATCACCCTTAAGGTTGTTGTAGCTGTCATCATTTAGGCTGGAACTTGCAGCTGTGTACCCTGCTTGCCTCAAAGCCTTTTTTTTAAAAAAAAAAAACCCAACAACACAGTTTTAACCTGTGCAGAGCCGTGTCAATGTTCTGTATTATATGCAAGAGAAAATTCAACTATGTTAGTTGCTGTTTACAAGAATGCTGAAGGATCTTTAAAAATTCAGTGATATAAATGCTAAGAGCTTAATGTGCACACAAGGTTGTGTTTATGTGGGATAGAAGGCTAATAAAGCTACATTACTTAAACAGCTAAAAGATGACTCTCCTAACATGAGGTTTGTAATTGCTGTGTGCAGCTTAACCTTTGTAGCTTTGTAGCAATGGTTAGCCAAAAAACCTTCCTTTGAGGGATTCTTGCTCCAGAATTCTGGCCACCCATCAGCTGACCTCCTGCAGTCCAGCCCTGACTTCCTTTCAGCGGGATGGGGCTGGCAGGACACCCTTAACTCCTTGTGACCTTCTGCAGCAGAGATGTGCAATGAACAGGTTTTCTCTAGCGCCTGCATTTCTGCAAACGGATGTGTATGAGTCAGGCAGCAAAAATTCACTGGGCTGGGGGGATTTGTACCTCACCCCAGACTTAGCTTCTCAGCAACCCCTGTTCTGCAGAGTGAGAGCCTTCCAAAGGCTGAGGCTATTCCAAAATTTGTTTATTTTTCTGGATGAATAGACTTCTGGTGCAGCAGACCTTTGCTGTCGTAAATCACCGCTGGGCTCCCAAGTGTTCTGTGGGACTGGCTCTGTGCCAGGGCTGTTCCAACCCTGCTGTTCACAACAAGAGGAGCTCTGGGACTTCAAATACCCCATATCCCCCCTGTCCTGTGCTGTCCTGAACACCCCACCAGCCCAGTGTCCCCAGGCCAGAACTCCCATGGGAAGAGGAAAGAAACCCATGTCTGCAGAGCCTCTGTGCCCCGACAGGGGTAGCAAGCCTTGGTGGGGGTCTGAGGTTGGAAATCTGAGAATGTTTCCAACAGATGTGAAGGGATGTGACAAATGCCAAAGTCCAGGATGAATAGCAAGGCTATTACTTTTGCAAATAGTGATATTTAGGCTCAATGAAATGAGTTTTATGTCTCAATAAATGTTGTGTGAGGAAAATGGGATCACTGCACAGCTTGCCTCTCAGACCTCTCCTCCTATTCACTGTGCTGCTGTCTGAGTTACTCAACCCACATATGGCCCCAAAATGTTGCTTTTCTTCCCGTGTTGGCAGCAGTTCCCACTCAGGGGCCTTGCAGTTCCCTCTAAACTCAAGCACCTGGGTGACTTTTGAACAGAGGGGAGCTGGAGCTTCAGTGTTTGCCATGCCCTCAGGTGCTACTGAAGTATCACCAGATGGAAACTGGATCAAATCAAAGTCAGTCTGGTCCTTGACCAGGAGCAGCTCTGCCTCCAGTAACCCTGTGACCCCCAGCCAGGCTGACCCCAAATGTGGCAGGTGAAGGTTGTTCCTCCAAGGTGTGTGCTGCAGCTCTCAAGCTCCCACTGGCACCCAGGACAGGCCACCCTGGTTTTACCTGCCCCAGGAGAAGTGTTCCTGCTCTTTCCTGCTCTCTGTCTTGCACATTGCTCACACTGTTCAGACACTTTGAGTAGCAGTTGGGGATCTAAAGCATCATGTCTACTTGTTAGGGTGTCAAGGAGAAGCCACAGGAATGGGTACTTCCCTCCAAATGAGCACGGAGCTGTAGAAGATTACATGGGATGTTCTTCTGCAGACACCACCCACTTCAAATAAGTAGAGGACAAAACCTCTCTGTATTATAGCTAGAATGGTATTGTCAAAAGAGCTTGGTGCTTTTCTTGATCTTGCTGATCACAGTGAGAATGACCCGTTTGGGAGCAGGTTTCAGTATCCCAAAAGATCAGTGCCTAGTCCATTCTCATACAAGTATGAGTTGTTCATGTTTTGGATGAGGGTTGTAATCTGATCAAGTGAACTTACTGATATTGCAAAAAATGTCGATATTCAAATGTGTGTTCGTGAAAGAGCTTGAATTTGTTCCTTTGTTTCATTTTCTTTTCCCACTGGTCTGCAGTCAGACACAGACAAACATTAGGCAAAGCAAACAATCTGTGTTTCCACTCATACAATGGGAGGAAATAGGAATTGAAAGGATTAAAAAAAAAAAAAAAAAAACCTGGACAGAAAAACTGCTACTGGTACCTCTTGGGTTTTACAGTTCAGGGTTGTGCTACAGACATTTACAGTGGGGATGAAAAACTGTTGTTTTCCTCCAGAGATCAAGGTGGTTTGATCTGGTCCTTTTGAAATGACCTTTATCCATCCCTCCCTTCTGGACAATGTGCGTGTGGGTAGAATTTTAAGTGACTGATGGAGGTTATATTTTCTAATCTCTTCTCTGGGCTAATGTGTTGCTATTTTAGTATATAGGAAGTTCTCCTATACCACTGCCAACTTAGTTATCTTCAGTGTATTATGATTTACAGTGATAATTTTGTTTGTTTCTTTAAACATGTGACACAAGTAGAGGCCCTGAGAGAAATTCCTGATTATGTTTTTTTGCATCTTAACCCTGAAACATCTAAAGCTTCATTTGGAAAAATTCATAAAACTAATATTTTCTCTTTGAGTGAGTGCAAATACATTTCCACTCCTGATATGAGGGGGGAGAGAAAAGCAATGGAAGGGATAAAATGAAATGTTCTGCACATAAATAGGGTGGTGGTGTTTGCGAGGAAAATACTTTCTTTTTCACTGAATATTCAATACACTTTACTACTTAAATGTGATCAACTTTACAAAACTATATTTTCTAATTTGGAATAACATTTTAGAGGTTTTAAAATAATTTAAAATCCCTTTATAAATCATATGTATCCCTAATATTTCTTCATTAATGTAGTGCCTTTGTCTTATAGAGCACAGGATGTTACTAATTAACTTTCATTCTTTATGTATCTACATGCAGACGTTTTAGGGTTTAGCACTGATATTTTGCAACCCTAGTTCTGAGGTATGTGAAATAGCATTTGACTTATTGGTATGGTCTATACCTGAAGTGATACATTTTAGCTGACTTCTTAGAACACAACTAATCACAGTGTGGGGTTCAGCATATAGGAGAAAAAAAGACCAATACAGCATAAAGCACCTTGAAGAGCATGTCTTGGTTATCTACAGTGTGTTACCATTTCTGTTGTTCACCACTGACCAGCAGAGGACAAGGGTGATATTTTGTAGTGTTTAGGTGATGTGCTTTGCTTTCCTTGGCAGGAAACATTTGGGGTTGGCTCTGAAGGCGGTGTTAAGTTGGAGTCTGCCAGGCAGTCCTGTTCCAACATGAGGGACTGTGCCTGGTGGTGTCCAGTGTTGTATTGTCTGAGAGAACAAAACACCTTTGTGTTGGTCTCAGGAGCTGGTGCTGAGTCTGCTGTGTGCTCTTCCTCTCTTTAGCTCAGTTAATGGCAGCAGAGCTACCCAGTGTGTCTTAAAGCAGCATAGGGAACAGGAAATGCAATATTGGCTTTGTTGCCCAAGGGGTGTTGGGTGAGGCCTGGGACTGTCTGGAGATCGTGTGGCAGATGTGGGGCTGAAAGGGCAAACGTGTGGCATCCACACAGCCAGCACCAAGGCACTGCAGCTGGGCTGTGGTTCTGTGGCAGCCCCTGCATCCTGCACTGCTGCCATGAAAGCAGGCACAAAGAAAGAAAGGTGAGGGTTCCAGAGGTGACCTGGAACAGCTTCCAAAATCTCAGCATCTCCCAGTATGACAAAGAAGAGAAGAAATGCTCTAGGGGAATACAGTTCTTTGATTTCCAGCCCTGAAATACAACAGACATCCAAAGCTGATGTGACAAAAGTACCACCAAAACTTTATAATATCAATCACAGGAGGCTTTCTGCAGCCTGAATTTGTGATTAAAAGGATGAAGCTGTATTCAAAATAATAGCTGTGTTCCCACCTGGCTGGTGTCCTGAGCTCTTTGTGGGGGGTTAAGAAAAAAAAAAAAGGACTTTGTGAAACTGGTGCCCATCTGTCCAAGACATTTGTGGTTTGAGGGGTACTGTGCGGTTTTTTGTGGTTTTGGGGGGTTTTTAAACTATCAGGGTTGACGTGGATTACATGTCATAGCCTATGATGAAATGAATAGTTCCTGAAATCCTGCGCTAGTATTCAGTGCATAACTTAATCTGAACTTTGCCTTGGGCCATTAAGTAACAAAAACAAGCTATAAGCTCTTAATTACTTCTTCCTTGGAATATATTCCTGGAAGGTCCTTTCAGGTTTTGCATTACTGGTGTATTTTTAGCTGAAGAGCTCCAACCATGACTGCCGTGCCTTGTCTCACATGGCTGCAGCTGCTGAGTTGAGACGTATGGACTGCTCTTGCTGATGGAGCTGACCTAAAAACTGTCTTAGATGACACAGCCCCAAGTGCAAGCCCTGACCACTTGTTACCATCATGAAGACCCTGAGGGACAGAGGGATGCTTGTATGAGGAGACTTTTACTGCAGAACAGTTGCTGTGTCTAAGCTGCTGCGTAGGAGCAGCATGTCTGCAGGTTTTATGTTTTTGGGGTTCTCCTCCCTGCCATGCTGACCCACTGGGGAACACTCTGCAGCTGCATGGGAGGCTGCTCCTGCCTGCCTGCAGTGTGAACAGGCAGAGCTCATGTTCCCACTGCTCTGGGGCTGGGGTTAGCAAACATCCCTCATCCCTTCTAAAGAACTGGGTCTGGGTAGAGGAGTCCTGTGCGGGTGGAAAGGAAACAGAAGGATCGTGACTTCATGAAGGTCACGTGGAATAGGACACAGGGTTTCCTGGATCCCTACACAGAGCACTGTTCACTCCATGCATTATCTCTTAAAGGCTTTTCTTGTATTTGCAGGATGGAAAGGGTGGAGAGGAGAGGGGCGAAAGGGTGGGGACCAGTCCCACAGGGCACAGCAGGCTGAGCTGGCGGGCTGCCAGCAACTGCAGGGCCACACAGATGGGCTCAGACTTCAAAGTTCATCAGTGCATTTTGAACAGGAAATCTGATTGCTCGAGTTCACTTTCGGTGAGAGCTTGCAGCCACACAGCTGTGCTTTCACCTCGCTCCCAAAGGGCGGGTGGCCACAAGCTGCATCTGTTATCCCATAAGGAATGTCTGGTTGAGAAGGACCTTGACTGCCAAAATCCCACACCTCCAACAGCCACATCTCACTTTACAATGCAAATCTTGAACATCCAGAGAAGGTCCTGAGAGTTAAAGTTGTGGTGTTCAGCAGCTTTCAGGATTACACAGGCAGGCAGTGATGGGTCAGTCAGCCAGGAGTCCCCTACCCTTGTGCTAACAGTGTGAGCTGGTGGTGTCTGTGCCTGGTAGCAGAGTGTGTTTGGTATGACATGGCTCTTCATGTGGGCACAAAGCTGCAAACTTGAAGTGTCCACGTCTTCTGGTTTTTGGGAGGTGTCCCTGCACACAGGCACCTGACCGCCTCCCTGTGCTGCTTCTGCTTGCAGACAAGAAGACAAGGGCATGGACAAGAGCAAGGACTCTCGTGTGGTGAAATGCATGGCTCTGTGCTGCCTTGGTGTCCTGCAGCAGGCAGTCCCTGCCTTTCTGGTGCATTTTCCTGCTGCGGTTACACGGGGACAGCTCCACCAGACAGGCCCAGGGACACGTGAACATTAATGAGTGCCTCTTGCCAAAAAGGAAGCCTGTGGTGGGACTGCCGTGGGCTGCCTTGGCACGGCGTGCAGTGCTTAAGTGGACAGCTGGCTTCTGCTGTCTGGGCTTGCAATTGTCCAAATCTGTCAGATCCCAGGTGGGGAGAAAACTGATGGGAGCTGCTTCCCACCCCCAGGAAGAGAGATATGTGCAGGATCTGGGAGGGAAGCTGTCAAACCAAGCTCTCTGCATGTGACTTGCAGCCTTGTAATCTCATTGGGACCTTGGGTCTCTTCTTGTAATCATGGCCCAAGCCAGGGACAGTCCAAAATTTTTTTTGGAACCTAAGAGGAAAAGGTGTTGTACGTGACTGAATGCATCATTTTGTAAATTTACTTAATTCATGTAAAGCCCCTTTATCATAATAGCTGGCTGCTAATGTTGACACTCTTGTTTGATGTCAATAGAAAAGTACGTGTCTTGACCCTTAGTAAAGGGCACAGATAAGCAGTTCCTTTATCTCAGGTGAAAAGATAAATACACATCCAACAGAAATGACACTGAGCAATTTGCCCTATTCCATGTATCACTCCCTGCAGAGATAATGCAGGGTTGGAGCTCATCAGAACCAGATCTTTGGCATGAAGCATCTCCCACAAGTCTGGCTGCAATGAGCAGTGTGCAGATTTGAAAAATGTGCGTGCTGGCTTCAGGTTTGCTGAATGTTACTGTAGTGACTAACTGGCAACTAGAGCAGACTATGCGGAAATATTTTCTGGAGGAGACCAGGAATTTAGCTGGACTCAAAGCTAATGGGAGAATTTTTTCCAGCTTGGATACCTCATCCAAATGAAGGGTGGAACTTCAATTTTAGAAAGTCATTGAGCCTCGGAATTGTTCGTGTCTAAGCTCTGTGTGAGCTTGATAGAATTTGATGCTGTACTCCTGGGTAAGAATATGGGTGTTGCAAATGGCTGTTGGCTGTTTTCACTACATTCTTCAGAGCTCTTATACTGAGCATTTTTGGGTGAAAGATTAAACCTTTTATTAGGGAAACCAGCCCACAGACCATTCCAGCCCTCTGCCCAGTTTCTGGGGAAGTGTGCAGTGGAGGATCTTGGATCACTGCATGCTGAACTCCAGTGATCTGGAGAGGATAGGCAGTGGCAGAGTGAACAGAGGGCTGGGAGGACAATGCCTGTTGTTCTTCTCAGATCAAATCAGCAAGGATGAACTTCAGCATGTCTTGCAAATGAAGTAAGTGAATCAGCTGATCTTATTTGGTTGGGAAAAAGTTAAACCAGTCAGTTTGCTCCTAGAAGCTTTAAACAAAAATCAAAACACTACTTTTCTCAAAACAATTCACACGTGTTCAACTTGGTGGCTTCAGCAGAAGCAGCAATGTGAGAGTTCCCATGAACTCTGGCTAACCTCTGAGATTTATTGATAAATGAAAAAAATAAGGGACCAGCACTGAAATCTTTCCTTGCTAAGGCATTACTCTCTATCAGGGCTGGGTTCAGGATGTTTACTGCTTCTAGAGATGTTAAGGAAAATTGACTCAAAAGAGTTTAAAAGACCAGTATTGAGAAATCTGTAATTTTTTTTTTTCTGAACTGCCAGCACAGTCGTAGTCTGTGCCTTAATGCAGGAACAGGATTGAGTTGTGCATCTTAGTTAACAGGGACGTACCTTTTGAGCAAAAGTGAATCAAGGACTTGCTGTTTTCTTTCCCATAAATACTGATTTTTCAAACCTTTTGGGGGTCGGTGGGGGGGGGTTTAGTATTCACAGTTATAGTGGTGAGAGCAGCAGGTTTTGCATCCAGTGGAAATAACTGTGGCAGCAAAATGACCAATATCTGTTACACAGAGGGACAGTTTGACCAGGAGCTATGCTTTGACAGCAGGACTGAATGCCAAGCCTTTCCCTCTCCCTTATTCTGGTGAATATTCAAGTGCACTGTTAGCCTAGTACTGATTGATTATTTTTTCAGTAAAGGAGCAGGTTCCCATGCTTCACCACGGTTGTGAAAATCAGTGTTAGTTCTTGGTCCTTTGCAGAACCTACAGCAGTCCAGGGGAGACTCCTGTTTTCCGTGGGCTGGTGGGCTGGTGCGTGGTGTCCAGAGATGTGGAGCTGCCAGCGTGCTTGTCTCAGACTAACCCTGGGGTGCAGACAGGGTGGCTGTGCTTTGGGGAAGGCCCTCTCCCTGCACGGCCCAGACATTCCGTGGAAATGGGAACATTTGCAGACAGTGGCTCCAGGAGAGGAGCTGTGGCTGGGCAGAGGGAACTTGCTGACCCAACACCAGCATCCCTTGGGCTGGCACTGGTCACACTGGCCTGTGTGGCCTGGGGAGAGGCAATGTTTGTCTTCCTCCTGAGGTCTGATATCACAGCACATCATCCTATCACTCTGTTTCATGAGAAAATGCTTTGCAATCCCAGGAGTGCTTCCACGGAAAGAGGACACCTTTAAATATACAAAAAAAAACTCAGCAGGATTTAGTTTTTTTTGTAAAAGAAAACATGATTGTGACATATTGCCTGAGAATGAGGAATCATTTTTCCTTGATGCAAAATTGCTTAGTCTTAAAAATAAAATTTGTGTGCACTTTTGTGCAGATAGAACCTGGGTTTTAAAATTACACCAACCCAGCTTTTAAGTTTGTGGGTGTAAATTGCACCTGCAAATCATTTTGTCTGCAAACTGCAGCATTTCATATTTGATTTCCTGATTTCCAGTGGCTTCCTTAACTGCTGTCAGTTAGTTATTTTGATATACAGCTTTGCAGGCACTACTATTTCGGGAATAAAATTGCGGTCTCAAAGCTTCAAACCTATTTCTGAACATCTGATGGAAGTGAGAAGCTAGGATGTACAGCAAACCCACTGTATATTCAAATCTTTTGATACTATCTTCCAGTGTGAGGTCAGTGCTGGTTATGGTGGTGAAAGGCTTCATCTGTGGTATCTGTTGAGCAGCTTGACCTAACCAAAGCAAGAAACTGCAGCTGACAGCGAGATTCGTGGTGGAGGTTCTTGTGAATCACATTTTGTCACTTCCAGGAGCAAGTTTGCTCTTTTAATAGCTTTATTTCCTATTACCTCCCTTTACCTAGCTGTGTTTTCAAAACTGAGCCTATTATTAGTCTGAAGTTTCCAGCTGTCTGTTGTTTAAAAGTGACTGTGGGGTGTGGGCATTCCATAATGAACAGTGTACCTGTGTAGGCACCCACAGTCAAATCCCTGGTTACTTCTTCCCCACCACCACAGAAGATGACATTTTTCATTTCAAAGCTCTTGCATGCTTTTGGAGAAGTAGCTGAGATACTAGCTGAGTAGTAGTGGAGATGTAGTTAACTCAGCTGAAGTAAGAATTATAAAAACTAAGCATTTTTAAGTAAAAAACCTTTTTTTTTTTTTAAGTCAAAAACATACATAAAACTTTAGTTTCTTGGCAGCCACCTAGAGGTTGCCAGATTGATGTTCTGGAACCCAGAGTTTTGTCTTTACCCTGAGGTGTGCCAGGACATGTCTGGGCTCAAGGTGGGACAGAACCAACTGCCCAATGCCTTCCAGCTTCCCCAGCAGCCACGGATGGCAGGACAGGAATGTGCCTCTTGTTCAGACGTTCTGAGACTGTGCTGAGATTTCCTGGAAGAGGAGGCTTGAGGGCTGGCATCACCTGCTGAACAAAGTCAGATGGAGACCCGTGAGCTTGTGCTGTGTTGAGCTGTGAGAACAGAGCTCTCCCAGCACTGCTGCTCCCTTTGTGCTAAAAGGAAATTGAACCCTGTAGAGGTAATTCTGTTAAATTCAGAGCACAGTAAGGGTGTGGCTCTGGTAACACATCACCAAACTTCACTTTGAGTCACTGGAAGGTTGTTTGGTACATAGAATCACAGAATAGTCTGGGTTGGAAGGGATCTTGTAAAGGTCACCTAGTCCAACCCCCTTGCAAGGAGCAGGAGCACCAACTAGAACATTGCCTTGAACATGATTGAAAGCAATTAGTCAAACCTGGTTGTTACAGGCCTAATTTGTTGATGTATTCATAGTTTGCCTACATGTTTTACATAGTGCCTTCTGTTATTTTAACAGGGTCGCCATGTTAAGACCGGGCAGCTGGCAGCAATCAAAGTGATGAATGTTACTGAGGTGAGTGCAAAACCAGAAATAATAAGGTCATTGTTAAGCAGCAAGGAAAAATAAATAATCAGATCATGAGAAGGTGGACAGCTCATGAAAGAAGATCCACTGGTGTAAGTCATGGTTCCTGAGCACTGGTTTGTGTTTTATAAAGTACTGAGTCGTATTAACACAACCATATTTTTTAAGTGTGGCTGACTAATGGTGACAAAACAATAAGGGAGTGCATTGCCATATATTTTGGTGTTCAATAATATCAAAGGCAAGAAGTCCCTTCCTACTTATTTCTGATTGTCTGCTTTCAGAGACAGCAATTAAAAGATTTCCTGTATCTCTGCACTTCATCACATCCCATCCCCTCACATGCCAGCTGTTCCTCAGAGTAGTGCCCTGACAGCCAGCAAGTAGGATCATGTTAGAAATGCAAATGCAGTGCTTTTTTTATTGTGATTTGACAGATGAGGGAAGGAGACAGTTTAACTGGCACTGTCCCTACTCACAATTATAAATGGGTGTCAGTGCTCAAACAGAGTGTTGAGAAAGTTGCTAAATATTGGGTTTTGTCTCTTCTTTTAAGAGCACAGCCAGTAGTGGAGCAGCTTGCCTCCTTGAGACAACATTAACCTGAGCCCTGGGAAGTTGGGGAGACTCCCTGCTTCTTCCTCTTGAATTTTCTAGAAGTCTGGTTTGGTAGCATCCAGGAATGCCTATTTACTTGGAGACAAAATTTAAATGGTCCTGCTTTAGGAATCGCCTTACTGGACTTGCAGGATTCTGAGAACGAAACAAAGCTGTTTAGGTCTGATTTGCTGTGGGTGGCAGAGCCAACACTGTCCTGTTTGAGGGGCAGTGATGGCAGGTCATGCTGCTTTCACATTGAGACCCTTCATGGGAAGGTGAGGAGCATGTTACTGCAACTGCCCAAAGGGGTTTTTCCTGGTGCTCTTCCCCCACTAAACCCTGAACAATTCCAGCTCAACTGTGCTCAAGTGTTCCTGCTTTCTGGGCTTGGCACAGGGTGAGTGCAGGGCTTTCTGCTCCTATTTTCACTTTCCTAATGCAGAGTTGGCTGTATTCCTGCTGCTAGGGCACAGGCTGGCATGTCTGGATGCAGTCACTTCTGCTACTTCTGCCACTTCTGTTCACCAAAAGATTCTGATTCTTTCAACATCTACAGGGTTTCTTTTTCCAGTAAGAAGTCATTTCATCAGAAATTACCTGGCCAGCTCCAGCTGTGATTGTTCAGATCTGGGGCACTCCTAGAGCTCAGCAAATCTGCCCTTTGCTGTCATGAGCTGCTGCCCCAGGCTGGTTTCCTAAGAGCAGCAGCAGGATGCTGTGGTCATTGTGGGATCCTCTGGACATCTGTCAGGAAGTGCTGCTGTACTGAGTTGCACGGGGGTGGGGGGAGCCCTTTGAAATGGTTAAAGGAGAGCTGATGGCAATGTGTGCTCATGTGCCTCTCCATGCAGGCTCTGCTTCCTGTTTTTTTGCCAGAGCCAGACAGGCAGAGTGCGTGCAGAGAGATTCTTGCTGCTTGTCTCTTCAGCTGTCGGCGCAGGTGATCAAAGAGCTCTTCTCCAGCACATCATTCTCCATCTGTCTTTGCTTTCATTCTTTCTAGAGAGCAAAATAACATTTAAATGTGGAACTTGTTGTTAGACCTGCCCCAGTACTAAGGGGTCCCTTGGTGCAGTATTTGTCAGCTGATGATCTCGTTTCCAGTTGTGGTCAGAGGAGCGTGTTTTCCAGTCTAATGCCATTGCAGATAGGCCCTCATCTTCAAAAACAGCCTTTGATCATGAACCTGTCATCTCTGTGCACGCAGCCATCTGTGCCAGGAGCGCGTTGGTTTGTGAAGCAAACAGCTTCCTGCACCTGCACATCTGTGAGCCTGCTTCCTTTCCTTGAGCAGCATTATTTATGAGCAAGCAGACCCCTGGGACACGGGGCTGGTGGTGCTGCTGGCAAGAGGGGTGGTGGAAAGTGGAAATTCTGAGCGTGGGCCTGCACTGAGAGGCTTTTTGCACTGAGGGTGCTTTTGTCCCTAGTCCCTGTGCTTGAAGGATGTACGTGGCACTAAGGCTTAGCAGGTCTGGGTTCAGCTCCTGGGAGAGCTCGTGGATGGCCCACGGGGCACAATCACTCACCTTTACCCTTCTGCCTTGGCTTTTCCATGGCATAGAGCATTTTTTTCCCAAGCTCCCCGAGGCACTGGGAAGCCAGAGTGCATTTGTCTGTGAAATGCCCAGCTGCTGTCCTGTGTAGCCCTTTGCCTTGCAGCCTGACCAGCACCTGAAGCTCAGCCTGCTCTCTGCTCCAAGCAGTGTCTCCCCAAGGCATCCAGCTGTGCTGGGCAGTGGTACTTGGGCCCTGCAGGCCAGGGAAGGAGAAACAGCTGCAGGGAGGGATCAGGTTCTGGCCTTCAGGATAAATAAAGACACAAATGAAAGCATGAATTGCATCTTGCTGGTCCTAGGAGAGGAACATTACCCCTGTGCAGCTCCTCTTGCTCTTGCCAGTGGGTGTGGAAGAGCCTGTGTGGTGTCCAGGTTCATGGACAGCCACGTGCTTGGTTTTGTTTTAAAAATGTGGAGGTCAGATTGCAGAGGAATAGAAAGTATTTGGATAAGAGCTTGGCCAGCATGGTTCCAGCATCTAGGAAATTAATTGGGTAAAGGAAAAAGAGGCAGCAGCTATGAGGAAGTGGTGGGATCTGCCAGCTCCCCAAGGGGAACTTTGTGAAAGCTACAGGCTGGTGCTGAGGGCACAGCAGGGAGCTGGGCTCCACCAGGGCAAATGTCATGCTGATGGGCAGAGTTAAAAAAGCCCAAACCCTTCACATCTGTAAATATTTTAAGTAATTTGGAGAAGGCCTGTACCAAAGATGAGGGTTGCTCCTTCATGCATTTGCAGAAGGAGTGGGCAAAATGCAGGAGGGACAGCAGAGGAAGAAGGGATTCCTCTCCGTTTGTTCCTCTTTCTGCCCTTCTTCCCTGAAGGTCCAGAAGTTTGTGTAGATGACAGAACCCTTGTGGTCAAGTCCAGGATGACAGTTCCCATGTCCTGATTCTCTGCCTCCTCCTTACCTTCTTGTGTCCACTCTTTCACGTGCACTGTCTGGAGCATCAAAGGGAGTAGTGCCTGGTATCCCCCAGGCACAAGCTCTCACCTCCCTCTGATTGTGTTCTTTCTGTGTGCAGAGAATCCTGGAGGATTTCCTGCATGCTGTCTGCAGCCAGCTCCCATTTCTCCTGGACACTCCAGGTGCTGCACTGGGCTCCTCTTCAGCCTCACTAATTCAGTCATACAACATCCAGGGCTGTATCGAGCCAAGGATTAAGGGTCCTCCTTTCTCCCTACCTGCAAACAAAAGATAAATGAACATTTAGTATAATGGGTGCAGCTTGAGAGCCTGTGTTCAACAAAGATTATTAGGAAACCTGAAATAGCTCCTTTAGCTTCAACTAGTTATTTTACGTCTCTGAAGGCTTAGTGCAGTTAGCCTTTGGTCTGGTAATGTGTCTCCTGGGTGTTGATATTACAGGGAAAAACTTACTGGTCCCTTCTGTTGGGAATGATTTTTGTGTGGTCAAGTTTAATAAGACACATCATATGCATATTCTTGAGGGAATTTGGCTTTAGCCTGTCAGGCTTTAATGTGTTGCTCCAGGTAAAAAGGTCAATGTGTCTGGCTTTGTAAGCAGGCCATTATGGTGGTTAAAGGAATGCTTCAATGGCAAAACTACTGGAAAATAGAGGAAAAACACAGAAAAATGTCCTTTGGGGCTGAGTTGTTCTTACTGCCTTTTCCTTTTTTTCCCTTCAGCCAGTAAGTGCTGACTAGGATGTTTTTCAACAAGGTGAATTAATTCTCAAGTTTGTGGTACTCCTTTTGTGTGATACAAGGATACCTTGCAGCACCACTCATTTCCTGTTGAAGTGAGTGAGATGGCAAAACCCAGGTGTGTTTCACTGGGTGTTGTGCACCATAGCCAGGCAGCTCTGAGGGGGCCTTTCCAAATCAGGCAGTTCTCCTTGAAAAAGGGCATTTCCTTCTAATATAATGATTAAAACTTGTGCTTCCACTCGTTGTCTTATTGTGCACAATGTTGTACGGGCAGAAGAGAACGTCTGTCCTGGCGAGACTGAAACAGAGGGAAAACAGGCAGCCAGTGCCTGGAAGAGGATGTTTGGGGTGTGCTAGCCCCCAGCATGCCAGGGGTTTCATGGATGGCTTGGTGTTAGGAAGGGAGAAAGCCCATGGTCCAGACAGGGCAGCCTCACAGCTGTAAGGAAGGAGCAGATCCTAACCCTGGCTTACGCTGGAGTTTGATTTGTGGCAAGTCACCTCCTTCTTGGCTTCGGTTTCCTCCCAGCAGGACCCTCCACAGGACTGGGAAGACAGATTGTCTGATGTGTGCACTCAGTGCTTTTCCAAGTATTTAAGTAATGGAGTGTTAGGAACAATTTTATTTCTGTTTGAATCTGGTTAGTCTCCGAGACCAAATTACTGCATGCAGAAGCCATAAATGGGGGAGTAATAGGAACTGTCGAAGCTCCCTGAGGAGACAGTGTGCAATTTTTATGCCTGAGTGAGGACATCTTTAATTCTTTAGGTCAAACCCTAGCAATTCATTGGTTTAGACACATGGATCAGGGTGATTCAGTTGTCAGTTTAAGGGCCATCTATCAGCAGCAGTCTCATAATCCCAGGGTAACTCTGGTCCCAGCCTCCTGCTCAAGGCAGGGTCAGCCATGGGATCAGACCAGGTTGCTCACAGTGTCCAAAGACAGAGGTTGCTTTGCAGCCCTGGAGCTCCATGGTCTCTGGTCTCCTAAGGAGCCTCCTGCTCTCTTTTTTGTTACAGAATGAAGAGGAGGAAATCAAGCTGGAGATAAACATGCTAAAAAAGTACTCCCATCACAGGAATATTGCTACATATTACGGGGCTTTTGTAAAGAAAAGTCCTGCAGGCCAAGATGATCAGCTCTGGGTAAGTGTTTAGTGTCATTTCTGCTCATCAGATTTACAGCTCCTTCTTTAGTTCCAGCATGCTTGACTTGGACTCTGTCTCAGTGAAGCTCTGAAGTAATTGTTCTGAAGAATAACATATAAAAGAGAAAAATTACTCCTCCCTAGACGTCTTCCATCCCTATGATTTCCTTTGAGGATGGGCATAAAGTATGTTATGATTCCTGTGACTGGTGCTGTCATTCTGATTTGTTGCTTGAACCTTTTTTTTTCCAAATTAAATTCTTCTCTAATTTTTTTTTACTGAAGTGAAAGAGCTTGTCCTTTTTGCCTACTCTCATTCTTGTTGCTTTCCTCTCATTTTTTCAGATGGAAAATAAAAAAAAAAAAGGAAGCAGAGGAAATTGCAATAAAGAAAAGAAGAATAATGAATCCTGCAATTTTTTGGCTGCAATATTTTTGAAGCTCTGCAGCAAAATGAGAAATTTAAAATTTTTAAAAAATTCCAATGTTTTTCAGTGCTGTTAACTCTTGCTTTTCCAATTTTTTATATACAAAAAAAACCCCAAACTGCCTAAAACCTGCAG
Source organism: Onychostruthus taczanowskii (assembly GCF_017590055.1). Taxonomy (NCBI): domain Eukaryota; kingdom Metazoa; phylum Chordata; class Aves; order Passeriformes; family Passeridae; genus Onychostruthus; species Onychostruthus taczanowskii. Next base: position 7,674,472 of record NW_024498462.1, read on the forward strand.
CAGGAGTGGAGCAATAGTGAGGTTTTTTATTTATTTAGCAGTGTGTGTGATTCAGGAAATGAGATTTTTAAGTCACTTGGCATCTGAGAAGGCCGCATGCAGTTTGCCATGCCTGGGCTGTGGTGGGAGTGTGCAGTATTCACAGCGACCCCCATGGCAGGGAGACGTGATGAGGAGGACTCCATGGAAATCAGAATGCTAATCCATTACTTTATTATACTGTATTATTTTATACTATATTACTTTACATCTAAACTGAATCTGCCAAGCACTCAACTGCACAGCATCTCGTGACTGTCCTCCCAACAGTCCCAACACACACACACACTTGGCCCTGACAGCCAAGGAAACAAAACCCCATCACTCTGGGTAAACCATCTCCATATTGCATCCTGCTTTGGCACAACACAGGCACAGCAAACGAGATAAAGAATTGGTTTTCCTTTCTCTGAGGTTCAGGGACTGTGAATCTCAGAAATATTCTGGGGAAGTTGTGCCTTGCTATTTTCTGTGTAGAGAAATGTGGCTGCAGGAGTGGGTGTTTGCAGGTGTTCTCTCTGCTGGCCCTGGCAGAGCTGTGTAAAGGTGCCCTGTGTGTGTTTGTCTCCCTGCAGCTGGTGATGGAGTACTGCGGGGCAGGCTCTGTCACCGACTTGGTAAAGAAGACAAAAGGGAACTGTTTCAAGGAAGACTGGATTGCTTACATCTGCAGAGAGGTTCTCAGGGTGAGTCCTGCCAGCAGAGCTTCACTGCTCATTTGCAACAAAAAGGCCTTTCCAAGCCTTTGGTTGCTAAAATAGGTCACTAATGAGCATTATTGTTTAAAGGTTGTGATCCATGGGGCTCGTGGGCTATGGTCCTTGAGTTCAGAGGAGCCCTGAGAGCCAGCATGATGGCTGCTTGACATCCCATATTGTTGTAGCTAATCCCATTTTCTGTATGAAGAACAGAAAATTCCTCTTTCCTATGGCAAATAGCCATCTTCTGAAATTCCAGACACTGGGCACCTAGAAAAGGAAATAAATTTTCTGTTTTCAGTATATCTGCCCTGCACATCAGGAGATCTTTCTGCTCAGTGCTTCAGCTGTTCATGATTGCAAGATCTTTCTGTCCATAACTCCTTTACCTGCACTCAGGGGTCTCTTTTCCACACTATTAGGCAATGTTGCCTAAACAGCATTCCAAGCTCATAAAGGTGGCCCTGCTGGGACGGTATTCCCCAAGACAAATCTTGGGGTTATATTTCCTTCTCTGCAGGCTTAGGGCTGCTTTCTTTCTTCTTTTTCTTTTTTTTTTTTTTTTCCTGGAAAGTACAGAGGATAAAACAATTCCCAAGTGTAATCTAGTGAACTGGCCTGGAAAAAAATATGATGTTGGAGCCAGTCATTCTAAATTCAAAACCCATTACAGAGTTACTGATCTGTCTTCCCTATAATAGAGTTTTACATCTTTTCTAAATAATGGTAAGATAAATGCATATTCTGTGAGTTGGAATTTAGCTGGCATGCTGAAGTAATGCTTGAATAGGGGTAAAACTTTGTTTCTGGGGCATAGCAGTTGAGAAATATGCTCAGCAGAAAATACTGGCCTTCTTACAGGGATTTGCACTAGCCTGAGGATTATGATCATTGTATCTGGAAAGTGTGGGGAGTTCTTCTGCAAAAGAAAAAGCCTTAGTGGTGTGGTCAGGTTGTTCCTCATTGGTGTGGCTGTAATGCCTCTGTTAAAGCAATTGATGTTAAAATATTTGATTTGTGCTCATGCAACTGAAAACTGTAACAGCATGTTTGTGAAACAAGGGATTGGATTTGATCATGCTTGTTTCAAGACAAAATGGCCCAGTTGCACATGGATTGACAGTGCTTCCTTCTGGAAAATTTACAATCTGGGTGGGAGCTTTGTTTGAAGCCATTAATATTAGAGAGGCTAAATGCTGTGAGTGAAGCTAATGGATTATTTCAGTGTGTTCCTTTATGTCTGTGGTAGTTCAACCGTGGGCAGTTTTGAAATGCAGGAGAAGAGAGCAAATATTAACTGATTGAAAACAATATTTTCTGCATTCAAAAAGAGGTCTGACATGGTATTTTTAACTTTCTCTAGTCCATTTACCACTGAATTTCTCATTTTGTTGAATGCCAAATTGAGGGCACTACAACCAGCCAGCTGCTGTCTCTGGTCCTCATACAGAGCATTCTGCTTTGCTCTTTTCCTCTTTTGTTTGCTTTTAGCATAGAGTGTAGGGAGCATCCCTTGATTCTGAGACAGGAGTTTAAAATATTGCTACCTCATTCTCTTCACACTTGAGTCAAGATGCTCCACCACCGTCAGGCCTGTGGTGAAGAAAACAATCAAACTTATGGTTGCTGTCCTCTCTCCTCCTTGAAAATGTTGCTAGTAACATCTAAAGGATTTTCCCTATTAATAAAGACTGAAAAGGGCAAAAGTGTAAAAAGGCAACAGTGTCATAGCCAGGATAATGTTAGGAAGAAAAAATAAATCTGGTTTTCTTTTAGGGATTGGCACATCTTCATGCTCACCATGTCATCCATCGAGATATTAAAGGGCAGAATGTTCTTCTCACAGAAAATGCAGAAGTAAAATTGGGTAAGTTTCTTTAAATGTGTGCTAGAATCCTATTTGTTAAAATTTAAGATTTCCATCTTGACTCAGAAGATATTTTCAGTAATCTAAGTGCAGGATGTGTGCCAAGTGTCATTAATGCTTGTGCTTACAAGGTGTGTGTAGTGCAGAAAGAGTTGAAAATGTAAAGCGTTCTGCAAGGGTGTCCCTGACAGCCTGAGGGCACTACAGGCAGTATTATATATAGTATATATACCACACACAGAGCCAGCCCTGGAAGTCACAGCACCATCAGGATCACAGAGGATCCTGGCATGCAAAAGACTTCCAGAGTAAAAAAGTTGGGGAAACAAATTTTGCTAATCCATTTTTCTAAAGGAAATGGTCTCAGAGATTTGCATAAATCTGACAATAAGTGGAATTACTCATGTGTAAGGGCTACCACTGAATAACAGTCATCCCTCAGAAGAGTTGGAGAGTTTACTCATTTCCTTTTATTGCTGTGACATGTCAGTGTTGACAACTTCTGACTTCCTAAAACTAAACTCAAGTACGTATCTCTCTGGAGATGTCTTTCATGTTTTGGAAAGACATCACAGGCAAGTGTTTAAAGGAGAAGTCTCTAGGGGAGCACTTCTTATTTGTGATGATCTTTACAGTCCCTCTCTCTTTAACTAAAACAGTTCTCTGTAGAGTTGGGAAACAACAAATAATAAACATGGCTTGTGGATGTGGGGTAGCATGCTTGGTCGGAGCAAGTTAAAATAGGTACTTTAAATTTAATTATGGTTTAACCTTGTGGCAAAAACCTGGCTTCACTGAAGTCAAAGGGAGTTTTGCTGTCAAATTAAATGAAGGTAGGATTTTGCTTGTAGTCTCTAAATCATATGTGCTAATTGCCAACTGTTCCCTCTTTAAACAGGTAAGATGAGGGTGTTGTGTGTTTTTATGGTCTAACGTAATTACTACTTCCACCATTCTTCACTTGGTTGACAAAACAGTTAAACCTTTCTAACTCTGGGTAAAAAATGAAACAGATTTACTGAGTATAATGATTTTAAAAAAGAAGGAAAAAAGTTGTTTCCTGAGAGATTTAGCTCACATGTCTTAAGGAAAAGAAGCTGAAAAGCCAAGAGGTTCTCAGTTTAATTCTGTTCCACCTCAGTGTGGAGTGTGCACTTCCCATCAGAAGCACAGAGCACAGAATGATCCCAAAGGTCAGCTCCACCTTCTTCTTGGAGAAGGTTTGCTAAGCAGGCACATGAAATTATAGCACTACAAATGATTTTGGTAATCTGCAGTGAGGCAACATCAATGACAAAATCTGCCCCTCGATGGTGACCACGGGGCTGTCTCCTTTCAGTCCTTCTCTTTCCCCCTCCTTTGTCTTCTCTGTGAATACCATTCCAGTGCTATCCCAGTGGATGCAATTAGTGTATCTTGGGGTTTTGTTCAAAGAGAAATACAATCACATAATTACTGGTTGTATGGACCCTTTTCATATGTGAACAAAGCCATTTTGCTGTGCAGTTCTTATGAAAGTACCACCCTTTTCAGCACAGAGAGAACCACACGATTCACTCATCATCATGAGCTAAGATGAGAATAAAGTAGTAGATTCTCCAGTTTGTTCTGAGATAGTGTATGAATGTAGAGAAGGATTTATTCCAGACACCTCAGAATGAAGTGATATGGTGGTTCTTTCCAGCTTTCACAAATGGCTGTATTAGACACATCGAAATTTGCCTTGTGTGTAGATGCTATTTTTTCTTTCAGTCTAGTTGAAGACCTTGAGTCCTACTCAGTGTAGCATTCAAGTTAAGCATAAATTATTCCATAATGTCTTGTAGAGCAATTCCTCTAACCCACCAGGCAGATTTAGCATGCTAAATAATTTATAAATAATTTAAATAATAATTTAGTATTATTTAATTCTTCTGTCCAAAATAAGGGAAAAAAAGAAGCAGTTAAATCTCAACTATTGGATAAGACATGCTGGAGGAGCTCAGATTTCATATGTATTGCAGAGCAAAGATTTGATGTTCTAAACAGTCTGAAAGTGATCAAGCACAAGCTCTGCCATGTGGATACAACTTTTTGCTAATTTCTTTACCTCTTCTTGGCTTTTCAGTGGATTTTGGTGTAAGTGCTCAGCTGGACAGGACAATTGGGAGAAGAAACACATTTATTGGCACCCCATATTGGATGGCACCCGAGGTCATTGCTTGTGAGGAGAACCCAGACTCTACCTATGATTACAGAGTAAGTGTTAAACACTCCCTAAGGTAAGAAAACATGTGGGTTATTGCTAAAATCCTGCTCATTTGAAAAGTTCAAGCTTCCTGCCTTTTAAACCGCAATAATACTAGAATTGTACAAACAGAAGTATTTGTAATATGTGGGTAGAGGCTCTTTTTAAGAGTGAAGTTTCACTGTGAGTATTTTTCCTGAATTTTTAGTACATGAAATACACTTTCACGAACTTCTCTGCAATAAGAAAAAAAATACTAAGAAGTTTGCAGGTCTGGATAGAAAAGAAAGGAAGAGAGGAGTTCCAAAGGAATACTTGAAGTAGTGTAATATTAATGTGGCAAATTACTGCACACTGTGGTAGAGCTGTTTTGCTCTGTACTCAGCAGTGAATCCTGAGTTAATTGGCAGTAATTAATATCCCTTTGCTCATTCATGAGCATGTGACTGCAAGTGGTTTCCCATCTTGGAATGATTTCTGGTCAGTGGCAGGGTGGCTGAGGCACAGAATTTCCTGTATTTCAGTTTGTGGGCATTACCATGCATCATGTTTTCCAGGGATGGCTTTCTGAGCAGGAATCTTCTGGGTGAGCCTGCAGTCACTCTTTTAGTTCAGGTGCTCTCTCCATTGCCACTTTGCACCTCTCCTTCCAAATATTTATGAGAAGAACCTGTTACTGCTTCCATTTCCTGGTGATTCAGAGGCTGTGATTCTCCCTTGCTGAGCCCTTCTGTGCTGCACTGGCCCAGTGAGGTCATGTTGTGTGTGTCAGTCATGACTAAAGAATTTTTTTTTCCATATCATACCAATCTCCTACTGAAATCTCAAGAATTTAATCTCTTGTCTTCATTCCCTGTCCCCAGCTGATTTCCTTCCCTGAATGTGTACTTACCAGAAGATATAATCATAAAGAATGTGCACCCCTAGTTCTTGAGCTTTCTTTGCCTTCAGTAATAATCCTAGTTTGTCTATTCCCAAATAGATACTGCAGATGGTAGTTTAAAACTGATCAGCAGAGGGTTTTGGAAGCACTTTTGCAAACAGTGCTGTGACTCAGAAGGTGGCACAGAGCTGCTCTTTCCCACAGAGACTTATGCCTGTTAACAAGGGCTAAGTAGCAGGAAGCTGCTCTGAAACTTCTTGCTCTTCAAAAAAAAACAGAACAAACAAACAAGACAAAACTAGTGCAAATATATCCACATAAATGTGTTTATATACACAGTGAGCTTTACAAACACTGCTGTCATCCTCCCTTACACCTGTCTGCCTCTCATGCTTTGGAACTCCAAAATTCCTTGTAGCCTGGATGTTTCTCTCAATGTCCTCAAAACCTGCAGTACTACCCCTTGAAGTCTCTTAATTTTCAGTCATTTACTTAATTACAAGTCAGGATTGTGGATCTCTGAAATCCCCACCAGTTTTGTTGCTGAATCCCTCCATAAACTTTGATGTGAACTGGCTTTCAGCTTGTGTGAAGAGTTCAGGGCAGCTGGACTGAGAGAGCTCTGCTGATAAAATTACAGTGCTGGGCTGGGTATGAGCTGCTATTCATGTAATGGCTTATTCCTTCTAATCTTTGAAGGTTTTCTGTCACTCTGTTTTTTTAAAAGGTAAATTTTAGAGAAGCTCTGCAAGTTGGTTTGGCCATGTGCCTCTCATTTGGCTACATTTAGATACAAAGAAGAGTGAAATAATGCACATGATTAATCAAGTGGAAATGTGTGAAGTTTTTACAGGCACTGATGCTGGCTGCAATTTACCTTCCATGATAAAACCTGGGCCTTGGCATCCAGATCAGCTGATAAAGAGAACTCCACTCTGTTAACTGAGCTGAACATACATTGTGGCATAAATCTGACTGCATGTGCCTAAAAATGTGTGACTAGAGACTTTGTACAGAAAAATCAGACCCCAAGGCCTGACTACAATTCTTGTTCCATCAGTGCAGAAACTCAGCAATGACTGCTCTGAAATAAGCATTAAAACCAAGAATTATTTTTGGCCAGAAGGAGAAGGGTGAGGCGCTGCTGTGTCTTGCTGCCTCATGAAAACAGATTTAGGACATACATTGAAACAGTGCCTGCTATATTCTGTCTGGCTCTTGTTTTTTGAATGCAGAAGGTCTGCATTTTGGGGCTGGCTGCTTACATGATGGATCAGCAGTTCAGAGTTGCATGGGGAATAGGAAGCTTCTGGCTATTAGGACGTTTCCTAAAAGCTCAGTAGGGACTGGGAAGGGAGCAGAATATTTGTCACTCCGAGTAAAACAATATGATCCAGGAGAGATCTAGGGAAACTGTAAAAAAAACCCCAAACCCAAGAAGAAAACAAACAAGCAAAACAACCAAGCTTGGATGCTGCAAGCTGCAATGTGCATTGTTTCTTTTCCTGCAGAGTGACCTGTGGTCCCTGGGAATCACTGCTATTGAAATGGCTGAAGGAGCTCCTCGTAAGTGATGTGGTGTAAAGGTGGGGCTGTTCTGTGTTAAAATAACTCATGCTTGGCTGATGCACTGGTGCACAGAATTCTGGTTCTATCTGTGTCTTTAAAAACAGTCTATGACTTTTTCTCATTTGGACTCTTTTGCTTTCTTCTTCCTTTTAAACTCTTTCGGTCTTTTGGTTCCTTGCCATTATCTCCTGGGAAAACAAAACTTCTTTTTTAAAGCTCTTGTTAGCATCAGTTTGTTGATTGCTGCCTGTGGGTACAACGAAGCAGAAGTGATTGATATGTTAGCAGAAAATATTGCCAGGAGTGCCTTTGGGTTTAGGTCACTAAAAAAATTATGACAGTGGAAGAAGGTAGGCCTAAAGGTTATTTTTTTTACTCTGAAACTGACTTGTTTCTCACAGATTTTGGGACTAATGTGGCATATACTCACATGTAATGGCTTTGATCCATGACCACACTCTCAGCCTGACACAGATTGCCACAGTTTTCCAGCCTGCTGCCCCCTCACTCTCCCAGGGACCCTCCTGCAGGTCAGGCAGAGATCTGTGGGTGCAAAGTGCTCGTGCATTTTGGTTGGCAAGGAGGGCTGGTGGCTTTGCCCAGCTCCTGCAGAGCAGATGGGATGTGTGGGGCTGCTGAGAGCAAGGGAGATGAAATCCATCAAACTCTGGCCTGCAGATGGGATGTGTGGGGTACCCGGTCACTGCTGAGAGCAAGGGAGATGAAATCCATCAAACTCTGGCCTGAGCCTGAGAGCACGTAGGCTGTTTTTAAATAACCCACTTGGCTGTTCTCCCATCAGACTTGGTTTCTAGCAGGAGCCAGCTGGAGTTCAGGAGCACTTTCAGACCCTGTGCTCTAGCCTGACTGAAGCTTTGTCCCAAGACATGAGTCCATGGGGAGTTTTCTCTGGGAGAGACTGTAATTTTGCATGCCAGTTCCTCATGTATTTGATGCTTTCCCTAGTTTTGACAGGGAAATACTATGGATTATATTCTGTTGCCTTGTGTTTTGTTTACTGTAGTACAGCAGTGTCTGGGACCCAGAGCTAGAAACCAGACTTCTGCCCCTCATTTCCACTGTATCATGTACTATTGAAAATACCAAGGAAAATGTCAAAGCCAGAACCAAATGTGAGAATGGCAGGTGGAGGCAGACAGAGAAATTAGCAGAAGGTAGGGAAAGCTTTACCAGAGCTTCTCACTTCTACTGGTTCTGTGATGCTTTAAGTCCATTTCTGTTAAGAGCATCACTGCCGAACACCTAAATATTATAAGAAATCAGCCTCTCTGTAGTTCCTATCAGTTGTCATTCAGTAGCTCTATTTGGTGAAGGAAGACCTTTTACCCCCAACATTTCTCCCTGCCTGACAGAGCACACTCAAAATACCATACAAAGTGCCTGGGATGGGTGAGATGTGATGGTATTTGCTTTCTTCTGAGTTCCTCGTAGCTTCAGCTTTCCACAACATGGGCTCTGAAGAGAAGTACAGTGGGCTGGAGAGAAGGTAGCTTCTGAATGCAGGGATGGAATCTGTGGCCTGGTAATGGTGCTCCCATTCCCAGAGCACAGCATGGATGAAATGTGTGCTCTGTCATTCTGCTCTGTGCCACAGGGCAGGTTGTGAGCTCTGTGCTTTGTATCAGCTTTTCTTCATCCTGGGTTTTCTCATATGCCATGAAAAATGTGGCAAAGAGTTTGGTCAAAACGGAGCTTATAATTTATCAGAAACCAGAAGCCAGACATAATAACTAGATAAATATTTCAATCTCAGCTTTAACTTCTGTGTATATGCAAACATGCTTTTGTGTATGGGAAATACAAAATTTTTTATGTCCTTCCAAAGCTATATATATGTATATATATAAAACATGAAGAAAGTTGTACTTGTTCCTGCCTTGGCTTTCTTTTGAATCTCTTTTAGCTGGAAATCTGTGTACTCAGAGACTTGATTTCTTGGCTGTAGTGTGAATTGGTTGGCTCCTGGTGGGGTCCTGGGGCGGATGCTGTGATGTTGGAAGTGGAGATGTTTGGAAGTGGGAAGTGAGGTCACAGGGGGTATATGCATCCTTCCATAATGTGTACTTTCCTTTGCAGCCCTGTGTGACATGCATCCCATGAGAGCACTCTTCCTCATCCCAAGGAACCCGCCCCCAAAGTTGAAATCCAGAAAATGGTAAAGAGATGTGTAAACAACCTGTATTTTTGCTGCAGTGGGCTTAGGAGGGCTTTTAGCTCTCTTGTCCAGAAACAATTATTTTATTAAATTGTTCAGTTATCTAGGAGGGGTTTCCTAAGCTGTTTCTGGGAGCTGGATTGAGCCGGAGGGCAGATATAATTGCCCTTTGAGAAGCAACACCTTTCTTTTTGAACTCTGCCTAAACTGTGGCAGTTTCATTTTAGTGTCTGTGGCCAAAATTGCAGGGTAAGCAAGGAGGGCTTAGATGTGCTGTTTGGGGTCAGGGCTTTATCAGAAGATTGCTTGGGCATTGCAGGGCTAATGGCAGTCACATGCCCTACAGAGAATTACTTTTTGTTTTAAATTAAGTATATAAAGAAAATCTTCACCATATGAAAAGGTCAAGGGCATTTTTGAAAGGCTTGTGCTGGCCAGATTGTGGTTTTGTTGATCAGGATGTATATTTAAGGTAACAATTCCTCTTAGAAGGTAGTGAGGTGGAGTTCACCTTCAGCACTGTGCTGGTCACAGGAGTCTCACTGGTGGCAGAACTCAAATTGTCTCTCTCGGTTCCTGTGTAGAAGGAAACCTTGCAAAGTTAGTGCTTTCCTCTACTCAGGTAGTGCTTGGTCTGCGAGCTGAAAAGGATTATTGGTCTTTCTCCACTGTTGTGTCTTTTTTAGGTCAAAGAAGTTCCTAAATTTTGTTGAGAGCTGCCTTGTAAAGCATTATTTGCACCGTCCCTCCACGGAGACCCTGCTGAAGCATTCCTTCATCCGCGACATGCAGAACGAGCGGCAAGTGCGCATCATGCTGAAGGACCACCTGGACAGGACAAGGAAGAAAAAAGGAGAAAAGGGTAACATGGCAAAACCAAAATAAAGGTCACTTCAGAGAGCATGTCCTCTTCAGATTTTGGCAGCAGAGCACAAGGCAGATGCATCTGAAATACTAGAACCAAGAAAATTGAGAAAGCATTGTCCCTGATAGTGAGGCCATTTTGAAAATTTCTTGTTGAAGCCTGGGTCTTTAATGGTGTTTTTAGTGCTAAAGTCCTTGGAACCTTGAGTTACTGAGAGCAGCCCTGGTGCTAGCAGGGAGCAAGGACTCCAAGTGAAGTCTGGGTCTCTGCTTTCTTGAGCAGTGCTCCACAAGTGTTTCCTGGTCTCTCAGTTCATATTTCTGTCCCAGATCCAATTGATTTCCTGTTGGATCTCCATTTAATTTTTTCTTGTGAGTTCTTTGGGTGCAGCACTCTTTAAGTGTTTTGAAATGTGCACAAAAGAAGACCTCCAAGCTCCAGTAAAATACAGATGTTATAATGAATCACTTCCTTCACAGCTTGTATGAACAAAATTTGTTCCAAATGCCAGCCTTACCCTTCAGAGCAAAAGCTGGAGGAAGCAGTGCAGGAATTGGGGTGATACTTGTGAAAATGCCTGTGCATGGCAGACTAAGGGCTGTGCAAAGGGGACAGAGACACGTGGCCTGTTGACCAACGACCCTGCCCTCTCTCCCCTTTTCCCCTTCAGCATGTTTTATACTGCCAGAAATGCTGTGAGGATCAGGGACTGTGAGAGCAAACTGGGAAAGCACTATGGTGTTGGAAGGCATCTTATAAATGCTCTGATTTGACAACAGGAATATTTGCATCTAAAATGAAATTGCTGTTGCAAAGTAGATTTACTGACTCCAGTAGTAGGTGCAAATTCTGCCACCTCTTTCAGCTATTAATCTCAAAGCACTCAGAAATGGAAAGATAGTGAGCTGGAATTTCTCACAAATGCCCTTGGGAGGGGTGGAGGAGTGCAAAGATGTAATTTCTTCATAAATAGTTATATTTTGACCTGAAAATACTATTTTTAATCAAAACTCCTCTGAAAAGGAGAATAGTGTAGAATTGCCAGACTACACGCTTCAAAATAGTAACTTCAAAAAAAATGAAGTGACAATTTAGCATGTAATACAGCCAACAATGCAGGGTAGGACCAGTTTGAAATTATCCTGTAAAAACTGCCATCATGTGAGTCTTGAAGAGGTCTTTAAAACTGTGGGCCAGCTTTTAAAACATTGTGCTAAAACTAGTATTAGTTTTTGTTTCCTTGTTTGCTTAATTAATATTCCCTTTGATACAAAAGGAAACCTGGATTTGCTGGTGGCCTCAGCACAGCCATGACAGCAGAGCAGGGCAGTGCAAGCTGTTATGTCCTGTCTAAATGTCTTTTTGAGAGCCCCTCTGGTGGTGGTGCTGTGGGGGTTGGCTTTCTCTGTGGGTTTAGCCTAATTTGTTTCAGATTATGGAAGTAGGTTAGTTTTGCAAAACCAATACAGTCAGTCATGGGAAAAGGTGGGTGTGTGTAAAGGGGCTGCCCTGAATCATTATCTGAACTAGATTTTGAATTATGTACATGGATATTTTGCCTTCCCTCAGCCTCCCTCTACAACATGTGACTTTTGAATTCCAATTCCTCCTTAGCCTGTCGTTCAGGCTGAATGCTCAGAAATAAAGATCAAGATCAAATCTTAAATAACAGCATCCTCCTCTGGTGTTTGTTTATTCTCTTTTTTAGAAGAAACGGACTATGACTACAGTGGAAGTGAGGAGGAAGATGATGAGCTGAATGAAGATGAAGGAGAACCAAGGTTAATTTTATTACTGAAATAGAAAATTTGACTGCCCAAGCTGTTCTCATGGAAGGCAGCTCTCCTCAGCCAGAACAGCTTTCTTAACTTGCTCTGAATCCCTGATCTCCTGGGTCCCCTTTGGTAGCTTTAACAATTTTGTCACTGTCAAACATAACTGCTGAGTATAAAATGTCTATAATAAGCTGCTTTAGTTTCCTTGCAGTAGTGGGGAAACTCTCAAATGAAGGACCCAATAATCAGCTCCAGTTTGGTTTGTAGCACACCAAGTGCGGCTGTAGAGTCAACTGCTGGAGATATATCATGATTTGCTAACACAGGGCAACAAAAATTCTCCATGCACACCTCTTCTCTCTTTAATGCTATGTTTTGTCATGTAGAAACCTCCTGTTTGTTTCAGCTCCATAGTTAATCTCCCGGGGGAGTCAACTCTCCGCCGCGAGTTTCTGCGGCTGCAGCAGGAGAACAAGAACCGTTCCGACCCTCACCGGCAGCAGCAGCAGCTCAAGGACCAGGAGAAGTACAAGAAGCAGCTGCTTGCAGAGCGGCAGAAGCGCATCGAGCAGCAGAAGGAGCAGAGGAGGAGGCTGGAGGATGTAAGGGGCTGGCTTGTGCTGTTATTTCATGTCTCATCACAAATGAAAAACGTGCCTGTAGGGAGTGGGCTTGGCAGGGCAAGAGGGCTGTGTTAAATTGTCAGCTCAGCCTGGATCATAGTCTGGCACCTTGGGAGACCTGTGTCACTTTTGAACACAGAACACAGGTTTTAGATGGGCTCTGTCCTTTCCTGCTGATAACCTGCCCTGAGCTCTGTGAGCAGAAGGGGAAGGGTATTTTGCTTGGGTGGGTTTGGTGGTGGTAGCCCTGGCAGATGGGATGAGAGATCCCCATTTCTTCCTCTTATGTATTTCCCAGTTTGTAGTCTGTTGGTCTGATCCAGAGTCTTGGCCCTGCTTTTGTTTAAGATATTAAAAGACAGCCTTTTCAGTTGCCTTTTCTGTCTTAAAGGCAGAGCTAAATCATAAAATCACAGAACCATTAAGGTTGGAAAAGAACTCTAGGATCCAGTCCAACCATTAACCCAGCTGAATGTCCACCACTATATGTTGGTGCTAAGTGCCACGTCCACATACTTTCTTTAACACTTGCAGGAGAGGTGGTTCCATCTCTGCCCTGGGTAGTCTGTTCCAGTGCTTGACAAGCCTTTCAGTAAACAAATTTTTCCTAATATCCAATCTAAACCTGCCATGGCACCACTTGTTTGTTACCTGGGAGAAGAGCCTGACCCCCACCTGGCTACAACCTCCTGCCAGGGAGTTGTGCAGAGCAATAAGGTTCCCCCCTGAGCTTCCTTTCCTCCAGGCTGAACACCTCAGTTCCCTCAGCTGTTCCTCATCAAACCTGAGCTCCAGACTCCTCCACAGCTCAGTTGCCCTTCTGTGGACACACTCCAGCCCCTCAATGTCTCTTTTGCAGTGGCACAACACAAAAATCACCAACGTCTCTTCTCTTGAGTATCTGACAAAACTCAAGCATTGTGTGAACACTTCAGAGCTGACATCTGTGCAGCACAGTGCTGCTCCAGCAAAATGGGAACACTCTGGGAAAAAAAAACCCTTCTTTCTTGAATTGTTGGGAAGACATTTGTCATTACATTAGTCTGTTCAGGGAGATCTCACGTGCCTCATAAATAACAGATCTGCCCTGGGCTGCCAAAAGGGCAGAGGTTTCACTTCAGGTTTGGCAGTCACGGTGGTGGCAGCTTGTCCCTGCCAACTTTTGCTCTGTGGTGTGTCAGGTGGCCCCCCTTTGGTGACTGCAGAGCAGGAAATTTGCCTTGTGATTTATGAGACCTGGCATGAGTAATTGGTGGTCACTAAAGTAAAGTAACATAAGCAATGTTATTCCCTGGCTTTCTTCCAGCACCAGAGGCGAGAGCAGGAGCTACGAAGGCAGCAGGAGTGTGAGCAGAGGTGGCCAGAGGTGAAAGTCAGTCAGAGGAAAGAGGAAAGGGGTAAAGAAGACAAAAGGGCTGTGGAAGATGAATACTTCATAGTAGATGGACAGAGGAAGTTAGAAAAGAAGCAGGTATGAAGAGGGTGCTTGCTGGCAGCAGTTTGCAGCTCCCTGTTCTGTATCTGATGTCTCTCTCAGTTCTCCTGAGGGTGTTCCCATCCTCTGAGTCACGGACCAAGGAGGGACTTCACTAATGCATTTACTGCCTCTTGTTCTCAGATTCAGCCTTCCTTTGAGTTAACTTCCTTTTGTTAACTTCCAGCCTTCCTTTGAGTTAACTTAGATGTTACTGAGTCACCCTCCATATCTACAGCAGAGACACTGCCTCTCCCACTTTTGTCCCTGCTGTTTCTCTCTGCTGAATTGGTCTGATTGAAATTCCTTTACCTGGAAAGCTTCCAGCATCAGCTAAACCTAAGCTTAAATCTCCAGTCTCCATTTTGCATTCATGTAGTAACCAGGACCATTTCTTTTTCACAAAAAACAATGGAGCAGAGGTTAATGTTAATGCTGAACTGTCATTATCAAGTCTGTCACCTTGACCACAATATTTTTCTGTTTCAGCTGCAAATTGATTTGTAATCAAACAGAAGCATGCAGTGTTTCATTAAAGACCGCTGGTTCTAGTAAAAGTAAAAAGAACAAATACTATTTTCTGACCTGCTGTCTAAAAAGCCAAGCAGTGTTTGGTGCCACTTTATTCTTCCTGTTGCTCGGGGTTCTGACTCTTCTGTCAGCCCTGCTGGAATTGTGGTCACTTTGTTCTTTGAAAAGCCACCATTTCCAGCAGGCAACTTGGTTGTCCTCCAAGGCATCATTGTCTCTGAAGTTCATCACTCTCTGCTTTCAGAAGATGGAGGATGTGCAGCACAACAGGAAGATGCACAGAACCCTCCCCAAGGATCAGACACAGCTGCTGTCTCTCCAGCATGACCACAAGCAGAAGAAGGAGCCTTCCCAGAGTTCCAATGCAGGAGTGCACCCTCCATCAAGCAGCACAAGCAAAGAGGTACTGTCTTGGCCAGGGTAGCATTTTGGTGCTTTGTAGTATATGATGCTGTAGGAATGAAGCAGAGAGCAGAGATCTTTAAACCTACATCTGGAGCTTGACCTCTCTTTCTACACACTTATGCTACAGTTTTCAGTTTCCATTAATATTCAGAGGATAAGGAAAGGAAGAATTGTTCTGTCACTTCTGTTTGAGTTGAGAGAAGGGTTTGATTGGTGAGTGGAGAAATGAGGTTCTGATCAATAGGTGTCATTCCCTTGTCTTTCACAGAAGTATGAAATAAGGTAATACCACCTGAGGTTTAATAGAGGTCTTTGCCTGATGTTAGGGTTCACAGAATTGACCCAGGCACAGAACAGCATCCTGCCTCCTGAGCACGGATCTCTGTGCCCCAGCAAGCAGGCTGTGATGCCTTTTCTTGGTTTTTATGTCCCAGGATAAGGTTTGATGGATCAGGGTTAGCCACATATAGTCAGCCTGTACTGTAATCCATTTTCCTCCTCTGCTATGACAGCATTTCTCCCCACCAGCTCATTCTGGTCACTGTCACCATGTAATGAAAAGCTCTGGGTCCATTTCCATGTTATCTCCTCATTTCTAGCATGCTTTTTTATATAATCCCAACTGGTTAACCCAGTTCTACAGCTGGTGTGTGATTTGTTGTGTCACCACAGTCTGGGTCAAAATCTCAGCAGCTCACAGGTGCCTCCTCAGTAGAGGAGTGGATCTGATGTTCTCTGCAGGGATGGCAAAGTATCTTCCCAAAATGCCCAAAGAGAGGCATGAGGAGAGCTCATGTAAATAGGAGAAATGTAGGGCAGCTTCTAAACACCTTCCTGCTGTCATCTTTGTCATCTTCTTATGTGTGTGTGCTGCAACTATTCCCTGAGCTGAAATGTCCTGTATTGATAAATAGTTAAATGTAACTGCTAGCATTGGTGAAATGATGAATTTCAGTAACTGAATAGAGTCTGCAAACAGCCAAGCAGCAGCATGAAGTTAGAAAACAAAAGATACTAAGCTCCTTGTTAAAGGAGCAGTTTGTGAAAACGAGAGTTATTCTGTTTGAAGTACAACCTAACTGTCAAAACCACAAATGCCCTGGTTCTAAATGCTTTATTGTACTGACTGATTAAGCAAATCGTTACTGAAATTTGAATTAACTGCTCTTGAAATCAGTATTTGTTTGGTGATGGAGGGCTGGTTCTCATTCCAGCTGAGGAGCAAATTGAGTGTGCACAGAGAAGTAAGCTGCTTTTTCTAAATACACAACATCAAAGTTAACAGAAAAGCTTTGCCTTTTCTAGGCCTTTAGTGGGTGAAAATGCAACTCTGATGATTAATTTTACTGTAGTTAGTAGACAAAAAACCAAAAAAATACTGTCTTAGATATTCATCTCTTGTTTTGGCATGTGTTTTGTAAATGACTCCTTGATACCAAAATGAAGTGTGTTACAGAATTTAGTGTGCAGTCACTGTTAACTTTTAATTTAGTGTAATTAGTTGCAGATTAGTTGCTTTTTAGGTTCACAGCATGAGGCTTTTGTCATTATGGCTACAATAATAGGTTTGAGTTTTAAGGATATTGTACAATATTATTTACTTAATCTCAGAACTTCTTGGAAGTCACAGATCCTTCCACTAAATTGATAATTGATGGTACTGGGTTGCCTTCTTTGGTTGAGACTTCTTTGTCAGCAGTTATAACTATTTGGAACTCTAAAAAATATTTTAGAGTTGTAACTGTTTTTAACAGGGATAAGTCAGTGATTTTGCTCCTGTTGAGAGGGACCTGCATGGGGACAGTGGTAGCCTACTCAAGAATGAGCATGTTTGTACTTCTTAGGGCTCCCATTTCTAGAACCAATCATCTATACACACAAGGGCTCAGGAATTATTGTTTCATTGAGACATTAAAAACACACAAAAAACCCTAAAGCCCTCCAAAGCCTCAAGTTTAATGTTTGGGGATGCAGATACCTCTCTTGGGAGTTCCTTGCCTTTGCCATTGTGTTTATCCTGTCCCCAGCAGGTCAGGACAATTTTCCCCTGCACATCTGTGCCCAGATGTGAGCTCACTCTGTGCTGAGTCTGGTCCCACCAGCACCAGAGTGAAGGAGCTGGAAGGCAGACTCCAAGCTAGCTCAGTGCCTGGATGGGGTTGGCATCAATTCTGGAAGCCCAAAGTGTCACCTGCATGAGTTTGCATCTAGACCATAAAGCCTTTCATGCCAGCTCCCCTTGGGCACAGAGCTGGGGGGTGAATTATCTTCTCTGGCTTTTACATTTTCTTTCTTGCTTATGGTAAAATTTGCCTTTCATTATTGCGAGTTGCAGGTAATGAAAATGTGGCCTCAAGAGTGTGTTCACTGGAGCTAGAATTTCATGGTGTTTGGCTGTGGTTACGTGTTTTAGTAAGGGGTGGGGTTTTTTGGGTTTTGGTCTTCTTTTTTTCCACAGTGAGACAAAGTGGAATAATTTTCTGTGTCCTCAGCAGTTTCTAGGCTGTGCTAAGAATATGCTTACCTTTCTGATACAGGCATAAACATCCAGACATAGTGAGAGATACTGTTAAGAATGCCCACCCTAACACAGATAACAGGGCATTTTTATGGCATTAATCTCTAGTTTACTGTGTAGAGTTGTTTCCAGGCTGTTGACTCAGAGGATATGCTAAAGATTTACATTAGAGAATGGGAATTAGTCATGTTGAACAGAATTGAAAAGCATAGTGGGGTCAAAACCACAGGAGAAAGACTTTTGTAATGAGCAATGCCCTCAGGAAATTTATTCCTTCTAGATCATGTTCTTTAGTTTTTCTCACAAGTAACATACCAAAAGACAGAGTGTTGAAAGTGTTTTAAGGTGGAAAGCAACTGCAGTAATGTCAATGCTGTGGAAGGGGGTAATTAATGCACAGCAAAACAGGCTGCATGTTGTCAAAGATAAGTAAGATGATAAGACAGATGATTCTTCCCAGCTCAGATCCCAGCCTGCAGCCAAAGGAGTGGCCTAGAACACAGCAGATGGAAACTCAGGCTCTTCTCCTTGCTGCAGTTGGAGACTTGATGGAGAAGGAAGGGCTGCAAATGGAGAGGAAATGGTGGTTTGTGCTGTGCCAGGGCTGTTCTCCTTGGTGGGAAGGTCCATCAGAGATGGTGTGCTCTGTGCTGCCATGGGACAGCACCCAGCCCACAGACCTGGGGCTCTCTGTGCAATGTGCTGCTGCTTTTGTCCTTCCCAGGCCGAGGACCGAGCCAAGAAGAGTGACAGCGTGCAGCCCTCCCTGTGGCCAGCGGCGCTGGGACACGAGGCCACCGCACAGGCCAGGATGGGATCCGGGAGCAGCTCCAGCCCCTGCACCCCTGCCCCACAGAGAGCCCTGCTAGTGCAGGTACTGCACAGCCTGCGGAGGAGGGCAGGGCTGGTTCTGGGCAGTTCAGGCTGCAGAGGAGGATGGGTGATTGGTGGCAGCTCAGCTGCTTTCAGAGTGTCACGCTGCCTCACCAAGCAGCAATGTGGGCCTCTGTGCTTCTTTGAGCGTACCTGCAATTATGGGTTATTACTATGAGATCAGCTTGCATTATCCTAAATGTTTCTTAAACTCATTGTTGATTTTGTTTGGCATGAGCTTCAGGTGAACATCCTGCAGGAAAGGTCACAGAGTCATAGGATGGTTTGGGTCAGAAGGGACCTCTAAGAGTCACTTAGCCAAATCTCCCTGTCATGAGCAGGGACATTTTCACCTAGATCAGGTTGCTCAGAGCCCTGTCCAGCCTGGTTGTGAATGTTTCTAGAAATGGGGCATGTGCAGCCTCTCTGAGCAACCTTCTCTGGTGTTGCACCACTCTCATCATAAGAATTTCTTTCCTTACTTTCCTAAAATTCAGCGTTCTGACTTTACCCTCTGCCTGAGTCATATCCCTCAGGACTATGAGCTCCATCAGTGTGTGATCACTGCAGCCCCAGCTGCCTCCAGCCCTGAATTCACTGATTAGCTCCCCAATTAGTGTTTGGTGACCCTCAGGACCAGTATTGCATCCCCTCTGGCAGGGCTGCCTATCACCTGGCTGGAAAAGTTAACCTCTGTGCATTCCAGGACTCTGCTGGATTGCCTTCAGCTCACTGTGCTGCTTTCCCAGCAGATACCAGAGTAGCTGAAATTCCCCAGCAGGAGGATTTGGGGAAGCAGCTCTCCCCTATCCTGATTTGGCTCGTGCCCTGGAGCGAGTCTCAGAGTCTGAGAGTCTGGGAGGTGGATAATAGCTGGCTCTTAGTGTCTCTGAGTCAAAGCCTCCCTGGGCCTTTCCTCTTCAGGTTGCTTTGCTGTTTGGTGGTGATGGAAAAATCACCAGAAACAGATGTTGTGAGCAGAAGGGCCTCATTTCACCTGATAGCTTTTACCTCGAAAAATATTTATGTTTATGTTCTCACATCCTTTTTTTCCAGGACCTTTTTGTTGTTTCAAGTCACGAGTATGTAAGTGGGCTGAGTTGATGGCCTGGCTTGCAGCACCAAATCACTGGAGAGCTATTGCAAGGTCTACAAGAAGGACATTTGTAGCTTAGCCTTGGACAGAGGCTGGCAGCTTCCCTGAGGCAAATATTTCAGCCCTGTGGTGGCAGTGGGAGCATCCATATGTATGGCAGGGCATTTGGGACTCTGCAGGAGTACAGTGGCTGTACAGAGGATAGTCTTGCCCTGCTTAGGTGCCACTCCTGGGATGAGAAGCTTCTTCACCTGGGACAAGTGATCATTCCTCTGCACCCTGTCAGTGCTTTCCTGTTTTGTAGCACCTCTCTGAGCTGCTGAGGGGAATGGTGAGGAATGAAGCAGTATTTACCAACTTCTTTCACATTTCTTGATGGAGACTACACTACAAAAAATATATGCTGTTTAGAGTGATGGTGTTACTTAAGGATAATAGCAGAGTGATGCACAGTGGTTGCTGTGTGATTTCAGTCTCTGCTGGGAGGTGCCCTGGTACCCCCTCACAAGGCAGAGCTCCAGCTGACAGTGCATGTGGACAGGGAGAAGCCAATCTGTGCTGCAGCCTGCTGTGTTCACATGGAGTCCACATGAACTTCAGTGGGTAATTTATAAATCCCCTGAAGGGTTATTTTTCCCTTTGCTGGTTGGGAGCAGCTGTTGCTGCTAATGGCAGCATGTTTGGACACGCTGCCTGCATTAACTGCATTAACTGCATGAGGTGTTCAGGCAATATGAGTGATGGGTCAGGTAGTCACCTGGAGATTAAAAGACACAGAAACATACTTGTGAAATTCAGTATGTGGGTGCCTAGTTGATTTAAAATTAAAGTGAACTGTGGAGTTAAAATGCAAGCTGAATTCTTCACAGATGCTGCATGGAAGAACTTTTAGCCAGGTTTGTCAGAGGGGGATCATCTGCCAGCACTGCTCTGCTCAGACAAAAAATTACTTCTTACTTTCAGCAGTCATATTCTGTGAGATCTTGTGGCACATCCTCAATGCCCAAATCTCTCTCAGAATTGTTTCACTGAAAAGCTTAACACAGCTCTTGAGGTGAAAGGAGCATGGTTTCTCCATGTCTTACATCCTGTCTGTCTGCTGAGGGAATACTGATTTTAGGGGTTATCTGAGATGTTTTTGGCTTGCTTGTGGAAGCAGGTGTCTGCTCCTGGCTTTGCATAGAGCTAGTGTACTGGGCATAGTTTGGATTCACTCAGTCACTTATATCATGACTCAGCAAAGCTTATCTGTGCTTTTAAACACAAATAGTTTTCTGGCAATCAGCAGGACTCAAAGGCTGGAATTTAAAATGAAATATATGTGTCTTGTTGAAAAAGTGGTGAGGAAAAGAAAATCCTCCTATATTCTGATAATAATACACCTGCTGCAAAACCTGTTTCTATACCGACAATGGATCTCTTCAGGTGAGCACTTTGCTGCTCAAATAATTCTGGTTAACTAAAAACTGTTATTAGAGACAATCTTGTTGGACAAAAAGGTATTTTGAAAGGACATAGATTATGCTAGAACTGCTGAAAAAGCTGTTTTCTGTAAAGAGAAACAACAGAATGTATTGTCCCAAAAAGGCAGGAAAATCCCCTAAATAACTAAGTGAACTTCTCAGGACTGGTTTTGGCAGTTGACTTTGCCATACAGGTCTGGGAGGTTGCAATAAGGCATCTTTGACATCTTTTATCTGGTTTTGAAATTATTCCTGTCACTATTTAATTGATGTTGAATATTGTTACCATGAAATTCAGTCTTGTACAGTTGTAGAGAGTTCATAATCCTATTATCGTCTTGAAAGCTGTGTGAAGTTCTAGTTACTCTGGTTTACTTTTTAGGATGGAGAAACTGGAGAATTTTATGGACTTACCTGATAAATCAATAAAGTACTCATCTGAGTAAATCTTTGGGAAAGTGTACTGCAAGTGCCTCTGGTCTCAGGTGCAGTAACTCAGCTGGGACAGAGGAATTTGAACTCTGACTCAGAAAAAAATTGCCAACTTCATTCTTAGGCCTCCAAGTATTGGAGGTGCTGATCTTGCCATGTGTTTGAGGAAGAGGCACCTTCCAGAGAGCCCTGGCCTAGCACTGCATGGGAGATCAGAGTGGTACAGCTTCAGGCATTTCTCTAATACTTCTTCTATTTCTGTAATATCAAACTGATTCCAGCAGAGCAGAATCTGCCCTGCAGACAGGCCCAGCTCAGACAGAGTTTCTGTGTGCTCTGTCTTGGTCTTGTGTCCAAGAGGATTTCTCATTTCAGGGAGGCAGCACTCTCAGCTGACACATTTAACTCTGAGTTCCTTCCTCTTTGGCAGACACTGGGGTAGCAGATCATCAGAGTGTAGATTTCTTCTTTTACATACGGAAAGAATCAGAGAACCAAATGCTGAATATTATAGCTTAGTTTTGCACTGCTTACTTCTTGTTCCCTTAAAGTGAAGACTTTGTAAGGAAGTAACTTGATTCCTTCCCCTTCCATGCTGTGATTGGGGTTTTTGCTATTCTAGTGCTCTTACTGGATGCCTGTAGAGATGTTTTAAATACAGGTGGCTGCATTGGGATCACCTGGACTTGACCACCCATGAGGGTGTAGTCTGAGCATAATTTCATTCTTTTTTGCTGCATTCTCAAGTTTGATCTTTCTTCCTTTCTTTTTTTCAAGTAATTGAAAAATTTGTTTCAGAGGAGAATCTTGTAATAACTGGAGCACTTAGAAGTGTTTGCAGCTGGCAGTTTGCCTCCACTGACTTTGGGTTCGTGGTGGCCATGCAAAGAATAGCTTGGAAGTCAACATCTAAGTAAGGGGAGATGGGTTCCCACAGTGATTAGACTATGGAAATTCTGCAGTGGAAGCATTGTCTAGGTTTGAATGAAATGTAGTGACTCCACAGTTTTTTGCATCATCCAGGTGGTTAGTTCCTTGTGCATTACCAGTGACCTATTTTCTCCTCCATAGATTTAAGAAAGGGGCGTGTGTATATCCATATATGTATACATAGATATATACACAGAGAATAGATTTTTTACTATTTCTTTTTGTTGTACCCTTCACCTTGGGATATTTGTGCCTAACATGCTAACATGCTGGAAATTAATAGCTCACTGCACAGTGAACAAGGTGAGTAGGGCTCTATCCAGACACAATATTCCTGCTACACTTAGTAAATATTTAATCTCCAAGGCAGAACCACTGATCTCTGTTGAGGCTGCAACCTGTTAGGTAGGCAGGGAAATGCAATTCACCATGTGTTTTGTTTGTTTCAAGTGTGAGAATTTCCGGGCTAGTAAGGACGTGTACCACAGCAGCTCCCTGTCAGACATG
Source organism: Onychostruthus taczanowskii (assembly GCF_017590055.1). Lineage (NCBI taxonomy): Eukaryota > Metazoa > Chordata > Aves > Passeriformes > Passeridae > Onychostruthus > Onychostruthus taczanowskii. Next base: position 7,697,423 of record NW_024498462.1, read on the forward strand.
GTGACAGCTCCACTCAGCCCTGGGCAGGATGATGTGTTCTGGAGCACGAGCCACAGCAAAGAGCAGCCCCCAAAGGTGGGTAAAACTTGGGGTGTTTGGCTCCCTTGGGGGTTGATTGCACTGCACTGTGTAGTATCCACCCTCTGCACTTCATGAAACTGAAAATCTCGTTGCTTGTGTATGAACTGGGTCACACTAATCTAGAAAGAGAGATGCAAATTTACAGGGAGCTTGGTGGTGTGGGTTTATGTGTATGTCGTGGTTTGACACTGGCCAAAAGCCAGGCACCCACGAAAGCTGCTCACTCACCTTCTTTTGCTCCAAGCTGAGCAGAGAGGGAAAAAATTAACAAAGGGCTCATAAGTTGAGATGAGGACTGGGAGAAAACACTCTAAGGGCAAAACACATTCAAATGTAAAGGTATAAAGTAAATTTATTATTAACAGAGTCAGAAGAGGATAATGAGAAGTAAAATAATCCTTTCAAACACCTTTTGTCCCCCCAGCTCCTCTCTTCTTCCCGCCAGCACCACAGGGAGACAGGGCATGGGGGTTTTGGTCAGTTCATCACTCGAGATCTTCTGTTTGCTCAGGGAGAGGAGTCTTTCCTCTGCTGTGCTGTGGGGTCCCTGCCACAGGTAAACAGTCTTCCCAAAACTGTTGTGGCAGGGTCACTTCTCCACAGGGTGCCATCCTCTGAGGATGGGCTGCTCTAGTTTGGAAGCAGGGGCCCTCTCTCTCCATTCGGGTCTCTCACTGGATCACAGCTTTCTCCGGCATCCACCCACCCTGCTGTGAGCACTTTTCCATGGGCTGCGAGTGGATCTCTGCATCCTCCCTGGACTTCATGCATTACAGGGAGACAGTTTGTTTCACCGTGCTCCTCACCATGCCCTGCAGAGGAATCTCAGCTCCAGTGCTTGGAGCACCTCCTCCCCCTCTTTTTCTATTGACCTTGGCGTCACCATATTGTTTCTCTCACATGTCCTCACTTGCTCCTCTTCTCTGACTACAAGTAAAACTCCATAGGTACCATTGCCAACGAGTTCCACCAATTCAAAGATTGCTGCAGGATCCTGCAGCACCAAGAAGTCTGTCTCACCTAGTTTTCATACTGGGGAGTCACCCGCCATGCTCCCACCTCTGGCACCCCTGCCACCACCACATGGATGTGGCTGCTGCGGTGCTGGCGCTGTCTAACGCCTCTCTTGGTGCAGGGCACCAGGAAGTAGGAACCGTTTCCGCCCCTGCCCCTCTCTTGGTGCAGGGCACCGGGAAGGAGGAGCCGCTGCCGCCCCTGCCCTTCTGCCCACAGCGGGGCCTGCTGGGGCGGCCATGCAGGCCGGGCTCGCTGCAGGCCGCACCGAGATGGCGGCGGCTGGGGCGGCACATCGCCGGGCTGTGCCAGGATGGCCCCAGCGGTGGCACCTCTCCACCCCAGAAAAAACTTGTACTGGTTAGACTTTCTTCTTAAATATGTCATTAGGCATTCCCAACCTCTCTAACTGGGCCAGCAGCATGTCCATCTCCAGAGCCATCAGAGATTGGCTCTGTCAGACATGGTGGAAGCTTCCAGCAGCTCCTCACAGAAGCCACTTCTGTGGCCCCCCCCGCTACCAAAAACATTGCCAAATCAACACAGTGTATAATATCTGCACACATATAATATCTGCAGAATCTGTGATTGCAGACACACCTCTTTTGTTAGACCAGGTATTTGTAGCAGCCTGTTTGGTGAAAAGGTCTGGCTTGTTGTGGAAAAGCTTGTTAGTATAGTTGAGGTGATGGTGTATTTCTCTTTCTAACAGAATTTCTGAGAACAAGTCCAAGACTATTTGATCAGGAATTCATATGCCCATGTGTGTATTTATTTCATTACTTTGCAGCTGGGGGGTGTATGTGTCTCATTCCCCAGCCTGTGGTAACAACATAAGGTAATCCACCAGCTGGGGAAAGCTGCATTCAGTGACTGCAGGTGTCTTTCACTGTCTGCTTTAAATGTTGACCAGGAATGATACTGACTCTGAGGAAAGGTGAAAACCTCTTTCTCTCTGTACCCTGATAGACTGCACTGGCTGGGAGCAAACTGGAAGCACCTGCTGCTGACTTGCAGCTTCCAGTGCTGATATCATGGAATACCTACCCACAGGTCCCACTGAACTGTTGTTCATTTCTGTTGGTTCGTCTTATTTTTTTCACTGATACACGATAAGCATTAGGTTTATTGACTGAATCTAAAATATCAATAGCAACCTTGAAATGTTTGATTAAATCTTTAAGGTTCCAGAAAGGACAACCTCAAAATTTTACAGCAGGGATCAGCCTGGCCATCAGAGATGCCTTTCAAGGTAAGCTTTAAAGTATTTCATGCTTATAGTAAAACTAAACTTACACTGTATACTTTCTACAAATACACTGTGCTTATACTGTGTTTTATGCTTAAAGTAATTTTTTAATGCTGCTTTATTGTCAATAGGAAAACTGAAGTATCTGGCAGATGCTCCACCTCAGTGCCACTGGCTTTGGTTTCAAAGGACAGTCAGGTGTCTGGACGCCTTGGTGAGGGGAGTCTGACCTCAACTCCTTGTACAGGCACTTTTAATTACAGCTTGTGCTGCTTGTTTTGCCTGATAGTAGCTTGAACAGGCAGCTTGTAGATGTATTGTGACAATTTTGGCAGTCTGCCCTTAAGGCTGGTGTACTTTTTTCATATCCCAGGAGAAAAGACCAAGGATGTCTAGAGCTCAGCAGTAAAGGGCAGCCCCCACTGGATGTCTAATCAGGGAACAGAATGGGTTGGAGAGACTGGAAAGTGAAGTAGATTTAGCTGAAAGAACAAAGTGATGTGCAGCATTTCTGATGAGTCAGAGTCAGAAACATCGTCTGAAATAACTTTCAAGTGAAATCAAGCCCTAAATGCTCCCCACTTGGGAATTACAGGAGGCAAAGCAGAAAAGAAATGTATAAGTAATTGTCAGTGTTACAAATGAGTGACTTCTAGGACTGGGTTTTTGGTTGAGCCACTGGCTTGGCAGTTTATTTTACTGTCCAGTGCATTTCTTTCTCCATTGATAAGTGACTGCTGATGTATCTTCTAGGAAGGTAGTGGAGCAGTTCTCTAGAGTTGTAAAGCCATGAGATTTTGGAATCAGGACTGACACTTGACTCTGAAGAGTCCAAGGGAGATGTAATATAGAAGGATATTTTGTAATGACTTGGGAATCTCTGTAGTGTCCCAGGATGACTGCCCAGAGGAAACTGTCCCCTCCATCATCTCCTCTCACTCCTGGGTGGCCCTGCTTGGAGCAGCAATGAAGATAAACTTTTCTTTATCCAGAGTATGACCTCGTACTGTAACAGCAGGAGCTCTGTTCCAGTCTCTGTTCAGCACACGAGAGTCTCATCTGCTTTTTGTCTTTCTGTTCAGTAACACTCATCAGTCATCCCCTGGGGGACATGCTCTGAAGCTGAACAGTAGCAGCAGCACTCCTGGCACCAAGCACTGGGAGATGGGATCTCATCAGAGCAGCTGGTCAACCTCAGGTGATTCCTAAGTCAAAGATTCATCAGTCAGAATGTACTAAACTCCTGTCACATGAAATGGTCTTCTGCAGGGTGTCAAGTTCTGCACTGCAAATGGGATAGGTCCTTTTAATGATATTCTCTGGTGAGAGGCTTTTGAAAGCCATCTGGATTTTATGGTCCCATGTTCCTAAAATATAAGTACTTCCTCTTTTGAGTTAGAAGAGTGACTGTGGATATATTTTCAAATGGAAAATTTGAATTGCCTCAATTAAGAATTGGAAAAAAAATAATTTCTGTTGCAGTTAGTGACACAATTGAAACTCAGCAGAGCCAACATTCCAGAAATACAGATGTAATTCAGTACTGATATTCACTCATTGGCAAATTCTGCTCTTTGCACTGCCCACTGATAAGACGGATACAGTTGAGCAGTTGATGTACACTAATATTTCTGCACTCTAATAATGTACTGGCAAAAGGAAGCATAAATCTCTCTCTGCAGCATATTTTGAAATATTTCTCCAGTATTCTTTTATGTGCAGTAAGATAGTGGAATTGAAAAAAAAAAGGGCTAAAGAAGTTAAAAGGAAGATAAAACCATCTGATGTAGGCAAAGTACAGCTTAGTAATCTCCTTTGCTGTCATTGGTAGTGGTGTAGGAATGCAGCAGCCTGCTCGTGGTTTTGGAGTGTTTTGCAGTACAGATTCTGGTTCCTGAGGTTCTGGCAGATGGGGACATGGAGAAGTGGACAGCTTTTTTCCTCTCTTGCTACTCCTATGGGTGTTTGCTGTGGTCAGCCGCAGGGCAGTTCTTTTGTAGCCCCTCACAGAGCTCTGGTGTGTCACAAGGCCTTGCATCCAGGTTGGCCACCAAAGACTGGGGACGTGGGGAATCCAAGTTGAAGCAGGGTGGATGCAAAAAATGTTCTGAAACCACCCCAGTGATCTTATGAGGTCATTTATTTTTATATTGAGGCTTACTTTGTTAATTTAAAAGCCCTTGATAAACGAGAACAAATTGCTTATTTATTACACTTACACAATCAAGCCAGTTTTGCTTTTACTAGCTACACAGAATAGGAAGCTTTTCTTCAAGAGAAATCCAAAGCACACTTTAAATTGCTTGAGTTTTGTTTCTTTTTGCTCTTATGTCATTTTGTGTTTGAATAACAGAGTTGAACATGCAACACCCCAGCTCAGCTTTGCAGAGTCCATGTGATATGTAACTCCTGTGCTATTTTGGCATGGGGAAACAAAAATCTCACCAGAAATGGAAAGAATAGAAAACCTCCCTTGTGGTTTAAACTGTCTCCTTGAGTTCTTAAATGTCATTAAATTACAGCTAGTTCTGGCATATGGCATTTCAGATGGAGTTTGTTGCTTTCCCAAACCCACAGGGATAATGAATTGGAGGAAAGGACTATAAATACTTTAAAGCTAATAGTTCTGTTGAGTTGCTTAGTTGCTTATTGACCAGTAAGGAATTGTGAGTTTTGAAAGCTTTGCAAAATGGATGAAGACATGAAACCATTGTGACAAAACTAAATTACTGAATGTGAATCCTAATTTGTGTGAGCTTGAATTCTCCCCCTTAACTCCCAAGGAGTCCTGTTGGTAACAGTAGGGTAGTCATGGGAGAAACTGATGAAAAAGGCAAGTGTTGAGCTGGCCAGTGTGTCCCAGGGTAGGATGAGGGGACTTTCCCTCCTTTCCCTTGTGTCAGGGGTTGTGTGCAGAGCATCCCTTCAAGGCTTCTTTTGCTTTTCCCAGTGTTTGCAGGCAGTGGGTGCCCACATTTCACAGTCAGGTTTGCAGTTTAGTGCGGCTGTTTGCCCTCACCCAGTTGGGTTTAGATAATCACTTCAGACAGTTTGTGTATAACAGTTTTATGAAAGCCAAATCTTGGCAGCATCTCTCTCCCAGAGGTGTGCAGGGGGGCTCAGGCTCCTGAGCTTTCTTGCTGAGCCCCCTGTGTGCAGTCACAGGAAATAGCTGTGTGGCCCTTTGGTGCTGGAGTATGACCAGCAGCTGATGAGGTGACAAGCTGTCTCTCCTCAAGAAGAGGATCAGAGGAAGGGATTAGGATGCCCTCACCTTTTCCCTTGCTCTCTTTCCATGGAGCTCTGGCTGATGTGCAGTGGGAATGTGTTGCCAAGGGTTTCATTTGCTTGTCTTACTCTTGCTGCATTCAAGTGCATCAGTATCAATTTATGTATGTAATATTGCAGCATCTAGGATCACTGGGAAACAAGCAATGAGATTTTCCTTTGCAACAAAGAGAAAAGAGAAGTTTGTTTGCAGAGACCTCTCTGTGCTTTGGGTCCTAGCTATGTGTGCTTGTCTTGCTCTCTCATGTGCTGTATGTACACTTAAAAAAATAAACTTTTGGGGTTTTTTTATCCCCAGGGAATCCAGGACTGGCCAAGGCAGAGAATGTTTTGTCCCAGAACCACGTGCAATTGCATCAGAAACCTGAAAAAGTCTCTCATCCCGGCCAGATTGCAGTAGGTTCTTTTAAATCCACTGATATTTTTGACTTGTCCATGTTTTCACTGAGGGGTCTGTCTGTGCAGACGGCTCTGTTTTGGTGTGTGAGTTTGCTGTCATTCATGAGTCAGCCTGAGGGATGTGTGAGGCTGGCTCAAGCTCACTGCTCTCAGTCCAGGTCTGACTTGTGTCCAGCTCAGGTCCTCAGCAGAGTGTACAGTTTTGGCTCAAGTCACTTTCCTGTGTGAGGTACCCTGTGATGGACCAACAGAACCAGTTCAGCTTCCTTAAAGCTTTTTTGGGGTGGAAGTGACTATAACTGTATATGCTGGGACAGTAAAGTACAGCAGGTGCTTTTTAACAATGGCTTCTTCAGCTGAATTTTCTTTGCTCAGAGTCCAGTCTCCTTTGCCAAGGTGAAGGACAGTGCCAACTCCTTGTTAAAGGCAGCAGATTATTCCTCCTCAAGTGATGAAGGCAGCAGCAGCAGCAGCAGTGATGAAGATGAATCAAACCACACAAGGTTGGCTTGATTATTATTGTTATTAATAATAATAATAATATTATTCTTGTTACACACTTCTAAATATCTAGAAAAAGCTGGCATGCCTAAATACTCCCCCTCCTTTGAAGTTACTATCACTCATTTCTGTCAGTTGTAATTAAGCAATTTAATTGCATTTTAATGAACTCCTGGGGGTAAATGTTTGCTCCATCAGATGTGCACAGGGTAATAATACGCTTTGCTGCCCTGGGACAATGAGGAAATGTCTTGTTTTAACTGGATATACTGGGTAGTGCTTTTATAGGGAATACTTCATATTGATCTACACTTACATGGAATTTTTGAAAGAAAAGAGGAGAGGGAAACAAAACTGTAAAAACTGTATGCCTTCATGACAAATACAGGTTACAGTAGAGAAAGGCAAACATGACCCTTGATTTCACATAGTCTGTTCACTCTGGGAGAAATAATTGCTACTGAAATGTTGATTTCTTCACCAGGGCTGTTTATAAAAGGCAGAGATGCTTTTGTAAATGTGTTGTATTTTTAATTCTGGCATTCTGCACCTTCTGTGGTTTCCAGCTGATGCTGTGGCTTGTCCCACTGTTGATCCCACCTGAGCTGTGTCTCTGTAGCTTTCCAGTTTATCTTGCTGGTTTTGTGACTGACATCTTGTGGTGTGCTACCAGTCATGTAAAATGTGTATTCTGCTGAGAAATTGTGGAACAAGAATAGGTTGCTATTCCAAGAGAAGGGAGTCAGGGGGTCGCTTGGCCACCCCTGCTGTTAGGAACAGCAAACAGAAACATTTTTATAGTATTGGTGAATGAAACTTCTGATTTTCTTGCAAAGAGACTTCAGTTTATTCAAATTCTAGGATTTATTTTGAAGTGCATCCCAGGGCCACAGAGCTCTCTGGGATGGGGCTCTTGCTCTTCTGACAGAATTACACATGCAGTTTTGTCAGGTGTCAGGCAGAGATGCCCAGATTTGGAGCATTGTTGGCAAGTTATTGTGTTGGGCTGGTACCAGTCCTTTCCCCTGTGCTGCTCTGAAGAGGTAGAAGTTTTGTGCCTGCATATGCTGCTCATTTGCATTTCTGAAGTTCATTTTCAAGGCTGAGATGAAGAGAAAGAATGTTAACAATCTTATTCAGTTATAATCTATTATAATCTTATTATAATAAGCTTATTCAGTGCACCTGAAAGAGCTGACTTTTACTGGAATGCCTATGTTTTCCTACTGATCTTCTTCCAAACAACTTTATTCTGATCTGTAAAAAGTTTTATTCACTCTAGGTCATAGAATTCATCCTAGACCTCAGAAAGACTCTACATAAAAATATGGATTTGCCCTGTAGCAATGACTTTGCTGTGTAAGTGTCAGATTGCTGTGATCCTTGCATGCTGTATGATTTGAAGGAGTGCTATCACTGCCTTTGGAACTCTGCATTTGTTATTTGCATCTTCTCTGTGTCTGAGATCCACCCATCCTCTGGAGAGGTGCAGTTAGGATGCTCCTTGTCAAGTTTACCTTTCTGTGCACTCAGCCATTGCAAGAGCCCCTGTAAAATCATAGGTGCAATCTTGATGTTAGCAAAGAATGTTAGCAAAGGCTGAACATCATTTATATTAAAAGATGCTTCAGGAAGTATAGCCTGATTGCTGCCAAGTAAATAGCAAACAGGATATTTGGGCAAGAGGAGTTTCCTATGTTCTTGGATGGATCCTGGTAACCACCCTGAGAAGGCTCCTTTCTGAGGATGCTGGTCTAAGGGCTGCTGTGTTTCACCAGTAAAGCAACTTCTGGTCTTGTTTTTCTGTACAGTGAGATGAGCCAGAATTCTTCCTCACACACTCTAGTTTTCTGTTTTTAAGGAGAGAGTATCATTATATAGGATCCAGTGTCTTACCTCCTTGTTTAGCACATCTATTCCATTGATGTTAATTTCTCCTACTTTATGGAGAGTGCTTCCTCCTCCAGTGCCTGCAGTATGCTCCTAAAACACTGAGTATCCTGGGACTCATTTGTGTAGTTCAGTTTCCTCTCTTTGCTCTTTGATAGCTGTTTCCTACCAGCATTTGGACAAGGCGGATGCAGGTGTGTGCTTGGCTAGGAATTACTTGCTCCCTCTCCTAAGTTGGAGGCTGACATTATTTAAGATCAGCTGCTGTTTGCTTCCCTAATAAGACCAGGTCCTGGCATTCACCATTGATCCTAATCCACATCTTGTCATTCCTTCTAAGTTTAATATGCAAATATTTACCCACTCACACAGAATGGGGAGACAATCCAAAACCAAAAAATAAACAACAGAAAATGCCACAAAAACTTCTACTCCTGCACACCCATCTTAAATCAGTAGGTCTCTTGCCAAACCTTATTTGTTATCGCAGGGGCATCATTAAAAAGAAAAAAAATACATTTCAGTCTGCTACCAGTTGGCACATAGTACTGTAGAACCCTTCACACTGGCTGAATCCAGTCAGTTTTATAATTACTGGAAAGGAGGCAAAAATGTAATAGGCTTAAATGGATTGCAGTAAAAAAGATATGAGTATAAATAAATAAATGGGATAAATAAATCATTTGAGGTGGAAGTGTGCAGAAATGGGGCCAAGACATGTTTGAAGCAGTTCCACTTGGGTAAAAAAGTTTAAAATTCAAAGATATCTCAGGCAGTGCAGGAGGCAGTGATGTACTGGGAATTCACAACAGACACTTGCCTTGTTTTCACTCTTGCTTTTGCTATCAGCTTTTGATCACTGTTGAGGGTGGGATGCTGGGCTAGGGGGATTCTTGGCCCCAGCCAGTCCAGCAGCTCTTGCTTTCTTCTGTCTCTCTGTGCACTGGGCAATTGTTCTGTGTTTCCTTTTAAAGTGAGGAGGACCATGTTTCAGGGACTGATTCACAGGATGAAATTCCAATGTAGCCTGTCCCAGTAGGCACTGGCAGAGAGGTCCCTGACAGCAGCACATGGCAGAGCAGCTGCTGCTCTCTCTGGAGAGCAGGGTGGCTCATAATTACACCCCACAGGGGAGCGTGTGACAGGAGACAGAAGTTTTGAAGTAGGCACTTCCCAAATGACAGCTTGAGGGACTTGCCTGAGCTATGCAGTGTCTGAAAGATGATGGATGCAGTGCAGTGAGATGAAGGGATGCACTCTGTCAAGGTGGGGAGAGCTTCCTGCTGTGTGTGAGTGGTCCTCAGGCACAAGCCCATTCAGGCAGATCCACAGACTAATCAGCTTGCTTTTGTACAAGAACCTTTGAGTGTAACTATTGAATGTTAATTATGTTCACTTTTGAACATGGTTATGTGTAGTTTTTTCCTTTTTTTTTTTTTTCCTATTTTCCCCCCTGAAGTAGTTCTGTTCATTAATTGGAGTTTGTTACCAGGCAACTGCTAAGCGGCAGAATTGCAGATTTCTCAAGGACGAGGGTACCAGATGGAATTGAACTGAAACCCCAAAGCACCGTGGCAGAACAGAAGGTAATTTGGCCATTTGTAAGGGGGTGGGTACAGTGAGGGGGAGTCAGGTCATTAATGTGCATGATAAACTCTATATCCATTACTTCTTGGGAGAATTCTCACTATGAAGTCCTGCTCAGTCATTGCAAATTATGGCTATAAGCCTTGGAAAAAAAAATGTGCAGTTTCAGGTTTTGTTCTTCCTGTAGAAGTGCTTACATTTAGGTACAGAATTGCAGTTCTTCATTTGTCCTTCTTGTTGACCTCTTGTATTTTCTGATGTCAAGGTATTTTGTGAAGGCACTGGACAAAAAGCACTGTTATTATTGTTGGTGTGCATTGCTGATACTTTTAAAAAATCTTGACTTCTTTTTATTCCAGATTAAAGTGAACTACCTCCTACTGCTTAAAATATAACCAGAACAGGGGAAAACCACTTTATCTCTCCCTACTGGCTTAGCAAAAATTCTTGTCTTCTCATATGTCATGTTGTGGTTCCTTCCAGCTGTAGTTTCTAGTACAGGCTTTCAGTCATGTGGATTTTCCCCTGTGATAAATATCAGTGCAGAAAAGATGAAGAGAGACAAAGCAGAACAATGTTCTTTGTGGTTGAAAACAAGAAAAAAATTACAGTAATAAGACTTGTACTTGGTGTCAGGGCCCTTTTCAGATTTTACAGCATATTCTTGCTTCACAGATAGGAAAAATAAATCACTGTGAAATTGGTGTTTTCTCCAGAGCTGTGGCAGGGTAGAAAGAAAAATGAGTTTTCTTTACCTCTGGTGTCTCTAAACTTCAGACCAGAGTGGTGACCTTCCTGCCTGGGGAGGGAGTTCCACTTGGCCTTTGTCCCACCATCCTCGAGGAAAAAAGACTCTGCTTTGGAGAAAGAACTATAAAAGGGGCATAAACCAGTATTTCTCTTGTGGCAAAACCAGCCCAGTGTTTCCCCTTTCCCCTGATATCCAGGCCGCTTGAGGGAAGGGAGAATGTTGGGGTCTTTGAGGCCCACCCTGAGGATGAGGGAGGATGATAAAGAATTGAGGTTTTGTGTTTTGGTGGGTTTGGAGGAAAGAGTCTGGAAGGGAGAACAGGGAGAACAGACAGATGGCTGACATCCCGTAAATTTCTCTGCTGCTTTCTAGTCTTTTCCCCCCTTCTCATGGAGACTCCCATCCCTTCCTCTGAACCCTTTTTCACCCACCAGCTGCAGCCACCATGAGTCTCCACGTCATCTCCAGCATTGCTTTGCTTGTCCCATCAGCCTGGGCAGCTTTGAAGTGGTTAGGGTGTACCAAACTGCCCGAGTGATTCAAATGGGGATTTGGTTTGGTTTCGTTCCGTTGAATGTGGCTGAAAACTGAACTAAAAAGCCTTGAACTGGCTTGGTTCCCCAGTCTCAAATACTGACTTGCACATTTTGGTTTCAGTTTTTACATCTAAATTAAAACATAAAATATATTCCCAGAAACCTACCTCTGACTCCATAGATAGTTCTGTCAGGGAAAAAGTTTGTGTGGTACCTCACAAAGTTCACAAGTATTTCCATGGAATGCTGTAAGGAGGTCTGCAGAACCAGATGTCACTATACTGGAAATGCTGATGTTGGGTCCTACTAAATGTCCTCTTTCTGGAGTAAGGTTTCCTAATTCAGTAAATGGAAAGTAGCAATGAAATTAATGATGAAGGCCTTCAAACTAAATGCCGATCCAGAATCAAGAAGTGCCTTCTTCTGTCTGCAGTATGCCAAGGTCATGTCTGAAACTCATTAGCAAATCATTTGACCTCATATCTCTGAGGCTGAAGTTCCTTCTTTTTTGTGCTTGAGGTAATGCAGATGAAGAATATTTGTGGAGTACTTCAGGAGTAAACCCCAGATTTGTCATCTCTGATGTTTGCCACGCACTTTGGTATTTAATTTTTGGTTTTAATCTTGCCATAGGGTTTGTCTTTAAATGATGCAGCAGGGAGACCACTCCTCTCCATGTGCTCATTATTTATCATCCTAATTAACTGGAGTTGCAGAGTGCATTGGAAATAAACTAAATGTGGTGTTTATCTGTATGTTCTCATGCAGGATCAAATTTTAGGGAAACAAATTCCAAACACTCAAGAAGGCCTTTGGAGCATAAACAACCAGAACTATCTCCTGCCAGATCTCCTCCAGCAAAGCCAAATTACAGACTCCTCTGTGAACCCGCCACAAGTGCCACTGACTTGCCAGGAACCTCAGAACAAACCTCTGACTAAGGTAAGAGATAAATTACAGATTGCCTGCATTGAGCTCCAGCCTTTTTATCCTGTCTCTTTTTACAATAAGTTTTTTAACTACATCCCTTCTTTCCTTTAAAAGTTTTTTCTGGGAGGAAGATAAGAAATCTTGAGCTGCCTAACAGATTTCATTGTTCCAGTTATTTTCCCCCATCTCCTTCTCTCCTCGCTTTCTTTCCTTGCTTTGTTTTTCTCCCCTTTTGCACAAGCTACAGGTCTCACACCTTCTGCTCCTTGCCATGGCAGCATTCTGGTGTGCCTCTGCTCATTGTCCCTGGCTTTCTCCCACCCAAGCTTCATGTGAGAGAGCACAGGTCAGCCCCAGAGGGCTCTGACACTGCTGTGAGCATGGGCCTGTGGGAAGAGGGGTCACTTGAGGCAGGTAACAGCTCTGTCAGAGCACCACAGCGTGTGTGCCCCAAGTTGAGGCAGCACTTGTTTCTCACTGCAGAGCCCATGTGCTGAAAGCCCACCTGCCAAGAGCAGCACATCCTCTACAACATCCTTCACATCATTTATAGATCCGAGACTTCTGCCCATCACCCCTCCCACCAGTCCAGTAGGACCTTCCTGTAGTTCTCGTGAGTATGCTTTGCCTTTGTGTTAAAATGTTCCTCCTGGGTTTTTTTTTTTTTTTTTTTTTTTTTTTTTTTTTTTTTTTTTTCTTTTTTTTTTTTTTTTTTTTTTGGCAGGTGTGGAGAGGGCTTATTGTTTGGAAATGAAAACTGAGTAGTCTCCTGAAACTGGAACTTCACATTACTGTGAATTTTCATTGTACTGCTTCTGCCCTTCTTTCAGATGTGGTTTGCTGTGCTCTGCTGCTGTGTTACACCATGCTTTCTCAGCAATGCCTGAGGAATTTTCCAGATTTCTTTCTTTTTTTTTTTTTTTTTTTTTTTGCTATACAAAGCTCTCAGGGTGTTTTCTCACCCCTCTAGGGTTTTATTTCATTCTACCGTGAACAAGGTAGTTCAGATATGAACTGTAACCAAACACATTTTCCACAACTGTGTGTGTCCTTCATTCCAGCATCTAGTGCCAAACCTGAGTCTGTCAGGAGGGAAAATGCAAGGAAGGGCTCCGTTGTTAATGTCAATCCAACCAATATCCGCCCACAAAGTGACAGCCCAGAAATCCGCAAATACAAGAAGAAATTCAACTCCGAGGTCCTGTGTGCTGCTCTGTGGGGTAAGCTGGGAGTCCTTGGGCAGGTGTGTGGAGGGAAGGCACAGCAGGAGTGGCTGACAGTGTCTGCTTGGCAGATTTCACAGCTGTATTGCCACTCTCCTAGCAGAGAGTGCAGGAGTGGATCCCTGAGCTGATACCTGTGTCACTTACATGGCCCTGCCTTCCAGGGACAAGATGACAAACATATGAAATGCAGCTGCAAAGGACTTCGTGCAGCAGAATGAGAAAATGTTTTGATCAAGCTCCAAGTTGAAACCATGCTGTTGGGAGAGCCAAAAGTTGCAAATGTTTCAGCAGCTTTTGTGGTTCATGAGACTCATCTGCACACGGGTACAGCTGATCACAGAGCCCTGACCCAGGGGAAATAATCCAAACACCAATCCTTTTGCTGTCATGTGATAGGTATTCCAAAGATCCAGAGGAGGTCAGGTCTTTCCAAAAGCTTGTCTTGCTGAGCTCCTGCTGTCACTGCTTATTCTGAATATCACTGAACCCATTGTTTAAACTTACATGGTTTTTCAGGGTCAGCTTCACATGGTGTGAAACCAAGATACAGCAGTCAGGTCACTCTCAACAGCTGCAGACCTTGTCCCAGTCATACATTATCCAAACTCTTGAGTGGTTTTAACTGCCTTTCTGCTTCAGAAGAACAGATGTATTCTAGGGGACTCACCCAGCCTTTTACTCCTCACTTTTTGAGCATGGAATGGCAAGTGAATGAAGTAGATGGAATCTTATCCAAAGCAAATGTAGATTTCCAGTCTATAACTTCACAGATTTTGTGTAATGTGTGTTTGTCGGAATCCAAAATTTTAAATTAAGAACAGAGCTGTGTGGTAAGGTGTGTAATTAAATGTGCATTGAGGCTGAAGAGCACCAGGTACTTGTGAGAGCATTGCCAGTGGAGGAGGGTGCTTGTTACATCAGGATACCTTATGTTGTGTCTTTAGAATCTGCTGATTAGAAAAACAGATGTCATTCCAGCCAAACACAATTTCTGACATTCTCTGATGTCAGCAACCCAGTGGTTCTCTTCCTTAGCAGCAGTTAGATTTCAGATGGATTCACTCCTTAATTTGGCATTTGAAGGTATTTTCCAAACCAGAGACTATTTTCAAACAAACCCTGCAACTCCTTGTAACACAGTGTTTCTTCCCACAGGTTTGGTTCCCCCATTATTTGAATGTTGTATTTGGAAAAAAAGAGTTTGGTGGGATTTTTTGGTTGTTGTTTGGGGTTTTTTTGTTGTTTTTTTTGTAGTTGATAGGGACCCTTGTAACACTTCGATTGGTCTCCTGTGTCGCTGCTGTAATGACTTTTGCACTGGTCACAGTTACTTTCTGAGGTCACCTGAGAAGTTGAGGTTCACAGAATATTTTCCTTTTTGTTTAAATCAACAATGACTTCAGCACAACTACTCATCCTTCAAGTTCCATAGGTATACAGGTGTTCTGCTCAGTAAAAATTCTAATGGTGAGATCTTTTTTCCTCTGGGAATTCATCCACAGAGCGACAGAGAAATTATCAGGTTCCATTAAGTGAGATTAAATAAAAATTGGTTCTCAAAACAGTGAACACTCAGTGACCTCTGAATCATTAGGAGACTTATGCAGTATTTTTTTCATGTATTGACAGGGGTAAATTTATTGGTGGGAACAGAGAATGGATTGTGGCTGCTGGACAGAAGTGGGCAAGGAAGAGTTTATACGCTGATTACAAGGAGACGGTTCCAGCAAATGGATGTTCTGGAAGGACTCAATGTGCTAATTACTATATCAGGTTGGTTCAGTGGCTAAAAGTATCTGACCCACGTTGGAGTTGGAGGCAATTAAAAAGAAGAATTAGGTTATAAACTAGGTTGAGGAATTTCCTCTTTCAGAAAATCACAGGACAGTTATTCTTGTTAATAGGAAAACTCTGCTGAATTTTTAACATTTACATTCCCATTCCAGAGTGGCTTTGTGACAATTCATTGCCTGGTTAATGTGTAAAATGGTTTGTGGGAAGTACAGAGCATTTCATATTCCTAAAATGGGCTGATTCTCTGCAAGCTATAGTTTGTCACTTTTCTGGTTTCTATGATGGGTGAGCATCTATCTAAGTGCAGTTCTATTAACATATCGTGATATAACCTCATCCTGTGTTCAACAAGAGGTATAAGCCATAGCATGAGAATGATCTGTATTGTGAAAGCATCAGTAACATTAAGTGGAGGTTTTCAACCTCTGCCAGGAAACAGTTTGGACTCTGGCCTTATTCCCCATGGCTGAGAGTGGCCTCAAAGGATGCACATTACATACCAAGGTCAGAGGTGTGCATCCAACAGGGAGTAGCAGCTTGTCTCCAATCCAGACTCATCATGGTGGGCAGTGCCAGCTGCTGTTTGTCCCATACTGCCAGGTCCAGTTTTTGCTGGGACATAACATAGTCCTTCTCTCCAGAGTAATCTGTGGTCCCAGAGTGCTGTTGCCTATGAACTTATGAACTAATACAACAAAAAGAGTGATTGAGATGAAGGATGATAAAATAATGCTCATTAAAGGCATGCAGAAGAAAAATAGCTACTTGGAATGAAGATTGACAGTTAATTAGAACTACATCAATAGCTTATTCAAAGTGGCCATTGCAGGACATGCCTGTGTTCCAGAATAAACAGTTACTGTGATGGTTTCTGATAGCACCTGTGTCTGTAGAAACCTGTTCTTTGGCCCGAGGGAGGAATTTTAGTCAGGTGTGAAAATCTTGCATGAAGTTTGAGTCACAAGGGAAGTGCACATGTGCCCAGTGCCATAGAATTGCTCCTGTGCCAGTTCCCCCTGTGTGTCCCCATCACTCCTCCATGCCCTTGCTATGTTCTCTCACCCTGGCGAGGCACAAGGACCTGCTGTACTCAAGGTCACAAAACTCTAGCTTTTTGTAAGTGAGGGAGAGTTTGTACTTCAGGAAGTTAAAGTGTTCTGTCTCTTATTGCAAATCCCAGGGAAGAAGAATAAGTTGAGGGTGTATTACTTGTCATGGTTGAGAAATAAAATTTTGCGCAATGATCCAGAGGTGGAGAAGCGGCAAGGCTGGGTGTCCGTGGGTGACCTGGAAGGCTGTGTGCACTACAAAGTCGGTAAGGATTTCCTGGTTTTTCCTTAGAGAGATGCTTAATCATCCTCCTTTTTCATCTTCTGACAGCAGCATTTTTCAGCTTTGTTTCAGGATTGTATTGGGTGAATATCTCATAGTCTTTTCAAGACTCCCTGTTGTACATGGCCTTGCTCCCTGTCGTTTCAGGCAGCATCTCTTCTTGCAGCAGTTACCAGATGATGTTATGGTGTTCCCTGTAATGGCTGGAAGGAGGGACTGCCAGCCATGGTCTGTGCTCAGTCACTGGTTCCCTTTTTCTGTAGTTACTTAAGGTTTTAATTGAACTGATGTTTTCCACCTCCTCAGCTTCCCTCTTGGCCCTAGGTAACTGCTAAGAAATTGGACCTAGTTCAAGTGCTAGTGAATCATATTTGTAGGATGTCCTTAGGTAGATCAGCTCATCCCTTTCTCTCTCATGAAAGACCCAAATATAGCTTTGTTTAAACACCCTGGAAATGGTACCATCTCACTTTTCTTGGGCTCTCAGGCAGCTCATTCTTCAAGGTGAGTGGGAGGATTGTGATAATTTTTGTCATTTAACTATGGGGGTGGATATATGGCACAAGTATTGCTTTGGTGAAGGATGGTGTGAAAGTGGCACTTTCTTTGAAGTCAAATAAAGCCATGATACAGAGGAGTGCAGGAAATGTGAGGTGGCTGCTCCTCAATAATACCTTGCTTCATGGTTTTCCTTTTTGGCTTTGGGTTAAACTCAAGGAAGAATATGAAACAGATGTGTGTTGTTACTTTAACTGTGATTACAGCTAAGCACCCACATATTCCGCTTCAGTTGCTCATCCTTGGGTTTGGTGCATTTTTAAAAAACACAGTGACAAAATACTTATCCTAAAATTAGGCAAACATTTGGTAGAAGCTTCTGTGTTTACATATGACAAGCCACTCCTGCGTTTTTGACAGCACAGCTGCTGCTGTTTTTCTCCTGGTGAATCTTCTTGTATCTTGACCTTTGGTTGTACAGCTATTTTTCCAGGTAGAAAAGAAAAAAAAATTACTCTTCTGCATTTTGATGGAGTTTGCTGAGTTTTCTTGTTCTCTGCCTATGTGAGATAGCATCTTGTTTCCCATTGTGAAAACACAATGCACAAAGAAATCTTAATTTTCAATGCATGATTCTTCATTTATTCTCAATGGGCCCAGCATGACCTTAATTGTCTTGGAGAAATTGCTCATCTCTTAAATGCTTACTCATCTTAGAAAGATGGGAGTCCTTCACCCACACAGCACCTGGGGATTTAACCCACAGATGAGCAGTGAAATGAAAATTCAGCCTGCCAAGTCTGACAGAATTGTTCATCCAACAACCACCAGTCCTCCAACAGCAGCTTATTCATAACCAGTGGTGGTGGGGTGTGTTCATACTTAAAAATCAAGCAGGTTGGTTTAGCTGTAGAGTCAAGACCTTTTTCTCTAAATAGTGAGATTTTTTTTTTCATCACTATTTGAAAAGGAATATATAAATATTGGTAACAGTCATTTGGCTTTACTGAAAATAAATTAATTCTAGGTTTCCAGTCAAGGTATTGTCACTGGTGATATTAAACATTGATGTCCAGAATGCATTCGTCTCCCATGCTGGATAATGTCTGCCTCTACAAGTAATCCATTGAAATTATTTCATTGATGAGATGAGATGGTCTTAGATTTAAGCATCTGTCTGGTACCTAAGGAATTGTTCTTGTATTACAGTAAAATATGAGAGAATCAAATTCCTTGTAATCGCTTTGAAAAACTCAGTGGAGGTTTATGCTTGGGCTCCAAAGCCTTATCACAAATTCATGGCTTTTAAGGTAAGTGAAACATCACTTTGGTTCAGATGTGTCACTGTCTCTCATCTACCCTCTGCTTTTGTTTTATTCTACAACATTTATTCTAGCTAAAGATAAACTGAGTATTCTTTTAAAGAAAATGTAGTGCATTTGATATACTTTGGAGATGGCAAACATGAAACTGTCACAGTTGTGAGTGTTACATGTGAATAACTTGTTTCTCTCTACCCCAGCCAAACTTAGCAGATGCTGTGCCAAAATGTGCATTTGAATTGACAAAGTTGATGCTGATTTCCCTCAAAAGGGGAGGAAATTAAACACAGTGGTAGTCAGCCTACTTTTTGCCTACTCCATTTCTAGAATCTTGATTTCTTTTTCATACCACAAATGAATTATCCAAGTGTTCTTGCAACTCAGTGGATGATGGATACTTAGCTCCTTAAATGTAACCTACTATTTTACCAAAATAGCTGTCTAACTTTTGAGTTTTGAGAATTCTTAGGATCCTAAATGTAGTTCTGCAAACCAACAGTTTTATTGTACTACAAACTGCATTTTTCTTTTTTCCAGTCCTTTACCTCACTTCATCACAAACCACTGTCAGTTGACCTGACTGTTGAAAATGGGCAAAGACTAAAGGTCATATATGGCTCAGTAGTGGGATTTCATGCCATTGATGTGGACTCTGGATCTGTGTATGACTTGTACCTTCCAACACACGTAAGAGAATCCAAAAAACTACATTAATGTCTTTGTTCTTTGGGCTGTGTATTGATGATGATCAGGTTAAGAGTTGTGCTATTTTTCAATAGAATGATTAGTGGCAGCTAATACGCATGGTTTTATAACACTGAAGTCCTGTTTAAATGCCTTTATTACATTTACAATATCAATTTTAGTGGATTAATGTCAGAAAGCCTATTGTATGGACAGTACTATTTTTAATTGATTTATCCTGGAAATTTAGGACTAAAACAGTCAAAGACACAATAATATCTACATGCATTTAGGTGACTTTTACAATCTGCCACTGTGCAGACAGCAGTAACCAACTTCAGACTAAATAAATTTGCTGATCTTCTTGCCATTTAGCTGCCCATGAAACCACTCTGTAAATTCTGAAGAAGTTTTACATTTTCCTTGGGACTTTCTCATTAGATTGTCAGTAAGTTAGCATGAAGGTGTTGATTTCAGGTTTATGTGTACATCCTGCATTGTGTCTGTTTGAGGTGATGGTGATCACTACATTCCTGCTTCAGCTCAGATAACAGCAAATTGCCCTGCAGAAGTGAATGGCTGGCCTGAGGCTGTCCAATATGAAGTCTATGCTATGGTGTTAATATTTTTATATTTTTGTTTGTTTGCTTATTTTTTTAGCTATTCTTTTCAAAGCTGTGAGTCCCAAAACCAGAGAATCTTGGGGGCTTAGGTTCAGCAAACTAACAAGTTCCAGACTGGCTCCAGTCTGATGGGAGGCCCCTGGCAGAGAAACTTCTGTGCACACTTGAACCCTCCCTGAAGTCAACAGTGCTCCACAGGGGCTGGGGGTGCCATGGCCACCTTGCATCCCCAGACCGTGTGTCCCAAAGTTATGCATGGGAGGTCTGAAGAACTCTCATCCTAAATCTGCATGTTGCAGCCTGTGCTGTGAATCCATCTATTTTTAACTTCTCTCCACTCTCAGCCCCTTGTTTTCAACCCAAATGAAAACCCCATTCCTCCTGTGCAAGCCACTTGATCACTCTGCTGCCCCTGCAAGCCACAGCCTCCACGTTCTGTCAGGCCTGTGTTCCTCATGGGCATGGTGTGTAAGATTGGCTGTTAGATTTATAGACTGCTCTTAACTGAAAAATGACTTGTAGCAGTTCTAACTGTTGAATCACCTGCTAAAGGCTTGTACTGTTTATTTCTGTGTTGGTTTTTTAAGGTACTTAGTATTTGTCTTGTTAGAGGGTTTATTTAATCCGACAGTACCTTTGTTAACTGTGCAGCTATGATGAATGCCCATCAGTTTGTAAATTGAAGTGTGGTACCCACGTGCCTTTGTGGAAGTGGGTTGCTGAGCAAGGTGAGCAGTGACTTGTCAAAAGGATCATTAGCATAATTGCCCAAGAGAAGAAAGGCAAAGAAAAAAAGTGAACTTTCTTAGAGGCTTTACTTTTTCAACTGGCTGCAAATACAATTAGGTACCTGATGAGAGAGATTTCCCAGGTGACTGCCCTGAATATGTGGGGCACCTGAGACTGACTGCATTTGTGTGAGCTCTTCAGCCACAAGTTAGCACAGACTAAAAATATATTTTCCTTTCAGAGTCTTAGACCTGAAATAAATCAGCTCCTACAGCAGCTCTATCTTTTTTGATTTGATACTCTATTATTTTGAAAGAGCTAGAACTGGACACTTACCTCAAGGAGCTTTGTGGTGGCAATAGCCCAGACTGTAACAGGCTGACTTGAGATACTCTTGCTTTCTGGTAGCCTCTTTTCCTGGTTCCCCACCTCTTTCTTCATCTCTTACCTGCTGCGGTCGCTCATGCGGGTCCCGAGGCGGCGCATTAAAATTGCTCTGCGGCTCTGGATCCCCGTTCTAGTGTTACGGATAGTTGTTGCCGAGGCACGGAGTCAAGTGGGTGGCCTGAGTGTATTCAGTTTGGCAAGTACAGCTTCAGTGCTTCTTTTACTGTTCGTTGTGCCCTTACAGTGTGCATAAATGTCTGTGCTTGAGGGGAAAAAAAAAGACCTGTGTGTGGCTGGCTTGTGAGAATGATGTAAAGCTCCAGTCATATGCATCCTATAAAAATATTAATTGTGGTGGTTTAATTTACTGTGTAACATCCTGGTTTGAGTAGCGCTTTAAACAAGGAAGTGCTTTGTTACTGTTTTTTTAAGGCTGTCCTCTTTTTCTTTCAAAAATGCTTTCACAAAACCCCACCTTCATGGTTGTATACTTCACTTTTGGTTTTTTGGGGTTTTTTTGCTTGGGATGTGTTGGCTTCTGGGAGAGATTCGTGTGAGTGAAATGCACTGTTCCTGTGGCATGCAGAGGTGTGCCCAACAGCAGTCAAATGGGCAGCTATTTGTAGTGAAGGATCTGGGAAGGGAAAGACAGAGTGAAAAGGTCCAGGGAACTTTTTACAGCAAGATAAATGTTATTAAATTTGCAGGTTTTTAACTTGTGAATGGGGAAAGAGAAATATCATGGAAAGTGAAAGCACTGATCTCCTGGAATGTGGAAGTTTCTGTCCATCTTCTGACAAAGTTGTGAATTCAAATTTATTTCACCTTTCTCCTATTTGTATAATGCAAGTATTTTGTAAGGTACTAAGTAAATATTATTGTGTCTCAATGGCTCCATGGCTTCTTGAAACCAATTAACACTGGTAAATTTAATGTGAACTATTGAACATTGATTTATTTGCAAACCTGCTGTCATATTCAAAGGGGGGAGAAGGAGAGAAAGTCTGTCTTAGAGGCTTACTAGCAAACTATACAGCCTCTGAGAACAGGCATTTCTTTCACTTTCCATGAGCCATGAGCTAGTTCTTTTTATTGCTCTGCCAAGCTAGTTAGATGGATGTCATCACTGAAATTGCAGTCTGTGTTCTGATATAAATCTTAGTAAAATACGATTCTAGATCCAGGGGACGATTCGCCCCCATGCCATTATCATCCTCCCGAACACCAGTGGCATGGAGCTCCTGCTCACCTATGAGGATGAAGGCATCTACATTGATATATATGGGCATTTCACAAAGGAGACTGTTCTACAGTGGGGAGAAATGCCAGCATCTGTAGGTATGTATGAAAAATAGCTCTCTGTTAAATATAAGGTGCTGCTGCATGAAGCCTGACTTCTTTATGAGGTTTGTATCTATGTGAAAATGGCTGTATGGCACATAAAGCAGCTTCTGAGCAAACCAGATGCGTAAAAGAGTAAACAGATTTATGGGTGTTTGTGTTAACACAGGCAATAATTGCAATAGGGACTTCTCATTTGGACACAGTCTGTATTCTTGTCACACTGTTTATTGCATCACACATTGACTATACAGACAGACTTCACTGAGAATGCAGCTTACCACCAGTTTCCACAGGGAGAATTATATGAATTACAGAGGGGAAGAAGTGTTTTGGTTGCTCATAGCTGACAGCATTTTATGTAGAAATTCACAGCTACTGAAGGGTCAGTTACTGAAGAGATCTGTAACTGCTGTCAAATGGCTCCTCCATTTTAGCACTTCAAATTCACAGGGCTGCCATCCCAGGATATTTGTGATAGATTCTTAATCTCCCCATGCTTGCAGTTGTCTGTGTAGGAGGAGATTCTGGTTGTACTGCAGCCAGGACAGCTGTTTGTTTCACCTTTCCCATAGGAATTCATGCTAACAGTATGGGGAAATGAAGAACAAAGCAGGCAGATTTTTGGGTTTATTACTTGTTAATTTCTGTCTCACTCCTGTTCTGTATTTTAAAACAAACATACCAACAAAACAAGTCCAAGACAATTAGACTGCACAGAAGCCTGTCATTAGCTTGGAGGAAACTGCATACCACTGTGAAAAATCAAGGATGTTCACCTTTTTCCTTTCACTTCTACCTGAGTCGTTTTAGGGAAAGCCCATCTTTGGGATGTGGTACAAACCAAATGTAACTTCTGATTGAAATGATACTTCCACTAAAAATTAACCTGACCTATAAACACACTACTCAAACTTCAGATAAGGCCTCTGTTAACTGTTATTTTAATAATTTTACCCCTAACTCCTGTTAATTTTCTTAATCCTTTGATATCCTTGGCTGCAGACAAAAACATTCTAAGTGTGAATAATTGTTATTTGAATGGCCCAACTTAGGGGCAACTTGATAGTTTCTTAAAAGATCCTGTTTTCCTGGGATTTCTGTACCAATTTCAAACCTCCTGAAGTCTGTATGAGCATATCTCAATTTTCACTCTCTGTTGCAGAGACAGAAGGGTCTTGTGTTACCCTGTTGCTCTCTAGTCATCCTTTGCTTATTTCTTGATTTCTTTAAACAAGTATTTTGAAAGAAAAGTTTGTAGTTGGTGAGAGTATTTTGATACAAAAAATAAAAAAGTTTGTATTATAATCGATGGATTTAGGGCAAAGAATCTAAATATGTCTTACTCATAGTCTTAAATTGGGACCTCTGTGACCAATCTGTTAATAAGAAATCGGAGAGAGGAAGCTGAAATCCCATGGGAAATTAAAAAACTGTGGAAGTATTCTATGTTTAATCTGAAAGATGTACACATATGTAGGGCTAAATATAAATATAGCTGTAATATTTTCTATAAAACAGGTTTCAAAAAGGCATTAAGAAACATCAGGTTAATAAGATTCAGGAGCACTCTTGCCCTTTTGTGTGAGTAATGAATTATTTACAGTATGTAGCCATAAAGGGTTGACACAAATCTGGATATTCCCAGAGGAACTAGTAAAAGTCTTTATTTCCTTTTCCCTGTACATTTTAGAAGCAAGAAGACCATTCTGTAGAGAAACAGTGTTACCAAAAGGTGGTTAAATTACTCTCTCAATGCTCTACAACATACCAGCTGGAAGCAAAGGATATTTTTATCTAAAGCTGCAGTGGAAAGTGGACTCAAAGTAACTATTCCCAAGGTGCTCGTGGTATAGGAGCTGTTGTTCCAAAACAAGACAACTTTGAGTATCTGCTCTCGGTTCATCTCACACAGAACACCTCTCAGAGCTCCCACACTGGAGGATTATCATGACTCAGTACTGACCTTTGAATTGATAGCCTGCTATCCTTCAAATTAATCTCCATGTATAGATAAATCCTTATTACTGGTCAACTGTGCCAGTGATGTAATGAGGCCATTTTGTTTGCATGCTGTTTCAAAGAAGAAATTTGGGAAAGAATTTTTTGATTCTGCTGCAAAGCTGAGATTTAATGCTACTTGTACCTAAATCTGCCGTTGTCAGTTGCGAGGTTCTGGGTATATTGGCCAGACAGCAGAGCATCAGGGCTGAACTTGGTGTATCTGCTTTATTCTGTTCCTGTTTTGAATACTGCCTGGAGGTCAGATCTCTTCAGAACACAGCAGAAGTGGCCCAGCAGATGACCTAGAGGTTGCAGTAGAGACTAATGAAGTGGTTACTGGGAGCTGCAAGGAAGCTATCAAATTGAAATCTGCCAAAGGCACAGACAGATACAGACACAGCAGAGCGGCAGCTGGAGTGTAAATTTCATGTAGTGGAAAAGATCAGGAGACTTATTAGTTCTTTATTAGTTCTTTATTGCTTATTAGTTCTATATGACCTATACTAAACAGTGCAGCCACAGAACAGATTGGTGCTGTGTTTATATATATATATGCACCGGCTTTGCTTCCCACCCTCAGAACCACAGGGTGCCTCTGTCTCTATTGTGTTCAAAAGTGAACTTTGAAAAGATTAATGTGATATCAGTTGCTACAAAAAAATAGCAAAACTTTGAGTCTTGTATAATTTTGATGTTCTTCACTTTATGTGTGGTCTGGGATTACTTTTCAGATACTGTAGGTTGCATGGGTGCTGCCCTAGGCTCATCCTGCTACTGCTGCACTGTTCACAAATGTTAATGACACTTTCTCCACAGCCTACAGCAATGATGCCCTGTTGTACAGCCTGAAGCACAAACAAAAGATTGTAAAATATATTAATTGCATGGGTTTGAGTTTTAGAAAAAATATTCCTCCTCTTTTGCCACCCTTGGTTACTCACTACTGCTTTGCTTTTAAAACAGGTTGATTTCTTCCTCTTTCCTCATGACTGGAATACTGGGAAAGAATTATCTTGCCCTCAGCACTAGTGACAGGGAAGCTTTCAGTGTGCACAAAGAATAACTGAAAGTCTTCTGAACAGATTTAGGGGAAATTTATAGACTCTGAGGAAACTAAAAGCACAACACTGTAACCAAACCATATGTGTTTCCAAGGAGGTAGGATTTTCATACATTTGTTCTAACAACAATCGTAAAGCAAGGATTCCAAGTTAATATTAAATCAGCCCTGCTAGAAGTATATCCAGTCACGTGAGCATATTGCCTTTATTTTCTGCTGTCCTTCTCAAGCAGGATTGCAGGCTGCTGTTTCCAGTATCAGTCTGTACTGAATGTTCAATTTTTAGACAAAAACCTAAATCAACACAGAAGGTTTTAAGAAGCAGACCTTGCTCACACTAGTAATGTAGGGCAGATATACACTGTCCAATGAAGCTAAAAGCCAGTCCAGTGTACACATTCCCTCTACATCATTTTAGAGCAAGAGAATTCTCAGACTAGTGAAATGACAGTTGATAGTTGAGCAAGAAGAACAACTCCTGAGCACTGACTACCAATAGAGCTTAACTAATGTGATTTTACCTTGGAAGCCCATACAAGTACCAGTGAGAGGGTTTTCACTGAAACTGTGCCTAATTTGAAATCTGTGGTCTTAACTCCTTCATCACTATTCCAGTTTCTTATTGCCAGATTTAAGGGGAGCATTGTAGTAAGCTTCCACGGTGCTAGAATATCTTCTTTTTGTTTTGGAAATATTGCATATAAGCAGGGATGGGAAGACACCAAATTAATCATGCCATGGTCTCAGATTCTGAAGTATTTAGGTTTCAGACTAAGCTGAACTCTATAGTAAATACGAACCCAGCTTCTTAATAGGAACAGAGTACAGTGGGTACAGAGAAGACAATCAAGACTTTTCTAGAGTATGAACAGTTAAAGGATGAGAGCAAAGATGGGCACAATTTGCACCAAGATATTAGGAAGAAATGTTCAGCCTTGAAAGTAGTGATGCATTGCAGCAGGGTCTTGGAAAGCTTGTGAAATATCCATCAAACCATATCTGTACAAGCCTTGTCTATTTTGGCCCCACTTTGGGGCCAGTGGTTAAACAAGATGCCCTTCAGAGTTTTCCTCCAAGATTTTGTGAGTCTAAAATATACAGCAGTAGTTAAGATTTATGTCTAGAGTTCAAAATAAGTCTGAGAGGACAAACTGAAATTTAGTTACTATTCCTAAGGCTTTTCGTGTAAACTTAAAATATTAATTCACAATATATTGTTATCAAAGAGAAATGCTTCAGATCCATAATTAACATAAATGAGGCAAGAATCAGTCTTTCAGCTGTTAAATAGTAACTTTTTTCCTTTTCTTTTTTTTCTAGCTTACCTTCAGTCCAATCAGGTCATGGGCTGGGGAGAAAAAGCAATTGAACTACGCTCTGTGGAAACAGGAAATCTGGAAGGAGTATTTATGCACAAGAAAGCACAGAAGCTAAAATTTCTATGTGAAAGAAATGACAAGGTACAGAAATGACTAGAGTAAGAGTGTGGTGACTTAGCAAAAATGAGTAATAGCTGACTATGACAGACCAGTTAATTTTGGTAACTTTGTTACTGGTTATTTCCTACCTTGGTATAACTTCCCTCTTCAAAGCCAGAGTAGTCACTGGTCCCACAAAGCACCCATTATGGATATTCCTTAGGGATGTTGCACACATTCTCACCACCAGCTGTTAGAACTCTCTATTCCCCCCAGCCCTCACTGCTTTCAGAGATAACAAATACAGGCATTGTGAACTGCACACCACCACAGGTGTAGCGGGGAGGGTTAGTGAGTGAGCCCCAAAAATTCCCAGCTACAGGATTGCCTGTCCTGGGCTACTGAAGTTACAGGCAGCTCAGAGCAGTCATCAGGGGGAAAAAACCCCCAAAACCCGCCCCCCCCCAACAAACTCTTAATTGCAGACACCAGGGCATGAATAATCAGATGTAATTTCTTGCATATAACAATTTTGGTAAATGTTCTTTGAAATATGTTTAGTCCCACTGTCATATTTAGAAAACTGAAACCCTAAAACCTTAGATTAATTATTTTTAAATGTTCTCCTATGTCTTTTCAAATAGGGAAAGAAATACATTGAAAATATGCAGTTGTATCACACGTACAGTTTCACTTTAAAAAGTTTCTCGTGGGATTAAAATTCAATTGTGATATATGTATATCCTTGTATTTGGGATTGTGGCATTCTATCACCTTTCTTACATGAGTAAAAATATTTTCATAAATATAAACTGACAGCTAGCATCTTTTTTTTCTTTTTTTTCTTTTTCTTTTTTTCTTTCAAGGTGTTCTTTGCATCTGTGCAGTCAGGAGGCAGCAGTCAAATATACTTTATGACTCTTGGTCAAAATGTACTATTCAACTGGTAAAGCACATCAAAATGAAGAAAATGAAAAAATTCCCTGTAGGTAGCAGTGTAAAATTCTCAGAGGTAACACACACAAATTTGCACTTCTTACCTACAAAAATGTTGTCATTATTGACTTATTAAAATTCATATTCTTTCAGTCTGGAAAGAATTCCATTTTCCTGTTGAAGTATTGCAAACATGTTTAGTTTGTCTTTCAAAGTATGTTGCAAACAAAGATTGTATTAGGAGACTTTAGTGAAGAATGTAGCCAATATAAGAAGCTCCTTTACTCTGCAAAATGGACAGTTTCACTTTCACAGGTGATGTAATGTTGGTATCTTGAACTGAAGTCACTTTTTATGGACAGTGACAGCTGTAGGTAGATACAAAACCACAGGTGGAATCTATTTTGAATTGGGATTGGGCTCCTTTTGCAGTTTAAGGAAGCTGTTACTGTGTCACCAACGTGAACCTGAATGACTTGTCCAAGCCTTACAACAGGGAAGGAGTAAGGGTTTGTGGGTCCCAGCAGACCAGAAGGCTTGAGGGATCCCCTCCTTGGACCTTGAGGGGTCATCCCCTGTGCTGGGTGGATAGGTGTGTTTCAGTACAGAGTTGTAAAAATAGTTAATTCTGAACATGTGCCCCAGCTGGGAGATTTTTACAAACGCAGAGGGGGACAGACTTTGTGTTTCTCTCAGGGCTGGATGCCTGAGCCCATAGACACAGTTACTGTAGGATGTATTTGTAAAACAGTTTAAATAGTCTGTCAAAATCATAGATGCATAAAGCATTGTGAAACAGAACCTGTAACTTTCATTCACAGCTGGGACCCACACTCATATGAATTGATTTAAAGGCACTACCCATGTATATAAAGAAGGGCACAAGAGCAGGCACTTTCTTTTCTTCCTTCTTGCTCTTTCACATCAAGTCTTTGTGTATTTGTATGTAAATATAATCTTTTCACAATGGCTATTAAAATTAACAAATGTATTCTTAATATAGTTATGAAAATACCCAAAGAGTTAATCTATTATAAATAGAAAAGATAAATAATTTCAGGTGCTTTCTATGCTAATTACATCTAAATAAAGCTGCGTCTTCTAGTGTTATTGGTGCCAGTGTTTCTGCATAAACTCTGTTCTCAGGGGCTTATAAGTTGGCCATAAAAAATATAGAGATATAATATATACATATATATATATATATATATACACACACTATATATAATCATATACTATGATTCAATTGTAGGGTTTAATGTAATCTTCATGTAGCTGATTTTTGGATGTGCTTTGAAAATGTAGAGCACCAAATGTAATACAACAGAGCTCATTCCAGACGTGATACAGTAGGGATAATGCTGTGGGCAAAAGTGAAATCACTAGTGCCAGTGCTTGAAAATAGGTGTTTTTACTTGAAATATTTGATACTGAAAGGTGCAGGAAAAGTGTGTTGGAATATCTGTTCATCTACCTCAAGGATGATGATGATTCTGTGTTGGCTGAGGCAGAAGTAGAGCTGTTGCAAGTGGCAGCTGTGCTGTCCAGTACGTCAGTCTGGTGCTGGCAGTGATGCTGTGACTGACAGGTGCTCAGAACTGCTGTCCCTGTGCGTGTCAGCAGGGAACCAAACTAGGGGCTAATCACCCTTCCCCTTACTCCCTGTGCTGGCATCTCACTGCTGCAGGCAGGTCAGAGGTGCCTGCACTGTTGCTGTTATGTTTTTGGCTCTATGGAGGACTGCACTTTCCAAAGTTACTAACCTAGCACTTTTCACAGGCATTAGCTTATCTCAAAATGTATAGTGCTTTTTAATGAAGACTTTTCCTTTTAAATGTTTAACTAACAAGCCTAAAGCCATACTAAAAAAATACAGTAAAGTACTCAAAGTGGTTCTTAATGTATGTGAGTGATTAGCTTGTGTGCACACTTGAAACCTGAAGCGAAACTGCTTGAGCAGAGCTGTGTGACGACAGGAGCTCTGTGTGGTTGTAGTAATGTTCCTGCCTGTTGCCAGGGCCAGGGCTGGGGCAAATGAGTAAAACCTGGCTTGGCTCCCTGTGCTGCTGAACACTTGGGCTCATTGCATTGGACTCACAGAACAAACAAACAACAAGAAAAAAAAACAAACAAAACACCAACAAAACCAAACAAGTCCAAATCTATAACAGAACCAGAGATCAAAGTTACAATTACTGGCGAAAAGTTGCAGACAATCAATTTATAAGCAACTTAATTGCTTTTGACTTAAAAGTCTAAGAGACTGTGAAGGAAGAAGAGCTTTCATTTTGCACACAGTAGTTTGCAAAACTTGCAAAGCTGCTCATGCTGTAAGTAATCAGAGATCCAGGCTGCCCTGTAATATTTTGAAAGTGTGCTTACCTCAGCAGCCTCTGCATTACAGAGGATCCATGGGATTTTTCCCTCCCCTGCTCTGGTGTCAACAGGTAGGAGGAGGCTGATATTTTCCTGATGCTAGGGACTAGTTCAAAAGAATTTAGCAAAGAACAGTGGGAATTTATAAAAACTCATATGAACAGATTAAAGAAGCAAATGTGATCAAACCTAAGTTTACTGCAGCAGAAAATTACAACAATGACAATACGTTGACACACTGTGAAGAAGTTTAACTCCATGCTAAAAGGGAAAAAACCCAAATAACCCCAAGTTCAAGAGAGGGAATATGCACTATTACATTGGGATTGTAATTCATTCTGTTTCCCTCTATTAGCTTTCTTCTTTCTAGCTCCAGTTCAAGGCAGTGAGTTGGATTTTCATTTTCCATTCACTATTAAAAAAAAACCATTAAAAACTTTCCATGTGTAATTATGGAAAGCATGAGGCACTATTCAAGGCAGTGAGTTGGATTTTCATCTTCCATTCACTATAAAAAAAAAAAAACATTAAAAACTTTCCATGTGTAATTATGGAAAGCATGAGGCACTTAGAGGTGAATGCTTTTGAAGGATTTAGAAGTGGTATTGCAAATAGCAAGAGCAGCTGGATGCAACAAGGAGAAACCTGTGGCATTGTCTCTCTATCAAGAGATAGTCAGAATGGTTGAAGATGAGAAAGAGCCCAGAGATGTTGAGAAGAGTAACAAGAAAGGGGAAGTGTCTGAAGAGGAGGGAAAAGCTGAAGAAAAGAAACACGAGTAGCCAAAGGTAAGGGAGTGGATGTCTGGCATAGCATATTGCTGTAGGAGGAATACAAAAGGTTAAAAGATGTTAAGGAAAAGAAAGCAGCCAAAGAAATGGAAAGGTATCTGAACTGACTGGGGGGCACTGAATGAGGGAGTATTGTGAATAACTGTTCAGCACAAAGCAAAAGTACAAAGGCCAGAAGACAAAAATCCAGTAACCAAGGTTATCTAGACATTATTTTTAACTATGCAAAATGTATATCAAATTTGTAATTTCATTTTGTGAAGTGTTTCTATAGCTGTACTCTTTCACTGACTTTTAAAACCAAGGACTAAATGCTTAATGTGTCTTTCTAGTGATGTCACTTTGACATGAAGGAATGCTACAGGGGCAGAATGTTAAGGATCCACGTCATTAACCCTTTGGTACATGCAGTCTCCTAATGACAGGTGCTGCTCATAATGTTATATTTGCCACACAAGAGTGTGCTAATGCTGCAGCAATGTAGAACTGTGTGTATGTGCCTGCTTTCATTTTAGGCATGGTGAACTCTCTTTTTCAGCCTGAACTTGGCACATGACTTCAAAACCTGGGAGCCATGCAAGTTGTGTACTGTACATTATATATTGTTCTCTAATGTGGAAATTGTACAATTGAAACAGTAATAAAATACACTGAAAAATCAAAACTAGTATCACACTTGTAATGATTCTGTAATTGACATCGGCTGTTGTAAAAATTGTAGAAACCTTTGTTATTGTTTTCCAAATCCAGTCACCATCCTTAGGGAAACATCCATATCTGCCTGTAGGGATAAAACAAATATATATCCTTGTATGGATAAAGATGATCAAGTGGCAGTGTGAGAGTTCAGACTGGACAGAGTGTTCCTGAGGGTGACAGCCAGTGCTGTGCTGCTATTGAGCTTCACTGGATTCTTGTGTGTCTGCCCTTCTCTTTACACAAACACCCCATGGGATGAGGGCAGTGCAACTACAGCAAAGGGACAGCTTGCAGTCACTGATGCTACAAGAACTGGCTTTTGTGCACAGTAGCCTGAGTGCCAGGTTAGCCCAAGTCACTTTTTCTCAGGTAAGCTCACACAGTCTTTATTGCCACTTGCATTGTTTCTTCAAAAACCCTCAGAAAAGCTGGGTTACATGTTCAGTTCCATGGTTAAACAGCTGTATTTAAGTTAAATGAAGCATAAGTAAGCCTGCAGTTTATAGAAAAGACTTGTATAGATTTTAAAACCTGTGCAGTAAAGTCAAAGTTCCACACACCAAAAGTGTAAGAAATTTTCCTGCAGATAACCCACCACTTTCTTAAACTGCCTTTCAAAGTGCAGAGAGCTGATTAAAGGGCAAGGTTGTGTCAGCTGGGTAATCACCCAAAATGTTATTTTAAATGTAATATTTAACAGAATGTAATAACATCCTCCTATTCAGCATAGCTCATTCCTCAATGCTGTAAAAGCTAACTACTGTTTTCTTAAGTTGTGTTGTATGTAAAACCTAAGTTATTTGACTGCTGATTGTCTCTGAGAATTTGAGACTATTGATTGACCAGGGGTGAACACAAGTATTGTTTAGCACACTTGGTTGTAGGCATATAAAACTCATATTGCCTTCAATGAGCTGCTTACACCCCTGATGAAGCAGGCTCAGCGTAACACCAAGCCCTTAGTTCTTGTGATGTGGTACAGCCATCTGCTGATGGCTCCTCACCAGTCATTACTGATTCATTCCCTGTTTCTCAACTTCCAGTTTCTAATACACTCACATCAGTCCCATTGTTCAGGTGTGGTAGGGAAATCACACCTAGCTGAACTCACAGACATAACGAGTCTTTAAAATTTGTTTGCACGGTGACAGCAAGAGATTTACCCTTGTTCCAGTTTTGAAATTGGTATGTTAGCTGGACCTCTGCTGGTGAGAAAGAAGGCAGCAGGAGCAAGTTCCTAAGAGAAGGAGCACTCTTGTATCTGAACCTGCAATGCATACAGATTTATCCAGTACAAAGTATTAACTCTGCTATCAATTCACATCAGTCCATTACCACTCCACAAAAGCTTCAGCTTCAATGAATGAAACCCCAGTGACCCACAATAAAAATGGCAACAAATGCACATGTAACAATAACCTGTGTATGAATAAGTTTCTTCTGCAAATCACATCATGAGCACAGACAAAAGTGCAGATAAGCTGGGAGTGGTCCATAGCTTTCCTCATTATACCCACAGGTTATTTAATAACTAAAAAAAGTGTACACTGTAGTTATCTGTTGTATGTGATGTGAAGTCACATCCTGTGCAAGATCATTTTGGGTCATGTTCATGTTTTTAAACTGTAAATGCCATTTTATCAGTTCACACAAGTCATGTGTTTACTGGGGAAGAAAGACACGCTGTGGAAGTTTTACCCAATACTTAGCTTTAACATAACACAAATGACTGATTTGTTTTAAATTTTCTCACTAAGGAATGCACTGTGATTATCATAAAATCCATAATGTCATATTATTCCTAGAGAATTCTAAAGGCCAGCAAAACTTGTGCTTTATACCCTTTTGTCTAGTTTTTTTTTTTTTTTTTGGTCTACTTTAAATGGTTCAGGCAACAGGTTTTCCAATTTCCCCATGGCAAATGCTCCACAGTAACAAAGGCAGTAGACCAAGGACAGCTGTGCTCAGGCTGGAAGAACTGCTCTGGCCCAGCACCTGAGCCAGCTCTGCCTAGGCTGCAGCCACATTCTGGGTTTCCAAAGACTAGCTGGACCAGTGACACTATAAAGACTGGAAGTTGCTGCTCTTCCTAGCCTTTTTTTTTCTACCCCTCTCCTCACTCTGTCCTGCTGGAATGGCTGGGGTGGGCAGGGATCTCTGGAGAACATCAAGCCCAAGCCCCCTGCTAAAGCAGGGTCATGCAGAGCAGGTTGCACAGGATCTCATCCAGACAGCTTTTGAGTATCTCCAGAGAAGGAGACTCCATAACCTCTCTGGGCAGCAGAGTCCCAGTTCTCTTCTGCCCTCTAAGAAAATTTTCCTCCTATTCAGAT
This sequence comes from Onychostruthus taczanowskii, assembly GCF_017590055.1. Taxonomy (NCBI): domain Eukaryota; kingdom Metazoa; phylum Chordata; class Aves; order Passeriformes; family Passeridae; genus Onychostruthus; species Onychostruthus taczanowskii. The sequence goes on from NW_024498462.1 coordinate 7,731,202, forward strand.
GGAATTCTTTGTGTATTAGTTTGTACCTGTTGCCCCTTGTCCTGTCACTGGGCACCACTTGTTCCCATTCTCTTGATACCTGTTTTTCCGATATTTGTGGGCATTGATAAAATCCCCTCTCAGTCTTGTAATTCTCTGGTTTCAACAGGCTCAACTCCCTCCACCTTTCCTCATAAGAGGTGTTTCCTCCACTATAAAAAAATACAGGCACTGATAAAATATCAAATACAAAGTTCTTGATCTCCGTAAGCTTTCGCAGGACTACTTATGAGATCAGTGAAAGTGTCCAAACGGCAGGGGATTTGGAACCAGATGGTCTTTAAGGTCCCTTCCAACCCAAACCATTCTTTGATTCTATGGTGTGATAAAGAAGTTGATAGTTGCAGTTGGAGAAGAATCAATAATAACATAAATCTCACACACTTAGGAACCACTAGCAAGAATTTCTTCTGAAGATGGGAGCAAGAAACAAGGCTCATTAGACTGTTTCAATGGCAAAATGATTACAATTACCCCCACACTGCAACTATGTAAAAGACAAATACAATATGAGAAGCAGGCACAAGCCTCTCCCAGCTGGGAGCGCATTGATAGTAAGGAAAAAGCAATGACGAGTGCTGTGGAACCAGGAACAGGTGCGGCAGAACTCTCTGAGGGAGGCAGGGACCTGCTCGCCGATCAGGGCCTCTGTCCCACCGGGGTCACCTGCGCCCCGAGCTGCCGGGCACGGCCACAAGGCACCGGCGAGGGCGGGCCGCGAGCCCCGGCCTAGCGCAGGAACACCCGGGGCCACGCGGGGCCGTCCGCCGCCGCTACCCCGAGCCTCAGCTTTATGGCTGCTCCCGGCCGCCGCGCCCCGGTCCCCAGCGCTGTCGCCATGTCCCCACCCCCGCCCCGGCCGTTGGAGGTTTGAACGGCGCGCGCACGCCCGCCCCGCCCCGCGCGCGCCATGGGGGCGGCGCCCTCTGCTCAGCCATGACAGCGGGGAGCCGCGGCCGGCCCCGGCAGCGCCCCGGGCCGCGGCTCTCGCCCGGGAGGGGCGGCCAGGGCTCTGTCATGCAGGACCCTACCCCGGAACGCGCCGAGGAGAGCCGGGCGGCGGCCTCGGCGGAGGGCGGCGGGGCCTTCTGCCTGCAGAGGGTGTTTGAGGAGGTGCAGGGCTCCTCGCAGCTGAGCGCGGCGCCCGCGGAGCCGCCGGCCGTGACGGTGGTGGCGGTGGAGCGGTACCTGGCGCAGGCGTCGCCCGCCGCGCCCCGCCAGTACTGGTACGACGTGACGCTCGCGGACGGCGCGCGCTGGCACCGCTGCCACCTCGCGCCGCGCCTCAACGGGCTGGTGCAGCGCGCGCGCCTGCGGGCGGGCACGCGCCTCCGCCTCACGCGCTGCTCGTACCGCTACGACGAGAGGCGCCTGAACCGCGGCTTCTTCTGCCTGGAGGGGCTGGAGCGGGCGGGGGGCACCGCCACCGCCACCGCGGGCACCCCGCCCGACGGGCACCGCCCGCTCCAGCCCCTCCGCGGGGACAATAGGCACTACTTGCCGCTCTGGAACAACGAGGATCCCTATGGAGACGTGTGGGTACCGGACAGGCCCCCGGTGCAGGTGGATGTGGATGGTAAGTAAGCCCGGAGGAGGCGGCTGTAGGGGTGCGGCAGGGCCGCCCTGAGGCGCCCCGGGGCACCCTGGGGGGGGGGGGGGGGGGGGGGGTTGGGAGCACAAGTCCCATGAGGGGTGGCTGAGGGAGCTGAGGGGCCTGTTCTTTTCGCTCTCTACAATCACCTGACAGCAGAGTGCAGCCAGCTGGGGCTCGAGCTCTTCCCTGGCAACCAGAGGCAGTGCAAGGGCACGTAGTCTTAAGCGAAGGTTTTGCTTGCACATTAGGAAGAATTCCTTGACAGAAAGGATAGTTAGACGTTTCAATGGGCTGCCCAGGGAGGTGATGGAGTTACCGTCCCTGGAGGTGTTGAAGGCGAGACCGGATGTGGCACTTGTTGCCATGGCCTGGCTGACAGGGTGGTGTTTGGTCAGAGGTTGGACTCGATGATTTTGGGGGTGTTTTCCAACCTGATTGATTCTGTGATTGCTTGTGCAGCTGGGCTGAGCTTCCTGGTATCCTCCAGCTGTGTTTGGCCTCGCTGGGAATGTGACACCTGTGCCACAGTTCACCTGCTGCTGTGGGAAAAACCTCTTCCCTGGGAAGATGGTGAGGCACTGGCACAGGTATCCCAGAGTTGTCAACTTGTGGATACTTCACCCCTGGAAGAGTTTAAGACCAGCTTGGATGGGGCTCTGAGTAACCTGGTCTGGTGCAGTGTGTCCCTCCCATGGCAGAGTATTGGAAGGAGATGACCCCTGTGAACCCAGCCTCTTCTTTGATTCTCTGTTGCTTTGAGAGAGTTTTTAAACTCTACGAACATTGACTGACAATATGTAGCTGTGGTGCTTGTGCCCAGTCTTCTGAGGTGTCAAAAACACTGGGTGCAGTAATAGTCTTGTGTCTGGTGTGTGGGGCAGGATGCTCACACTTAGAAGCTGCCACCCAAAACATGGTCAGTGTTGGGGGGTTCAGGCCATTCCATGAGGCCTGGTGACTAGAGAGGTATAACTGGACTTCTGCATGAGTGTGATACCCTTGTAGGCTGACACCTGTGGTTTTTGTAATAGCTCTTCTGCTCATATGACAACACTTCTGTGTCATTTAAAATGTGTCATCACTCTTAATTAAAAAAAAAAGGCAAAGCTATGCTGTGTTCAGATAGTTCATAACAGAATTTTATTGGTGAATGATATCAGCAGACGAGCCTTTTTAAATGTTAGAAACATTTATAAAATGCATGTGGCATCCTGCCACTTTTCTCCTGAAAACTTAGATGTTCAATCATGAATTTTCTTTGTTGGTCTTTTCTTTTCCCCTCCCCTTAACCTTAGTCTCCAAACTGACTAATCTTGGTCACCTGGAAATGACATGGAGAAGCAGGGTGCATTTCCATCCACTTCTTGTGAGAATCCTGCACAAATCTAGACTAAGGTACTATGGAAAACCAGAGAAAAAAATGGATATGCCTTATCAGGTAAAGAGGGAGAAATGCATAGGTTAACACTCAAATTGCTGTAAGATATTTGAAAATAATTTTTCCCATATAGTAAGCACATAAAGTTATTTTATAGCTATTTAATATAGCAAATGCTGCCTTTACAAAATGCTGAGCTCTGTAGTGCAGGAAATGATGAATTTTGTGATCATATGTTTACAAACTTTAGTGGATGAATTTCAGTTACTATAGTTCATTTGAGCTTTTTGTGAAGGAAAGGATACTTTGAGCTGTTAGTAGTTTAACAGCCTAAACAATTCTGGTCTCTATGCTTTGAAAGTTGGACTTAGTGTGTCCTGTCAAAAAAAAAAAAAAGCCAATGTATTTAAATTATTTCTAGGTCCTGATTCTCTCATCTGTTGACTTTCAGACAGATTATTTTACTGTAAAATTCTTAATGATTTTTCTAGTATATTTAGCTTGTGATTGAACTTCTTGGAAAAGGAGATTGGAGGTGTGGTGGGTTAGTTTAAAAATATTTTTTTACTACTCAGTGATTTGCTTAGTTTCAGATTCAGCATTCGCCCAGGTTGAAAATTGGGGATATTTTCTACTCTAGCATTCAGTATAAGTTCCTCTATATCCATTTGTATCAGAGAAATCATTTATGAGTCAAGTACTGGTGCATTATCCAAAATAAATACCTAGCAGAATGATAATAAATAAGATGACTGTATATTTTCTTTTTTTCTTCAGGCTTACTTTGAAGTTGCTGATGGCTCAGGCATGATGTCAATGGTTTTGTGGAATTCTCTGTGTCCTGAGTGGTATCACAGTATGAAGGTTGGCACAGTGCTCCTCCTTGCCAAGTATGCCATCAAATCCAGTTACCCGTTTAAAACACACCCCACCCCAGGGGATTCACAGATGAAGAGATTTGCTACAATTGGTTAAGTATTGCAGCAACCTATTTTGAATCTATGAAATACAGCTGTGCAAAGTAGTTCATAGAAATAAAATAGAAAGGATCTATTGCTGAGACTAATTGATAAGATATAAATCCTTAATTAGTGCTTCTGAAAGGTGTCTGAGCATCCAGGTTCTTGCTCTTCCCTGTTTATACTGAATCATGTCTACAAAGTTTACTGCCACAATTAGTTAAAACCGTTATTTAAAAAATAAAGAAATAAAAAAATAATCCCTGATATCAGGAACAGAGATTATAAAGATAGGCCTCTAGTAATGAATTTAAATCTGATTCTACTTCCTGCTTAATAACACACATATCACTTGTACACTGCTCACACCTTTTTCCAGGTCATTGAAGGACATTATCACCTCATCTGACTTTAGATTTTACTGTGAACTGTCAAGGCCCAGAGTATCTGCAGGGTTCCACAGAATAAAAAGTTGCACTGATCACTTCTGTGTGCTGAAAGAGCATCACTGTGGGAGCGTGTGTATGAAGAATATTCTTTGGCAAAATGCTATAAAAAAGCATTTTCTTGCTTGCCAGTTGTTTGGTGTGGCAGGTACTTGAAAGAGCTATACTACAAAAATACAAGTCCTGCAATATAACAGTAATAGCCTTTTCAAACTGGATTTGATCAACTTTGGGGTTGTTTTCTCTGTTCCCTCACTCTGTATGAGCTCTTTCTCATTTTGTGCATTTATACTCAGAACAAAATTACAATGAACATTCAGAAAATTCAAATAACTTCTTGAAACAATATGTGTGTTGGTGAAGGGTGTTGTGTGTATAACTTGTTGACAATTGACAGTTTCCTAATGGACTTAGGAAACTGCACAAAAAGTTAGCTACAGTGCACAAAAAGAAGAAATATTTTCACTGCCAGAAGCAATATCTTCTCTGACTGATAAATATGTGCATTAAAACCAGATCTCAATGTCTGAAGTTCTTGTGATGACTTGCAGGAGATAGAAATGTTTAGCCAGGAATGGAAGTTCATAAGGGAAGGTGATGACAATTACAAGCCAGCCCTGAAAACAATTAAAATGGCCACAAAACCTTTCTATGCAAAGAAGAGCAAAATATGCCATCTGAGGTGACTTTAATATCTCTGCATTTTCATGGCTTTATTTACTCTGAACTTCTGGTTTCTTACAAGCATTATTGGGGTAGGAGTGGTAACAAAGAGATCAAAATGGCCAACTCAGCCACATCCAGCTGTGTCATGGAAGAATTAGAAGTCACTCCGGAAAGCACCATGATGGTGCACAGATAAACTGCAGAAACTGTAAATCTTTGCATCATAGAAAAGTATGTATGGAATCTCAGTTCTTTGCACAAAGCTGAGAATTTTGTCTTAATATGAATTCACATAATCCCATGATGCATGAGTGGATGGTATGACCATATATCCTATAAGACCAGAGTCACAAGAAAACAGAATATCCAGAAAAAATTCTAGAGCGTTTGTTAGATGGATTTTGTGCAACTTCCATTGCATGAGGGTTTGGGTTTTTTTTGTTCAGATGAAGTGAAATTATTGCCTCCCTAAGTATGTCTGTATATGCCCAGTGTGGGGCAATATCTCATGTTTCAATTACACTAAATCACAAAAGTAACAATTACTTTTTTCTTCATTTATTTTAAGTTTGTAATGCCATCAAATCCCAACTTTCCAGTGTGTCCTTAGAACCATTCACCTGCAAATATTGTATAGTATATCTGGAGAGTTATCAATTCCCCAGTATTAAAGCGTTTCCAGATGGAGAGTCCTGCAAGGCACTGTGCTTCAGGCACATCCCTAGAGTTCTGTGGGGTGAGCTCTGCATTGCTGACCCCTGTTTGCAGCTGCAGCATTGTGGAATGCTGAGAGGTGCTGTTTCACAGCCTAAAGCCTTTGGAACTTGGTACCAATGCTTTGAATTCCACTGCCAGGCAGCGTGCATATTTCAATCTCACACATCAGTGAATTCGTGTGGCACTGATGACAGCCTTTGTGTGGCCTGACCTTAGCCAGGGTATGATCCTTACCTGAGTGCATGACTTTCATTTAATCTCAAAATCATCATTCAGATGTTTCTGTGAAGAAGAACCTGGGCAACATCTCTTGCATCAGAGGGAGTTAAAGGCAGCAGCTGGTCAAACCTTTGAAACAGTGTCTTTTGCCCAAACAGCAGTCATCACCCAGCTGTGTTAGTTATCACACATGAGCTAAGACTTATAAATTTTAAATTGGAATATTTAAGAAACTTTACCCTAATTTCTTTATGGGTTGTTGTTAGTTCTGTTATATTATTATTGTAACAATGATGATGGTGATGATAATTTGTATTCATGCTGTAAATGTTACTGACTTTTTTTTCTTTGTCAGAAATTTGCCTTAATGTTCGAGATCCTCCTACTGAAATCAGTATTATTCCAGAAGAAATGGTTAAGCCAGAATGGGGATTACCTGAAGTTAAATATAGGTTTATCACAAGGTAAAATAGAATTTTGTTGGTTATCAAGCTGGAATTTAAATTACACTGCCTTACAGTGAATGTTAATTGGAAGTGCTTTTTGCAGAGTTTCTGAGAAAGCTTACCCAGCTTTCTTCTATTTTGCTTTTAGGTCAGAGCTGGATGACTTACCGCACAATCATTCCTGTGATGTTATTGGTCTTGTGACATTTGTAGGAAGGGCTGAGCGAGCCAGAAAAAGAGGTTTTTCTATAAATATGACTTTCAGAACTTAACGAATTGTTTCTAAATTTCTAAGTAAATGCTTATATGTTTTTCTTAATATTTGTTTATCTAGAACACAGTGAAGACTTCTGGCTCTATCGTTGGGCACATGCCATTGATGGGACCTCAGACCAACCATTCATACTGGAATTGTTTGCAACTTCTCAGCCAGATGTGTTTGAACGTATTCATCCAAGTATTCATCTCTCTATAATACTAATAATTGTTTTTAATGTTTTTCTAGTTCATTGTGAACTTCTAATTCTGAGATTAGTTGCCACTGAATAAAAAAATGCCACGCTTTATCTCCTCAAGCAGAAGATAGTGGATCAGAAATTAAAATTTAAGAATAAAAAATAGTTTAAATATTTGAAACCCTTACAAATTGCAGTCTGCCAGCATAAACAATTAGATGGACAGCTGGGCCTGGGGCTCCTCTGATCACCTTCATTTCAGATGTTTCTGTGAAGAAGAACCTGGGCAACATCTCTTGCATCAGAGGGAATTAAAGGCAGCAGCTGGTCAAATCTCTTGCTCCTCTTGACCTGTAAATACCTGCTTTTTTATAGACAGGAATAATTTAAGAGGATTGAATGAAGAGAAAGGTGAAAGTGGAAAAGCTTCATTTCTTTGAAACAGTGTCTTTTGCCCAAACAGCAGTCATCACCCAGCTGTGTTAGTTATCACACATGAGCTAAGACTTATAAATTTTAAACTAGGGAATCCTTAATTAAGGGTTTTAAAAGAGCTTTAAATATTTTTTCTTGCCTTCTTTCTCTTCTCCTCCAAGCACTCATCCTTTTTTTAACACTGGTTGGTGTTCATATGCATTTTTTATATTATTTGATGGAGCACTAGCTGCACAATCCTGCTTAGATTATGGCTGCATTCATCTTGAGTGTTCTGGGGAAATGGGAAGGAATGACATTCCAGTGTTTTAACTCAGATGCTAACAAAAAAGTGAGTTTGAGCTCTGCTTAGAAGTTTTGCAGTGGCATGCCATAATTTCTCATTATTTTATAGTTTTTGTCCTTAAGAAACACAGCTGTCTAATACCAATATTTATACTATTTGTTTCAATGATATCCTACCCAACTAAGTATCTCATGTTTTAGTTGTAATATCTATGTTGAAATTAAATTAATATTTAATTGCATGTTCATATGGTAATTTATAATGGAGACTCAAAACCTGCGTGAAACATTTGTAGGGTCAAGAACTAAACTGCCTTGTTTAGAGGACTTAATAGAATTAATCCAGTGTGTGTCAGTCTTGCTATTCTAAAATCAATGAGCTGTCAGGAAAAAAAAAAAAATGAAGCTTTTTTTTTTCTCTAGTGACATACTTGGTGTGCACACAGATGAGAGTGATGACTGAGAATCCTTCCAGGACAGTTTACCTTACGACTTCAAATGAAAGTCAAATATTCATTACAGGTAACTTAAACTAGTTCTAGTTTTATGTAACTCTCATGTTGTTTCTGTGCAAAGGGTATTTTCATTTTACAGCACAATAAATCAGTACAGACTATGAGGTAATGAGGAAACATCACTGCAGAAGACAAGAAGGCAAATGGCATTCTTGTGAGGCATTAAAATGGGTTTATCTTATAAAAAGTATTATCTAGGTTAAGACTTATGTTTACTAAGTTCATATTTTGATAGGGTAGCAATGGTAGTTACCACTTAAAACATTAAAAAACACTTGCAGCTTTTGTATTCTAGGAGCTTTTTTACTAGTTGTTTTGGTTTTTTCTGTTATTTAATGTTTGTCTGACATTTGGTGTCATGCAAGTGTTGTCAAGGAATTCAGGGTACCCACTTTGTAAAAGACTCTTGACAAAAGACATCTTTTGTACTCCCTAGTCAAGATTTTCTTAATTTGTTTTTTTTCTGGGTAGTGTTCAGGGGAGTTTCAAAATGAGAACATGTGTCAGTTGCCTGCTTTGGTTTTGATACCTGATTATTTTTGTCTTCAAAGGGTGGCACAAGGGCCAGCCATACACCAAGGATGCCAAAGTGAAAAACTTCATTCAGTGGACGAAATCGCAAAGTGAAGCTGATCAAATAAAGAAAACTGTCATCGGTGGCTATTACCCTTTTCCACGACCTCCTGATAGCTTTTTGAAATATTGTAAAAACAATGAAGGTATCATATATGAAACATCTTTATGATTTGTGGCCTTTTCCAGTCAGTCTTACTCCAAGAAAAGCTCCCTTTTGTGACTAAATGTTTCATAGGCTAAATCCTCACCTCACAGAAAATATTGCACTCCTAGCTGCAGGAGAATTGTAGAAGCTGATATGAGCTACACATATACCCAGAAGTTTTACTCTGAATATTCTGCTACATCAAAATTTAAAGTAGTTATTCTGAAGGCTACATTAAACTGCAAATTTCACCTGAAACAGAAATTGTGGTGTCCGACAATGCATACTAACAGATGCTAAAAAGGTTTATTGTTTTAATTTTATTTCCATGTGATGTGGATAACAAAAATGCTTAGAATTCTTTAAGAGTTTAAGTATAAATCAATTTAATATTTAGTAAAATTTTCTCTTTAGTCTTGTGTTCAGAGATTTTGGTATTTCTCTAAAACTTCTGGAAATTTCTTTTTTGCAGTTGAATCAGTTTTGAAACCCATAGGTGAAATAGGGAAGGAGATTGAGGACCTGCACTACAGAGAACACAAGCGAATTGCTGTTCAGGGAATAATTAGTGCCATAAGATACATCAGCTGTAGCAATACAGCTGAAGAAGCCCCAGGAGGGGAAATGGTCCAGGTATGGTGTGTGACAGTTAATACCAAAGCAGCTATGATTGTCATTAGAATGGAGAATTTTGCATATGAGTTCAGAATCTAATTACATTGTCCCTTCATCTGATTTTTGAGAGCAAAATTTCAAAAAGCGATGATTCAGTGTTTCTCTGGAAGTGTTTTGGCAGTCCTCCGTAAAACTTGTAACTGTTTCAAAGTTACTAGTTTGACTGATCACCTCGTGTAAATTGGAGTGTGGAGAGGCAACTGCTGCAACATGCTCACTTGTCACCTTCTAGACAGAATTTACCTTATTAATATGATTAGAATATAATTTCTGCTAGATGTGAGGTGACTGTCAGAAATTTGCAGGTTTTTGAGTTGGAAGAAATAGCTTTAAGTGCACTGAAAATCTAAAACAATTAACCGTTGTTGCAGAAAGATTCCTCTCAGTCTCTTGGAAGCTCTTCTGTGTCCAAAGAAGACTGTGTTGACAAGGGAAAAAATGAAGAAGTTAAGTCTTTTCTGGGGCCACCCTGCACTCCTGGGGAACATCAGCACCAAGCTCTGCTCTCAAAGGGGAGTTCAGTCAAGAGAAAGGCAACACGCAGATCCAGAAGAGATGCAGAACAGTAAGCTCTCTTCATTAATATGTGGTGGATCTTCTAAAAAGTGTTTTCAGAAATTAGACCAGAGCCCAAGCTGTAGAAAATAATAAGAAAGCTTTAAAAGCATATACAGTTGAATATTTGAAATGTAATTATGTACTTTTCCTAGCATCAGGTGATGGCAATTACACTGTTCATGCTAATGAAGGATTAATTGAAGTAGGTTTGCAGTGCTCTCTTCTGATTCATATTTTTACTACTTTCTTATTAAGCTCATAAATGTAATAAGCTTATTAAGCTTATTATTATTTTGAAATAAAAGTAGTTAATACTTAAACCAAATGTAGTTTAGTGACATAGCTGTGGAACAAACAACAGCTACAGTGATGCCAGGAAATCATATATCTTGGCTGAAAATGCAGAATCACTTACACCTGTTCCTTTATTTCAAACACACCTTATTTTTGATTTCTGGGCATGTAGCTGTAACTTGCTGTCAGAAAGCAAAGTAGATGGTGATCATGTGCTAACCTAAGGGCTCAAAATAATTTTCAATTTGTCTGATACAACTGTGTTAAATTCAGCAGTAAAGTGACTGCTTGTATAAGACTGCTCTTTGTTGCAACACTTGTGTAAAATCTAGTACAGCCGTGCTCACTATTGAGAGCCTGGTGCACACACTGGCAGATGGAAAGTTTCAAAAGTCAGGCCAGTCACATCTGGTTTTTTTGCAGTGGATTTCTCATACTATAAAGGGTATATTTTTCTTCTTTACTTTTCACATTCATAGGTTATAATGTGTGAAGAGAGTGGATATTTAGTATATTTTGAGGGGAAAGGAAATTCAGTATAATTGGCATTGACTGAAGATTTAGTATTACAAAAACCTTGGTAAATAAAAGTTCTGTCTTGGCAGTGTTATAGCAAATGTAGTGGATTCTTCTCCATATGAAAAATTCCAGTATTTGAGTGTCTTAGTTTAGTTCTGTCTGAAAGAAAAATGTCAAAGTCCCTTGCTTTGTGAATTTCCGTTTAAATAGATACTGAAAAGTAACGGTGAATTTCCTACTTTAAGGGGAGGTACATCTGTTAGTCCTGTATCATCTTGCCCCTATTTTACACGGACTGTAAGAAGAAAACTTGGGTAAGTCATGTGAAATTAATTGTGTTGAATAATTGCAATAATCAAACAAAAATACTCCAAGTATTTTACAGATGGGGAATCTCTAAGGAAGCAAAATGAAAGAACAGATTAGGGTAGAGTTTCATGTTTTCTGTTAACTTGTCTGCACTAACTCTAAATACATCTGAAACATAATTTTGAGCATGTTATTAAACAGCTTATATTGCTACTACTACTACTAAGGGAAACAGCTTATATTGCTACCACTACTAAGGGAATATATAACAGAGGTTCATCATGGTAATTAATGGGTTTTCTGGTGCTGGCTGAGCTGTACATTTTTCTTGATGCTACAGAGGTGTAAGTGTAGTTGTCCCTGGGAAGCCACTTCCCTGGCTTCTTTCACTCCCCAACACATTCAGCTACATAACTCAGCTTGGATCCAGAGAAGGTGGAGTTTTTTTGAAGTCCACCCAGGAATTTCAAATCCAGAGCCCTGTCAAGTCTGGAACCTACTGGCATAACTACAAAAGTGAAATTATTAAGAAAACTGAATGAGTGCTTTGATTTGTTAACCAGGTGCTACAAACTACTTTCCTTTGTACATTTTCTTTAAGGGCCATAAATTCTTGTCACTCATTCCAGACAGAACATGAGCAACTTGAATGTTTGAACTCCTTGGTGTCAGTAATTTAGGATGTTTGTGTATTTTGGCAGTGATCTGGATTTGTGTCATGACTATGGATATGGCTCAGTTGCCTTTTGGGTTTCCTTTTAGCATCTCTTCCTTTCTCCCCTTAAACCCAAGAATCACATTGCTAGCAATAGGGCAACAGTGGTAATGGGGGAGCTCAAAGTTTTTGACCATTCTGCCAGTACTGCTCCCCTAAAAGCAAGGCTGTTTTCTTGGAACACATTTATTGGAAGTTAATTTGCAACAGCTTTTTCTGTGGGATTAATGAGGCTCTTTTGAACCCATGTGTCTGTTGTTTCCTAGTCCTTTTGGTAGAACTGCATTTTGTAGGATAAATGATTACCTGGTTTTGCAGGTGGTTCATTAAAAGCATCACCTGGCTTTAAGGTCACAGTTCTGCAGGTGGTGCAGGACTTTGCAGGGACTTGTGGTACAAATCCATAGGAAAATCAGAAGATTTTCCTTGACTGTAAGGAATCTTGTTTTCTTTTGCTTGCTGAGAAATGTTCCACTTTTTCCAGGGTGGGGGGAGGATGGGAAGAATGTCTTCTCCCCATTTCTTATAGGTGAAGCCAGAAGTTAAGGCATGTTTACTTTGTTCTCTGCTTTTCTCAATCTGCTACTCTCCTCGCTACCTGTGTGTCCACTCTATGCCATTAGTGCTAGAACCCCAGCTAAAGGAGGAGAAAGTCTGTGTTGGATTATGGAAAGCTGTTTCACTCTATATAATTAAAAGGTAACTCGTGTATTTCTGTAAGTAACTATAGAATTGTGCTGAATTCTCCAAATTGCCAAAGGAAAATAGAAAGTTAGCTGACATACTTTAAAATTGCATTGTTTTCTGTTCCTTAGATGTAGCAGAATGTCAGCTCTCACTGAAATACTTTAATATGTTGATGAAATAACAGTAGTAGTTTTAACAAACTTCACATATTTGAGAGAATATTCTGAGTTGGAAGGGGTCCACAAGGATCATTGAATCCAATAGTAGAGATAAGTTTTAAAGTACATATTCTGACTTAAACTATTCTGCATCAAGTTTTTTCTATGTTATTTTCAGCATGTGGTTTCATTTTTGGATGTTTTAAGCAGTAAGAGCTTATTTTGAGGCTTTTTATTGACAGCTACAGTTCCTGCATTTCTGAGGTAACTTACCTGATTTTTAAGGGTTTCAGAAAGAACAAAGAAATGGGGTAATTTAGTATTATTGTTGATATTTATATCCTTGCTAGTAAAGATCTTCCACATAATGGTACTTCTAAGCATTTAATGTACTCCAAAGTAATTTAATTTATACAGAATGAGGTGATGGTGAATGAGGAAAGATCAGGAATTTCAAACAAGATTATTTTTATGTGGAAGTGAACAAAGCACAGTAGTTTTCTTGGAATTTTAATCTTTGTAAATTTAGCGTGTTACCATGGAATTGCTGCACTACATTCTCCCACTCCATGCATGAAATGAACTTGTTTGCATGCTTCTGTCCTTGTAATTTCACTTCTGTATTTTTTTGTAACATAGACCCTTTTATATTTTTTCCTTCCTGTGGACGTGACAGCTAGGGAATGAGGACTCTATAATTTAGGGAAATTCATCTTGAGGTTTGTGTGACCGAAAGTTTCACAGCATGTGATGTTTCCTTCACAACCCTTTTTCACATGCATCAGAACTTGTCAGGGAGAAATCAGTAGACACTAAAAATCAATTTGTGTAGACTTGTCAAGTTATCATAGAAGGCATTTTGGTCTCTGTTAATTGCTGTGGTAGATGTGTTTATCACAGTGGTGTCAGAACAGTTCATTTCAAGCCAGTCTATAAAGTTTTAGCAGTTTTATCAGTGAATGGGATGTTTTCTTGTATTGTTCTGAGGCACTTTACTTCCGTGCATTGTTTGGGCATAGCTGTGAGTCATAACTATTTTTTTTCTTAATTTCATTTATCACAGTTAGTCCCAGTGCTTAGGAAATATATGTGAAGCATGGGACATGCTTATTTTCCCAACAGTTTCTGAAAATACTGATCTGCCATGTATTTTGACTGATGCTATTTTTGGTGACAATACTTGAAAATAAAATGATGACAAGCTGAATATCAATGTATCTGAAAATAATGAAGTAAAAGAATTTTTTCAAGTTGGACATCTGTGAAAAGGGGTGTCTGCAGAGTGCAGGCTGGAAACAGCAAAGCTGTCAGGGCACAAGTTCTCCTAAAGCTGGCATGGGTAAAATAGGCTGTGGGTGTTTTGGTGTTTGGTGTACAACAGCAGGAGCACATTGCAGTAAGTGGAAGGATTTGGGTGGCCTCAGGTGCATTGCAGGCATAGTGGTTCGTTCACAAAGAAGCACCTGGACTGTATTAGAGATAAGTAGTTTCCCTTACAAGCCTAGCTCAAGTCAGGCTGTCCACACATCAGCACAAAGCAGGCCTGGAGGAATAATGTGTTGGGCAGGTAGAAATTACCCCAGCTACAGATTTGTGAAAGAATTAGGGAAAAATCGTGACAAGTTTTTTTATGTTTTTTTGAGCCTCTACTTGCTTTAAATCAGAGCCTATTCACTGCCAAATGTAGACAACTTTAAAAGAAAAGAACCCATGATACCCACTTTCCACAATATCCACATGTGAGCACTGTGACTTGGTTTAGCCCTCTGCTTTAATGAGGAGGGAAGTTGGTGTGTACCTAACTTGACACATTGGTTTCTGAGCAAGCCTTTCTTAACACTGTGCTGGGGTTTCATTTTATGTTTGACAGGTCCAGATCTCAAAAGTGAAAATTAATTTTGTGGGAAGTAATTGCACAGACCATACTGCTTAAGTGAAGATTCTTTTGTGCCTAGATTTGGACATCACAAGGAAGTCACTTCAGTGGTGATCCATCCATGATGGGAGTGCATTTCTTAAAATATACTTTCATACTCAAAACCCATGGTGCATTTCCTTTTATCTTTTCACTAGATACAATTTTAGATATTTTCCATTTGTTAGGAAATGTTGACATGAAATTTTCAAGATACACCCTGGTATGAAATAGAAAAAATATTTTTAAAACCTATGAATCCTTATGAAATTTAATATTAGTACAATATGCTGTCCAGTAAACAGCATGTTCGTATTTGATTCCTTTTTTACTGTCTGTATCTTGTCATTATTATTAACTACTTTGATGGTCTGGAATTTTAATGGTACCTTAACAAAGTCTTACCTGTTGCAGTTGCTTGTGGTGCAAGATAATCAAGACAGTCCTTTCCCTAAGGGTTTTCAGACATCGCAGTGGGTTTTATTCTAATAAGAGGAATGGATCAAAGAAGAAAGGAATATATGGGCCTAAGAGCTTATTTTACCATGTTTGCTTGCAGAGTGCCTCTTATGTTTTTTTCCTGCATAATAGCCTAGGTAATTTATTAGATTGATAAAGAATAGTTTCTTACCATTAATTCACAACTTTATTATTAGAAAAAAGGAAGTCTAACAAATACCTAGTTTGCTTCATTGAGCTGATCGTTACAACAGGGCAGTATGTCCACAGGAAAGTAGAGGTTTGGAATTTCTGTCGTTTTGGATTCCGGAGTGGTGGCATGGCTCCATTCGTGTTTCTGTGTTTCTGGGTGCTGAAGGGGATGGCCGCATGCTGAGCACCAGGTTTTTGCGATCGTCACCTGCTGGTCACCTGTGAGTTCGGCCGTGTCACACGTGGTGTTTCGGCCAGGTGCCGGTAGAGGGCAGCAGACACCGGCTGCCGGTGTACAGCCCTGCCTTCCCGTGTGTTTCCCGAGGCCAGGAATCGGGCAGGGCTAGTGCTGAGCTCTGCAAGCTGATTTACTGAGCACGGGCGTCTCGTTGTGTCCAGCTGCTGCATACAACTCTCACAGTAAGGAATCAGCTCATTCGCTCGAGCTCCTGTCATTTATCACTAGAAGTCTGTCTTTCGCTGCATAGAGTTTGAGGTTAATTAGGTTTAAGGTAAATATATATATATACACACACATATACACACTATCGTTTTCTTTTTATAGCTTAGATGAATATCAGCATGGACATTCTGTGCAAGATAAAAATGAACAGGCTGTGTCAGACAGTTCACAGTATTGCACAGGTACGTTGCAAATAGTTGTTATATTAACATTAGGAGGCTTAGGACTACTTCTTTTCTTCAGGTCCAAACCAGGCAACAAAGATATCCCTATAACCTTTGTTAAGACAGTTCCTCTGTACATCTGGTTGCATCAGCCTCTGGGGAGCTGCTGTAGCAATGTATCATGAATGTCATTCTGCTCAATGTTCCCTGCTGGGTTCTAAGGATGGCTGAAAGGACAGCATTGCATTGTCTCCCATTATGGGCAATAAATTCTCAGTGTATATTTATAGAAGTTTTAAGTTAGTTTAGTATCTCAGAAGCACTTTATAGCATAAGACCTCACGTTTTCTTGTAGCTCTTTTAATTTCTGCCATGTGTTCATAATTGAAATGTTCCAATTAAAATTATTTCTTATTTAACAGATGAGTGATACAATTATATAAGCAACTAAATGTTTTCTGTGCTTATAATAGATCAAGAAGGAGTGAATAATATAGCTGAAACTGAAGAGCCTGGAAGAACTTGTGGTTCCTGGCAGAGTGACCTGTGGGCACAAGTGAAAGACAAGTTAATGAATTATTTTCATCACAGCAAAATTTTCCCAGAAAGTATCCCATGTAAATTTGATTATGTGCACAAAGACTTCCTTATGCAACAGTACAACCTTCATGCAGCAGTGCACCAGCCAATAGAAGCCAGAACAGATAAAAACATCAATGAGTTTAAAAGTGCTAATGGCCTTGGATATTATGAAGTGACAGTTCTGGGTAAGTAGCTTGCCTTGTAAAAAAGGTTAAGCAAGAGCAGTGTAAGTTCATCAGAAACTGAATGGATTTCTCTAAAGGAATCAGTTGATTCTGAGTATTTCCTGAGGTTTGAAAAATTATTGACATTTTAGATTTTTGTTAGAGTCCCCATTTAGACTAAATTTTATTCTCATTAAACATACCTTCCAATGAAATGCCTGAATATCTTGTTTGTAGTACCACTTTTTGTATAATTTCAGTTTTTGGTATAGTCTTATGAGTATTATTTGAAGAATATGTGTAGTCCTTAGCTATTGATTATTTCGATGTTATCAGGCAGATTATTCAATTGCACTTGCCAGCTGACTTTCCACTGGAGAGGTGTTTATGAGAAAAAAGTTAGTGTTCTTAAAAAGACAACTATAAATGCTTCTTTTCAGCATTATTCTCATTGAGTTGGTTTTTTCATACTCTTGCTCCTGAAGTGCCTTCTTTCCATGGCAGAAAATGAAAGGCTGTATTTTAGCTGTACTCATTAACTGCTCCATGTTGCTTCTGGTTAACATTAAGTGTCAGTTGATTGATTTTTATTTATTAAAATAGAAATATGCAAGTTGATGTGCAATTGTTTGCTAGCTTTATTGATGGTTATTAAGTTTGATTTTGTTTTCCCTTTAAAAGGGGACAGAAATTGCCTTGCTTACCAATGCTCATGTTAAGTTCCCATAATTTAAAAGTTTTCATTATTTGCTAAGGGACATTTTCAGAGAAGGTGTTTGAATATTTGAAGTCACTAGAATCCTGGGACTGACAATACAGTATTGAAGATTAAAGTAGCACTGTATTGCACACTTTACTGGTTGTAAAGTTAATTTCTCTGCATTTGCAGATAAAGTTAAAAGGAGGATGAAATGGCTTCCAGGGTTTAATGTTTTCTGAACTATCAGCATTGTTAGCCTTAAATCATAGTATTTCATAACATCCTATCAATTTGAATGTGCTTGTGTAGAATCCTATGTAGAAACATATTTTTAGACATTAATTATTAACTAATGGACAAAAACCATGTAAATAAAAATCAGTGCACTGGTTTGTTTAAAAAAAAAAGAGAAGTGGTGCACAAAGCTGCTGATGGGCTGAATATGAAGTTTTCTGCTAACATAAATTATTTTTCTTCAACAGGTATAAACCATGACATAGCAATAGATGTTGCTTTTCTTCCACTGTTTTGCCCTGGCAATCCCCACTTATTTCAACTGGACGACATTCAGAATGATAAATTATTGTCTTGTATGAGCTGTATCTCTGCATGCCCGCAGAAGGCCACCAGCAGTGGGAGGCTTCATGACACATTTCCTCTTTCAGGTGAGACTGCCTTTCACTGGTGTTACTCATGTATCATTTCTTGGTTTATCTATCAGTGCAAGAGTTAATCCTCTTCAGTTCACCTCTTCATTGAAAGAGATGTGAATTCTATTTCACCACCATTAGTAAATTGCTGTAATACTGAACTTTGAAGGCAGTTTTTGCTGGAGCTGTTCTCATCCTCTGAAGACAGCATTTTAATATGCAAACTACCAACTCATATCTAACTCTGATTCTGTCATTTCTAGTGAAGGAATTTATGAATAAAATTTTTCACTGAAAGAAGGTTGAACATTACTGTATGGAGAATATTATCAATTCTGTACATCTTTTTATTCTGTACAGAGTATACAGCAAATATCTTTTAAAATAAAACCACCTTTCCTTAACTTCTAGATGAAATTGTAAAAGCAGCGGAGGAGCTTGATGGCAAACACGTTATCTGCATCTTGGACATGTGTCACTTGGGTGATGACAAGGTGGAAGTCTTTCTGAGCAAAATCTACAGGACAGTGGAACCAGGTGTGCTGGACCCAGTGTAATTTAATAACTTAATTTTCAAATGTATATTGTTCAAAAGTAGGGAAATAAAATTGCTGTAACTTGAATACACCCTCTACACATTGCACTTTTCTAGAACTAGCAGACACAAGTACAAAATGACAATTCTTAGGGCAGTTTTAGTGGTCATCCATGTAACTGGAAAGGACAATTGTTGCCTTTGTTTTTCAGACTTGAAACAGATTAGACAATGTCTTGGTTGCTGATGTTCAAGAAGGATGAATAGGCAGTACAGTGAGCTGATCATTTGGCAGGATACCAAGGAGTCAAAGTGATTGTCAGATGTCTTTCTGTGCCTGTGCACATACACAGGAAATGTATATATCTGCCTGAGAACTGAGAAGGGAGGCAAGCATTCCTAATATTTAAGGCAGTGTTTGCAAAAGAATTAATGGGCTATGATAAAAATTTAGGCTGGAATTTAGAATAATTTTGATGATTAGAATTTTGATGTTCTGTAGTGATCTTTGTTAGTGAAAGCTACCAGAGGCAGCCTAACTGCTCTTCAGGCTTGAAGCTTACTGTGAAAGGGATTAAATACCGTGGTGCCTTTAGTACCATGATCCAGGAAACCACTTTCAGTTCTTTTCATCTGAGCAAGGTGCTATGCTTTTATATGTCTGCTTTTGTACACAGTGTGTTAGGTAGTGAGTATAGCATCCAAATGTTTTTAACATATTTTATTCATTAGTATGAGTAATGAAATATTTTTTAAAACAATTTTTTTATTGGAACTTGCTTTGAGCTTTGCAAGATAAAACTGTCTTTAAGAAATGCTAATTATGGCAGGATATACAGTTTGCTACATCATTTCTAGGTGTGTTCTGAGAACATGAAGGAGTTCAGCAATTATGAGAAGCTGCTACTTCCACAAAAGCAAAGGACTGTAAAATTTTGCCAACTTTTTGTCTGTACTGAGGAGCGACTGGCTCCTGCTGGTCCAGAATCAAGTAGCACATTTTTCTTCCATGTTAAACAGCCTCAAATCACTTAAGGAGCTGGTTTCTTACAAAATTATTTTCAAGCAGGAGCTCTTTGCAATTTGAGTACTTGTCCATTTGAAATGCTGCTCTCAATTCAATTCTTTGAGAAGAAAGAACTACAGAGACTTGCCAGGTAAATTGTACCATTATTGACCAAAGCCCACAGAGTTAATTTATAGGAACAGATGTATTCTTAGGCACAGTTTAGCAGCCTAATTAATGGTCATTTGACAGAGAAATGTAATTGATTTTGTTACATACAAGTTCACAGGCAACTTCAGATAAAAAGTCATTAAATTAATAACAGTATTGTGTCTTTCTAGTGTAGTTTACAGTTTAAAAATATATTAAGGTGAACAGTTTAACTTAAATTGCACTGTGACTAAAAGTCAATTAAATGTGACTGTATTTATCTGTCTATTTAATATGAATCAGAAGTATTAGTTCTGGAGCAATGTTTGTCAACTCATGCCTTTCAGAGTACCCACAGAAGGCAAAATGAAAATATACCAAGCCAAGCAGAGTAGGATGTTGCTTGCAGTGTTGTGTCATTGTGCTGCTCATGGGTAGGTGAAGGTGGGAGGCCATTGCTCTGGAGTGAGTGTTACACAGCTCTTCGTGTTCCAAACTGAGCCATGCTGACTGTGTCAGCCAGTGTTTTTTATTTACATATACTTCAGATGGAAGTCTAATTTTAATGAAACTCTTCTTCTTTAATGAAACTTCCTTTAGGCAATTTTTAAAGGCATTGTCTTTGTACAAAAGGACTGATGTGGCTGACGTTGTCACAGAGCCACATTGGTGAGATGGTCCAGCCACCTTCCTTCACCCCATACCACAGAAATGGAGCCTGAGGCTGTTTGTGGCATTGCACTGCTTAGTACACTTTAAACACAAAGCATTAATAATTTCATCCTATATGTTAGGACCTCATAACCAAATGAAATGTCAGAATTATGTGGAATATAGATAATGTTTTAAAACATTCAAAGATATAATTTTATTTTACTCAAGTGTTTGAAATTTTTCGTGGCAAAGCTGGGAAGGAGAGATATTTACTCTTGCAGATTGGGGTGCCATTGTTGGAAGTACAGGCTGTCTGTGTACAGCTGGTGAATATCCAATGCCTGTAGTAGACTTGGAATTTTACTACTTTGGATCATTCTGTAGAGTCACCATCCTGATAAATAACCCTGGACTTAAGAAGCTGAGTTCAGTGGCTGAAGTGCTGCAGTGTTATTATGATTCTACCACTCTGCCTGTCTCCCTGCTCCCTGCCAATGTAGCACTGGAGCAAAGGTCCTCTGCAAAGAAACCACTTGCTGTTTTACCTTCATTCAGTGTTTATTAACACAAGTGTAAAACAAATTGATTTTTCATCTTGAGTCTGTCAAAATGATAGTTTTGCCATGTTGAGCTAAGATACAGGGTCATTATCCCTACAAAACATCAAAGAGAATCACCTTTATTGCTGCTGTGTGTTGCTACTGCTGAGTGTAAAATAATATAAGAGCAAATTTCTTTACTATGGAAGGTGTACCTGACCAAAGAACTATACTCTAAACCATTACATGTATGTTTCTTGTGTTTTCAGCATTAATTTCAAAGAATGGAGGAAGGTAGAGTATATGTAGTTAGTGGTACTTTTGAGTGTATAAAAGTTCCTAAGTCATAGATCATAAAGATAATACTAATTTTGAATTATGTGATGTAGAAGTTGTGCAACACTGAAGAGAATATAAATAAACAAATTAATATATGTAAACATCTTGGATTGTTTCTTTCCATTTCTTTCCTTTTTACTTTCTCAAAGCAGAAAAGATCAGGGACAGAACTTGGTAGGATGATCAGAGTGCAAACAAGACTGGTGAGAGGACAGAAAAAGAAAACTTTATTTGTAGTAAAAATCAGCAGATCAGTTGGAGGAGTTTTGAATTAAGGAGAAAACAGCAGTGAGACAAAATAATTGGGAGACTCTCTAGTAGAGTTTTTACAAGTTTGGCAGATCACCAAGAGCACTGTGTCTTGCCACCATTCAGAAGAAGAAAATATGGCAGGGATGCCCTGACAACTCTTCCAGCCCTACCCAAGCTTTAATAAATGGATGATCAATATAATTTGCCATATAGCCCAAAACAAAATAATTACTGTTACACACCTAATAAAGTGGCCTGGTGGTCCCAAGGATTTAGAAACAGGATTTTTACTCCAAGCTCAAAAAGTCCTTGTTTTGAAATGTAGGCAAGGTTGTCTACAGCTGAATATTCTCCTAGAACATGACAGAGTGTGATAAACTAAATAGCCATACCCTGAATAGCTTTCCCTGTAGCTGATTTTGACATTTGGAGGACCAGGCAGTTTCACACCTTTTAGGCGTACCTTGCTGGCATTTTAGAAGTTTCCACACTGACATTTTGCATGAAGAAAGGAAACTAGAAAGAGGCTAAAAGGCTTTGAAGTACAGGAGGGAGAAAGCCTCCAGCAGGCAAAACAGGCTAATTTTGGTGCTCTCTGCCATTTAAAAAAAATCAGTTATATTGCTACAACTGAGCAGGTAAAGAAGTGGCAATGACATAGCTAAGTGTGTTAAATACAGCTCAGTTGTGGTGTTTCAGAATAGAGAACTTCGAGGCAGAAATTGCTGATACCAGTTTCATTAGATCACTAGGACAGCATGTCCATTGCACAACTTAATTTTTCCCAACACAGAGCACATATTTAGTTGGGTTTGGTTTTTGTTTGTTGTTTTTTTGGTTTGGTTTTTTTTTTGGTTTGGTTTTTTTTTTTTTTTAGCACAGAAGACGGAAGTATTTGGGGATTTTTAAAGCATTAGCTTAGCTTAACTCCTGGTTCAAGCTGCCCCTAACATTCTCTCTAGCTTTGCAAATTTTGCTTGAGATTCCAAAAAGTGACAGTGCCTGAGCATGACAAAACATCTTTCTCACTAAAGCTTTTAGTCTCATCATGCAGTTAGCCAAAATAAGCTGCTATTTTGTTTAGCTGTTTGAGCCAAATTAAATAGAGGGAAACTGATTGATATAACAAGCTGAGAACATGATTACAAGAAGTCCTGGTTAACTGGAAAGTTACCTTTTTGTAGCTGCGTTGTGCAAGAGTCAACAAAACAATTGCAGAATTTTAGCAAAAGCCAAACAAGAAGCAGAGACTATTTCTAGAGTACACTGGCTGGTTTTCAGCTCTGTGGTGGCAGCAGCAATTGTCTTTCCCCACTAGATAGATTAATTACTATCATCTTCAGAAAACTAAGCAATAACCAGAGAATGGCCATAGAAGGGGTCCTTCAGCGATAAACACCACAAGGTTTACAAACAAAGAGAAAGGATTCCATTAACCTAACCAGCATATTGGAAAAACAGATTGAAAAAACCAGCCCCAAAAAACCCCCATAAGTCATCAACAAGCTTTCAGGCTCTTACATGTCAGAAACCCGAGACAGAGCTTCCGGAGCCGAAAGAAAGTTTCTCTTCCCCGTGCCACCCACCCAAACCCACATTGCTTTGCTGTGGTAACAGTGTGGATTTTGTTACATCATGTGACCTGAGCCTCCTGCTACCACCTTGAGTCGACAGCTTGCAGGAAGTTCATCCAAATAGAGAGATTTTACTCTGGTTTTGCATTTGGATTTTCAGTGTTGTCTAGAAGCTACATTTCTACGGCTGGCAATGCTCCCCTAAAACGTATTTTGCAAATATTGTTTAAAACGGAAGTATTTGGGGATTATCTTGATGAACCTTCAGTAACCCAGCAGAACTGCTCCTCCCAGTCCCACCTTGCCTGTTCCTGGGCCTGTAGATCTCAGCTGCTCCCTGACCACAGCATTGGGTGGGAAGGAGGGAGGGAGGTTTCTGCAGCATCCTGACCATATCTGGACTTCCACCCCCTACTCACCTACATCCTGTTCTTGCTTGAGTGAGTGGAAAATCCTCCAAAACAAAAAATTCTGATTTTTTTTTTTTATAATGAAAAAAAAATCAAAGGAAATTCTGAGTATTTGAAGTTCCAGCTCAGAAATAAGTTTATTGAATACTTTCCAGTGAATGGAAATACCCAACCTGTGAATAGTTCTACCCAGTAAGCAATGAAACACTGTTACTTACACTTCAGTGTGTTCCTCTAGAACTTTTCAACTGTATCATGTCATTCCTTAACCGAAAAGAAATGAACAAAAAAATCTGAAATGAATTGTTCAATTTCTCAATGATGCCAAATACAGAAAACTTGCTTAGATTATTTAACAGAATGTATTAAAATAGGAAAAGGTCACTTACGGGGAGTGATTAAAATCATTGTTAGTCATTATTACCATCAAAACTGTAGAATTGTGAAAGAGAAACACGAAAGCCTTGCTTTTGATGTCATGGTTTATATCTTAATTTTGAATGATCTGCTCACTGAAGGGAACTAAGAATTCTCTCTCTCTTTCCAAGAAGCCATTACTAATGTGTTTATTTGGCACTTGAATATATTTGTGTCTAAATGGCAAGTTGATGGCTTTCAGCAGTTTAGCAACCTGGCATTTTCATTAACCTCAGCAGCTAACAAAGATGTAAAACACTGAAGATACTCTGGGGGAGGCTGCAGCAATTTCAGTCAAATTCCAGTTTGATGGTTTATTAAGTGTTAAAATAACACGCCAATGTCAGAAAGTAGAATGAGTACAGAGGGTGAGAGCCCAAACTTTTTGCTCAGCTCCATCTCTGTTCCACTACCCCAGCCAAAAGCACAGACACTGCACTCCATCCACAATGGTGTGAGGGCCAAGTTCACTCTTAAAAGGGAAGAGGGCAAAGCAACTCAGCTTTTCTTCTCTGGGTTCTGCATGCTTCACACATGGTTCCTCATTAAAACTCCATCTCTCTGGCCTCAGTTCAATCTCCTCAACCCAAGAACAAAATGCCATGCCATTACACTGAAAACAATTCAATCACATTTATTCACTCTTTGAACAAATTTACAGATCAAGTAACTGCAATGAAGAAAAAAATAAATCATAGCAAAATGTGGATAATTTCAAGCTAAAAAAACCTCTTATCTTAATAAAAAATACATTGAAGGTGAAAGTATATTCAGACACTTGCTTTGCATGCTGAAACACAGGCTCAACAACTGATTCCATGAGGAAGTGTCAACTAGTGTTATTCAAAACCTTTCTATATAGTGACTTAAACCATCCTTACCATTTAAATCTTCCTTTTGGCCTAACACCTTCCATCCTTTTTCTTTTTTTTTTTTCATTCTATGGCTTTACAAATTTGTTTGGGGTTTTTTGTTGTTTTTTTTTTTTAAAGCAAATAAATTTTGGTTTTGTCATAGACACCAGCATAAAAGTCAAAAGAATTTAGGGGTAAGTACTGAATTTTCCTAGATTGCTACGCTGAAAGCTACAAAACTTTGTATTACACTGTTATGCTTACTTATCTTGAAACTATACATTTCTGTCTAGTGGTCTATGTTGAGTAACATTCCAGATGAGGTAGATTGAAGGAATATTTATCATTATAATGACATCAATGTTGCAGAGGGAATGAATTCAGCAAGGAATGTAATTACTGTTTTCCTCATGCTATTCCTTAATCTCTAGAATTTCAGAGAGTGCTACTAGCTGACTGTATAACCTGAGTTTTTTCCTCACTGAAATCCCTGAGGCTTTATTTTTATTTTGTCCCATTCACTAATTTCTATAATGTTGGGGCTTTTTTAGCCTGATTGGAGGTAAAAGGCATATGCTAACAGGGGGTCTGCTAGTTCTGCTACATTTCTCCTCCCCTTTCTACCACTAACACAAGGAGGATAAGAGACATGGAAAAAACTGTATTTGAGAGGCTCAGTGGACAATGGGGAAATAACTGGATTTATTGATAAGGAGGGAATACATAAGTGCATTAAAAATGCACATTTATAGCTAATAAGCATGTGGCACTCATTCTACTTCTTGCAGAACAATATGTTCTAAACATAATAGCATTTAGTTTCACTTTTTTGACTGAATGGAGTTTGAAGACAGGGATGAACTGTAAAAGGTTAGTAGCTATAAAGTCTGCTCCTAGAAAGCCTATCAGGAGATCTCTTCCCAGTCTGCTAAGACTGCCCATGTCTCACATGTCTACACTTATCTGGAAGGAGCAAGAAATCCCTGAGCACTAACCATAAAGGGCTTCCATGGATCCTTTCCTCTCCATTCCACTATCTTCTTCCTCCAGCACAATCAAGGTACCACTGTAACCACCCTTGCAGCACAGGGCAGAAACTAATGCTGAGAATGCAGAGCAGAAAAACGTCACAGTTGTCCAGAAAACACCTGCTGAGCTTTCCTGGGTAAAGAACCCTCAAAACAACAACAAAAACACCTGTCAAACTGTTACAGTAAAACATAGAAGAAATCTTTTTTAAAAAGTCAAGTCAGCACCTTGTTTTACATTGCTAAGTCCTAGAGGGGAAGCTCAAATCAGAGTCTCATCACTACAGAAAGAATAAAACTTATCTCTTAGAAAACAGGTCAAAGTTGTCACCCCCTCTTCCACAAATCCATCAGTTTGGCAGGATGGGTCTTGAAGCCTTTGAATTAGTTGGTTTAATATTTGCTAATCAGTTTGACCACAGCTCTTTAGACTCATGCATCCATATTTTTGCTGGACAGGCTCAGGACAACTTAGCTGCTAAAAATCAGGTGTCTTCAGGCCAATATGGCCAAAGTAGAATCACAGTCTGGTGAGACTCAGTACAGTTATCTGCTACTGCACAGAACAAGTAAAAAAAAAATTCTATTTCTCATTTTAAACAAAGTATAATTAACCCAAGAAGTCCATGAAGGCAAGGCATCTGAGGACAGGCAACTGACAGGATAACAAAACTAAGCCTTTTTTATGAATATTCTGAACACCAGCTGGAAAGCAGAGGCTTTTCATACACATTTTCAAATTTAAAAAATACCCTCTTTGGTGGGATTTGACCAAGCCCCAGCTGATGGGCAGAAGCACAAGGATCTCAGTCCCTAAATGCCCTCTAGAGAGTGCCCAGCCCAGGCACACAAAGGGTTATCCACAAGCAGTCCATGCTCTGCCATCCCACCTGGCAGCAGCTCCACTTGTAGCACTAATGACCCATCCTACCTACTGCAAACAGAGTCAAATACTTCAGAGAAGTCACAGTGCTTGCTCAAAAAAAAAAACAAAAAACCCTGACAGTCTGGTGTGAGGCACAAACACAAGTGCAAGTGGTGAGTAACAGGGCAGAGCTGGCTGAAGCCAGAGCAGGGAACCCACAATGTAGTCCCGTGGAATTACATACATGCTCATCTTGACTGAGCTCAGATGAGGATTTCTGGCAGAGATGGAAGAACAGCCACTGTTTGTGATGCATCTTCAGAGGAGGAGCCAGTGAGTCAGAGCTGGCCAGTGCCTCACAGGCCTCTTCACATCGACAGTCACCTGAGGTACAGGAGCAGGATCAGCCTCCTCCTCTTTCACTGATAAAGCAGAGTCTACCTGTTTTCTTTTTCAGGATTACTGCTCTCTGAAGTTTCTGTTAAAATTAAAGAATGAATTTCTTCTTCTATAATTAACCTGTCAAAAGCATTTGTGGGATCATCCTTTGCAGAGCTCTGAAAGAGAGGAACAACATTTTTAACAGTGTCTCCTCGTGGCAAGGGTTGCTTTTTCACCCCAGTAAGACAGACCCCTGTTCCACAACATAGACCTTGTGTTATGGTGGGAAGCCAAAGTAGCTGAGCAACAAACTGTGCTTTTCAGAGCCATGGCTTAGGCCTGGCTGACAGAAGAGATGTCCTCTAGAGATGAAGTTGGTCCCCACTTTAAGGGTGCTTCCAGCTACAACCAAAGGGTGAAGCTCAGGCAAGAGGATGGAGAGCTGAGCACGAGCACACTTTGTAGAGTTTTCACTGAGCACACAGAGAAAATTACTTGGGGCAGTAGCAAAACACTTGTGAAAGCACAACAAAGTGTAACAGCTGCCACAGTGGCCAAGAGTCCCATCTGGGAGAACAACATTCATGTCAAGGTTTGAATTATGGCTTGTCAGTGTATTTCTCTTTGAATTTTTACAAAGGGAGATTTATTTAGAAATGTTTCCTTAATGGGTATTATGTTTATTTTCCCCAAAATAAGGCACCACTGCAAGTCTTTCATCAACCAGTGCCTGAAACAACTATAGCTGGTTTTGTTCTTTCGTCAACAAGAAGCTGTATGTCTAATTTACTTCCTAGCTGACAGACTATGATAAATGTGAGAGTGCTAACAATGTTAGTTTCTGGAAGCCAAACACAAACAGCTTAATTCAGCATCATAAATATGATTAAGTAGCAGAAAGACATGAATGTTCAGTAGAAGTCACTTAATGGAATTGCAAAAACAAAACCAACAATCCTCAAACCAAAACCCACACAGCAAAAGAAGCCTGACAATCAGAAAATTGCCGCCCAAAAAACCCCAACCTGAAAAAAATTTAAGGGACTGGAGTAACAGAATAATGCAATTCTATTAATCTAACTAGAAAAGTACATACAGTTGGGGGGGTGGGGAAGGAAATCTAAGTTTTGAGTAATTGTTTCTGAACAATTCCTAGTATTGTAAAATACTTAATCTTCATATGATATAATTACTTATACACAGTTAGTTATAAGACAGACATAGGAAAAACAAAACTGCAAGCCTAGAGATCCCAGTTCAATAGATTTGTTGACCTATCAGCTTCTTAACTAACCTGGGAATCCTCGTTCTGCTCTCCAAACATGCGCTTAAGAATTTCTCTAGGGTCTGGAATTGGTGGAAGAATTAATATCTTCAACCTTCATGAAGTTAAAAAGAAAATATTTAGATTAAAGATATATTAATTAAAAAATCATTTAAACATGTCGAAATCATGTTTGGATACAGTCAAGAAAATGTGTGGAGTCAACTTTGTCATCACTGGCCAGCCTTCGTTTTCTGTACAACTGTACTCATTTCTTATTTTTACTCCCCAAAACACAAGGGTAACATTGACACAGACAGATTCTAAATAACTTTCATCTTGACAAAGATAGCAGCAAATGTAAGGAGATCAATATTTACCTTTTTAGATAAACCAGTAGAATTATTGTAGATACTGCTACTATTAATGGAATGGTAATTATTAAAACAAAATAGATTGTAGAATCTCTCTTCTCACCTGGAAAACAGAAATTGCAGAAACTTATGGACATTTTGAGAGGCTTTTTAGGAATAATGACAACAAAATAGTTAATTCTCCAATTTTTTCATAGACTCAGTGCTTTTTCTAGCGCTTTTGTAGGCAAGGACAGTCTTGTTTTCCAAAGATGGGATTATAATGTAGATGTGTTTGGCAAGGAAATGCAAATGAGCAAGACTCAGGGCTGAAAAACTGGCTACACTGGACTTTGCATAGCTCCACAAATGGCACCACGAAACAGCAGCTCAGGCTGGGACTGGTGGTGCTGCTGAGGGACTAGAGCCCTTCTGCCCTCTTTTCACCCAAATAGGTACATAAGGAGATGATCTCTGACTCCCATTTATTTAGCAGAGAGAAAGGTTTTAAATGCCTTAACAGATGAAGAGTAGAGTGCAACACAAAGCAGGGCAAGCGTCTCACCAATGCTCTTTTCCTCGCTCCAGTCGCTTTGGAGGTGGCTGTTGTAACACTCCCGCTTTGGCTTTGCTCTCACTTTGAAGGTGTACTTGCTGTTAGGATCAGTGCCAGCAATTGACACAGAATTCACTTCAGACTAAGGCAAAAAAGAAAAGGCAATTTGCTTTGTTCAATTAGCACTGTATTCTCAGCCACTTCCAGGACTATTTACATTGTGCAGCTAATGTATTCTGAATGTTTTGATGGAAGACCTTTTTATGACTATGAAACCTCATTAAACATAGGGCATAGTGGAATTTAACAAGCACAGAAGGCCTAAATGCACATTCCAAAGCTAAGATTTAATCTCATTCACTGCTACATCTATCATGCAGCATTTGGCATCAATGATTAAACTAAGACTTTGCATTTGGAACGGTGCCTTTCTAATTTTTTTTTTCCTTTTTCTGAGAAACATCTGTGATTTACCGTCCCTTCTTGTCAGGGCAGCATAACCAGCCATACCAAAGTGTTCTGTGATGCCTCTACAAAGAAGAGCACACACTAGATAGGACCTAACTGCGCTTATTTTTTATCCAAAATACCACTTTCCTGGGGAATGTAGTGTTGCTAGCATTCGAGTTTGGCATAAACAACTAAACATGCCCCACAGGAGAAGACTGCCACTCACTTTGAAATTTATCATGCTGTTTTTATCATTCTGAGCAAACAGTACATTCAGTTTGGCTATGGACATGTGGCACGAGTCCATCCAGACACTAAACTCAATGGTTTTTATGTGCACACTAAAATCAGTGTACCTGAGGGTGCACCCTCTTTCTTCCCCTCCATCCTCAGTCTTTATCCCCTTGCTTTTCTCTGTGAGATTCTCTGTCCTTGTGTGCACCAGCAGCTGATTTTTCTTTAGGGCAATCAGGTCACAGCATTCAAGTCCAAAGCTGCCACATGGCCAGAGGCCAACAGCAGGAAAACCCAACACCAAAACACAAAGCCCATAAGCCTGAGAAGCAGACAGGCACCATTTCCTGATAGTTTAGTAAATCCCTCTTTATCAGACTGTTCTTAGACACTCACAAATTGTCCTAACAAATGATGGGAAGGATTCATAAGACTTGCATGAATTTTGATGTACAGCTTTTACTAACATAAACCTACAGTATGAGAGAAAAATCCTACACTCACACAGCACTTCCAGCTCTGCCACCCAACCCAGTCACATGCAACTGCTCACTTTCAACCACAAATATTACAAAAGATTCACAGGAAAAAAAAGGAAAAAAAGCAATGAAAACTTACTGCAATGATCTGACCATTGTCCAAATCCCCATTGCAATATTTAACTTCATAGTTTAAACAACTTTTTGGAAATGTTTCTGATTCACTCCATTTTACATCAATTCTGTCATTAGTCTTTGACAATGTCAATTGTCTTGGTGTGGTAGGTTTTACTGAAATGCAAAATGGAATAATTAGTTTAAAAGTCTGTTTCACTGCTTACAAAAATTGTTCAGTCCTGTATTGCAGAATACTACACTTACAGCAGATTAAGAGAAAGAGGAAGAAGTTAGCACCAGTAAGTCAAAAAAAGAGGAAATCCAACTAAAGAATGAGTAGAAATTAATAGAAAATTACCCCTCCCCTTCCTCCCAGACACCCATCCCACAGAAAACAAACTCTTGTCTATATAATTTCAAATCAAAGGTCAGTAGAAGGGAGCATCTAGTCTCATTGTCTCATCCATACTTTATGAAGTTTCTCAAACACAACAATATACTACCAAATTTCTCATTTTCATTATATTTGTATGATGTGATGTTAAACTTACCAAGGGTGGTAGGATTTTTACTTGCACACACAGGCCTAACTTCTTCAGAATCTCCTCTAATCAAAATACTTATAGCAGGATAAGTTCTCCTGTCTTTTGGGAAGGTAAGATTGAAAATGCATTCAAAGATTCCTTGGTCTACAGAGGAGCTGCTACAGCCCTTAGCGTTTTCCAAGCCATCAAACCTAGAGGAATAAATCATTCTTGTAAACTTCAGAAGAAAAGGACAGCAAGGGGAAGGCTTGTTTATAAATGTGTATTACAAATTCTAAAGACTGATATTGCATTAAAGCTATGCTATAGCACATAAAAAAAGTAAAGCTAAGCAAAGTAAGCAGCCTCTAATTTATCTCAAGCTTTAGAAAGAGCATTGTTTTTGTGAAGAGTGCCAAGGAGCAGAAAGAGAAGCAGGCTTGCTTTATATCAAAAAGAACAACTGCTGTCAGCTTTGGTTCACATTTTCCACATGGGAGAACAATTCCAAGGAGTAAAGAATATTTAGAAAACATACCAATTTGGACCACTTCTTGTCAGCAGAATTTCATCTCTGTGATAGAACAAGCTGATCAATTTTCTTTAGCTCTGCCTCAAGTATCACAGCTTTGAGACAGTTGAGTTTTACCTATTTACCTGATTTGATTTTCAAAATGTCAGTATTCCCTTTCAATAATAGAGAAGTTAGGAAGACAAACTTCTTCCTTGCTTCTCTTTTTTGCCCAAGTCTCAATGAAAATACACCACTAGCCTTTCCTCCCAGGAAAACAAAACAAAATACCCCACCTCACTGGCATTGTGGAAAATGTAACTTCCAGCCTAAAATTGAAGTGTTTTTTAGTTTTTTTGATTTAAAATCTATAAAGTATTATTCTTTCAAAGCAGCATGAATTAAAACACTTGGAAGTCACTGCACCTACATCTTCTATTAAAAGTAAGGCCAAATTGAAAATACATAGCTCAAATCTAAAGCATTATTCCAGTAAGTATCCCTATACCCAGAAATTCAGATCATCAACCCTGCATTGGTCCTGTTCTTATACCAAAGAAAAAGTTTGAGCAGCAGCCTAGACAGGGAACAAATACTGCCCTCACATTTAATGAAAGCAGCAAGATTTGTGCTGTTTGCTGCCCAAATGCCCTGAACTGCACAGCTGGCCTTCAAGACTGCCACAGGAGAAGAAGAGCAAAAAGTTTATGCAATTAGCTCAAATCAAACAGAAAGCTGATTTAAAATACAACATGGGCTTTCGAAAAGAAAACTCCACTATTTCTACAGAAGCTAACGCAATCTGGCATTTCACAAGCCCCATCAAAGTGCAGAGGTATGCATAGATCAGCATGTACAGCTACCAATGCCAAGACCTGGCTCACACAAGTCTCCTCCTTTGGAACAAGACACCATTTATGGCTGTCCAGTGGCCAGAGGGGATGATGATGATAAAAAGATGTCCTTCGTAGCTTTAAAGGTGAATCAGTTATTTACATCATTGAAGATGCAAACAGAAGTTCTGCTAAGAGTTATTAATGCTTTCATACCATTTCCCAATGGTTTATGAGCTGACACATACATTGTGGTAATCCTAACTTAAACATCCTGTTTTGTTAGGCTGCAAAGAAAGCAACTAATACATTGGTCTAGCTTAGTTCTTAATTATTCTCTCTTTGAATCAAGTGCCCAAACAGAAAAATATAGAAAGCAACAGCAGCTGTGTTAATTGGGCTACAAAAGCAGACACAAAACAGTTTTATCAGCTTCCCAAAAAGTCTTGGCCATAGCAGCTTCTGACCCCTCCAGTGGTGAAGTTTTCTGTTGGATGGGGCTGAGCAGTAACTTGGACACAATGCCCTGGGAATTTTATAAGCAACAGGAAGCAGACAAGCGGAATGTGTCATGCAAAACTAAAGATTAGTCCTGGAGCACTTCAGAGCTGAGAACACAAATCTCCCACGAACCAGTAGAACAAAGTGTAGTTGGTGTCGCTGCTTGCGTTCTCCCCACGACGCCAGGTACAAGCCATGTACTCCAAATTGTGCCAAACACAGCCCAAGTCAACAGCAGCAGTACCTGGAATACCTGCAAGGCAAGTTGGAAATGTTCTCTAAGGTTTATTTTGTCCAAGTTTTCTCTGCTGTTTCCAGAAGCAGAAGATTTCATTTTACATAACTGAAACTGGAAGGCAGAAATGGGTTGGTTACCTCCCAGACTACACTGCCTGTTCAGCACAACAAACCAATTCCAGCTGCTTAGAGCTTGCAGTGGCTGAAATCTCAGCAGAGTAACTTCCAGAGGCAAGCCAATCACAACAGCACATCCCAGAGCTCACCGTGGCTTAATTGCTACTTAGAGTACCGGATGCTAAGGACAAGGTATTGAGTCAGGAAAACATTTATTTCTATTAATCTACAGGTACTTTAAAAATAAGTCAAAGTAGCTGGTAATTGCAGGGAAAACTATAACAAAGCTAAATGCTTTTACAGCTATCAGTGTCAACCATAATTAAAGGCTGACTATTTTTAGCTTCTCCAGACACAGTATTAGCTGCTTTGTATTTATAATATGAGAAAATACCTCTGAGTCTTAAATACTGACAAAAGCAACACTAGGTAAGTTGACTTTTTAATGGAGACCCGCATACCTTTAGACCTCAAAATGTAACATTTGGAAACTTAAGTCACATCAATATAAATGAGTACTTAGCAATTGTGAATAAGTCAATGGATCACCCAGGCAGAGCAATTATGGAATAAAGTCTTCCATATTCAGTCTTGCATTTCTGTACGAGTTCTTTAGACTGCATTACCATATTACATTGCATTGGATACCTTTTCCTTCTGACAAGTAGCAACATCTCCATGAACTAAAAACTAAACCCGTATTAAATGCAGATCTACTTTGAAAGTCCAGCTTGCATTCTCCCTGAAGCAGCAACTAAAAGTATAGGGAAATGAAACAGATTTTCCTATTCCAAGAAGTATATAAAAATATTTCATCTGCAAACACACTTTTAAAAGCCCCAGCCTGTTTAGTACATGTTGTCCTAATGATCTGCTTCCCTGATTTTCCAGGGCCCTCCTGGCAGACACACACACAGGCTTGATAAAGTCTCTTATTCTCCCAGCCACATGTGGTTTTCATCCACATCAAGTCATGCTCCTGGGTTAAGACAGACTTTTAGGAAAGAGGCTCGTTTTCTTGATGTACATCCTAACTTCAAGTATTCAGCAAAATACCTTACTCCTCAAAGTCTGCTTCCTAACAGACTTTGAGGAGTCTTGCTGTGGACCCCATACTTCTGCATGCCAAGAAACAAAAAATACTTTTTCTCCATTCATTTTGCTATGCTTTGTAGACCTCACTCATCTCTTGAAGAAGACAGAACCCTAGTGCATTTATTTAAGCAATTTATTCAACAAGTTATTAAATTTACTACATTCCTCCCTCCTACACAGACAATTAGAGTTATTTTATGGGCTTCTGTTTATACAGAAAAATCATAAAAAATAAACTGACTTAGATGTTAGTCATGAAGGCAGCAGGCTTAATGGCATCAGAGCTATCTCTAATGCCACAACCACCAAAACCAAAGCAGCTCATACTCCATTCCTGGGTTTAGGTGGGGGGAAGAAAACCAAAACATTTGTCATACCATCTCAGAGGCATGGGAATTCCTTCCAGCATAAGGATATATTACAGCCCTTCAGAAAGAAGGGCTCAAAGGAGGCAGAAGACAAGTACAGGAACTACACTGCTGTTTTGGAAGAGGACTTCAATCTTACAGCATGCCCAGAAGACTTCAAGCATCAGAAGACCCCAGTTCTGTTTAAAGGTGGTATAATCATTCTGTTTAAGCTCTATCAATAAAACCAGCCCTTGTATCTGGTGTTTCTCTATGATGCATTTCATGATTTCTTCTTGAAAGAGAGGAGAAAAAGCCATGTCTCCTCAGGCCAAGAGGGGTCTGGCCACTGCTGGCATCACCTTTTGGCAGAAGGGAGGTCTCCACCCAGGGGCTGGGCTCACTGGTGCTGTCATTCTTGCATTCACTTCTCACTCTGAGGCGCATTTCCTCATTCAAGTGCGCGTCCGTCACACGGAAGCGGCTCTTGCTCCACTCCTGGGTTTAGATGGGGGAAGAAAACCAAAACATTTGTCATATTATCTCAGATACATGGGAATTCCTGCCAGTGTAAGGATAAATTACAGCCCTTCAGTAAGACTACAGCTCAAAGCCAAAGGAAACCAGTGTCTGACTATGCGCGAAGCCTCAGCGTCGCTTGGCTTTGCTTTTTTCTTTCTCAGGCACAACCAGAACTCACAAAGAAAAACTACTCCCATCCCTGTGACCTACAGACCCAAGCAAAGGCTACACAGAGATCAAGAAGTAAGTATAACAAGGGGGAAAATGATCCTAGAAAAAGTCTTCATGGATAATACAAAATAAGCTTGTTTATACTACAGTGGTATTAACAGGCACTTACAGATCTGACTTTCTCCTTTCTATGTGTGTGCACATGAGGGCATGACCAACAAAATGAAGAACATTTTAAGATGCAACCAAAAAGCAGTGAGATGAGTTTGGATGATTTAAGGAGCAAAAGAAAAACCTACCAAAACAAACCCATAAATGGCTATTAAAAGCAGTGACACCACATCAAGCCCAAGTATCTCACGATTTTCCATTTCAAGTATGTTTGTACGAGAAAAAGGCTCACCCTTTTATCACACACTTTCTTGAGCATCTTTTGTTGGCCTAGGAGGATACTTTTTATTTAACTGGAAACTGGGTACGAAACAAATATCTTTATGGCTTTTATATCTGTTATGGCCAAAGAATGCTGTAACCACTCATATACAGAAATAATAAACATTGGCACTAATGAGAGGGTAAACAAATGTACAGATTAGGTTTGTGTGGGTTTAAAAGACAGGTGTCTGGCAAGGAAGGTGGGATAGAATAATTTGGTGGGAAAGGGGCCCACATTTTCTAACTCCAAAATAACGGGGCTTTCAGGCAAAGACATGAGAAAAGAACAGCAGTTCTTTGCCAGCATGTGTGTGACCCTGCAAACGCCGGCAGCCCCAGCGGGCAGAGCACAGCCCCGGCCCAGCCTGCCTTGGCTGCAGTTCCAGGCACGGCCAGCAGGGGCGCTGCTGGCTCCCGGCCGGGCGGGGGCGATGCTTCCCCGCGCCTGCAGGGGGCGCTGTGCCGCCAGCTCGGCCGCGTCTCCCTCACGCGCTGATGGCGGGCGGGCCGGCGGGAGAGAGAGAAAAGCGGCTTCTTGTGCAAAGCTCAGGAACAGCCACTGTCAGTGCCCCTCTGGATGGCAAAAGGAGCTGCAGTAGGAACCGCAGAAGAAGCAAGCTGGAAGGGCAGAGATGAGCAAAATGCCGCAGTAATAAATTAAATGTAGCAGAAACTCTGCAGCCGTAGCCGCGGGGTGTCCTGTTGGGCAGGCTGTGGGGTTACAGCGCAGTGAAACACCCGGAGCAGTGGCAGAGGAACGGCGGGGCTGGACAGCAGCAGCCCGGCCCATGAACACAGCCAGGAGAGGCTCCCTCAGAGGGGAACGGGGCTCAGGGTCCTGGGTTTTCCTGAGGCACCTGAGTAGATGGTCAGGGTCCCTTCCTGAGAGATCGGGTGTTAACAGGTCCCCAGTTCAATGGCTGCTCCCACGAGCACAGCCTCACCCACAGTAGGAGAAAACAGTGGGAGACGAGACTCCCCAGTGGTGGGGAATTCTTCCCACAGTAACCACAGCCTGTGACCCAGGAGTGATAGAGAGCTCTGAGCCAAGCCCAGCACCTCACCCTGAGCCAAAATGTCAAAGTATCTCTGCCCTTCCCAAAAGAAAACCCCCCAGCTAAGGGGCTGCAGCCAGCTGCACCCCTTCATCCCACCTTGGCCACTTCTTTTGTCTCTCTTTAGCACCAGTTGTTATCATCTCTAGCAACAAATGGGAGAAAATTTCCTTAAAAAAAAAAAATAGAAAGAAAAAATCCTAACCTCCAACAGATTCCGTGAGCAAAAAGATGCAGCAAGATGTACAGTCTGTATCATCCTGTCCTGTGAAACTGCTGACCCTCAGTTCTTTCACTGCTGATGACCTTACTATCTATCAGACCCTTCCACAAACTTAGCTCTTCAACCAAGGAGACGTTCTACTTGTTGATTTGTTAATGAATCAATCAAAACAGGTAAATAGGTTTCTGTTGTGTTAGCAGGTTCAACTGGCTCATCTAAAGGTCCAGCGAAGATTATTAGAGGTCATTAGTGTCAAAATGAAACATCACACTTTTAGGTGCAACATTAAATCAGCTCAGCTGTTTGCAAAACCCAGAGTCACAGAATTACAAAATGCTTTGGGCTGGAAGGGAGCTTAAAGACCATCCAGTTCCAACCCCCTCGCTGTGGGTTCCTGCGTTCCACTAGAACAGGTTGCTCAAGGCTCCATCCAAACTGGCCAAACCACATCCCTACTCTTGTCCAGGATATCCTGGAGCTGTGAGAAAAAATGCAGTGGTTAGCATGAAGAGGCCAATGTAAGCATCAGGCTGTAAGACTGTAACAGGGCTCAACAACAGACTCCTTCAAGAGGCATCATATCAATTGTAACCATATCTGAAATAGCAGCACTGCCTCCCCCACAGCTGGCATCTACCAAAGCCTTCAAACTCCCAGAGTTTGGAATAACGAATTTATTTTCTTACTGGCAATAAATTGTAAAAAAACTTGTCCTACAGCTCACAGCAATGGGCACCACGGCAATGCCCTGTTCAAAGAGCAGCTAACCCACAGCAAGGAGCACATCTGGGCTGCAAACCATCTAACACAGAAAATGAAAGCCCAAAACAAATGAATTACATACTTCTGTTCCAGGCAACAAACATGCACCATATTGTCTTCAAAACACAACCCTCCCATAAATAATTGTAATCGCAGGGAAAAGGTAAATGGGGGAATGTTAATTCTTTGCATTACCTCCAAAACATGCAATACTGTCAAACTACAGTGAAATCTGCATGTCTCTTCAAAGTGAGTCCAAAGTAAAGGAGAAAAATTCAAATTGCAAATTCCCATTAAATTCTTGAGCATGTAGACTGCCCTGTATCTAATTTTTCTAGAAAGCTGCACAAGCAAAGACTGAAACGAGACTTTTCCCATTATTATTACAGTACTTCTGTGTTACCATCAGCACTCAGTTATCAGAGAGCAACAGACCGATTCTTCTGATCTGAAGATCCCATAAGCTGGTATGATTCACTTTTGAGGTTTTGATCCCACGATAAGAATGAAATGCTGTGTTAAAATTGTATTTATACATGTGCATATGCTCTCCCACACGGAGTTTTTTAACACTAAGACATTTACTGGAACACAGAGCCCAAAGAGGTGATGTACTTACTCTTCTGTCCTCAGGAACCCCATTGATGACGATGTCACTGGAGTACTCCAGGTTGCAGCTACTGCTGACGTTCTCTGGGGGGTTCCATGTCCAGTTCAGAGTACAGATATGGGCAAATGAATAGTCCAAGTTGGATGGAGATGGAAGAACTTTTGCTCCTGGAAGAAAGGCGTTACCAGTGTAACAATCCTGTTGGCCCACACTTTACCATTAGCAATACTGGCAGATTTTTAACTCTCTGACAGAAAAGAACACAAATAACTTCTCAGCTTCATCAGCTCGCATTTTCTATCAGAAAAGGTACTGCCCCCTAAAGTGTTTCTCAACACAAAGTGTTACCTCAACTCATAAATAATTTAAATATGCACAAATTAACTGAAAAGTATTTTTTAAGAAATTGTAGCCTGCAACAACACAGTGGTTGTGGTACTCGAGCTTTTGCATGTTCAAGGAAGTTGAATCACATGCTGAAACTTTAGTAAAAGCAGCATATACATTTTGTGGAGCAATTAATACTGTGTTCTCCCCAAAAGTTATCCACCAGCATAGCTTTAAAGAGAAATCCTTGAAAAGACAAGTGATTACATCTTGCAAAGCAAAGACTGCAAATGCAAGAATGTTAAAAAACAACAAGGAAACCACATCACTTTCTCAATTACCTATTAAAAATATAATGCTATGTTCTGGCACAGCGAGCAAAACCTGTGTGGGACAAGTGGTAATTTACTGCTGCCATGCTTCAGTGGTCCATTTTTTACCCCCTCAAAGGCCAATGAGAAGCAGAGCAGGGCCATGACTCAGAAACGGTCGCAGCGATAAATCCATTTGTGCATTGACCCTTCCTTATCTTGTGCACTGAGTCGATGCCTACTCAAGATCCATCACAAAGCTTGAAGATCATATTAGAAAACAAAGAAGGGAAATATGACAGGAAATGGCAAACTTCCAGGAAAAAGTAAAGTACATGTCAGACATCAATTCTGAAAAACATCACCAACTGGGAATTCCCTAAGAAAGGAAAAGTGAATTTTAAAGGGCTACTCTAATATGAACTATGAGAAGATGTTGAAGCAGAAGCCCAGTGAGGCTGTTTCTCAGGGTATCTCCAGGTATCATCACTGAGCCACTGCCACTTGTTAGTCTGTGGACAGAGTGTACCCTTGTTACTCAATAGTTTCACAAACCCTTCAAACATATATCAGCTCATTCTGCAGGTCTTGCTGTCCAAGGGAACCAAGCTCAACATTCAAGAGAGCTCATCCCAACATTCAAGAGAGCTCATAGGAAAAGGGCAGAATAATTCCATCAAGATCAGTTTTCCCATCCAGGTCACAGTGCAGCCTTGTTTCCTTCTGTTAGCACAAGGGAGAGGGAAGATAGAGAACCAAAAGAGCTTCCTTGAGCAAGAGTTCTGCTCAAAGTGTCCATGACACCACTATTTTACATTTCCTGAAAGTCAGAGTAGCTAAATATTGAAGGGAATTCATCAAACTTCTGGAGCTCCCTCAGACCTTTGCATAGTTCAAGGACAGGCAATGGTAGAGATCAGGCATCATTATAATCCATGTGTTTGCATAGATAATGAGAAAAATTACAAAGATTCACTGATTTAGTTTGAATATGCTTAATTTGTTTGAATACATACAATTTTTGGGAATTTTGTTTGAGCAGAAAGAGAGAATTTTTGTTCTTGCAAAAATACAGTCTCCAGTGAGAAAACTGAAGGTAGCAAGAACATCTTTGCCTATTACCTCTTCCACTAACAAAAACACAGGATGGGCTTTAGGAACAGCCTTGGGACATTAAGTTTGCAAATACTGAGTCCTTTTGATCATATTAAGAAAAAAAAAATCAACAAGAGTACACAGCTCCAAACATTTCATCTTGTCATGATTGAGCTTTTACCTACAATAGCCACAAACCATTAAAAAATGCCATCCCTAATTTCTACTCTAAACATTCTAAACATTTTCTTCTAAAAGGTTTGATTAGAAGCCATTGCACTTAAGTTTGTAGATTACTAGCCACACAAAGAAATGCTAATATTTACAGCTGATAAATTAATCAGTAAATCGTATTAGCGTAAAAAGTTTAAATCTAGTAGGTTTTCGAATAATGTACAGAATTCTGAAGCTCGTGTTTTAATGTTTTTTATTCAGCTTTTATTCATAGATTAAGCCAATCTCATACTTTTGTCTGTGTAAAATATAGTCTCATGCTCTCGTTATTGAAATATCTATAGCAATTTTGCAGAACAACTTGATGACCAACCACAAAACGTAGGCAAGCCGTTATTTCACTGCTAAAATGCAAAACCATGGTGGTGCTTCTAAGAAAAGAAGAACAGCAGTAGCCAGCAGAGATTACGTGAGACATAGAAAACATTATTTCTAAAAGCCCTAACGAGGAAACATCAGCAAGTCCTTCGCTTCAAGTATCACGTGAGAGTGTTGTAAAGTAGTAAAAAACTCATCATATTTTTATTTTGTTCACCTGCATTTTTTGAAAGTTGATTTCACAGTGATAAACTGAATTGCAGATAGTTGAGAAAAATAACATCTCGTTAATGTGTATAGCTGGGGTTTTGGATAACATGAGCAGAGAATAAACCTTCAAGCCCCGGTCCTTATTAAGTCCTCACAGACGCGCACGCATGTTTCCTAAACCTAAACATTCGTATTTCCAAAATCGGGAATACCGAAGGAAGAGCGAGGGAGGCTCTGCGTGCCCGCACACGGCGGAGCCGCTCCCGCACCGCCGCAAGACGCGGGCACCGGCAGGAGGGCGGGGGAGTCTGCTGGGGGATTTAAGGCAAAAACTGTCCCGGGAAACGAAGATGGAGCTTAAAACATTTCTGCCGACCCTGCCAAGAGCTGCCTTACTGAAAGGGGAGAGCAGATTTTCAGCATCCCCGCTCCCGGTAAAGTGGCAGAGCAGAACGCGCAGCCGGCGCTGCCTCGCACACGGCTGACGAGCTTCGGGCGATTCCTACTACAAAATGAAAGCATTTCCCTTACATCCATGCCCGCATTTCCCTTACATCCATGCCCGCATTTCCCTTACATCCATGCCCGCATTTCCCTTACATCCATGCCCGCGTGTGCGCGGAGCCACGGCCGAGCCGCCCGACCCGACCCACGCACGAGGAGAGCCCGGAGCGGCCGCGCCAGCGCCGGCACCGCGCCTGCGGGCACGGAGCGCAGCCGGCAGCCGCTCCCGAGCCCCGCCGCCCCGGCCCCGCTCCCCGCCGCCCTGCCCGCTCCTACCTGCCGCTGTCCCCGCGACCACCACCCAGCAGACGGCGAGGAGGAGCGCGCAGGGCAGCGGAGCTGCGGCGGGCACAGCCATGGCTCGGCCGCCCCGGCGCGGCCCTTCGCTCCCACTTCCCGTCAAGGGGCCGGACCAGCCGGGAAGGGCGGCGTGACGAGACGGGACAGGCCGGGCCGGCCCGCCCAGGTAATCCGAGCCAGGCGGGAGGGGCGGCCCGGCCCCGCCACCTGGGCAGCACCGCCCCGGGCCGCAGGGCTGTGCAGCGACGGGAGCATCCCACGGCCGCACGCTGCCGCACTGCTCTCCCTCTGTTGTCGCCCCTCTGTCGCCCCATGTGCTGCCCCTTCACTGCCCTCCGCTCCCCGCCGCTGCCTCCAGCATGTTCAGCACAGAGACACTTCACCGAATCAATTCGATTGGAAAAGACTCTGAGATCACTGAGTTCCCTTCCGCTGGAGCCGTCGGTGCCTCCCCGAGCCCGGGCTTGGCCGCGCTGCAATCGCGGAACCGCAGGGATGCCGCGGGAGGTGCCCGCACAGCCGCTGCGGGGACCGCACCCGCTCCGCTGCCCCGCCGCCAGCCCGTGCCCTCCGTGTTTCCTCACATGGCCCTGCAGCGCGGCCACAGACTCACGAAGATCTCGTTCTGTCAGTCAAAGTCGTTTTCCTTTTACAACTGGGTTCACCCTTGTCTGCTACAGCTATTGAAGCGTGCCCCAGACAGGGTATGTTTCATATCCTCTCCCAGGAAAGCAGCTACGTTAGCACACCCCCGAGCAGTTCTCTTGATGTCAGAGCAGTTATTCAGCCCCTGGCAGAATGCCGCTTTTCAAAATCCCGCCTGAAAATTCAGCTAATTTCTACAGTTCTCATCTGTGCTAAAAATGCATAGTGTTCTTTCTTTTTTCTTTTTTTTTCCAGATCTGCCTTCAACAAACTTCCCCAAACTTCCTCTGCTTCAGCCCTTTCCAAACATAATATGGTCACTTAGAATTTTGCTCTCACATTTTTTATGAGTGTGATGCAGCAAGTTTTCCAAAATTTTCTCAGAACTGGGAATAGGACATAAGTGCTATTTTGATGAATTTCAGGAGAATAAAATATTTAGGATAAAACTTTTCCTTCTGAACCAGAATTTTGTCATAGCTAGCAAGCTTGGTTCTAGTTACCACCCAAATACAGGTAATTCTCAAAATAGTACAGATCCAGCAGGTTTCAAGGCAAACCAAAATTTGTTAGTAAAACTGACTTATTCCTAACCAACCAGAATGTTTCAGTATTTACTCAGCTCCTCAAAGAGTTTTGCAAGAGTTCATCTGCTTTTTAGACACTCATTCTAGAAAAAGGGAAGTGGACCTTTTTATGACGGGGTGGGGAATATCCTGTGTTAATGTTGGGCTTTTTTTTGCTTTTCTGACTTTTTGTTTAATAAGAGGACTTCTAGTTGCTCTTAAAAAGTGCCCAAGGACTTGCAATTATAATCATATAAACATGTGGTTTAAAGTTCCAGGATTTGGAACATTTAAACTGTGTGATGGAGATCAGATTGTGCAATTAGAGCAAGCATGGACTATGCCTGCTAGTGAGGACATTTGTAGAGCTGATCCAAGCAACGCCTTTCTTGCTTTCAGTTTCCTTGCTGTTTTCTTTCCTTCCTTCTTTCTGTTTTGTCCACTCCTTCTCCCAGGAGAGCCAATGCCAAGCACACATGCAATCGTTCACTCCTTTTGGCTGCCTGCCTATCAACGTTGTCAGCAGCTGAAACGCTTTTCCCCCTCTCTCTTCCTTCTCCCTGAAAGCTCAACTCGTTGTCATGTTCCCATCCGGATTCCCGGCAATCACAACTGTTGCCAAAGCCTTTGATCCCTGTCACCTAGCAGAGACTTCCCATTTCTCAATCTCATTGAGTCCTGTCCTGCAGCTTTCTGTTGCAAATCTCATGCTCGTTTATGCTCTTGTGAGCCAATGCACCTGCGCTGTGGTGACTGCAACTCGTATAGACACACCTGAGGAATATTTCAAATGATCTGTTGAACAAGTACTTGGAGTATGGCTTCAAGTTTGGCATAAACTGATTTACAATCATCTTACTGACCTGCCCTTGGCTGTGTGCTCCTGCCTTTTTCCACCCACACAAACAAAGCCAGTGATTGTGGGGCCATGCAGTGAGTTTGCAGATGCAAGAAAACAAAAATCCAATGATTTTTCCTGTGCATGTTCCCTAAATCAGATTAAGAAATTGTGCCAATGCCTGGTGTGCCTGCACAATTACGTCCAGCAAGAGGCAATGATTATTAGCAGCACAGGGCCATGGGGAAATGTCCCTTTTGGGAGCAGAAGTTATTCCACATCAATGTAGAGATTCCTCATTTCTGATTTTGCAGCAGCTTCTGTCAATACTTTAGGTCTCCGCCAAAATAATTACAGGCTCTTCAGAAGACGGCTAGATTCAGTTCAAAAAAGGACTCAAATAGAATACAGCTGGATCTGAGGCACAAAATTCCAAAACTGTGCTGAAAAAAACCCAGTCTGACTCACATGGCTCCTCACGTCTTGACCTTTGTTGTGTTCTTTGTTCTGTATTCTTTGGGGACATCTACAATTTTGTGACACACGTTCACAACAGACACTGACTCTGCAAACTCTGAACTGCTGCCCAAGCCCTGCCGGAAATGAGAAATTTTGTGGAATAAAACCCACCTCCTTTGAAGAACACTTTGGGGTGGACATGGAGCCAAACATGTTTGTGCAAATGTTCTATCTCCCCCTCTGATAAATTCTATTACAAGCCCATGCATCAACTTTTCTGCTCACTATTCCC
This sequence comes from Onychostruthus taczanowskii, assembly GCF_017590055.1. NCBI lineage: Eukaryota > Metazoa > Chordata > Aves > Passeriformes > Passeridae > Onychostruthus > Onychostruthus taczanowskii. Next base: position 7,775,780 of record NW_024498462.1, read on the forward strand.
TAAGTATGAAGATCTACTTGGTTTAACTGCTTATTTGGCAAGGGAGTAACTCCTTTACTGACCAAGGGAGGCAAGGCATAAACCTAGTTTTACAGCTGTTCAGCCAAGGCTTGCAAGAGCTCCATACAGAAGCCTCTGAAGACAGAAGTAGAAAAAACAGTTTTTCCTTTATCCTCTGGTGAGGTAAATAACAATTACACCTGAGTTACATTACATCACGTAAGAGCTGGTTCAACTGCCTGGGCATGTACATTAGTCTAACCACCTTGTAGGTTGAGCTAGTTGAAGGAGAGCAACAACAAATTCATCCCTAAAGAGCAGAAGTCTGGGTTTGAAAATTGTCACTTCAGAACAGAGCAAAAACACAACCACAAATTTACCGGATATTTTTTAGGAAAGTAGGGTTATCTGCTGGGACATTTCCTTACTTGTGATTCAGACCTTGTTTCTATTGATAAATTTGTGTCTATGACTGTCTCTGTTTTCCAGATGAATCATGTTTGTGGGATTTCCCTGAGCTGGATGTTGTGGTGCTTATGCTCCTTTAGGATTTGTCAGTCAGCATCTTCTATCTGTTGCTGAATAATTTAGTATTCACCATTTCACTTGGTGTACTTCTGTGTTTGAAGATTTATTTTGGTAACCTTCTTTAGGGTGTGCATATGTGATAGCTCAGTGCACTAGGGTTTAGTCTCATGAATCTTACACTGGTATTAGCTTCTGATCACTCACCCTGTTCCGTAGAATGAAGAAAGAAATAAAAACAATAAAAACCTAGGCAAAACGTGGTTATTGAAATACTTATTTTTCCTGGTTGTCTAGTCTTTATTTTGACCTGGAATAAACTCTGAACTTGACTGCAGTGTGACTTTTTCCCCCTGGATTCTTGTCAAAATTATTCATTATTCAAGAAAAAGGAAGTGAAAAGAGCAGTACAGGATGGCTGGTCTCAGGAAGTTCTTGAGGAACTTCTCAGGAAGTTCTGTTCATCCTCTGTGTCCAGTGCAGCAGTTAAGAACCAAGGCAAATGGGAGGTGCTGTTCTTTCACACACAGAAGGTTAAACAGGGCTAGTACAACACTCAAAGGTACAAGATGCAGGATAAAAGCACTCCTGTTATGATTATGGAGCAGCAGGTGTTAGATTTACACGAGAAGAGAGTAAATTACATCCAGCTGAAATATTGTATGTGTATCACAATTGGTTCACCACTGCTTGAAATAAGCAGATTATTTGAAGTACTACAGTCTGGTTGCATAAGAATTAGCTGTACACAGTGCTCCTCAACCCAGTAAGAACCCCCTTTTCAGTTAGAGAACTCATCTCAGTGAACATCAAACCAACATGTTCTACTCTCCTCAAGTGGGTAAATGGGGTAAGATGTAATTTAATTTCTATTAAATTTTTGAGCCCATAATTTCCACTTTTGTTCTTCTCCAGTTCTTTTGGGCCAAGTTACTCAAAACATAATGTGGAATCCCTGGGATTTGGTACCTTTAGAAAGGGAAAATAAACATATTTTACCTACTTTAAGACAAAAGTGTTATGTTTATGCAAAGTCTTATTTGAGACCAAAATACCATGTTGTGTATGTTCAAAGGTCTTCTGGAACAAAACCAAACATCACACACTACAGGTATTCCCTCATCCATGATTTTTCATTTGCTGGCCTATCTCATGGAAAGCCCTGATATCAGAAGAAGTTTAGAACATCAAATGATATGTAAAAATACATCATTTTCTGCAGTAAGTTCTTCATTCCAGAAATTCTGGGGGAGAGGAAATGGAGCTCTGAGGTTATTTTTCTTAAACTGGTACTTTCTAATCCCTCTACAGAGAAAAAAGCAGTAGGTCCAAGAGAGAAAATATTTATACTTTGCTTACTTGGTAAATCTCTAAAAGCAAGTTCTTGTACATAAAATTCTGGTAGACCCTTTGTTGATTTGTATGTCCTATTTGTAAACCATCTGGCTCTGACACATCCCATTATCCAAACCAATTCTGATACTTTGAATAGCCAACTGCTCTTAATCCTCACAGATACTTCATCCCATTTCTTTTCCTTTTATGCAAAATTACCAAGGCATCCATTCTGAAGACTTGATGTATTACACAGGAGTTTTACAGCAACAATAATTGGAGGCACACAAATAAAATATATAATGTAGCCAAGCTGAGGTATAGAAAGAGTGCGTGCCAGGATGTCATTTGAAATATGTTCCACTAATTTTTCAAGACTAAAAAATCCTGCCATTCCTTCAGCAACATAAGAAAATAAAAAATGTTAATGAACAATAGACATTTCTATTCTTCTCAAAGAGGTAGAAAATATGATGTACCCAATGTGAGCATCAGCTACTTAAAACAGGAACATACACAGTACAATTTCCAGATAGATCTGTGAGTTAAGCTCTTCCAGCCATAAATAAGAAAAGATCTGGAGGATTTCTCTACATGAGACAATTAAGTAAGAAAAGGATAGATAGAGAAAATGTGATCATCTTCTTAGCACCATTGTCCAAAAACAGCTGTAAAATAATGGCCACTCCTCATCCTTTCTAGATGGGTGAATACACAAAGGAAAAACAAGTTGGTTTGTTACCAGTCCTTTTATAACCTACATAAAAAGGAGATTTTTCTGTAGAAAATCCAGGAAAATTATTTAGCAGGACAGAAGGCTAATCCTTAGGGGATATAATTTATGTAATTCATTAAAACTGCAAATAAGTGTAACTTCTGAAATGCAGTAACTGTATATATTCTAACTGGACTGATATTAAGCACTTCTTTTTCGGCCAAATTACTGAGACAGCTTTCCAGTGTGTGACAGTGAAATGACAGAACAACTCCAATATCAACAGCTTCAGAAGTTCAGACAAAAATTAATCTTGGACCATTAAAGACATCTGAAGATACAAGTAATAATTCCACTGGAATTCCAGTAAAAATAAGGAACAGAAATTGAAAATTCAGCCAATGATACCATCTCAGAACATAAAGGACATCAAAAAACATGCACAAGGATCTCCCTGCAAATCCAGGAAAACTACTAGGCTATCTGTAGTATTTGAAAGAGCCACAGTGCAAGAGCTTTTGGATGTCTGTATCTCATACCTCTGCTGACTACAGTCAAGATATCCCTTTACTACTGATATTTAGAGGTCAGTTAGCTCCAGAAGTATCTTGTGTTGGATTGACTAATAATGAGCTTCACATGTCTTAGTAAAGTCAACTTGGAAAACTCTCACTATATGCTTTTAAGTATTATTTGTTGAAAGATAACAATGAGGAAGGTGCTAACCATATTTATACACACTAATCTCTCTTCCTCTTACTGATGTGTTTGCTAAATTTAGAGCCTGTCTGGCACAAAAGCACATAGAAGCAGAAATGTGGCTGGTTTGTTATAGGCACATCTGTATTTTGCTTGAAACAGCTAATGGGTGAGTTTATGGATCACAACATTATTTTCTCAGAATACAAATAATTGTAGGTATTTAGAATCATGCATAATAAATATTTTGAAATGTAGTCCAGTTACTATTTGAAGATAATTTTTGTCACAAAGACTTGGAAGCTAAACATTTTATAGACACTACAGCCAAGCTAAATACCCAGCTGGAGTCCTTTTATTATGGCATTTTATTACATATCTTTAAAACTCCCACCCTTCCCATATGAACTACTGGAACCATATATACAATTGACAGGATTTTGAAAAACATGGATGTTAAAAATGTCGCTGGATAAAAGAATTACTGAACTGTGTTCTTCTTCCTGAATCTGAAGTGTGTTATTAAAAAAGAGGCAGAGAATGTATGAAAGCTTTGGGAAGGGAAGAAGGAATAGAAGAATTCTGGAAAATACATTTTCTCCAACCACCTATCAGACAAAAACAATGAACTTTCAGAGAACAAATCTGCTTAACAGGAGGGAACATGCATGACCTGTGGTGCTAACAAATCCCTCAATTTTGTATAAGTTATTTTGATGTGCTGCAAGTTTTTAAATCACATCTCTCCAATTATTAGATTTTTTTTCCGAAAGTTATAATTTCCAACTCAATTTAAGCTGTTCTCAGAGTTTGTATCTGTGTGAGACCATGAGTGGCAAGTAGGAGAAAACTCATATGAGATGACACATCTCTCAGGTTTGCTCTCCAAATCCATCCTCTCCTGCAACTGTGAAAAATTGGAATCAGCTACAGTAAGCTCAACTTTCATGGAGATTACTTTAGAAATATCTGCTCTGAGGATGCATGAAAATTATAATTTCTGACTTAGGTTTTATTATTCCAGACTAGGGCAAGTTTACTCTCATTGAGTGCAATAGGGGTATGTGGACCCCAAGTCACTTTTTAAAAGAGAAAGGTCTCTTACCCTGTATTGTAAATACAATTTCTCCTTCATGTCCCCTGTCCAACAAAGCTTTTAGCAGCAAATATGATAAAATGCTAATTTCTATATACTCTATAGTCCTTCTATTTACAAAGCAGTTTTACATTTTATTATATTCCATTGTACAGCTTTACACAGTGTGTCATTGTTTCGATTCATAGTCCAGCAATTCAACATGTATTTAGGTAATTGCCTTTCCATGTCCTGCTATTCATTTAGCTTAAAAAAACAGTAGAAAACAAGCACAGTGGTGCAATGTCCAGGCACTTTCAATGTTGCTCAGCAAAATAAGCAAGCACCCTGTTTGAAAGCATGGCAACTTTTTTTGTGGGAAATAAAAACCGAAGCAAAACAAACCAAACCACCCTGCAGTTCAATCTTTGCTCATCATGGATGGTTTCAAACATCCTCTGTACAGTTCCAAGAATTCCTGAGGAAGCTCTGTAAAATATGACTGATATGTTTACATGTCAGCAGTGGGTCTGAGTGAGCAGTAACTTCCATCACCAGAGGTTCCACTGATGGCACAGAAGACATGAAGGGAGTCCTGCATCCACGGTGAATGCATTGTGTCTTCATGATAGATCTAAAAAAGCAAAACAATCATCAATTCAGTACAAGTTTCACTTCATTATGATAATCAAGCTGTTTAAAAAGGTATGCAAAAGATATATCCAACCTTGTCTTCAAAGCTGTTTCACAAAGGCAGCGTAACAAAGAAATGAGAAAGAAGAGTAGTTTAGTGATTTCTGCAGCTTTAATACATACACCAGTCTGTGTATTACTGGATCACTTTTAGCTACAACTATGCACTGTGGGAAAGAAATAGTTCTCTGTACAACAATTTTTATTACTGTCTCAGCAGTAACAGAATTCTAATAGGTTTTTTTGTGAGCATGGGGAATACATGCAGCTAAATCCCAAAGACACTCACTACCTCTGTGTCCAGATTTTGAACTTTGCAGCCTGAAGGACATCCTGACAGCACAGGATCCAGCTGGAATGGCAGAGCTGACCGTGCATTTATTTTCACCATGTGGTTCACCAGTCAAGTTAGTAACCTTGAAATTGCAGTAGTGAAACTGAGATCACTGTCCATCATAAACAGCCTCTGGACACCCAGCTTTCTGCCAGTTTCTGGAATTTCCTGGACCTGTTCAGCTGCAGTTTATAAATTTTTTTGTGTTTACATAGTAGTTTAAAAGATCTGTAAATAGTTCACAGGCTGATCCAGTGATCTGGACCTGTTCAGCTGCAGTTTATATTTTTTTTGTGTTTACATTGTAGTTTAAAAGATCTGTAAATAGTTCACAGGCTGACCCAGTGACTATCCATCTGCTCTTGCATCTAAAACAAAGGGCACTGCCTGTGGTGCTTTAGGACACTGACAATATTTAGAAAAGCATATGCTATTTGCAGTGAGAACCATAAGTTAATGTACTATCCTTTTTACATTTAACTGAGTAATGTTGCAAAATAAGAAAACTTATTCCATTAGGATGAATTTGTTAGATATTAGGTCATTTGATGGCAATGAAAAGTTCGAGTCAGCTGTTGTACATGATGTTATGCAACCATGAAGAACAGTGTACATAAACATGGTATTTTAAGATGCCTTTTGAGCTATTACAAGAAGAAAGTGAAAAGTGTATCCTTCCTAGGGAGCCCTTCACTTGGACATTTCAGTCACACTTTGCCCGTTAAGCAAAGACACAGCAGTGGATAAATCTATTGAGGTAGCAGGGGGTGTGTTTTAACAATGCTTCTTTGTGCTAAAATAATCTTAGCTATTGTACTTTGACAGTGCAGGACTGAGTGATTTGTTTTTGATTTGACTATTGCAGAATTCAAAAGCCACAAAAGTTTCAGCAGCTGCATGCAAATTAGAAGTCATGGCACTGGCAAACAGCTTAGAGTAAGCAGGTGGCGGCTCTTATGAACAAGCCTCTCTGCAGTTAGTGGCAATGAAAAAAACAGTGTGGCAAATGTGCAAAATCAATAGTTTGCATATTAAAACAAAGGTGGCCACGAGCAGAATAGAAGGGGAATGTAATAAAAGCAACAGAAATGCAGCAGTCACTCTCAGACGGATCCACCCTTACACTCTTACAACAAAATTCATCCCAATCATGAGACTGTTCCCTGAAATTATATTGTACTATTCCATAACAAGAATCTGACTCCCATAAGCATTATTTTATTGTAAATCAACCTCATTTACAAACAGCAGCCTGGTGCAGTTGTATTATTTTGCCATTTGTAGATTTTTCATTTAGTGTGAACAACTACTCAACTAACTGTGGAATTCGCCTATTCATTTTTAGTGAGTTAACATGTTGCATCATTCATAGTGACACATAGACTGTATATTGACTAACTGGGAGATCCTGAAAGCATTCTTCTAAATTTCAAGTTCTATGGACCACAATGCAGTCTGTACTGCATTTTATATCCTTGATGCTATAAATCTACAAGCTTTCTTTTGTCATAATGAAGGCAACATTAAAGAGCAGAGGCATGGAAATTACTTCAGAAAGACAGTTCTCATCTAATTTCACAGCATGATACTAGATAGAAGTACAACTGCTCTTTGAATCTCTCACCTCTCTGATGCTATTAGCAAAAAATATTTTCCTAGAAAGATCCAAGAAAACATAAAATGATAGATCAAATAAACTAGCATGAATTTTAACAGTGCATACAAATTTGCATGTTGGCATTAGGCAAAAATTATAAGAAAACATATATAAGGAAAAATAACACAAAAAAACCCCCCATAAGCTAACTAGAACTGAGGAAATGGAAATTCTGCCAGAGAACTTTGACCTGTGACCTCTTTATAATTTCCAAATATGACGCAGAACGTGACACAGGATTTCTGATGACCACGGCAGGCAGTGGTGTGTCACTGAAGACTCCACCCTGCAGCACTCTGAATACCAACACCAGGCTGAGACTTTCAGTCAATAGAAAGCAGTTTTAGGAACCCACCAACTCCACTGCTTAATTTTCACGTTTGTTTACTCGCCCTTTTATATTTAGCTACAGAACATGAGGAGTGATCACATTTTCAGTTCCCAGCCAGTTCTCAGCTTAGTCACTTTGAAAGCACAGAGAGCCACCTCTGTGGGCTCCTGATGCGCAGTACGTGCCTGCTCATGGATGATGTCAGAAAGCTCCTTCACCATATCCTGAAAGTTTGATTTTAACCCCTCATGGTACTCCACTTGATCCTCCTTAATGAGACGCTCGTTGAGCTCCAGAGCAATTCCACAGGCTTGGATAAACTTCCTGGGGAGGAAAGGAATGAACTTGGGGCATTACAATAGTCCGGTTTCTATCAAAGCAAGCAACTGAACAGACAGGCAAATCTCAGTATTTCCCACCCCCTCTTCTCCTGTGTTTGGGGCAAGACATATTCCAGAGGTATTCCTGGCCCAGTGAATCAGGGAATGCAGAGGGACTGCAACACAGGTACTGGGCTTTCTGCTGGAGCTCCTGTGAGCCTGGATCCTCAGCAGGTGGGACAGCCAGTCCTGCAGGGCTGCCCAGAGCTGGGTGCATGTGACACAGCAGGGCTGTCAGAGGTCAGAGACATCCTCCAGAAGGAAATTCACACCATGGGAAGCTCTTTCTGAGGTCTGTTATTGATTCTTTGCTTCATTTAACACACATATTTTCCTTTTTTAAAAAACTCAATATAAACACATTCACAACTGAAATGGAGACCGTGTTTGCACTGCAAGGCTGGAAAGTAAAACCATGCATGGCAAGTTCTCAGGGATTGCTCCCTGATTGCCAGGTTACTTGGTACACAGAAGGAGAATGGGATTGGCCCAAATGCTGCTTTCATCATACAACGAGAATGGAGAAATGGGTGAAATGGGAGCCACCACCACAGAGTAAAAAATGCAGGGGCTGGTGGACAGCTGGTTGCACCTGAGAGATCCAGAAAAGAGTGTGGCAAAGACTCATCATACTGAGGTGAAACAAGAGTTGCCTAATTATATCTTGGGGGACACTTTCAAGTGGGAGGTAAAACTTACCCTAAGGGACAGAAGTTGGAAAAACACCTGTGCAAGTCACACAGTTTCAAAAATTAGCAACAGAAACAAGAACAGTGCTCTTCCACCATAAACTGGGAAAGGATTTGCTTTAAAATATTTCAAGTTCATCATTAGCCAGCAAAAAATCTCCTTGGAAAAACTGGCAAACAATGCACAATATCAAAGACCCTTGAGCCCCTGGACTGTCAGATCTCTGGTTTTCAAACATACTTCATGTGATAATCTCAAAAACCCACACAAACTGTTGAAGCAAGTGTTCAAGCAAATCTCCTAATGGAGAGCACAGCCCTGGACTTGGGAATATAGATCTTGAAATATATAATCTTGATATATATAATTTCATTGGCTTTTTTCATATGTGTGAGCACCCACAACCCCATGAGACTTGGATCTTTATAAGACATATCTAAGTATCCAGCATCTGCTGAGTTTGGAGACAGACAAAAATATAACCAGAGTAGGTACGATCTTCCAGCCAGCTGCTAGTTTTTATCACATTAGAAATCCTACCTGAACATTTCTTTTAACTCATTCACCTTCTTAGCAGGGTATTTGCTGGACTGGCTATCACTTAGGAAAGCTCTGGCATAAGCCAAAGGACCAGCATTAACCTAGAATGAAAGAAGAAATCATTTATGCTAGAACTCCTGCTGGGATAAAAAGAAATATTAAGATTGTTTCCTCATATTTTCCTCTTATTTCTGTGTGGAAAAGCAACACAGTCTGAGTCCTAAGGTCACTCATCCAGCTCGAGAAGCCAGACTCACAAACAGCTCTTTGTGCCTGATCCTCACAGTACAATCTTAAAGACTTCAGTATGTTTCAGCAGTTACTTATGGTTAATTAATGTGCAATTACACTTGACTCTGTAAACACCACTGGAGGAAATGTTTATTCCCAGCGTGTGTAGCACTGGACGTGGCAGGGAGGCTGTGCTGGAGGCTGCAGCCCTGAAGCCTGGGGAGTTAATGATTTCTGGAAAGTAAATGTGTTGTGACCATGCCTCACCCCGAGCTGTGCATGCAAATGCAATTCTGAACAGACATCAAGCAGACTGACCTGCACAGAGACACAGCCCTGCAGCTTGAGCTGCAGCTGGATCATGTCAACATCACCAGCAGAGCTGCAGAGTTTCTGCAGCTCTGCTGTCTTGTCCTTTATTTCATCAGTAGCGACATCAATTGGCTTTAAATTGACTTGATGTTCATAATTGACTGGAATTCTCTTCTTAACATATGGAAAGGAGTTCAAAGCTAGCAGAAACAGCAAAAGAAATGTATAGATTGAGAAGTCATGCAGCACATAGGAGTACTCTTCACAGAAAATAAACAATCAGATTCTTGTCCTTGGGGATGTGAAATCCCAAACAAGGCTATAATTTAACAGGAAGATTTTTTAATCTGTAAAAATGTGCGCATAAAAACACAAGGTAAATCCCCGCTCCCAAGCAGAATATTGTCTCACAATTCTGATTAAGCTGAGTGAATGTGTCACACTTCTGGAATATTTTCATGAGCTGGAACAAGTCTCCTAATAGTTAGGGATACTGTCTCATGTTCAGATATTTGTACTTACTAGTTAGAATGGTCCTTTTTTTGCATTGTTCTTCCACACTGCCATGCTTTTTTCCAGATAAAGTGTAAGGAGTTTCAAATACAAATCTATTGATATTATGATTTCTTTCAAATTCAGTTTTTCTTTCAGACATTTCTTTGTCTTCAAAGTAGGGCTTCACATAAGTCACTTGAATATGGGCATACTTGGGATCAAGGTCTTTAATGTTGACCTATGAAATAAGAGGGTTACACACAGAAGGAGCAAAGGTTACTAAGTTATAATTGGCTAATCTATTCACTGGGATCTGATTTAAAATAATTCCCTCTGATCTGGCCTCACTGCAGGAAGGCCAATGACTTGCGAAATGCTCATTTTGCCTTCAGCAGATATGTCTAGACCAGCACCAGCAGATAAGACAAGGAGGTGTGGCACGAGAAATACATCACGTGGTGCCAAACAAGCTGTTCCTGCAGCAGGCAGTCACGTTCCCTGACCCATCAAGGCAGCACAGGCCTGAGCTACTCAATCCTTTTAACACAGCCACAAAGTTTCCAGACTCAGTGATCAAAGATCCAGTGCTCATGCAGTACTGGGCCAGCCAAACCCGCAGGCTTGCACTGAACCAGCTTTGGGATCACCAGCATTGCCTTTGGTAACCCAGATAAAACCCACTGCAGCCTGAGGGTGTGCACAGCTCTTGCAGGGAGCTTAAATAAGTATTCCATATGAAAAGAAAGGAGCTAAGGCTGCAAAGCCCCAAGAGGTTTTCTTTTAGACTTGCAGCATCAAAGCAATGAGAAGTAACTCTGCTTCCAGTCACCTGATGCTCTGTGCTGGCTTCTAATGCCTTCAACAAGGCTCAGAGCAATGGGGATTGCAATTTCCGTTCATAATTCACACCTGGGAGCCACAGCAGCACCTTGTCAAGCTCTGCAACATGTCCACACACAGGAGCATGAGGATGCCAGGGGCAATGGGAAGCAAGGTGTTTGTAAGAGGGTAGAGGAGAGGGCTCATTCTCCCCCTCCCACTGGCAGAAGGAAGGGATGCTCTGTCATCTTCCTTCAGCTCCACAGAGCATGCAGTTTAACTCTACCTTATTAGAATCCTGGATAATCTTTACAGTCTCTGACCCAAATTTTTCTCCATAAAGTTTAAGAAGTCTGAAGGAGATCTCCGAGAGGCCTGTCAGTTTGGGTTCCTTATAGACGTATTCCTTCCCATCTTCTTCCTCAAAGAATGTCTGGCATTAACCACAAAACAAAACAAAACAAAAAAAAACAGTGAGGAATAGCCGTGTTCCTTCATTTGGAAAACTTGTATCTTAGATGTGCTGCTTGTAAAGCAAGCTTCTACTAGCATTTCAGAAAGCAAAAAAGTTTTGGAAGGCTGTGGCTCACAAAGCCCCACTGAACTTTGCCTGTTTAATAGGTTCCTTCAAAAATGGTCTGAAAAAAATAAAATTCTTCAACCAACACAAACACAACACATCATTACTTGAGTACAGTGAGAAATCTAAACTATGTGGAAGATGGTTTGGCCAGCATTTGACCTTTTGGAAGTTTGGAAAGAGATAGGCAGGAGAAAAAAACCCACAAACACAAGGTACAGAGAAGGAGCAGAAAGTTATGTGAGTTGAGGAAGCCCTGACAACAGAGCCACAGGAAGAGTTGGAAATTCAAGAATTTGTGTAAGCTGCAAGAGACTTTAAGCGATAAAAAAAGAAATGGGTTTCCTGTGCTTTAATTCCTCTTGTATGCAGGGAAGTGGGATTTGGTGTGTTTACTGTAAATGGAGACCAAAACACATCAAAGGCTGTGCTTGCATCACCAGTCTTACCCATAATGGAAACAGCATGGGAACTTCATAATTTGTTGAGCTGTTCCAGTTAGAACTTGTGACACAGCGTTAAGCTATCTGTGTGTAGCTGGAATATAAAGCCAGAAAAGCTTCAAAGTGCAAAACTGGATCAAGTACTGGTTGTTGGGATGCTACACAACTCAATTTTAAGGGCTGATCCAGTTATTTCCAACTTCCAGAAAACCAAGCCAACAGTTGTTTCCTTTTATCTGTTGCTAACCTTATTTACTTTTTACTTATCAGAATTACAGAGAAGATGAGGGTAAATATAAAATGCATGTCTGCTGCAGCAAAAGTCACTGCTCTGATAAATTGTGACAGTGACATTCAAAGGTACAAACCCATGATGGTTGCAGGGGTATTCATGATTTCCTTTGAAAGAAGGAGTAAAGAAAGGCAAGGCTAATATAATTTACATGGTGTTTTCTAAAGAGGGGTCCTGCACCTCCCCTTGATTTAGTCCGCAAGCAAAACCAGCTTGTTCAGAGACAGAAAGGACATGAGGGTATCACACTTTATTAATTGCTACAGGTGGAGAAAAAAAAATAAAACCACAAATGCTTTTAAGCTCAGAAGACTTCAATGAGATATGATAAGATCATGCCACTTCCTGGGACTCTGAGCCCCAGATCTTATTCAGTTTTCCAGCTACCTCAGCTAACACAAGCACTACCTATCTCTACATGTGTGTAATCAACACTGATACATATTTTGCCTCCAGCTTCTCTCATAACCTTTTACTCTGCTAATACCCAGAAGGCAGCAGCATTTTTCTGTAGGAAAAAAAAAACGTGTGTTACTGCTACTGTTTCTATAACATGGTTATTGTTATATACTGTTACTAGTTATATACTATACACACTAAATTATGTCTGTGTAACCTACAATAACAATAATTACAAAAAAAACCTCAGTGTTTTCTGAACCCACTAAGGCATTTCTTAACTGCTGAGTTGTTTTAAGAAAAGCCTACCATAAACTTTATAATAAATCAAGTGCTCCTGGAAACAGAAACAAACCCTCATCCCCAGTGTGCAATACCAAAACACTCATGTAGACACACTAGTGGCTGCACCAGAGGAGCTTTTCAACTCCAGGTCTGACAGAGCAGCAGCTTTTGGGGCCAGGATGCCTGGTGAGGGCAGCTGGCAAGCCAGTGTGTATACTTACTTGTCCATAAAAGGCCACTCTGAAAAAGGTTCCAAGAAGCCTCTTCCTTGTGTGCATGACTTCCAATATCTTAGCATATGCTCCATGGAGTGTTCTGTACAGCTGGGTGAGTTTCTGGAAATCATATTTTAACATTATGAGGAAAGCAGGATTTTCCAAGTAGCACAGCTAACAGCAGAAGCTTCTGAGATAGCTGAACACAATCCTCTGGAGAACTGAAACCTAAATTTCTAAAGAGGTTGAACTCATGCAGTCTTGTTTGAAAAACCTGTTTTTAAGTAGATGCTTAGTGTCAGGTTTGCAGGGTACCCCCGACTGCAGGAACATCACTGCCCCTGGAGAGAAGGCTGAGTGCACTGTCTCAGGGTGTTTCCTGACTGAGCCTTCACACACAGAGCAGCTGGCAATATTTTACCCAGGAAGTATTGTTTTGATTAAAAGCAGCTTTACAACAACAACAACAACAAAAAATAGGTGAAAGTAAGGCTTCCCCAGCTCCCTCCAGGTTCATTTATACGGCTGGATGTTCTGTCATGGCAGAGGGAGGGAAAGAGGACCAACACTAAGCTGAAGTTACAGCTGAAGCACAGCTCACAGCACGTGGTGGGATGGAGCAAGGCTGGGAACAGCCTCCTTCCTTCCTTCCTCTCCACTTGCCACTGAAGTACCCACAGATCTAGTCCTTTCTTTGAACTGCTCTCATTCTGGTTTTAACCCTTTAAAAACTCAGGTCTCAAAAAGAATCTAGCTTCGATGAGCATATGGAATGACAACAGGTTTTTTTAACAGGCAGGTGGTAATTATTCACTAAACATGAGTCATCCATGTTGTTAGCTTTGATAAACACCTTTCAGATCATTGCTTTCACTAATTTCTTTAATAACCAGCAATGAGGCACAGTGTGTGCTTTACTGACACCAATTCAGTAACTAATAGCTTCAAAAATAAAAAAGTCTCCTGTTTTTTATTTCTTAGCAGCCTAGAAAATTACCTGCTCCATGCAAACTAGTTGGAAATACCCACCTCAAATTCACGCCGCTTTTCATAAATGGGAATGATCAGTTTGGAAACCTCAGAAATTGTTTCATAACGCTCTGCCTTCCACAGACCATCTATACACTGCTCCAGCAGCTCCACCAGGACCTCCTATGACAGCAACCAAATGGGTGGTGTTACTAACACTCCAGCTTAGAAGATAAAACCATTCTAACTTCAGATACTTCTATCAGATCCCAGAATAAGTAATTGCAGTTACCTAAGTTTAAACACTCTGTATTCCTGGCCTTTCTAAAGGCATTCTAAATTTTGGGGAGGGGCAAGAGGCGGAAGAAAAAAAAAGGACAAGTTATTTTTTAAAAGTTCATTAATTCTTCATAAACCATTAGCATAATAGCCAGCAAGTATGTCCTGGTTATTTAGTTACTTCCCCAGGAAAATGCAAAAACTCTGTGAGAGTATGAACAGGACAGCATTGGAGATCAGAGGTGTGTGACTAAGAAACACATCCAAGGAAAAAATATTGGCTGTGACGCCAAGATCCTCAAGCCTTGATGAATGGGCAGCTGGGCTGCAGGGCCACCTTGCTCAGCCATGTGGCCAAACCAAGGCAGCTGCACAGGGATGGTGCAGAAGTACTTGTGAGACTTCATGACTCATGGGTGGATCTACCCACTTCCCCAAGGCCTTGCTAGGGTTTCTGGATTGTTCTGCTGCAATGGTGTCCTGCAGAACAGCCCTAACTCCAGGGGGACCCTAAGATGACCTCTCCCTTGCAGGGCTTCACTTCGTATTGTCCCTTCTTGGAAATGCCTCACCCTGCTGTGCTGCCCTGTGCAGGCAACATTAGCATTTGCATAACACAGCAGGCAAAGGTTGTGGTGCTGCTTTTTCAGCCTCAGTGCTAGAAAAGCTCTTCATAGGAACCAAGAACTTACATCAGTTTTACTTGTCTGAATCACACAAACAAAATTCTCCAGAGCAGATTTCTCTTGGGAAATCTGAGTGGAACAGTCTTGTTCACAGATACCAGTGCACAACTGCAATTTGTTAGAGCTCATATGAACGAAGTCTAAAACTAAATCCTAATCAGGTATCAAATACCCTACCATCCTCCTACCTACAGTACAGGACCTCACCTCACTGTAATGTACATCCATCATCCCACCATCTTCTTTCATTGCACCTTCTTCATCAATGTTGGGAGTGATTTTCCTGAAGGCAGTGCATCCACTGGGAAACAGTTCTGCAGCAGACAAAAGCAAATGGATTAGTGGAATTATCTCAAATGTGTCATGCTGCTGTATTTTGACCTGAGCTGGCAAATCAATACCACTCAACAACTCTCTCACTGCCCCACTCAGCCTTGGTGGGATGGGG
Organism: Onychostruthus taczanowskii; assembly: GCF_017590055.1. Classification (NCBI taxonomy): domain Eukaryota; kingdom Metazoa; phylum Chordata; class Aves; order Passeriformes; family Passeridae; genus Onychostruthus; species Onychostruthus taczanowskii. Next base: position 7,791,207 of record NW_024498462.1, read on the forward strand.
AGGAAAATCAGGGAAAATAAGTAAAACCCATGGGCTGAGATAAGAACAGTTTAATAACTGAAACAAAGTAAACTAAGGTAATAATAATAACAGAGAGAAAGACATAAACCTCAAGAAAATCAAGTGATTCACAACACAGCTGCTCATCACCTACTGACCAATGCCAAAACCATTCTCAGACTGGCCCCCTTTCCAGGTAACTCCCCCAGCTAATAACACTGGGCATGACATTCTGAGATGTGAAATATCCCTTTGGCCAGTTCAGGTCAGCTGCCCCAGCTATTCCTTCCCATGTTTGTGTGCAGCTGCTCACTGGCATAGCTTGAGACACTGAAGATGTCCTTGGCTTAGAGTAAGTGCTACTGAGAAACAGCCAAAGCAGCCTGGTGTTGTTAACATTACTCTCACACTGAACCCAAAAGAGAGCACCAGCTACCAAGGAAGAAAAGGAACTCTATCCCTATCCAGTTATTGCTGGCGAGCTGGGTGGTAAGCACACAGAAGTGTACACTCCTAGCAAGGAAGCACAGTTAGGTACCCCAAAACTTTGGGCAGTTCAGCCTTTACTGAATCATTCCAGCCTCTGTATATGTAAAGAGTGCCAGTGACAGAAGTAACTCAATGTTCAAACTTCATTTAATATTCATTTGGACTTGTTCCTCTTCCCTTTTAGTTCTCCTTTACCACTACTTGTGGTAAGCAGCCTTTGTGTACAAATAAAACTTTGCGAACTTTCAGTACCCCCCTCTCTGCAGCCATGTGAAATGTGCATATATGTCACAAGAACACGTCCTGGTTTTTCCCCACTTTGCCAAGACAAAGTACAGAATTTGGAGGGACTCCAATCCCCCTGAGCAGGGCACTGAAGAACTTTCCAGCCAAGGCAGTGTATGTAATCAGCATTCATGTAGCCTTAACTTTCTGAAATGTTAAGGGTCCACTTCAACAATTACTCCCTTAAATGGAAATGAGAAATGGGGTCAATATATCAACTGTAGAACAGGTATTTAAAAGAAAACCTGCAATGTGGTGTAACTTGAGAACACACAGCTCTGTCCTTCCTTCTTGTTTTGCACTAAGCCACAAAACTCTCCTTTTCCCTGATTCTGATTCGTATGTTCTTTACATATGTGTATGGTTAGGCTAGTCTCATTTCTTGACTGAATTTTGACTGCTTTATTCTACAGTTTTCTGTACTCCCTACAGTAATAATTCTGATGATCATATTGAGTCAGTTTTTGACATGGCCTTCCCCAGTGAGCACATTTCCTAATGTAAAATACAAGTGAACATTTAAACCAAGACATGATGTGTCGGTTCTTATTTCACTCAGCACCATCTAGCATGGCTGTCTAAGGCAACAGGTATGAACAACATTCATTTCTTAAAAACTACTTATCTTCTAGCTTTATACACTGCAATAATTTCTTTTTCCTTTTCAGCTTGTTTATAAAATTCCAATTTACCAACCAAATTGAGAGAGCCTTGTCTTTAAAAAGATTCTGAACCCCCAAAGCCACCATCATCTTCCTCATGTCTCCCAGCCAGCAGACACTTACTCTTCCTGTGCAGGAACTCTGCAACGAGGGCTGCAACGTGAACATAGCACATGGCTGCCTGCAAGGCACAAAGGGAAATTATCAAAATTTCATCTGTACATCTGTCCCGTTGTGCAGCACGTTTTCAGTTGCACAAATCACCTCTGAGAAGTCTCCATTCTTCACGTGTATCTTGGCCATGCTGTCCAGCCACGTCTTCCGGAGCTCGGGGGTACTTGCGTAAGACTTGGCCAAACTGTACTGGAGATCCACCAGCATTTCTGGGTCCTTTTCATGTTCTTTCATTTGAGCAGTAGCCATGAGCACTGTGCGGATTCTCTTTGTCAAATCCTTGACTTCAGAAGGGAAAGCTGTTGCCTGACACAAAACAAATTGAATTAGAAGCTAACACAGAAAATACGGGCTTTGCCAAGGAATGACCCTTTCAGCCAACTTCACTTATCTGAGAATACTGAGAAAACAGTAGATAAGGCTAATTAACTCTTCCTTACTGAACTCCCACTGCACATGGAGTACAGTGTTTCAGCTGCATTCAGAGGCATTTCAGTCCTGACATGCACAGGGCCAATCTCTGCAGGTCGTGCCCAGGATGCCAGGCTGGCTGTTCCTGTGTCACAGTGGGGCTGCCACTTGGGCATCCTCAGGAGCTGCTCTGAGAGCAACACAGAAGTGCTCCATGCATGCAAATATCTCTGGATGAGACCACAAACTGTGCCTCTAGTATTTTTTCATGTCATTCAACATCTGGCTTGTTAGACTCTGATGTGGTCTGTCTTCAATTCCTAAAGCATTGAAGGCATTTGTAGAGCTTCCCACCACAGGAATGTAGTAGAGAAGCACGTGCTCTGATCTGATCCCCTGCTCAGAACTAGGCCAAGATTGAATTAGACCCAAGGCTTGCCCAGCCAAGTTTTATAATCTCCTAAAACAGAAAATCCACCTCCTTTCTAGGCCCTGCCCCAGGGCTGCACAGTGCTCTTGGGAAATAATTTTTTCTTAAGCAAAACTGGAATTGCCCTTGCTGCAACTTGCATACACTGTCTCCACACTCTGAAAAGAGTCCAACTATGTCTCTATAAACTGTCTGCTGTGGAAAGAAGCAGGTAGGTTCCCCCTCAGCTCTCTCCCTTCCATGATGAGACTGGCTCCCTCTCCTCAGAGTCCTTAGCCCAGCTGCTGCTCTGGCTGTGCATGTCATTCTCTCCAGTGTGTTGAAGACTCTTCTGTACTCTTGCACTTACACAAATACAAAAACTTGATATAATGATCATCTCATGATGTAAATTACAAGTAAAGTATGGCTCAGTAAAACCCTTAACAACATCTGTGTGCAGAAAAGAACTGAGGTTTTTGCCAGGTATATTCTACCTATAAATTTGTTAGATCACAATTAAACACCTAATGGAAGTTCCCATTAAGCCTTTAGGTCATAGGATAACCGTGGAACTTTAAAAACACTTCCCATTTCCCCTATCCTGCCTTGGCAGCTACTCTGTGTGAAATGGAGCGCATTGCAATTGCTCAGTGGATTGGGTACAAACCACTAATTCTAGCACAAAGATAGGCAATTATTTTCCAAAGAAATACAACCATTAATCTCCATATAAGAGCTCTTTCTTAATATTACTGACACTTAGTTGAATAAAACTAAATCCTGCTAATTATTACCTTCAGGCAACAGGAATACCAGACCCTCCCTTGTCATCTCCCTCAAAGCTGGGAGTTCCTGGAAAGCTCTTTGGACAATCTTCCAAGCAGAACATGGCAAAGCACAACCTGAGCTGCTGGGCTCCCTCCCCTTGGTGTGAGGCCTCACCTTTGGAGCATGACCTGCCTGAGCAGCTGGTCCTATGGCTGCTGGCATGACACTTGTTTACTGAGCAAATGCAGCCTACTACAAGCCTATAAATCACAGTTCCAGTCATTAGCCCAACCCTTAAACACAGTTTCCTGGAGTCTGTCCCCAGGCTTGCATCAATGGCTGATAGCACCTGATGGGATGTGACATCTCCAACTCACCTTCATCGGCCTGTCGCTGTTTGCAAAGTTGTTAATGATGAGCAAGGAGTCCTGAAATCTGGTCCCACCACTGAGGGCCACATCTGCAATTAACTGGCTCACTGCAATTATTATCTGTGGGACGAGGTAGAGGCTTTATTTAAACAAGCCATAATAAAAGGGTTTTATTAAGGTCACAGTTAATAAAACGCTCACAGGAAAACATCACATCTTTTCCACCACGTAAGCAGCAGTTGGCACTGTGGCTCATCTCACATCCACCAAGGACAGACACTCCCCAGAGGACCAAACTGCCTTGCAGAACTAACAATCCAACTATTCCAACATGAATCCCTGTTTGGACATTAGTTACCTTCTTCTGTGATCCTTTACAACCCAGAGGGTATTAATCTGTCCCCCATGGTATCTATATTTGCTTCAAAAACTACCAATGCCAAAAAAGCAGCTCCTAGGAAATCTCCTGCCTTAAGGGCAGCTTTCCACCCCATCCCAGCCAGTCTCTGGCACAGAGATGTGTCTGGTGTCTGATACACTAAAATTGAACAGCTTGGAGTACTTGATGGCAATTATTTTACCTAAAGGTGCCTGGACCAGTCACTGGAAATAGGAATTAGGCAAAGCCTGGAAAGCAGGAGGGTTTTTGTCCACATGGCAATGGCAGGATCCTCTGCATGTAGGAGCTCACAGAGCTCTGTTGCTGTAACTGTTCATTAAATCTGAAGTGTCCTGTCTCTAGCTTTTCTCCAGCCACTGACCTGAAGATGTGTTCTCAGAAACGTTCTCCTTTTGGTGAACTCAAAATTATTTCTCATCAGGAGGTACAGAAGAGCAGAGGCTTCATTCCTTGTGGAGGACACCTTGGAAGTGCAACACTTCAGGATCTCATAGCAGAGGGCAGCACACATGTTCACCCTTCCTTTGAAAAAAGCTGAGGGAAACTTCACAAGAGACATGAAAACATTAGAAAATACACCACTAAATGGCATAGGGTTCAGATGGGCAGGGGTACAGGGCAACAAACTAAGCTCCAGTCTGGACAGCCTCAGCAAAACTTCTGCCAGAATTCTGAGTCTGAAAGTATTTGTGGGAATGAATTTGGGGTCTATTTTTAACTACATTTCCTAGACTGATGGGAACATTGCTGTCACGTTTCTTGGGGATGTGATTGCTTGTGTCCATCTAACCCTTTCCTTGACAACATCTGGGTTTATTGGCAAATTCTCACCAAATTGGACTGATAGAATTACGTTCTTCCAAAAGCCATAATCACAAGCAGTGGGGCAGGGGAGAGGTTCCACAGGCATTCCCACCACAAGGTGCTATCTGGAAGATCAGAAAATTCATCAGAGCCCAAGCAGGAATCCAACCTCACTGGGAAATATGACCTGCAATGCTCACACATCTACTTCTACATCATCCCCCCAAAAAAATCTAAAATCATGCCTTCATGTCCTCAGGAATGCAAACAAGAGACTGGCTTGTCCCTTAGAGCCTAAAATTCAGTGACCTGCTCTGCCTCCCCAGCCAGGGCCACCCAGGGAGCAGCAGGACCAAGCCAAGCCACCATGCAAGCTCCCTCAGTCACAGTGGGGCTCAGGGACCTGCAGCAGGGAGAGGGGAACACCAGCACCCTGGTGGCCTGTCTGTCCCCTCAGCAAACCCCTGAGCACAGCTGCCAGGGCAAGCCCAGCCCTGCCTGGAAAGGGACACCTGCAGCAGACAGGTAGGACACCTGTCCCAGTGGGCAGCAGCCTCCTGGGGATGCCAGGGTGTGTCCCCCTGGCTGTGGTCACAAGAGGTGGCTGGCAGGGAGGTGACACCACACTTGTCTTCCTTCCACCTCGGCAGAGACTGAGCACGGGAAGCAGAACAAGGAAGGGCTTTGTGCTGGCACGCAGGGACCTGCTGGGGAGGGGAGATGCCAACACCTCCCGAGGGGGTGGAGGCTGCTGGGGCATTGCACAGCAGCACTCTGCTCCTTCTGCTGCAGCTGGCAACCAGGCCCAAAGAATTCCCTGGCAAAAAGAGGCAACAGAGGCAATCATGGTTTTACCTATTCAGAGGAAAGATTGTTCAGTTTGTTCGGGACCCCGTGGTCCTCATGGGCCATGGCCCATCAGCCACTTTTATCTGCCCCACTACCTTCTGCCCATGGGAGGTGACAGTAAACAGTGTCAGCCAGAGGCTGAAGCTGTTATTGTGGCCCTGCACTCCTCGCATTAAGTATATATGTTCCAGGAAAACTTGTAGGTGCTGCCATGGCTACCACCATGGCGTGCTGGTGACAGGGTCTTCAAACAGGGATCTAGGACCTGTGGCTAGCAAGATACTGGGATTGCACCAAGAAACCAGAATTAGGACACAAAACCCTTTTTGTTCACTGCCTCTGGCCAAAAACTATCTTCAAAAAACCAAATGGGAGAAAGAAGGAGAGAGGCAAACAAACATCATAGTAACACAGGGCCATACAGATCGTGTGTGCACCTGGGAAAGGAGCTCCAGGGATCTGCTGCCTGCTGTCCTTCCCCAAGCCAGACAGGATCATGGTCAGCACTGGGCTTAGCTGTGTGCAAGGGCATGCACACACAGCACAGCGATGGCAGGGACACTGCCTGCCAGCAGAGGCTTTCCTGGCACTTCCAATGCACTGCTAGGGACAAAGCCCTTGCCTGGGAATCTGCTGCAGGAGGAGCCCTGTGCACACCCCTCCACAGCAGCTCTGGAGGAAAACCTGTGCCCTTTCCACAGGGAACCCGGGTCCCTTTCTGGAGACCAAGCCCAAGCAGATGCAATGGCTCCTGGTGCCAGGTCCAGGGAAGCAGATCCAGGGGTGTCTGGCTGCTGGAGGCCCAGCCAGGTGCTGCCCGTGGCTGCCCAGCTGGCCCAGAACACTGGGGAAAGCACGAAACAGCCCCTGTGCTGATGATGTGCACACTGCAGGAGCCATTTCTGATCCAGCCCCACATGATGGACCAGAGCAGGGCTCAACCCAGCTCCCAGAGAGACTCAAAGGGATGTGAGGGCAGGACAGCCGTGGGGACAGGCAGGAGGATGTCTGAGCTAGTCTTTAATGCACATCCCTCCTCTATGTATGTTTTCCTTTATAACCTTTAATTTAAAGACCATACCTAAGCATGCATGTAGGTATTTATATAAGTATTTATCTGTAAGTGATGCCCTGAAAAGACAGATCCAGTTCTTAAGGAAACCTAGAGTGTGAAACAAGAACAATCTAGTTTTTGTTGGTTCTTACCAGCCAGTAAAACAGAGGCAGCTTTCTTGCCAAATTCCCAGAACACACGCATGCAACCAAAACCAAATATGCAAATAATTACAAAAGATTTTTGTTCTTTGCTCCCTTGTAACATTTTTTAAGTCTTTTGCCTATCAAATAACTGGATTTAATGTAGAAGACAAATTATGGGATGCAGAATACATCTCAGGAGTTTTTTCCCCTCCAGCAACCATCTGCTGTGACCACAAATAAGAGGGGGGTTCTTTTCATTGTAATTACAGCTACAGAAGGCCCTAAAAATGAAAAAAATTCCATTCTAGCTGTGACAAAAGTAAAATTCCCTTTTGCTTTTCTTGAAATTAAAAAGTAGAGCAGAGCTAGTATTTGAAAACAAACTTGCAAGAAAACATTTCGTCCTTGACTTGTCATGCAATGCAGTGACCACCTGCCTTGGCCACCATAGCCACTTCAGGCCTCAGAAGAACCCTTGAGAGGACTTAAAAGGAAGTTTGGGACTTGTGTGGTTATGGAGCTGGCAAAGAAAACACTTCCTCCTTCTAGATACCATCTGCTGGGCTCATATCTTGCTTTTACAGAAACCATATATGTCCTGTCCTAGGGGAAATGTGAGAAAGCTGAAACCAATAATTTGTATCTTTAAAGACCCATGACGTGAAATTCAGCATGGATTTAGACTGGGATAAATCTAAAAAACCAATCCCACTGCCCATCCTTGCAGAAGCTGAGCATGCAGCCTCTCTGCTGCCACTGATGTTTTGGAAAGCAAGTGTGGAACTCCTGGAGGGCTCCAGGCTTTGAAGGCTGACAGTGAAATTGAGCAGGTGTGCATGTCTGGCTTCACATTGAAAAAAACCCCATAGAAAATATGCCAGGAAGGCAAGGAATGTCTTTTATTTGCTATAGGCACAAAACAAATATTTCTGGCTAAACAAACTTTTGGCTAGCAAGGGGGAGAGCAGGGTGTGTGCAGATCTGCAGCAGGATGGATCTCGAGGCTAAGCAGACCACAGGCAAGCAGAAAAGTCAAAAGAAAGGCAGAGCAATAAACATGCACTGAACCCTGCAAAAAGCAGTGATTCCCTGCCACTTGCCAATCTGCAGGCTTTAAGAAGCCCCATGGAAAAACACCTTGTAGGAGACCACTGACTGGAGCAGACAGGGAGCCAGCAAGATCTCTGCATTTCTGCTTAGCACAAGTCAAAATCCAGCCCTAGACTTATACTAACTATTAGCTTTGCTGTGGGGTTACAGCAAAATGTACAAAGCACAGACTTTTTCCACCTTTGAAAAGCAGTTTGGCATCTCTTCTTTTAATCAGACTTTGCTCAGCAGCTAGTGCAAAAGCTCCTTTGGAAATTACTCTTTGCTGCTTCCACTCAGACACTGTGCCCTGCCTGGCTGCAATCATGGATTTTCCTGTTAAAGAAGTGTTGTGCTCAAGGGATTTGAGGTGTTTTAATTAATTTTGTATTTATGATAACTGCAAAGCTTGGGAGGAATGGTGTTCTCATGTACATCAGGTCTGGAAAACGTCCCTATGAACAGTGCTTGTTTTGACAAGCACAAAGGGCAATGTCACCATCAGTCCCTCTTCCTTTGTGGTCAGCTGTGGCTTTGTCACTGCCTCACTACCTGCCAGGGCTCAGAGAGCACAGAACAAGGCTCAGCAAGAACCATCATCTGTCCCAGCAGTGGGTGAGGAGCTGCCTGCCAGTGCATGCATTATTCAGGCAATAGCACTGTCAGCAGCACTGGCAGTCTGGGGCAAAGATTCAAGCACCAGCTGTTGCTCAAACAGACACTAATCCTGGTGACCAAGGCCAGTGTGGGAATTCCTCATGATTTCTCCTTTTGCTTCCTGATACCCAACAAATAATAAATAACTAAAGAATTTAACCTGGGTTATTCTTCAAATCAGTGAAGCTGTTTTCCAAAACACATCTCCAAAATATCACTTTAACAGGAGTTTAACCATACTTGCCTCTCTGCATACTTACAAGTTCTCCCACACCCTTGTCAATGTACCTACCTTGCTAATGAAAGCTCTCAGAGAGGCAAACACATGCTTAAGGGCTGCTTCTGACTGCCCATTTTTGAGAAAAGCCAGATGAATATCAAAAACCTTCTTCATAAGTGGATTGTGGCCATCGTTGCTTAAAAGCTGCGTCTGGAAAGCAACAGGAGAATTTACTTAGCAGAAATGTTGTGCCTGCAGCTGGAAATGACAGAGATAATCTTGCATAATTAATCACATTAATTCTTAAGCCAGATAAGCAACAGGGCCTTCAGTAAAAATATAACCAATAAAATGTGACAATCAATAAAAACTTACAGTAGTTAGCAGAGGTTATTTTTGTAGCAGAGAAAAAAAAAAAACTGAAATATTTTATCACTTCCAAATCACTAATTCCAAAACCTAAGTCAATATTCTGTAAAACTGTCACTGTAAAATATTTTATCACTTTCAAATCACTAATTCCAAAACCTAAGTCAATATTCTGTAAAACTGTCACTGGTTGCCTAGTTATTTCAAATAAAACTTGCTGTTTACCAATGTAACTATCACCCTGGGGTTGTTTTATTTTCCATTTCTTTTTATTTTTCTTGAAAATTGTTTTGTTTGCAGCCCAAATAAGAGAGGGGGAAGAGAAATAAAATAAGACCCATTTTCTCACTGGATAGATTTGTAGCTGTAGTTAGTAATTTCACTTCCTTTGTTCCCTGCAGAGTTTTGCCAGTTTGCCCCTATTTCAGATATGGTAAAATGGAATTACTGGAGGGTTATTGATACACTTTGGTGTCAGACCAGGTGGGCTGTGCCCGCTGCCATCCCCACAGGGCTGTGCAGGAGGTTTGGGCACGACACAAGGATGTGGATATCCTGTATTGACAGGAAATCAACAGCCCCCATCCCACTGCCAGTCCTCACAGTCCTTGGGCTGGCTCAGATTTTGACACCTTGCACAGAGCTTGTGGTAGGTTCAAGATCCAGAGTTTTACACCGAGCTCATTTCCTGCGGCAGTGGAACAGCACAGCCCAGCTGCTGCAGCACAGGACCCACTCGTGTCTGGTGTGGCCCTAAAAGTGAAGCCAAAACCCAGGAAAAGGGAAAGGGAATCCAGTCCATGCTGTGCTTTGAAAATCACATTGTTTTGTGGTTCAGCAATATCTCAAAAGAGGCAGCTGAGAAAGCCAAGCAAGTTTTAAGTGTTGTATCTAAATCCTTTTGCTGTTACCAAACTTCTAAGGAGTAATTTAATATCTGCACCAGGATGGCTTTTTGGCTCTGCAAAGGAAGCAGAGGCTATGAATACCTTTCTCTTCATCTCCGTGTAGAAAGGAAATCTTCATTGTGCTTGCTCTGAAATCCAGAGCTGCTCTTGTGACACTACACAAGACACGCTGCTACATGCACGATTCCTCTGACTACACTTCAGGAAGATCATTTCTGGAACAAATCTGGCACATTTGCTGCCATCCTGGGGTTCTCTTCACCTCAGAGGCCTTGGTTTTTGTAGATGACAATGGTGCCAAAAGCACAAATCCCAACATGGAAGAGAAGATTTCTACCCCTGGTTCTGGTCCTGTCTGCACTGGTAACCACAGCTGGAGTGCCTCAGCCTGAGATATTCATGTACAGTGATTCATAGAAATGTGGACCTTGCTTCTAGGTAACATAGGGTACAAAAGAGTGACTGTTCTAAAAATGTTGGACATTCATTTCCCTTTTCTCTAGTCCCTCCTTTCTACATGATATACATTTCCTCTTATTCTATTTTTGTAACACCTACAGTCATGCTATAACATACATGGGATTTTCTCTGGCCTTGCAGTTTTGAAGAAATGGCAAGATTGTGTATGGGTGTAATTACTCTGAGACACTGTGAAACACTCAGTGTTTTGGAAAATAAACAAGCTGCAAACTATTTGCTTTTGTAAAGCCTTCCATATTCTTCCACTCTAGGAGAACAGATCACCAAAATCCACACACATATAAAAAACCAGCACGCTTTTCTACAACATTTTTGATTTCAGTGCTGACCTTGAAACTCTGAGTGAAAAAAGAGATGGTGTCCAGCACTGTCAGGCACACTTCGGTGGCAATATTGCCCTCCAGTAATGCCTGGTGCACAATATCTGCTTCTGAGGTGCCTGCATCTGTGGACAGAGAGAAAATTAGGAGGAAACAGTGTTCAACACTCCAGCTCCTGAAAAATCTAAGTGCTATACAGATAAGGTTCTCCCTTGCACTATTGCTGCATTTGGGAGATAATGCAAGAATAGCAAGATGCTGAAGTTGCCAACCCTATTCAGAGAAGCTGCCTCTGCCTGACGCCACACCAGAAAAACAGTACCTGTATTGCCCTTTAATATCACTGTCTTTACAGCCAGACAGAGCATGAGGTGCCCAAGCTGTCTCCAGAGAGGGGAGATGGCAAAGTGCTCCAATGGGACAAAACGCACCCACATGGAGAGGCTTAGAGCAGATCCCAGCACAGGTCTCTGTGCAGTGCAGCTCTCCTGCTTGTCCTGTTCCCTACCCAAACCAAGGCATCACCTGCCCACATGCTCAGCCATGGAGCTGAGCCAAGACAGGCAAGAGCAGAAAGCCACACAAGTCCTAAATCCCAGGGGTGATTTTTAAGGGGCTGGCTTGAATGCCACCCTCACCCATCTAGGAATGCTGCAGGGAGGCCTGCAACATTCTGCAGAATCTGAGCAACCTGAAGCAACCAGCAGCAAGTGGAAATGGCTACATGCAGTTTTCCTCGGGCTGGCACGTGCCCTGGCCCTGCTGGCCCTGCTGCCACACGTACTGTGGTTGAGGGTGAAGGAGCTCTCCAAGCTGCCCAGGTGCTGGAGCCGCACCCCGGCCCTGCTGCGGAGCGCCGGCATGGTCTGCGATTTCCTCTCGGCTGCCGTGTGCTTGGACAACCAGGCATCCTGCACCCTGCAAGGGGAGCAAAGACAGGCCTTGGGCAGCAGCAGCAGCAGCCACAGCACTTCAGGATCACACCAGGATGGAGACCTCTTCCTCCGACACACCAATGCGGGACGGTCCCAGTGGGACTGCCCGCGCTGCGCCCATCCTGCTGCTCCAGAAGGTCCTAGGGCTAACACAAGAGCAGGGATGCTGCTCAGGAAGCAGGGATGCAGCTGGGGCTCTTGTCTCACCTGCAGCTGGCTGGGGGGGACACTGCCAACCTGCGCTCGCCTGAGCCTGGGGGTCTCATGCAGGAGCTGGAGGGGAGGGAAGGGGCAGGGTGCTGAGATGAGGGAACCCTGCTCAGGGCACGGCGCTGAGCAGAGCCCCAGACCCACTGGGGTTTGCCCAGCCTGGGTGTGCACCAGCCCTTCCCACCTCTGCTGGGGCAGGGAGCACGGGCATGATCCCCACACCCCAGCACCAGATGGAAGGAGGCAGTACCTGGCAATATTTCTCTTCCCCACGTATCTGAAGTGAAATAAACACACCCTAGGAAGAAAATGAAACAGGTATTTGTTACAGATCCTGCAGATCAGGAACAATCCAGAACATTTAAAACCTACCCTGTTCTCGCCTGCAGCCACACTTCTCTGTGCACAAGGGCTTGGGTCTGTATTTACAAGTCACTTGACCTCACACTCTTGGTTTCAAAATTCTACGGCACATCCCTGTCTTCTCACCCATGTGTCCTCCCAGATTTGCTGCAAAGTGGAGGCTGTGACAGTGAAGGGGAAGTTGAGCCCACAGGTGGTGGGACACACCCCAGACAGAGCACAGGGCACTGCCACCAAACCATGCTTCCTCAATATATGTTTGCTTCTCCTCAGAGGGAGGAAGAGCATGTCATTCCAACCTGGTCAGACACCCCTAGTGCTGCACAGGACAGTGTGTGCACTGTGGTCTCCTCCTTAGCCATTCTGACCACACAAAGGTGCAGTGTTTGAACAGCAGCCTCATGATACTCACTCCAGAAGCATGAGGACATTGATCAGCTCCTGGGGGGAGAATTTGTTCCAGTAAGCTAAAAGAGTATCTGAAAGAAAATGAAGAACAATGCAATGAGATTTTAAAAAACTCAAGGGTGGGACTTTACAGACCAAAACTGATGGACCCTTGTCCTTGTGGCTGCCCCCAGTGAGCAGGAGGCACCAACCTTCAGAGATCATCTTCACAATGTACAGGTAGCACATCAGAAGGGTCCGGATCTCGAACTGGTCCAGCCGGCTGTAGTGGGACAGGCTGCTCCTCATGGAGCTCCTGCGGATCTGCAGGGACACAGCGGTGACACACAGGGCTCCTGGGCTGTGCAGCACGGGCACAGCAAACCTGGCACACACCAGGAGTGCTGGCATCCCTCCTGCCCCCCACATGTGCACCCCACAGCACCACGCCTTGGAAACAGCTCATCCAGTGATGCAGCCTGGAAATCCTGGGCACATCAGCAAACACTTCTCTGCTCAGAGGAAAAATGTCTGGGCAGTGAACGACAGGTTATCCAGCAAAATACACAGCAGCCTGCTTTCAGCCTGCCCTCTGTAGCAGCTAAGCTCCTGGACATTTTTAAAGCCAGTTCCCCTAAAAAAAAATTAACTGGCTGTCACCATTTAAAACAAAAATCTGACTTTCTGTTAAAGACGTACACTTCAAAACAAAATGCCAGTTATTAAAAAAGGGGGACATTTCATCTTAAGAACTTTCTCCTCCCCTTGATTTTTCGAAGTGTTTTGATTTTCCTCCTACGTAGTGACTCAGGGAAAGTACGTGAAATCCTGATGATGAGTCAATTTACGTGGGAAAGGCTTGGGCATTGTGTGATGGGAAGCATGACTTCTGAAGTTATACTAGTTTTATTTTGCATTCTCTGTGCTTGTCTGAGCTGTATCCTTTGGTAAATGGACACAATGAAGCCCTAGGCTTCTTCTAAAGCTTTGCCTCACATGTTTGGAGAGGGATCCACAGATTTTATTTGCTGTTTATTCTGGGATAAGCTGTGGATGTGAGTCACAATAAAGCAGAAATAAACAATCATGTTAGAGTTGGAGACATGGTGCTGTGGCCAGAGATTTGCTGTTGAGCATGCCAAACTATCAAGTCAGCACACAATTCACTCCAGGGGAACGGGGCAATGAGAAGAGTCTGCCTCAGAGGACTGCTGAGGCTGTGCTCCTCCACGGGGCATTGCTTTTACATGGTTCTGTGCATATTGCATTCCCTAACAGACAGATTGCTTCCAACAACTCTGAAAAACATTCAAGCACATTCAAGAGGAGGATGTCTGGCCATGGGGGAAAGCTGAGCTGGCAGCCACACCACTCCTGCAAACCCCCTCAGCAGCACTGGAGCACTGCTCAGGGCTTTGCTGGACATTCAAGTGCTTGGCTGTACTCCGTCCTGGAGCTCTGTGATTTATGGAGGAGAGCAAGGCCTCATCTCTTCTAAGCACGTCAGGACACGGCCATGAGCCCAGATAGTCTTTGCCTTGCTCCTTACAAGGGCCAAATTTTTTGAAGATGCATCAATGACTCATGCCAACCCAAGATATCTGCGAAGTGCCTTGAGGAAAAGCAGGGACTGGTTTGCACAAATACCTGTGTGCAATCTGCCAAGAAAAAGAGTACTGAATACCCCGCTGTCTGAACAGGGGGTCAGAGGTCTTTGTGGCATGACAGTCACCTTCTGCAAGGCTGGGCCTGTGGTTCCTCGCCTGGGCTGGTTTTCCTGCAAACACTTTATCTTAAGTCAGTGGTCACTGGCAATCTCACACCACGGTGCTTTGCTTCTCAGACATCTGGAAACCAATTCCCAGCACCAGGAACTGGGGTGCAGCCAGGCTCAGAGCCACCCACACACAGGGAGCACATCTGAGTATGGGCAAATGCACCGTAGGAGCAGAGATTTTCCACACAGATTTTGCCTTTCATCTTCAACAAGTAATTTGTCAGCCATTCTATTTTTGGCTCAACGATGTTTGAAGAGGGAAAGCATACCAGACTTGTGACTCTGACCTTTGTTAAAGATCAATCTGGTTGTTTCCAGAGATATCTAGAAGCAGCTTTTGAGAGTGTCACCACAGGGAACTCCTTTTCCCTCCCCCTTATTTATCACAGCCTGCAGGCTGTGCTGCTCTGCCCAGCCCCTGGTACATTACATTTTCACTCTGATCCGGGGAACTGGTTGCTCCCTCTGAGTTCAGGGATCCTTTTGAGTCCTCTCGCTTTATTGTATGGCCATTTGGAAGGGCTGCTCCACAGGCTGAAAGAAACCCCAGACCCCACAATTAAACCCTTTGCACTTGTCAGCACAGCAGAGGCAGCACAGATGAGGCTTGCCAAAGCCCCCTGTCTAAAGCTGCAAAAGGAAAAATCTGGAAAGGACAGGTAAGGTGACACCACATCTGGGGAAAACCATGCAGAGTCTGTGAGGTCTTTTAGGAGATGACTGTTTCAGGTTTTGGGTAATGGGTTTTAGGTGCTTCAGGCTGGTAACAGCTGTATTAAAATAAATGGGAAATTTAGAATTTAGAAAAATTAATTTACCTGTATCTTTGTCTGCAATCAGGCTGGATCTGCTTGATGGGGATGGAAAACTGCATATGAATTCATCCCTAGATGCCTGTAAAGCAATACAAGGTTTTGTGTCCAGTCAAAGATAACACCTATTCTCTTACAAATAGGAAACAGTGAAATACAAAATGGCACATTAGAGCAGGTTTTAAAAACAACACAGATGAAAACAAAAATTTCCTTACTTCTACAACAAGGAGACAAAGGGGGAGGAGTAAAAAGAATAGCAGAACATATTAAATAAGTAATAGTAGTGTTTTCCTTTTCCATCATTTGAGTTGAAATTCTGAATTGTTTTTCTCAGACGTCCTATTTGTTATTCTTTTGGCCCAGCAAGGAGGGAAGCCCGGTCTGCAAGGCTAAGGCCACTTGGGAGCCACACACACAGCTCTTGGGAAGCCAGGCAACTCCCCAGAACAGCTGCGGGAGTCCCAGGCCAAGTCCTGCTCAAGCTCGCTGCTCTGGAGGGACTCAGCTCCTCTCAAGCACTGCACAACCTGCCCAGAAACACGTCAGATGTGGAGGCATCCAGCTTCACTCACAGGGCTGGAGGCTGGGCAGGAGGTCAGAGCCTCGTGGCCGGCCACGCGCTGCAGGTTCTCCAGGAGCACCCCGAGCAGCGGCAGGTACAGCTGGGCAATTTTTGCCTGCTGGTTCTGAAAGCACAGAGAAAAATCTCAGTAAGAGCCCAGGTTCCCAGTGGAGTGAAAAAGGGGAACTCTTGAGCCAAAACACATACACATACATATCTTTATTTTTACACAGTACGTGGTGTTCAAGAATGTGAGCTGGTTTGGCTTCTCACTTCCACCTCTAGAGCTGCCAGAGAGGTATTACCCTTCTAGCTTGGGATACTCGGGGTTTTGGAGGCTAAATAACATTCCCAGTCACAGAGGATGTGTGAAAAACTAAGTCCTGGATTTCCTAATTCCTTAACTGGCACTTGACTTGCATAGTTTGACTTTTAAGTGCAACACCCAGGAGTAACATAACAGGAACATTTGCTCCATGCCTGGTGCTGGCTACTGCTTCCAGTCAGAAATTCTCCATAGCAAATGCTTCTAGTGAAAACAGTTTGTAGGAACAGATTAATTTGGATTAACTGGTACAGATCAAAATGATTGGGTTGACATTTTCTAAATGGAGGACTCTTTTATATCCAATTCTTTTTTCTTAAACATATATTTTCCTGGATTTGGCTGAAAGGTAAAAAAAAAAAACAAAATTAAGGCTTGCAAATTGAGTAGAACTTTTTAAATAATAAAGAAATCCAATTTTTTCTTCTGATTCGGTATGACAAGAGATAAAAAAAATCTTGAAAACCCTCATGGGTTAACAAAACCTTCTCTCAGCTGTTGATGGAGCCGGGGTCTCCTTGGCTGGAGCAAGGGTGTGCCAGCACATGCTCAGCCTGTCCTGCCCTGGGATTTTTTTGCTTTGTAGTCCCTGGAGACCAGCTGAGCATCCTGCCCTGGCTCCAGGCAGTTTCCTGGTCACACTGCCCTGAGCACAGCACACACCCAATATATGTATTCACATTTACAACACATACACCAGCATCCTGTGGGACAGCAGTAAGGCAGGGTATATGGGTCAGCAGGGAGCAGTACCAAGATAAAACAAACCCATTTCCAGCCTCTTGCAGCATCATCATGTGTTGAGCCTCTGACCAAAGAAAAGTGAGATCCACCCAGAGGAAATCCAGCACCTCATGAGAATCAAGATCCTCTCCTCTGGGTCACTAATCAGTGAAACATGCAGCATGTAACAGAGATCAGTTCTGTTTCCTGATTACAGCATATTAATACAGGACATGAATTAGGCCCAAGACCAGAACATCACTGATGTCCTAATTTTGTTAAACAAGCTCTCTCAAGTTCCTTAATGGTTTTGGGGTAATTACCTAAATACTCAGCATGAGCAAGAGGGCTGCAGTTACTTCCTAGATGATTTCTGAGCTATTACTGTTGTTCCATAACTGTCAGATATTTACAATGGTTCCCTAAAAAGCAATTAGAATACCCCTGGTGCACTCTGCAAAATCTAAAATTCTGGTATTTTTTCTCATAAAATGCAACAACATGAAGTTAAAAAGCCAACAAAACAGGCCTGACCTTGTGCTGGTATCTGTTGTCAAAGGCATGCTTGATCAGGAGGTTTTTTAAGACTGAGATGGCCGTATATCTGATATCATAATTGTCCTGCAAGGCAACAGAGGCTTCTCTAAGAAGCATCCCCACGAGGAAGTGATGCCTGCAATACTCATCAGTTAAACTGTACTCAAGATTTGTATCTGAAAGAAACAACAAGGCAATGGTTAAGGGAAATGCTCCAAGAGTCTGTTCAGAGCAAGACATAACAGTCATGTAAGCCACAGAGTCCTCAAACAGTGTTCACCACTCTCCTGCAGTGCACTGATCTTTGAAAAAAGCTGAACTGATCATACAGAGTTCTCCAGCAGTGAACTAAGTCATATCAAAGAAGTTGGTGCCTTCCCGTTCAGGCTGTTCATTAATTTCAGCCCTCACTGTTTCAGTAGCAGTTCAAGGCAGGATTTCTGCCATGTGATGCTCTGCAAATCTTCTCTCTCTATGAGTAATCTGTAAGTCAGAGATGGCTGAAATGGGGCAACACAGCACAACTTACTGCCTGGGGATGCTCTGCTCCTGGCTGGGGGCTGTCCTGTGAGTCCCCATCCACCCAGGCAGCAGGGCTACCAACCTTCAGCTGTGAGGGTGGGAATGGGCAGTGGAAATGGTGGGTTTACCTGGCCACCCAGCCCTAGCAGTGCTGCTGTGCAGCTCATTGCACATCCCCCAGCAATCTGTGTTCCTTCTCTCGAGGTCAGAGAGCAGAGCAGAAGCATGTAGTGCTGCTGGGATGAGGGATGCCAAGGAGGAGATGGTGCCAAGGGAGCAGTCTGCACCCCAGTGTGCACAGCAGGGCAGCCAGGGAGCCAGGCTGGGGCTCCAGGCTGCTGCTTGCCAGAAGCAGACACTGAGCTCAGCTCCTCAGAAGCTGCCCTGACTGCCAAGAGAAAGCCAGCTCAGTACCTTATCACCTTGCCTCACTTAACCTGTACCCTGCACCTCACCCAGACTCAGGCAGATTCTGTGACCAAAGCAGAGGCTGCTACCAGGATAAGGCATCACTTCTGCAGAGGAGCCTGGACAGAGCAGCAGGAAGTGACAGACACACTGACTGTGGTGCAGGGTGTGTGTGCACTGGGGCTGCTGTGAACAGCCTTGTCCTGACACCATTACCTCTGCCAGGCCATCTGCCAAACTAGAGCCACCATAGGGATAACTCCAAAGCTCTCTGCTCTTCCCCTAAAAGTACAAATGCCATATGCTCAGCTCAGACTGTTTTTTTTTTTTCCAAAACCCCACAGGTATGAAAGTTCTTCTTTGGTAAGGCAGGGTGCATTCAGCTTTGAAAATCCCAGCCAAAGGGCTCCAACAGTTCTGTGGCTGCAAAAGATATTTTTAAACTCATTTATTCAAAAGTAGCATTTACTGGATTCTGAAACTCTGATTCAGAGGAAAGAAAAAGCCACCTGGAACATTACCTGGCTTTCACTGTTAGTCATGTTAGCAAATGCCTAATTGTCACACATCATGGTTATTACATTAGTAATAATGTAATATTATTTCCATTTGATTGGAAAGTGCATACTTAATTCAACATTAGAGGAGTCGACCACCCCAGTTGGACCTACCTACTGAAGTCAACTGTTCCACAGCAAATGAAAAAAAAATCTAATTATGTGTAAAAAGAAAAGGGACAAATAAAAAGACAGCAAGAATAAACAGGAACAAATAAAGCTCTTGGATAATCAAGTAATAATCTTGGAGAAACAGGACAGCATGTCATGTTTTAATATTATTTCTGAGGCCTTTGCTTAACTCCCAGCTTCTGTCAATCCCTTGGATTCTTTCCCATCACAACATTGCAAAACTAATCGTGTGCTGCTGGCCATGAGGCCAAGCTTGGGGCTGGCTCTGGCTGATGTGAGCTTGGGGCTGGCTCTGGCTGATGTCCCCATGTGAGGCAGCAGGGACAGACCAACAACCAGCCCTGCAGTAGCTGGCAGGTTTCAGAGCTGCTGCTCCAAGATGCAACACTCCAAGTCAACAGGATGTGGTTTCAGGGCTGTGCTCTGCCAGCCTGCCCACCTGCACTGGCTGAAGCTGCAGAAACTCTCTCTGTCCACCTTCCTGGGGGCTATTCCTTCTTCTCCTAGAAACAGAGCAGTAGGGGTTTGGGCATCCCCTCCCTGCACCCTCACAGGCTGATGAGGTCAGACACACCAGCAGGGTCCCTCCTGAGCCCTGTGACCACAGATCTGTCCAAAAATCCAGACAAGTCTGCAGTGAAGGTGCACCCCACACGGCTCTGCCATGGCAGGCAGGGCTCAGGCACCACTGCAAAGGCACCTGTGCTACCTGAGCAGGGGCTGCTCCACTGCCAGGAGCTCTGTGTGAACCTCAGCTGCTAGGTCCAGACACAACAAAACACAGCAGAAAAGATGAGCTGCCCTTACAGCTTTTCAATTTAACCACCACAAAGGCAAAGGTGAATGCTAACCAAGAAAGAGCATCCTTATGTTACCATGCCACTAGCAAGCATCAGCGGATGTGTTTTCCTTGGCTGTTTCTAGCAGTACTCTTTCTAGCAATACTCTTTGTTAAGCAATGCCAGGCAAGTAGCCAAACTGAAGTAAGAGATGAGCAGCTGGTCCAGAAAGCTCTGAGGGGTCAGATATTTACCACAATAAGAGATATTTCATTTACTTCTGCCACTTGTATGTGTGTGGAACCACTTTGGGACTTGTATGGCTTCACTGTGAGGCACAGCCAAATGTCCCCTTTCCCCACCAGAATACATCATACAATCATAAATCCACTGGGTTTTTACATGGGGAATCCCAATCCTCACTCTTCCCTCCAGTACCTCCACTGGCCAGGCTGCTGGCACCCAAACCTGGCAAACAGAGGAGCCATGAGGAGCCAGAGGGAATGAGGCTCTGTCTGCAGCACTCCTGGGGCTGGCAGGGGCTGCTCCAGCCACAGCACCTGCACACAGCCTCAGCTCAGCCCTTCCACGCCGTGCTGAGCAGCTTCAGCACCAGAGAGAACACGGTGTGGCAGGGAAAGCAGGGTGGGTGTGCGGGGGTGCCACGGTACCAACACCCTGGGCACGCACCAAGGACTGGCACGGGCTCCAGCTCTGCTGGCTGCCCCCAGGTCTGAGAGCAAGCTCGAGCACACTGTGCACTGCTGTGCCTTGCTCAGTGTGGAAGCAGAGGGTGACCTGGATCCCCTTCTGGGGGCCACAGGGAGAGCTGGCAGCAGGGCAGTGAGTTCCACCTTTCTCCTGCATCCTGTTCCCTACAGGACCCGCCTTGAGAAACCCACGTCTCAGGGGAGGCTGACACTCCTGAGAGGAAAGGATTGCATTGCACAATTTGCCTATTTACTGAAACACAGGCAGTGTCCAGATATTGCTAGTCCCAAGTAAACTTAAATATAGGAAATACCAAGAACACTGACTGCATACCATTCTGGAACAAAATTATATAAACCTGACAGAAAAACATCTTGAGGTTAATGTCCTCACCAGGACATACATTTCCTTGACATCAAACCAAAGTTCATCTAGTCAGAAGCCATGAGCACTAATAAATTATAGCTCTTTAGCCAATCTCTTAAAGAACATACCTTGAACTCTTTGCAGCTTGGGTTTGGAAAATGTCATTGGTAAGTTCAGAGGGATGTAGTGCTCATGATTGCAAATAGTTTGAAGAAATTCAAACTTGTATTCAACCAGCAGCTGAGATTTAAAAAAAAAAGACAAACACAAAGTATATTTTTAGTTTGGCCCATTTTCTTCCAGTTCAGTGTACTTGTAGCACAAGGATTGAAGAATGTAATAAATCTATCTATGCTATCTAATAAATAGCATCTGGTGAAACTCACTAATAATTGGCAAATTCTTGTGTTGTTCTGCCTAAGTGTCAATGCATACAGGTGTCACTTGGGACTTTGTATTTTTCATCCAGACCATTAACCACTCTTTCCTGTCATTCTGACTCTTTACATTACTTTAAAGAACATCTGGCTGCAGGCTCTTACCCCAGACAAAGAGGTCTCTGCCTCTAAAAGACTCTGCAGGAACAGAGTCTAAAAGACCTCCAAGACTTGTATAAAATAATCACTACAAAGCTTTGACTGATGTAGATATGTACAGCTGCAAACCACTTTTCAAGAAACCTACTGCTTACCTTAGGGTCTTTTGGGCTGAATCCAGAAATGTAATCATTTATCAAGTTAAAAACAAATCCTCTGTCCATAAAGGTCAAGCAACGCTGGAGAAAAAATAGCAACATGTGACCAACTATTAAAAATCAAAGCAATCATCTTAAATCCCCTGCATACTACTGTCCTGCCAGCAGCCAGATTTCATCCTCTGGGTTGCTGCTGATTTTCCAAAACATACATGATCCTGTTTCTCTGAAATCATTTGGATGACTTTAATTAAGTAGTCTCCAGTGGACAACAAAAATATTTAAAATGAGAGTATATATAATTTCAGGTTCCAAACAGTTGCTAGGAATGCCTGAAAAGCCTCAGTAACATACAAAGTTACTGTCTCTTTGGAAAGAGGTTTCTTTCCAAGGACAGCTTATCCCCTCGAGAATTTTTGCAACTGAAAAACCAAAGACAAGATAAATTAAAACCACATTTGTTTGCTTGCTCCATATCTCTCATTGTCAATCTCTTTCTCTTTTTTTTTTCCTGATCAAATCCTGGGAGAAGGAAAGAAACCGCTGACCTTCAGGAAGTTAGCCAAGCTGAAGTTGACATTCCTGGACTCCTCGGGGATCTCGTTATAGCGGATGGTGACGTGAGGAATGATGGCCAGCAGCAGCGAGTGCAGGGCGTGCTGGTAGGACTCGGGGAACCTCTGGCCTCTGGGCAGCTGAAACCAAGAGCACATCCCAGCTCAGGGCTGCAAGCCACGGCTGGGACAGCTGAGCACAGGCACGAGCTCTTTAGCATTTGCTTTTGTCACTTCCTAATAGGACAGTGATCAAAGAAAGTATTGGCTGCAACTGCAGTAGGTAGTAATGGCAAAGGAGGCTGCACAAGCCATAAGGACTTCTGGAATCTTTAAATTAAAACTGAGAGTGAAAGGGCAGAAAAGGGAAAAGTAAAGTGAAAAAGAAAGTGAAGCTGTTCAGCTTGGCAGGTTTGTTTGTTTTGTTTTTTTTTTTTTTAATAGAGATTTTCAGAAAAGCTTTTGGAGGAGTTTGTGACAGTATTGTAATGCAACATTGACCAAATTTATATTTACCTTGATTTTGTTTTCTTCCAGTAAGTACATTGCCATGGACTTTGCCAGTGCTTCAAAGAAAAACCACGAGTACTAGAATGAACAAAGAATACTATTACTTTTCTCAGCAGGATTGAACATGACTGATATTCCCTGACTATGTGGGGGAGCACCTGTGTGGGAGGGAAAGCTCACATCCAAGTGGGTTTCTGTTAGCACAGCTGTGTTTGCACAGCTGCCTGGGAATAGATGCCTTTGTTACCCAGAGATGTCCTGCCAGTCTTAGGGTGGTAACAGATTTAGCACCTCTGCACCCCAATGCACCCTGACAAGAACCAGCAGAGTTTGGGGTGCAAGCCCAGAGAGGCAGAAACTCAGTTTGCCTCTCATGAGTCACCCTTCAGGTGTGGCTTGAGGAAAATAGGTAAAACTGGCAAAATGAACAGCCTTTTGCAGTCTCCTGCCATGGGCCTAAACAGAGGCTCTCTGCAAGAATTCATCTCTGTTTTAAGGGTATGTGGTGGATACTCCGTGTGTGGAGACACGAATCTTGACTCTATGTTTTAGAAGGTTGGTTTATTATATTATGATATATAGTATATTAAAATACTATATTAAAATTATACTAAAAGAAAAGAGAGAAAAGGGTTCATCAGAAGGTTAGAAAGAACAGGAATGGAATGAATAACAAAATTTTGTGACTGCTCACAGCCTGGACACAGGTGGCTGTGATTGGTCATAAGTGAAAACAATCCACATAGACTAATTTAAGATGCACCTGTTGGTAAACAATGTCCAGACCACATTCCACAGCCATCAAATAGTTAATTGTTTACATTTCTTTTCTGAGGTTTCTCAGCTAAGAGAAAAATCCTAGCAAAGGATTTTTCATAAAATATCATAATAACAGGGGAGAACCTCAAGGATGTGGAGGCAAGGAGTTGGTTTGCATGCAAGGTTTGCCCCTGCAGTGGGTTTAGATGGGGATAAGTGTTGGGCTTTACACCAGACCCACTTTTCTTCCCCTCTACCCTTGGCAGCCAAGTACTGCCAACACCTCACCTTGAGGAGCTTGTTGATGGCCAGAAAATCTGCTGACTGCTTCAAGATGGTGGCCATGGAAAGCACCAGGATTTCGTGGGTCATCTTTGCCTGCTTGGCACTGGGTTTCTCGGCTCGGAAGACGTACTGAGGCAAGAAGAGCAGGGTCAGGGTGAGCTGCCCCAGCAGGGACTCTGGAGGGCAGAGTGTCACCACTGACCTTTAGGAAGGAGCGCAGGTAGTGGTCCAGACCTTCCTCATGGCACTTGGACACGATGTGCAGAAGAACCCTGGGGAGAAAGGTGGTTTGTGTTCAGCACGCCACACAAGGGCAAGTTCCTCTGCCTCGCAGAGCAGACACACACGTGTCCCACCTGCCCAACCCCAAAACCTCACCACTGACACGGCCCCATTTGCAGAGCGACAGCTCTTGCAGGCCAGCACCCCCACACAGCTCCTGCACCACCCTGGCACAGAGCACTCAAAGGAGGTGTCCAAAGCCTCTTCTCCACTTCTGTGCTGGCCCAGGAATGGCCCAGACAAGCTGACTTTTAGCACTCAGGACTCCTTGCACAAAGAGGCAAGACAGAACATTTTCCATCGTTGTTATAATCTGATACCTCCTTGCATCCCCGGGATTTATTAATTCTGGAAGCCTCCTTTTTTAAAAAAATTATTTACATCACGTGCTCCTTGTTACATGCACTGGCTTATTTTGGGCTGTTGCCTTGCAGTGTGGGAAGGTCAAGCAGACGCTGGAGAACATGCCAGCCCTCTGGACTCACTCCCAGGCGGCTGATCAAGGCAGTAAGAGCCTGGTTTCCCCAGCCACTGCTGGGGATTTACATTCCACTCCCAGCCAGAGGGAACAACAAGCCATTGCATGTTGTCACAGACCCCACAGGCCAAACCACAAGGAGGAGTTTACAAGCCATTTATCAGATAAAGTGGGTTTTAAATTCCACTATGAAAATCTGATGAGAAAAGAGATGTTGTTAAACAGAACGATACTGACAAACTGGAAAGTATCAGGCCAAGCTTTGATAAAAATCTCTGGAAATGAAGGTGGGAGCTGGTCACCCAACAGGTACCTGGGGTCACCTGCTGCCCTGTCCTCACCCTCGCCAAACAGAGTGGAAATACAGTGCTCCACAAAGGAAAAGTTCTCATGACCCACACCATATGGTGCAGGGCTGTGACTGCAACAGGCACCACGTCCCTGGGGACCAGGGCTCAGCCTCCAGCCTGCAGTTCCATGGCAGCAGGATGCTCCTGGTCTGTATGGGACAAGAGCAGGGTGACATCCAGCACCGGAGGCAGCACCGGGAGGAAGGTGCACGTTTTGCATGTTTTAGTGCATCTCTGGGTTCCAGAGGTCGCTGCTGGTGCCAGGCAGGGAAGGTGCTCTGGCTGCAGCTCCCTGCAGTGCTGCCCGGCCGCTGCTGCCCTCTCGGGGCTGCACAGCTGGAGCTGCAGCACTGCCACAGCAGCCCCGGGAGCAATCCTGGCACCAGGGACTGGCGTGCCGGGATGAGACCAGGACACTGCTCCCCACATCTGCTGCCTGCAGCTGGGACATACCTGGGCACTCTGCAGCCTTTTGATAAGACAACTCGGCTCCCAGAGCCACCAAACCCTTTCTCTTTGGAGAAACAAACCAGCAGTATCTTTACAGTACCACGTTTTTCCTCACACCACTCCCAGGAGAAGAGCCCCACAATGCCCCCAATGCCACCCACATGATCCAGGGGAAGACAGCAGCAGGGGACAGCCAGTGCTGTCCCTCAGCACCCTGTACTGGAAACCAGAGCCTGCTTTGCACTGCCATTGGTGACCTTGCATTTGTCACTGGATGGCTCACCCAGCACTCACATGGTGCAGTTGACAGCTACTTCATCCTCCTGCGTCACGTTTGTGAGGACTCTAAATAGTTGCATAAGAATTACAGGTAGAAACTGAATCATTACTTGGATCTCCATGGCGTGCAAACACTAAAACAAATGTTCAGAACACAGACACTTTTAGTTCAACGTGTTGCAGATGTTAAACGTTTACAGTCCGCAGGCATTTCTGTGGCAATGGGACAGGCAAAGGCTGCAGGGTGTGGAAATGCTTCAGCCCACTGCAGGACAGGGCAACTGGGAGCTGCTGCCTCCTTCTGACAGATCCCAGCTGCAAACCTTCAGGGATCACTCATGGCAGGCATTAATCCTCCTCACAGATGTGTCCAGGCAGCTATGACTTTGTTAAAGGTCACATGCCAGTATTCGATTTGAAAAGCCCAGAATTTAAGGCTGAAGTTTTGCTCTCAAGTCTTCTCATCACTTGTGCCAGTTTTTTGAAGTCCCATTTCCACAAATGCCTTTGGAGCATGAAAAACTGCTGCCCAATGACTTTCAGTTTTTCTTTTCAAAGAGCATAACTTGCTATTGCAAATGGAGTTTAAGGCACTTGGTGAAGGTCGGGATGGCCTCGTGCACACACCCTCCACCAGACTCACAGCTCTTGTGCCTGAAGCTCATGATATGAGTCTAGGAAATACAGCATGTTTCATTTTCAGTTTTCAAACCTGCAAATCTAACAAAAGGTTTTTAAATCTGTATCTAGCTATTTAAATTACTGCAATTATTGAGGTGGTGGTGGTTAAGAATCCCTCACTTGTGGTTAGCACATACCCATCTCCCTGTCTAGGCTGCAGTGAGGGTGCTGGGGCTTGGCAGGACTGGGACTTGGCAAAATGCTCACAACAAAGCTACTGTGACTTTAGTGCTTGGCTTCAAAACCTGCTATTCTTTCTATTTCTTAAAATATTTATACCTTATCTGACACATATTAAGTAACCCTGTGGTGATACATCCCCACCACTGGAAGTGGAGCTGTTGCTACAGCACCACTCTGAAAAACAGGCAGTTATGGAAGGAAACAAGGACAGTAAATAGCCAAGAATAATATTTCCTGCAGAAGCCCTTGCTGGACCTGCTTCAAAGCCCTTACTCATGCTGCAGTGATTACCAAAAAGATGGGTCTAGGTCATAAGTCACCTCTGCTCAAATTCAACTGGCTGATAATCTCGCGTACTTTTTCAGCCTGAAAAAAATCTCCCATTTCGAAAGGGCTTCCAGAAAACAAGGAATTGTGCTACAGTTTAAAGGGCTGAATCAAACCTAGAGCAGCAAGGGAGGAGTGTGTGAGTCCACCAGGAGAGAGCTTTGCCATGAGCATGGCAGGGCAATGCTGACTGCTTGTTTTATCCCTTGTGGAAGGCAGAGGGAAGCAGCACACAGAAAATCGTCTGACGAGATAAATGAATGTAGGAACATGAAAAAACATTTCGTTTAAATACCAGCCCACCTGACAGGATAAAGCAAAAGTAAGGGTACTGCACAAGGCACTGGACCCAGCAAGGGTGTGTTCCCAGAGGGCAGGGTTCTGGGTATTTGCTGA